>NC_072444.2:15445833-16129166 GCF_028878055.3 Symphalangus syndactylus
ACTGGGACCAAATCCCTTCCCCGGCTGATCCTCCATTTCTGCATCTATAAAATGGGGGACAATGAAGCCCCCAGTGGTGGAGGGCTTATGCGTAATAGGTATTAGCCACAGTAGGGGTTAGGAGGTTACGTAGAAGCTGTTGTTATTACGGTTTACTCTAAGGAAGCAAGACATTTTCAGAAACAGGCCCAGTCTCAGAGGAAGGGACAAGATCATACATAAGGTAGGGCGGCTCCTCAGAGCCCAGTGGGGCCAGTTGGGGAACAGGCCAGAAAAGGAAGCCAGACCTGAGTTTATAATCCAGGCCTTCTTCCTACCTGCAGCCTTGGCAAGCCAGTTCACCTCTCCCAGCCTGTCTGGTCTTCCATAAACCTTCACCAACCTTCTGGGGAGGGAGGGAGAACAGCTTCCCACAGGAGCTGGGAACACAGGCTCTGAATCCAGACTGTCTGCTGGCTAAGTGACCTCAGAAAAGCTCCTGACCCTCTGTTTAAATGGAGATGGTAACAGTACTTGCCTCCTGGGGTGGTTGTGAGGATGACAGGATCCGCACGTGTGAAGAGCCCTAAGCCACGCCTGGTAAAGGAAGCAGATTCAGCTATTGGTGTGATAAGAACAAGCGCCGTAGGGTGCCTAGTACATGATTTCTGCCTGTCTTGCTCCCTCCTGGCCTCCAGCAAGCAGGAGGCCCCATATGCCCCTCCCCCTCTACAAAGGAGGGTGCAGGGAGGAGCCCTGGGACCCAGCCCTGCCCTCCCTCTGCCTCCCACAGGGACTCGGGAGGCGGCCTTCGTGTACGCCATCTCTTCGGCAGGTGTGGCCTTTGCAGTGACACGGGCGTGCAGCAGTGGGGAGCTGGAGAAGTGCGGCTGTGACAGGACGGTGCACGGAGTCAGCCCACAGGGTAAGTGCGGGAGGTGGTCAGAGTGGGAGGGCAGGGGGCTTGGCCTTGGCCCTCACACCTCAGCCCTTTCTGTGCCCACCACACCCCAGGCTTCCAGTGGTCAGGATGCTCTGACAACATCGCCTACGGTGTGGCCTTCTCACAGTCGTTTGTGGATGTGCGGGAGAGAAGCAAGGGGGCCTCGTCCAGCAGAGCCCTCATGAACCTCCACAACAATGAGGCCGGCAGGAAGGTAGTATGGCACTACCCCCCACCAAGAGCGGGGTAGGGATAGCGTGGGCAGGGCCCCACAGACTCTCCCACCCACACGGCCACTCAGAAAACATTTGTGCAGGCACTCACCAGCACCTGGCACCTTCTGCAGGCCAGTGGGGTTCAGGACAGGCCAGGTGGGGGTACAGACAGGCAGGCAGGTGCTACGGAACAGGGTAAGTGGCCCCCTCCATACATATGGCCCTCCCACACACATATATGCCTTTGTGTCCATCCCTATCTCTCATACACACTCACTCCGCAAAAGAGCAGCAGAGCTAGATGTGAACCTTTCTCTCCATCACCACGAAGATCGTGTGCCTAACTGTAACGCCACCTGCCTTCTGGATGCCTACCCCCCAAGGTTCCTGTGGAGGTTAAATGCAGCAGTGTTCTCCCCACCCCACACCTGTCACTCACTGTTGATAGGACACCACCCTTAGTGCTTCTCTTTCAACTCCCAGTGCCCCAAGTGCAGGGACAGTACCTCGTTCACCTGTCACAACACTGCTTAGCAGCCCAGTACCACGTAATTCATAAGAGGAGGCACAACGGCAAATCTGACTGCAGCATCAGCCCCAGAGATCCCGACGCTCCGCTGTCAGCCTCCAGGGCCCCTCCCCTGCCTTCCCTTGCCATCTCCTGATGGCCCCTCTCCCCCACCCTCTCCCACAGGCCATCCTGACACACATGCGGGTGGAATGCAAGTGCCACGGGGTGTCAGGCTCCTGTGAGGTAAAGACGTGCTGGCGAGCCGTGCCGCCCTTCCGCCAGGTGGGTCACGCACTGAAGGAGAAGTTTGATGGTGCCACTGAGGTGGAGCCACGCCGCGTGGGGTCCTCCAGGGCACTGGTGCCACGCAACGCACAGTTCAAGCCGCACACAGATGAGGACCTGGTGTACTTGGAGCCTAGCCCCGACTTCTGCGAGCAGGACATGCGCAGCGGCGTGCTGGGCACGAGGGGCCGCACATGCAACAAGACGTCCAAGGCCATCGACGGCTGTGAGCTGCTGTGCTGTGGCCGCGGCTTCCACACGGCGCAGGTGGAGCTGGCTGAACGCTGCAGCTGCAAATTCCACTGGTGCTGCTTCGTCAAGTGCCGGCAGTGCCAGCGGCTCGTGGAGTTGCACACGTGCCGATGACCGCCTGCCTAGCCCTGCGCCGGCAACCACCTAGTGGCCCAGGGAAGGCCGATAATTTAAACAGTCTCCCACCACCTACCCCAAGAGATACCGGTTGTATTTTTTGTTTTGGTTTGGTTTTTGGGTCCTCGTGTTATTTATTGCCGAAACCAGGCAGGCAACCCCAAGGGCACCAACCAAAGCCTGGGCCTTTGTGGCTGCCACTGACCAAAGGGACCTTGCTTGTGCCTCTGGCTGCCCGCATGTGGCTGCCACTGACCACTCAGTTGTTATCTGTGTCCGTTTTTCTACTTGCAGACTTAAGGTGGAGTAACAAGGAGTATTACCACCACATGGCTACTGACCGTGTCATCGGGGAAGAGGGGGCCTTATGGCAGGGAAAATAGGTACCGTCTTGATGGAAGTCACACCCTCTGGAAAAAAGAACTCTCAACTCTCCAGCACACATACACATGGACTCCTGGCAGCTTGAGCCTAGAAGCCACGTCTCTCAAATGCCCTGAGAAAGGGAACAAGCAGATACCAGGTCAAGGGCACCAGGTTCATTTCAGCCCTCACATGGACATCTAGAGGTTCGATCTCTGTGGGTCCTTCCAGGCAAGAAGAGGGAGGTGAGAGCAAAAGAAGGCTGAAGTCCCACCCTAGAACCCATCCTGCTGGGAGGAGGAAACTTAACCACTCCGCAGACCCACCTAGACAGGCATATAGGCTGCCATCCTGGACCAGGGATCCTGGCTGTGCCTTTGCAGTCATGCCCCGGAGTCACCTTTCACAGTGCTGTTCCTCCATGAAACTGAAAAAGGAGACCACACACACACACAGAGACACACACACACACACAGAGACACACACACACACAGAGACACACACACACACACACACCTGCGAGAGAGAGGGTGGAGAGGGCTGTGCAATAAAGTCCACTCCCATTATCTTACTCAATACAATTTATTGAGCAAATACGTGTTCTAGGCCCTGTACAGGCCATCTCACTTGATGGCCACAACAGTCCTGGGAAGCAGACAAAACAGGAATGCTAATGCCCATCTGACAGCAGAGAGGGCAATGCTCCCCAGACCTCTCACAGCAAGCTGGATGGGGAGGCAGGGCCAGAAGAGTCCTCCAGCCAAGCCTCCTCCTTGGTTCTTGTACCCGAAGGCAGAGAAACTGCAGGTCTTGGGTCTGAGCCTGGGGCAGGGGGTTCTGGCTGGAGGAAGAGGGGCAGGGAAGCAGCAGGAGCCAGGGAAGCAGCAGGAGCCAGAGACCACAGGCTGAGCTGGAGCCCACATGGTTCCTGAGGGCAGAACAGGCTCAGAGGAAAGATGTGAACAGCTGGAAGGCTGACAGTGAGGTTTCAGCAGTGTGACGCACCCATCCCCAGCACATCCAAGTCCCTAGGGTCCCAGGTACCATAGGTACTGCAAGACTTCCCGAGCAACCTGGGGCCTGACCAGCAACCTGGGCCTGACCCTGTACAACCGCCAAACCATCAGGAGCCCCGCCCAGGCTTGTGAGCAGGACATGCACGGAGCAAGACCTTGCCCTTGACCCAACTACTTCTCAGATGGGCTCCCAATCACCAGAGGAAGTTGCTCTCAGCCCACTTTCCAGACTGCCCCCACACTGGGGCTCTAAGTTTCAGGTCTGAGATCTTATGCTCTGTGATCTCCCATTTGGGGTTCCCAGACTCCAAGCTCCTGGCTCCTGTGTTCAGTGGCTGAATTCAACATCCAAGATTCGGAATATGGGCTCCAGCCTGCAGAAACTCTTCTCCAGGCATTGTGGTTTGTGCCTCCTAGTGTTGGCTCCCTCGTGAAAAGAGGGTCAACACCCTTGGCCCCCAGCCAAGATCTCTGCTCAATGGCCATACAAGGAGGAAGCCAAAACCAAGTGAGGTGCTGGAGCCACATTCAAATGTGGTGATAATCTTGGGGCAGGCCAGCTCTGATGTGGATGAAAGCTGAGCCAAATGTCGCCACAGCTGCCCAGCTGGGTCCACTGCTCCTCTGGCTGGCTGTTCAGCTGTCTACTAAGCCCAAAAAAATACTATCCCTCACTAGCAGAGGCCAGACCCAGAAAGAGGGAACAGTGAGGACCACCCCACCCGCTCCCAGAGATAAGAGCTGAGCCACTCTCCCCATTCAGGGAACAGTGGGTCCAGGCTGGATGCTGGTATGATGGGAACTGCCCTTTTCACCTGCCAGGGAGTTCCTAAAGCTGATCTTCCTGGGGTTCTGAAGGTTGCAACCTAGGTTAATCACACCAGATTCTAGGAACCACTGCCCAGACCAACCACCGCCAGTGCTGCAGAGGTCAAAGAAATCCACAGCCACAGGAAAAGGAGCTTCTTTGGACATGCCCAGCTCCAAACTGTCCCAGGGGGAACTGGCACAGCCCTTACATAGCCCACCCCCTCTTGGCCTCACCGTGGCCTGGAAATTGGCCAGAGGGTCCACATCCTGCCCAAACCACTCTCCTCTCGTCCCAAGGCAAAGGTGATGCCCTGAGGCCTAGGGCTGGATAAACCCCAGCTCTGGATGCTGCTAACCCACTCTGCTGCCCCACCCCATCCTCCAATTTTTATACTAGGCTCTTCACCATTGTGACGTCCCCATGACATAGTCTGATGCACGATAAAACAATTATTTCTTTATCTTGCAATTGTGACAGTGACTTTTTTTATAGAATAGGGAGAAGAGACTTGGAGAAGGTCATGGGAATAGCAGATAAATAGTAGCAAATTCTATATATAGGGGCCCCTTTGCCTTCTTAATAGGTGGTTTGAGGGCCACAAGGACCCACCTGCATGCTGAAACTTCACTGTTAACACACAAAGGCTTCTTCGTGTGCGTTTCACTGGGTCATGACCAGCTACTTAAACCTCGGCCTAGTCATATCTTTCAAGAGTATTGATGAGGGCCTGGTTGAGTAGAGGGCCTGGCAAACGGGGTACTGACATGGGAGGTAGGGGACGAGGGAAAAGGACTTCGTTTCTGTCCTGAGACATGGGAATCCAAGGACTATGGCTCACAGGTAAACTCCAGGATTAGAATCCAATTAGAATAAGGAGTCTGGGCAGAAAACTTCATGTAACTCAAGTTTAAAGCCACAGCCAAGGGAACTCGTTGCTGATGGGGAGATCCAGGGTGGCTTCTCAGGAACCTCCATTCTAAATAAGTGAAGTCCTTATTCTTACCAAAGTAGGCCATGGCCTATCCCCCACCCCCGCTGCAGCAAATTCACAGCAGCCGGGGAGTGGGTAGGCTGCTCTGTGCTCAGCTTTCCAAAAGCTTAGCGGTGTAAAGGGCTAAAGGAAAGTGATTTCAGGACAGCAGGGGTGCTTATGAATTTGTGAAGAATCAGAGGCAGGGGCATAATAGACAAAGGGAGGTCCCAGGACACAGTATAGAGTATGCGTGGACAAAAAAGGACACCTCATCCTCAAAAAGGCAGAGAGAGGGGATAGAGGGTACAAGAAGAGCAAATAAGTCAAGGTTAGCAACATGGTGAAACTCCACCTCTACAAAAAATTCAAAAATTAACCTAGCACAGTGGCACACACCTGTAGTTTCAGCTACTCAGGAGGCCGAGGAGTGGGGATCACTTGAGCCTGGGGGACAGAAGTTGCAGTGAACTGAGACTGCATCACTGCACTCCAGCCTAGGCGACAGGGCAAGACCCTGTCTCAAAACAAAACTAAACCAAGAAGTCAAGGTGACCATGCTGAACCATTTTCTAGCACTATGCAAAGGTCCCAGGCTTTGAAATCAGATAGACCTGGTTTGGATCCCAGCACTGCCGCTTCTTCACTAGATAAAACCTTGGACAATTCGTTGTCCTCTCCCAGACTCATTTCTTCATCTGTAAAATGGGCCTGTCCCACCCGCTTACACACACATACTTCAATGGGGCTAGATAATAATAGAATATATTTATTGGGGGTGTTAAATAAGAGAACATTGGTAAAGTTCAATAACTCTTATAGAAAGCTGCTGGCTCCTTTGCCCAAATGCCCTCACCTCAGTTGCTGCCCTGAGCTCCCTCAGCATCTTATCTAATTCTCCCTCTTCTCCTTGTGTCTACCCTCCCAGACAACTCTCACTGGAAATATTACTATTCCCTTTTCAGGAACCTAGGAGGCAGTTAAGGTCATGGCAGTCAAGGTCATTGTAAGATGAAGGGAGCAGGACGGGGGATGAAACAAGGAGTGGCTCAATCCCTCTAATTCACATGGAACAGGTTGAGGGCTGAGGCACGTGCCCCAAGACTTTGACCCTACCCAGAGCTCAGAAGCAGGCAGATCTCTACCCAAAGTAGAAAACCCCAGTAGGAGAGCAGAGAATCCCAGAGGCCAGGATACCCAGGCAGCAGCCAACAAGGTTATAGCAAAACTGTCCCTGGGCACCAGCTGGAGGGGCTGATTGAGATACCAATGTCTGGGAAAAGCAGGGCAAGGCCAGAGAGCAGGGCCAAGTCGGACGTGCAGACAGGAGTGCCAGAGCTGCAGGAAAAGGCGTAGTGGGCCCCAGGCACTCTGCCTGTGGGGACGCAAGTAAGACTTTCAGGCTCCCAGGCTGGGTCCGCTTGCAGAGAGCCTGTGTCCAGGCTCCATCCTTGTAGCTGCCCTCAGAGCTTGGGCCTGAAGTTCTCTAGGAGAGCTGTGAAAATGCAGTGACAAAGTAGACCTCCTTCTCAGCCTCTTCCTGAGAACAACCAGTCCATGGGAAGTCTGGAGAGCAGTAAAGGCCAAGCAAAAGCTAGAGAACACAGGAAAACAGGACAGAAGGGAAGTCTAGGAACTAGACAACTGTGGGAGACTCAGAAAGGCTAGACAGAGTGAGGAAAAGGCAGAGGGAGGACAGACATGAGGAAGACAGGGAGAAAGAGACAAGAAGAGAGAAGATGCTGTGGTAGCTCAGAGCAGCGACTGAGGTGAGGGTGTCTGGGCAAAGGAGACCAGCAGCTTCCTAGTAAGAGGAAAAAAGTGCTGAGCTTCAGGAGAAAGTGTCTGATTCAGAAGGGGAGCTGGGGAGGTGCAGTCTAAGGCATGTGGGGGAGGGGTGTGTGGAACATGGCCTGGCCTGGCCCAGTCGATGACTTCATAAGCATCTCCCCCGATTCCTTCCTGAGCCGCCAGTCCTAGTGACCCCCTGCCCACATCTCAAGGGTCTAGGCCAAGCAGGCGCTGACAGGGGAGAGAAGGTGCCCTTCTGGGCCAGGCCCCCAAGGCTGGCACAGTGCCTGCTGCAGGAGGAGGGGACTGGAGGCCCAGCCCTTGTCAGCATCCCGGCCGGCACTTCGGAGGCAATTAGCAGCCCAGCTGAGCTAATCCCCCGCCTGGCGAGGCCAACACAAACAGGCCCAGACCGGGTGCACACTCGCCTCCCTGTTTGCTGAGGGGCTCGGTGGTCCGCCAAGAACAACACCAATAACCCAGGGCCTTCTCTAGGTTAAGAGGAGGACCGGGGCCTGCTGAAGAGCTGACAGTGCCTGACAGAGCACACTCTGGCCAAGTGCCCTGGCTGCCCCAGAAAGGCAGCCACTGTTCCCAAGCCTTGGGTCAGTCGCAAAGAGGAAGCTGGACACAAGGAGCCATGTATTCCAATTCAGCACACACCCCACCTCCTCGTGCCACCTGTGAGGAAGACGGCCCCATGCAAGCTTGTGCCACCCTGGCCAGCCCAACAACTGAGACCAGCAAGGGCTGGGCCCTCTGGTCAGGGCCCAAGGATTACAGGCTCAATGCTGGACAGGGAAAGGCCAGAGGCAACTCAGACCTGGCCCCTGCCCTCAAGGAGCTCAGTCAAGCCAGAGAACAGATTGTGTGTATGACCTTGGAGCAGTGCCAGTCTCTAGCCCCACCAGCACCCCAAGACTTGGGAAGGCTAAGGTAGAACCCTCAAAACAAAGAAGGGAAAGGGGGACTCAGGAGAAGGAACTGAGGCCCAGAGACTGATCACTGTGGAAGACGGTGCAAAAGCCAGTGGGAAGGACCCAGGACAGGCTTTGCCAGACTTCCTGGACCAGGCAGTGGCTCCTCTGGGCTTAATTAGCTCAATTCAGCAGCCACTGGGAGAACCCAGGCCCCAGGCATGGCCCTTCTCATGTAGTCCCGCTTCTTTTAATTTTTGAGGCAAAGTCTCGCTCTGTCACCCAGGCTGGAGTACAGTGGCACAATAATGGCTCACTGCAATCTCTGCCTCGTGGGTTCAGGCAATTCTCCTGCCTCAGCCTCCCAAGTGGCTGGGATTCCCGGCGCCTGCCACCACACCCAGCTAATTTTTGTATTTTTAGTAGAGACAGGGTTTCACCATGTTGGTTAGGCCGGTCTCGAACTCCTGACCTCAAGTAATCTACTCGCCTCAGCCTCCCAAAGTGCTGGGATTACAGGCGTGAGCCACCGCACCCAGCCTAGCCCCCCTTCTTGATTCCAGACCAACTCCACCTTCATCAGCTCTGATCCCCCTTTTGAGCCAAAGCCTCCATCCTCAGTTTGGTTCCTCACCTACCAAAGGACTCTCTTTCTTTCTTAAGTCCTCACAGGCCTCCTGCCAGATATAAGGGTCAAAAATGGACTTTGTAGCGACATCAGGAACAGTTGCCTCCTTGAAGCTTCTACTCGAGAAAGCAACAGACATAGCCTCCCTGAGAGAGCGATGCAGGGCACTACTAATTATCAATACTCAACACCACACCATTTACTGAGCAACTCACTGACCGTGGGTCAGGCCCACACTAAAGCACCATTTACTAGCATTATCCCATGTCACGTTCATAGGCAAGCAAGTGAACACAAACATTTCCTGTCAGATAAACCAACTGAGAGGCAGGTGTAGGCTTCATCGCTATTTCACAGGTGAGACTGAGGCCTACAGAAGGGAAGAGACTTGCCCAAGGCCGGAACCTAAGGCTTCAGCCTCCTGGTCAGGATGGAATATGTTACCAGAGCCCCTCCTCAGTCCCACAGACCCTCCACTTCCCTCACTCCACTACTGGCGTAGACCTACCCTTGGTGCTTCCTGGCCAGAGGGCTTCAGAGCCTTGATCCTACCCCTCCCCACACAGGAGCATGAAATCTGTCTCTGGCTGGGCTAAGCTGAACTCTGTCACTCTGCTGGGGAATTACACATCGCTCTACAGTTTTCTCTTTAAGGCAGGGGATGAGGAAGCCTGGAGTCACATTGCTAGAGCTGACAAAGCCATAGCTGGAAACAGCAGCCCTCTCCCCACCCCTTTCCCTGGCTGGCGTGGCAGAAGAACTTTAGGCCCAGCTCCAGGCCTGTCAGATTGGCTGTCAGGTGCCTGCCTGCAGCAGGAAGGGGCTGACGATCCAGTCCAAACCCCTTTTGGGCTGCTCCCACACCTGGCTCTAGAGCATCTCGCCTGAACCAAGGTATAGATGAGTTGACAAGTTCTTTTCCCTTCAGTTCAGCCAAACAGGGAGGTATTTTTCAAAAACATCTTTTACTAGGAAATTGAAGGAAAACAAACAGATCATAAGTACACAGAAACAAGCAGACTCCTAAGCAGGACTTTAACCAGCACCTAACCAAAGCCCTATAGATGCTTGCTTCTCCCTTCTCTCTTCATGAAGCCTCTTTCTAGGCATCAGAAGACCTGGGGTCTCATTCCTCATTGCTGACAGCCTGAGGAATCTGAAGCAAGTTCATAAAGCTCTCAACCTCATCTGTAAAGTGGAGATGAAGATACCGCAGGGCCACGACTGGACCCAGTTCTAATTCTAAAGCCTCCATTCTACACAGGCTTCCTGACCTCACACTTCCACCATTATGGTTGCTGGAGGCCCAAGTGAAACACTGTATGGAGAAGTGCTGTATGGACTGGGAAGGGCTATCAGGGATGCTGAAGGTAGTCACTGGCCAGAACACTGGCTCTTTCCTTAAGAGTGAGGGAAGTATGTACTGTACTGGGCACGTGGAGAATGGCACTCCAGGCTCTTGGTCTCATCAGGTTTAGGTGACACTAGAATTTGCTTGCTGGATCTCTCTTCTCCCATCTCTCCTCCTCCTTCCTTCCAGCACCTCCTGCAACCTGGGCCTCCTCCCCCATCCCCTTCTTGGACAGCAGCTAGAGCCACCTGGGAAGCTTCAAGAATGGCTGATGGTTATCGCAGCCAGGACAGGGCGAGCTGCTGCCCCTCTGATTCATCATAGAGCTGGAGTGGATCCAGAGAAGTGACCAAGAGGATCCAGGGCTGCTGCTATGAATTCAGACAGCTTCAACTGGGAAAGAGGGAGGCTGAGAGGAACAGCTCAATCCCTCAAATCAGAAGGGTGTGAGGAGAGGGGACTTGAGACTTGCTCTCCAAAACAACAGGCAATGGTGTGGTGGGAAAAGCCTGAGAGCTGAAGTTGCACAGCTTCCCCATCTGTCCCATCTCAAAGGACTCCTGTGAGAACTGAGCCATAATGCAGGTCGGCATCCAATGAATAGTTCCTCCCCCATTCCCTTCACTTCTGACCTGGGACACACACACTCACCCTTCCCACCTGGGCAAGTAAGCACAGCCAGATACTTACTTTACACATTCTGACCCTCTCATCTCAGAATCTAGGATACACTCAATGCGGGTGTGATTCCTGCTCCCCAAGCTGCTCAGGTGCCCATTTCCAACCACAGCAGGCTTCAGTTTGATAGAGGGACCCCCAGTATGGCAAGGGGAAAGGCAGGTTACTCCCCTCCACTGTGCCCTCAAGGGTCACAGCTCTGTACAGCTCACCCAGTGAAGCAGCCACTTGCTGGCAAGCAAGAGATTCTCAACCTTTAACCTATGTCCCCTGCCTTTGAAAGACAAACCCCTGCCTTGTTAAATCTGTTATTTCTTTTTTTTTTTTTTTTTGAGACAGATTCTCACTCTGTCGCCCAGGCTGGAGTGCAGTGGCCCGATCTTGGCTCACTGCAAGCTCCGCCTCCCCAGTTCACGCTATTCTCCTGCCTCAGCCTCCCGAGTAGCTGGGACTACAGGTGCCCACCACCATACCCGGCTAATTTTTTTTTGTATTTTTAGTAGAGACGGGGTTTCACCATGCTAGCCAGGATGGTCTTGATCTCCTGACCTCATGATCCACCTGCCTCAGCCTCCCAAACTGCTGGGATTACAGGTATGAGCCACCGCGCCCGGCCTATTCTGTCATTTCAAAATAAATCTTGTGACTAAAAACAAATCAACACAATAGTGATTTTAAAATAAGCATTTCCTTTTTGTTTTTTTTTTTCTATTATTCTCATCTGATAAAATAAGCATTTCAAATTCTACACCTCATTTGTCCACCAGCTATTCTATTACTGCCCCCAAGGGGAGCTGGTAGTATAAGTTCTGGAGTCAAAAGTTCAAGGCTGGCTGGCTTGTTCAAGTTCAAGGCACACTGGCTCATGCCTGTAGTCCTAGCACTTTGGGAGGCCGAGGCAGGCGGATCACGAGCTCAGGAGTTTGAGACCAACCTGGCCAATATGGTGAAACCCCGTCTCTACTAAAAATACAAAAAAATTAGCCAGGCATGGTGGCACAGGCCTATAATCCCAGCTACTCAGGAGGCTAAGGCAGGAGAATCGCTTGAACTAGAGAAACAGAGGTTGCAGGGAGCTGAGACCACGCCAATGCACTCCAGCCTAGGCAACAGGGCGAGACTCCGTCTAAAAAAAAATAAAAATAAAAGTTCAAGGCTACAGTGAGCTATGATTGCACCACTACACTTCAGCCTGGGTGACAGAGTGAGAATCTGTCTTTATAATTTTTTTAAATTTTAATGTAGAGACAGGGTTTCACCATGTTGCCAGGATGGCCTAACAAGGTGTTAGCCATCATGCCCAGCCACACCTTACTACTTTTCTATAGAAATAAATACTGAACACCACTTCTTTTAACTGCCAGTTGACTAATTTCAGCTTAAGTAAACTAATAATTTAGTTATTGACATGTAAGGGACTTAATGTCAACTCTATTCTAGACATTTTTACATTTTCTGTAAGGAAGTCATACACAACAGCCCACCAATGGCACCAGCTGGATCTCAGTTACAAGAAAAAACAGCTCAGAACATTCTCAAAAATAATTTTTTTTTTAAGTTGTGGAGTCAAATAACCCCAGCTCTACCACGGACTGGCTGTGAACCTTGGGCAAGTCATTAACTTGTTTCCTCAGTTATAAACTGGGAATGAAAAGAGTAGCCGTCTCACAGAGCTATCATGAAGATACAGCATGTAAAACCCTTAGCACATTGCTGGTCACGTAGCCAGGGCTCAGTCATTAGCTATTACTGCTTTTAACATCAGAGAATGTTCCTGCCCCCACTTCCAATCCTGAGAATCCTGAGCCAGTACATGTTTAAGAGTAGGCTCCCCAAGACTTCAGTTGGGCAGAGGACACACTTTACAGAAAAAAGGGACTGATGCTCCTTTGACAGACCTGTGCTTCCCAAGGTACAAGCCACATGGTGTCATACATACTACTGCTTACACATTCATACCCCCCCCCTACTAAACTGTGAGCACTCTCCGGGTGGGATCTGGAACTTCTATTTCATATTGAGGGTGGGAAGGATGCACTGAGAATATCAAATGAACTGAGACATGCATATTAGGGGAGAAAACATAACCATCTACTGACCATCAGAGAGGTGCAAGATAGACCGACTCTCTGATGAATGGCCACACTGGAGTGGACTCCAGCCCTTTTCTAAAATGCTACAGGTCTATGACTGTTACTCTGGACTCTTCCTTCTCCAGAATAAAGAAGTCAAGGGAACAATTAATCTCTACCCACTACTATCCCTGGACTTCAAGGCCCCTTAGTGCCCCTTTCAGGGCCCCAGAGAAGAGCCTCAGCCTGGGTCCACAACCCATGGTCCCTGTGCAAGGCCTCCCTGGAGGGCCAGCCCACACGGCTTTGTTATAGATGACGGCCTGGACAGCTATCTGACCCACTGTCTTCTAGTCTCCTCATCTCCAAGTTCCTGAAGCCCCAGCCAAAGACAACAGTGTGGACTTGTTTTTTTGGGGCCCAAAGTAGAAGGCTTCTCAGCACCTGGGAGCAGCTGGAAGTTGGAACTCAGGACTCATCGCTGCTGGTCTCCCCATCCTGTGCCAAGTGCATCTGTAAACAAGCCTTCTCAGTGGTTCCCTGCAGCTGCTCCCCAAACGGGTCAAAAGGAAGAGAAACAGGCTAGAATTAGGGCAGCTCATGGCTTGCAAGTGAGAACTCAGCCAGGCAGGGCCTGGTCTGAAAGGTGGTCCCTGGATACAGCCAGGCCTGTACTGCTGGCCCTGTGCCCAAAGGCTTAGATGGGTTCAACATTGCCCATGACTGCTGCCCTATGCCAAGGTGTTGAGACCCCAAGAGCCATGGGGCCTGTGTCACACTGCTGTAGGTCCCACTGTTTTACAAGCTGGCGGGGAGAATGAGCTTGCTGGGGTGGAGATGCCTGGATGCTGGGCTGTTGTGCGTGATTCTGTTTGCTATAAAACAGCCAGACATTCCTAGGACCTGGAATCGCGCCGAGGCCATGGAGTTAGCCTTCCCAGCCATATATCTCCAGGCGGGGGACAGGCCTGAGACATCTGAGATAATAAAGACATGATTGTCTCAGCCCTGGGGCTTGTCTCCCCTTTGTCCCAGGGCCCAGCAGCCAGCAAAAAGTTTAAAGACATCCTCCCCCTTCTCCTGGGAAAATACAAATGCACCAGATTCTATAGCCCCTGGGGTGAACTTCCCAAAAACCAGGCCTCAGCCGGGATTCCTGCTCTCAGCACCCCAAAGCAGAAGGTAACTTGGAAGCACACAGTAGAGACATGAACAGCTAGAACGTAAAGACACTCACTACATGCCAATCTCGTGCACACATCTCTAATTCTCACCAACCCTACAACATAGCAATGATTTAATTTTAGGGATAAAGAAACTAAAGCTTAGAGGTTAATAGATTGTCCAAAGCCACAGCTATTAGATGGCACAAAGGGGTTTGAAATCTAGATTTGTTTTATCCCAAAACCTGTAACTTCTGTGGTAACCTGAAAACTGCTTTTGAAAAAAATGCTCCTTCTTGGCCGAGCATGGTGGCTCACACCTGTAATCCCAGCACTTTGGGAGGCCAATGTGGGCGGATCACAAGGTCAGGAGGTCGAGACCAGTCTGGCCAACATAGTCAAACCCCGTCTCTACTAAAAATACAAAAATCACCCGGGTGTGGTGGTGTGCACCTGTAATCCCAGCTACTCAGGAGGCTGAGGCAGGAGAATCGCGTGAACCCAGGAGGCGGAGGCTGCAGTGAGATGAGATCGTGCCACTGCACTCCAGCCCAGGCGACAGTGCAAGACTGTGTCTCAAAAAAAAAAAAAAAAAAAAAAGAAAGTTCCTTCTTCCCTAACTTCTAGTTTCTCAACCCCAAAAAGGGTAGGAGGACTCCCTTTAACACATGAAGGGAAAAACTCATATGATGGAGGCAAAACCCAGATTCCTTAATCTGGAACCCAAAGCAGCCGCTGCCAGGCCAGTTTCCATAAATCACTTCTACCTCAATCTGAGCAACAGCCTGTCTCAAAGGTATGTGGCTTCATAGAGGGAAAACAGGGACCTGAGAGGTGCTAAGGATGAAATCCCTACATACTCCAAGGATGACTCTTACCCACTTTATGAATGAGTAGAAGGCCAGTTCTAGCCTTCCTAACCACAGAAAAGGGAGAAGAGGCACCACCCACAAAAGTAAGGTGTTTGAGTAGTGGGAACACTGGATTCAGAACCAAAAGACTCCAGTTCAATCTGTAAAATCTTGTAGAAGCTCAACTCTAAGCCAGTTTTCTCATTTGTAAAATAAACACCTGTTCTATTTGCCCCACAGGCTTTTATGAAGATGAACATGAAAGCATTTTCTCAGCAGCTTTATAAATAGAATGTATTACGACCCATGCAAGCTTTTTCCCTGTTGCCTTCTTTTGCATTCCTGACTCCCCTCTTCTCCCTTTCTTCTGTTCATAGAACTGAACTATGTGCTCAACACCATGCTAGATAGGAGAGGCTCAAACACAAGTTAAGAGAGCAGAGACATTAAGAAAATCAGACAGTGTGAGACCAGAGCCTCTTGGTTCCCAATGAACAAGAACCACACCTGCTGCAGCCCAGGAACAGACCTCAGCCATGTATTTCTGTCTAAGTTTCAGGCCTGCCCAAGACCCTCTCAGCTTGGCTGCAGGGTCTCAGGACTAGAGGTTTAGTGTCTTCCTAAGTCAGACATTCATTGCTGGACCACGTGATCTTTTTCAAGGCTACTTCCAGCCCCAAGATCCTACTAATTTGCCCCTAACTCATCTGCTTTTTCTATCCTCAATTCACTGGCCTCTATAAACCAGGCAGCCTCAACTCTATTAGAAACACAACTGCCCTACCTGGCAGCAAAAGGGGGCTGAGAGAAACCAAGAGCAGGAAGCCCTCCTAAATGGCCCAGGGAAAAGGTGAACCTTCCACTGACTTACCCATTCTGGGCACCTAGACTCAGAACTCTGGAAGAAGGGGGAGGTCATCTGGTATAACAGTCCCAATGGCTGCCCTCAAAAGTTCTCTGCTTGTACCTATTTCAAACAACCTAAACAGCCCTGAAATCGACCAATTTTCTCCAAGCACCATCCCACACACAGACATTTCACTATTCCCTGACAGTCTAACTTTAGTTCTGCTTGTAGGGATGGAATGTATCTATCTAAAACAGAGGATGTCTTGGTCTGCAAGTTCCCCAACAACAGAATCTACAAGGCTTGACTCATGACCCAATTTAAATAAAAAATATAAATAAAACAAACAAGGAGAATGAAGACTGATACTTGGCTGAAGGTTAACTGAAAAGCAATTTCATGACAGTCAAACAGACTGGGGTCTAGGGAACTGGCAGCAATTACTTTAAGAAATGAGAAGCAAGATTATTGGCTTTGGAGCGCAGTAGTGTTTCTATATCTGCACAGGCTGCAGGTATGGGGTGATGACATTCTGTGGGCGGTGGGCTCTTTTCCCAGCAATGTGGGAGCCTGTACTCTCCTTTCACGGACAATTAGAAAGAAGCTTAACAAACCTTGCCAAGTTCCAGGTGCACAACCAGCCAGTCTTTTCTTGCTATTTCTCTGCCATCTAGTGGCTGCTCTGGATCATTACAGGCCAACCTCATCGTCATTTTCCTTGGTCCTTCCAGTAACTTCCTAAATGATGATACCACTTACACAGCTAGATATACTGGTGGGTGCTTTACCTATATTATTGCTAGTCTTCACAACACTGCAAGGTACGTTATTAATTCCATTTTTCAAATGAGAAAACCAAGGCTTATAGAAGTCACTTGTCCAGGGTTACAGAGGCTCAGTAGAAAATGTGATGCCAAAGTCCATCCTCATGCCATTGTATCACTCCTCCTGAAGGAACTGAAGGCCCCGAAACTAAACATAATTTCAATTCTTCCAGAAATCCCTACATGCTCCAAGCTCCTCACGGCTAGCTATGATTTTGGTCAAGTAGATGGCACCACTGTCTCCTCCGGAGCCCCACAATGCATTGGAACCACAATGGGAACTGGGCAAATCACCCCACTACATTTCCTTCATTTGAAAACTGAGAGATCACGTAAAAATGTGTACACAATGTTCACTGTAACCAAAAGGTAGAAATAACTCACGTGTCCATCATTTGATGGAATGAATAAGCAAAATGTGGTATCTCTATACAATGGAATACTATTTAGCCATAAAAAGGAATGAAGTAATGACACATGGATGAACCTTGAAAACATGTTAAGTGAAACAAGTTGGTTTAAAAAGACTACATATTATAATTATACGAAGTATCCACAATGGGCAAATCTACAGTGACAGGAAATGGTTCAGTGGTTGTTTAGGGCTGGGCAGATGGGGCAGAAAGTTTCAGGGGATGATAGCTAAAGGGTGTTTTTGAAGAAAAGAGTTTTTGAAGGAAAGGGAAAGTTCTAAAATTTATCAGGTGACAGTTGCACAATTTTGTGAATAAACTAAAAACCACTGACTTGTACACTTTAAGTAAGTGAATTGTATGGTACAGGAATTGTATCTCAATAAAGCTGTTACACTCACCCCACCCCGCCAAAATTGAGAGGCCTAGTCTAACCTCTAAAAGTCCTTCCCATTGTCTTTTTAAAGCTGAGAGACTCACCTATCATTATCATTCCCATTACTGATAACTTGGCCTGAACCAAGTTCAACTAACTTGAACCAAGTAAGACTATAATATCCTCAAAGCAATTAAAATCAGAGAGGAAATAAACATAATCTGAATCTTCTAGCTCTTTAAAATACTTACAGTTCTATGATATATACAAAACCTAGATTTTGAGAAGCAGTTTTTCTTCCTTATAGCCTTTTAAGACTTTCAAGGATCTCCTTTTTTAAATCCCAGAAGTAATCGCACCTGATGGGACTGTGGAGTCCCCTACTTTTTCTCTACAGCACTTAACACCATCTCTGACATATACATTTTAATCATGTCTGCCTTCCCCTACTAGAATGTAAGTCCTACCAGTTTAGGAATTTTGTCTTGGTCATCCTACTGCATCATGAGAGGTACTGATATGGTTTGGCTGTGTCCCCACCCAAATCTCATCTTGAATTATAGTTCCCATAATCCCCATGTCCCCACATGTCATGGGAGGGACTTGGAAGTAACTGAATCATGAGGGCGGTTACCTCCATGCTGTTCTCGTGATAATGAGTTCTCACAAGATCTGATGGTTTTATAAGGGGCTTCCCCCTACCCCCCCTCACTTTGCTCTGCAATTCTCTCTCCTGCTGCCATGTGAAGGACGTGTTTGCTTCCCCTTCCGCCACGACTGTAAGTTTCCTGAGGCCTCCCCAGCCATGCTGAACTGTGAGTCAATTAAACCTCTTTTCCTTTATAAATTACCCAGTCTTGGGTATGTCTTTATTAGCAGCGTTGAGAACAGACGAATACAGGTACTAAGCAGATGTTTGTTAAATAAATGAATTTATGAACAAAGGAATGAACTGCATTGTTAGTGTTATGTAGGCAAAGGAACTATACAGTACCTTTAGATCTATACCAGGTATACCACTAAGGCATACCAAAGAAAAATGCAGCATGTTAAGAAATAAGGGCTGTAAATCACTGTAGGCAGTGACTGAATGTGGCAAAATAACAATCTATTGACAAACAATTAGATGTGTTCCCAAAGTCACTCCTAGTCACCCTCAATCGGGCAAATTACACTTTGTTTCTTCCTTTTATTATTGCTATTATTCCCAGAGGTGCATCAGACCCACCACTGGCGCCATGGGGAAGTACTATTAGCTCCTCCAAGAGTTCTATGAGCTAAAAAGGCACTAGTTACGACTCTCAACCCCAGTCATGATCCATAGATCACTGGTTACTACAAGGTAACAATTCCTTAGAACCTCTATCAGAAGAGAGCAGGACCAGGCTAGCATAAAAGAACACTGGCCTAAAAACAGAGGCCTGGAGTATAGTCACCAAACAGCTGTACAACTGTAAGCAAATTGTTTTCCTTCCCAGAGACCATACCCTTATTTTAAAATGTAATGAATTACCACCCTTGGCCTATCCACCTCACAGACTGTGGGAATAAACTGAAAGAACGTGACACACTGTGCAAATGTAAAATCTTGGTCATTATTTTCAGGGAGGAAACACAGGCCTCACCACATTTCAGCACTAGCTGGAGTCTTATCCAGAAGGACTTGAGGGTTCATCAGAAAATACTACTGGGATTGCTTGACAGGTTTTTTGAACTGCATTCCTACCCATCTGCACTATTAAACACAGTCCACAGGAAATGCTTAATTCAAACATATCTGCCATTCGGGCTAGCTCTGTAAGTCTCAAGATCTCTAAGCAGCAAGCTTCCTTCAAGATAATTATACAACAGCTAACAATAATAACCAAACACTGTTGTAAGCACTTTATGCACATGAACTTGTCTAATCCTCATGAAATCCCGTGAGGTGATATTGTTACTATCCTCACAAGACAAACATCCAAGTTAAATATCTTACCCAAGATCACACAGCCAGTAAACAGTGAACCCAAGATTCAAAACCAGGCAGTCTGGCTCTAGAGTCTATGTTTTTAATACTACTCTATACTGCCTCCTACAAACAGACAAGATATAGACAAGCATTCCTGAGATGAATAAATGCCTAAAAAAAGTAAATCACAGTGACAAATTACCATTTTGTACCCACTAACATTATAAAATTGGCTGTTCTTCTATGAGAATTCCCCATCAGACAAAACTTTGTCTACCCTTTAGTCTGAGTGCTTACTGGAGGAGAGTACCTTATCCCTAAATCCTAATGACAACTCTGCAGAATTGGCTCGATTTTACAGATGTGTAAATCAAGACTCAAAAACTAAAGCAGTTTGCCCAAACACAGCTAGTCATTAACAGAGCCAGATTCAAAGTTAGGTCCTTCTACTCCAAAATATATGTGCTTTTCCTACTATTTAATACAGTTTTTCTCTTTAAAATCAAAAAGTTCTACATAGAACTGGCACTAGAATGATTCCTGAAACATGAACAACAGGAAATATGCTATTTTACATGAATTGTAATGAAGAATGCCAGGATGCTTACAAGAAGGGAGACAGATATCTAAGTCTGTGTAAAGGGATCTAGTTTCACCACTGAATTATATTTATGCTTGGATCCTACTAGTATTCCCAAAAGGAAGTGATCCATAAGGTAGGAAAATATGTTGTCTGCCGCTGTTAAGAAGCCGTATTTGGCCAAGCCCAGTGGCTCACGCCTGTAATCCCAGCACTTTGCGAGGTCGAGGCAGGAGGATCACCTGAGGTTGGGAGTTCGAGACCAGCCTGACCAACATGGAGAAACCCCGTCTCTACTAAAAATACCAAAAAATTAGCCGGGCGTGGTGGCACATGCCTGTAATCCCAGATACTCAGGAGGCTGAGGCAGGTGAATTGCTTGAACCTGGGAGGTGGAGGTTGCAGTGAGCCAAGATCATGCCATTGCACTCCAGCCTGGGCAACAAGAGCGGAACTTCGTTTAAAAAAAAAAAAAAAAAAAAAAAGCAGCAGCCGTATTTATCCTATAAACAAAAACCAACTTGGTCTTCACTGGTTACTGCTATATATATCTTTTAAAAACACTACGGACTGAACCAAACTTAGAATCTCTCAACTATATCAGTAAAAATCTAAAAAGATTCTCCATATATGGATAATAATCACAAAATTCTTAAAGACTCACTAGTCTACTTGTATATTTAGTATACAGGTTTTATAGATTTTTAACTACCTGTCAATAGCTAGCAAAAAATCCTGAAACTTAAGAGGCTACAGAAACGAACCTGCACCAGTGGTGTTCAAATCCCTTGGCAACACCTTAGAGGTTACTAGGGCTGCACAAAGTTTATCTGTTTGCAACAAGGAGGCAGTGGGAAGAGTAAAACCGCTCGGCCTGCATTAACTACAGCAACTCTGTTTCATACACCTTTTCTGTTTCTACAGTGGGGCTCTATATAAGCTTTTGTTTAGGAAAAAGAAGGCCTACTGAAAAAAAGACACAAACCAAAAAGGAACAGAAACTCATTTTATTGAGATGAGGAAACCAAGGCCCAAAAAGGTATGGCAACTTGCCCAAGGAAACTCTGGTGCCCAAGGAAACTCAGCTAGAACCTGGATCTTCAACTTCCAACTGAGAGCTCTTTCCAACAGTGTTATTACTACCATGGGAGAAATGAAGATACAGTATCAAACACCATAACGCAAGTTAGAGCAAAAACAGGACTTGATTTATCACGCTGTATGTACCAGGGTTCACAGAGTTTTCTAGCAGCAGAGGAGATAATCACAAACTCAGCACCCTCCAGTAAAGTCATTCTTACAAGCCAGTGAGGAATTCACAGGTGCCTGCCCACCCTTCACAAGCTGCCAAGAGATGGACCTAACTCCTTAACACCAATAATTCCAATACAATTGTGAAATCCTCAAGTTATGGAGAAAAAGGAGCATTTCTTTAAGAGCTTCAGAATCAAGACAAAAAAATCCCTCTCCCATCAGACTAGTGCAAATCTTACAAAAGAGGGCTAAGAAGCTGGCACTGGGGCCCCATGGTGGGTCTGGAACTCCATACACGTTTCCAGCCCTATCAGAGTTGGTTAAAGATGAAATTAAAAGCCTTACCCTACTCCTGGCAATGAGTATGAGGAGGAAGCCCCTCACTGATACAGCAGTCTAAGGCCCAGAAGTCAACAGGGTTTTCTGGTCCTGATTTGATGTGAGCCAACAATGATGACAGTGATGATGACAGCTGCTATCTACCCCATTCACAGATGAGTACCTTCTACTTGCCAGGCACTGTGCTAAGAGCCTCACATATAGCAATTCATCTAACTCTCACAACTCTTGGGCAAGTACAGCTATTTCCACTTCACAGAGAATGCAACACTCAGGCCATTTAAGTTACTTGCCTGAAGACATAGATCAAGTTAGTGGCAGAGCCAAACTCAATCCAAAGCCTATGCATGTACTTTGCACAACACCAACAATGCCAAGTTGTTTCACCTCAGTTTTGCCATTTGACAAATGACGTCATCCATCCCCGCCTCTTTTACAGAGTTGTACTGAGGTCAAGTGAAATCACTAATACAGACATGACTTGAAGTTTAGGAGTTCACTACTTAAACTCAAAAATTGCACAAGGAACCCTGACCGTTTGTAGAGAAGATGTAGGCAGAGCCCCAGTCATCTCCCTGTGCTTGGGTCAACCTAATGAAAGAAGGGAGCCAGGCTGCAGAGCTGGCTCCTAGCCTCCCTCAGACCTCGGGTATTCACTAAGGTGCAACTTTCTCACCAGACAAACCCTGCTCTTCCCAACTCACAGGCCTATTATTAAAAAAAAAAAAAAAAAAAAGAACAAGAAGAAAGAAAAAAAGGCCAGCTGAGCAGACTCTAGAGACAGACTGCTTAAATTCAAATCCCAGTTCCCTCACTTACTAGTTCTGAATTCTTGGACAAGTTTTGTATCATAACATGCCTCAGTTTCCACATATGAAAAAATGGGGGATTGCTGAGAAGACTGAGTTAATTCACACAAGGGCTTAAAAGAGTGCCATGTAGAGAATAAACACTCAAATTTTAAAAAGGACCAAATGACACAATGGGCAAAGGCACCCTACAATCCTCTAAAGCTACACCTTTAGATCCTCTAAAAGGTGTCATATTCTCTCATGCTGCAACTGATCCTAAAGTCACCTCCCCCAAAAAGCTCCTACCCAACAAACCTACCCTTACAGATGAAGCCTTTTATGCTGCTTTGCTTACCCTGTGCACTATATGATGCTTTAACTACAATTTTCAGCTTTGTAATTAGTCACATATATTTTATTTCCACATAAGATATGTAATGATAAGCACGCTGTTTCCAAAATCAGACAGATAACGATTTCCAACTCTGGCTGCAGATACCAAGCAATTATGATGTCTCAGAGTCCTACTCCATAAAAAGAAGATACCTGTACTATCAACCTCAGAGCTGTTGTGAGTAGCAAGTGTGATAACGCCATGTGCTTAACACAGTGCAAAGGCTCACAGTAAGAGCTCAATTAACAAAGCTGTTATTTCACCAGAATATGTCCCCATTTCTTTTATGATTCTCAGCAGTTAGGGCAGAGCTCTCCTGGAAGTGATTAATATTCCTTCCTTAATGCACCAATTTATTTATGGGGGCCTTGAGGCTACCTTTCTTCCTACTGCACCCGTCCCCATGCCGTGGTGAAGCAGGGCCCCCAGCCATTCTGCAAACATGCCTGGGCCCTCCTTTGTTCACATTCCCTCCACTCAGAAATCCATACCCGGCTGGGCACGGTGGCTCATGCCTGTAATCCCAGCACGTTGGGAGGCCGAAGTGGGTGGATCAGCTCAGGAGTTCGAGACCAGCCTGGGTAAAATGGCAAAACCCCATCTCTACAAAAAATGCAAAAATGAGCCAGGCGTGGTGTCACACACCTGTAGTACCTTCTACTCGGGAGGCTGAGGCGGGAGGATCGCTTGAGCTGGGGAGGTCGATGCAGTGACCCAAGACCATGACACTGCACTCCAGCCTGGGTGACAGAGTGAGACCCTGTCTCCAAAAAACAAATAAGTCAAGCTATAATGACCTATAGCCCAGAAATACTCTAAAATTCACGTCTGACATAAATAAAACCTTAAGAAATCATCTCATGTCATGGTTTTCAAACCAATGGCGCATTGATCTGATGGGCTTTAAAGAAGTGATGCCTCTAAAAAATAATTTTTTATAAAAATTTAAATGGTGCTCAGATCCTATCTCAAAACAATATGGCCCTAAGCACTGCTTTCCTTTTTTAAAAATAAGCTTCTTAGGTAACATTACACAGAACCCTTTTAACTTTTTGAAAGTTTCAAAAAGGTTCTATCACCAAGGTGTGCACTGGTCCCTAAACATAGCCCATCAAAGTTCTATCTGGGAATCTTTTAGAAATTAGATTGATTCTCAGGTCCCATCACATATTTACAGATTCAGAATCTCAGGAGTTTTTTTTTTTTTAGCCTTCCCATCTAATTGTTGACCAACCAGGAACCTGAACTGCATTTGAGACCTCAATGATAAGTATGCAATTTTACAGATGAGGCCAGAAAAGTGGAAGCTACCTGCCAAAGGGCACGTTGTTAGGAGTAATAATGCAAACTTCATCAAAATAAAAAGATGCTTGTTAAAAATGTAGGCCCCTAGTCTCTACCCCTAAAGATTGAGAGTCAATCCTACAGGGTCTAGGAATCCTGATGACTGAGACAAGTGGTCTACAGTTCACACCGAGAAAAGCACTGCTCTGCGGGATGCATCAGAGCAGACACAATGGCTATGATCCTGTGCTCTATTGTAATAGGGTTAAGAAAATGCTATACTTACCTTTGCCTTGAAAATCTGTCACTTCTACTTCAGAGATGGAATGCATGGTGAACCCAAAATCCATCGAGCATTTATTCGCTTTTGGGGAAATCACCTATGAGACTATAACACTGCATTAAAATCAGGGCTCTCCTCCCGTCTTGACCCCACTAATCAGCAATGTGCTTTTAAACCTTCCACTGTACTCCTTTATTAGACACACTTCACATTTTTCTACAATGTAGGGCTTTAATGACTCACTGGATATGCCTCTAAGAGGCAAGTGTCTAACTTCACAAGTTCACCCGTTCTGTTCCAAGCTAGTTCTAATGCACAAATTACCTGATGGCAGCAAAACAAGAAGTACAGAGAGATTCTAGGAGAAACTAGGTAGAGCTGCAAGAATGCAGAACTCAACTTTGAGAGGCGGACTTAAAAATACACATTTCAGGCCGGCGCAGTGGCTCATGCCTATAATCCCAGCACTTAGGGAGGCCGCAACAGGCAGATCACCTAAGGTCAGGAGTTCAAGACCAGCCTGGCCAACATGGTGAAACCCCATATCTACTAAAAATACAAAAATTAGCCAGGCACGGTGGCTCACGCCTGTAGTCCCAGCTACTTGGGAGGCTGAGGCATGAGAATTACCTGAAACCAGGAGACAGAGATTGCAGTGAGCCAAGATCACGCCACTGCACTCCAGCCAGGGCGACAGAGTAAGATCCAGTCTCAAAAAAAAAAAAAAAAAACAGATTTAAGAGGTAAAACTGGACCTAACACAGCACTGTAAAGCACCACAAAAGGAGAGGCCAGGAATGCAGGTTTCACGCCCAGCTCTGCTACCATACAGCTGTGTGGTGACAGGCAAAAGTCATCTAAATGTCCTCACCTTTCCTCACCATGTGCAAGATGCAGGGATTTAAACTAGCTAGTCTCAATTCTGTGATTGTGACATATGAACTAAAAAGGATTACAAATTGTTCCCCACCCAGTTCTCCACCTTAGCCTATTTTCAATCCCACTATCTAAATAAATACAATGTAGAGTAACAATCATCTCAATACAACATTGTGTATGAACTGTCCAAGTTGTGCACTGCACAAGGGTACCACATCCAAGGCAGTACTATTTGCCTCACAAAATAAATCTGTGTATTTACTGTAACAGTTCTAGCAGGTAGCAACCAAATGCCTTGCTTTGGAAAATAAAATCACTAAATTATTACAAGTCGTTCATAAAGTGTCTTTGGAAGGGCCTTTTCTAATTTGCACAAAGGCTGTGTGTGGCCTGGGCAGTGGTCCAGATACCCATCAGGGGTTCCAACTGACCACCTGCACCGCAGCATAGGCACACAGAATATAGTGAGTGGATGGAGCACCCTGTAGGCTACTGAGACCAAAGTCCTTACCTCTGCCTGCCTACATCTCTGCACTGCTTGAGACTGTCATTCTCCAATGTCTCCAGTGCCAGGGAAGGGAACAGGTTTTTGATAAATAATGACAAATGAATGTGTTATGAATATGCATGCACAGATAAAACGTTTACATTACTCTCTCGACAGCAATGCAAAGTGGAAAGAGATGACATAGTTATTCAAGAGAAAGCAGCTATCAAAACTGTAAGGGAAAGAAAATTCCAACTAGAAGTCAGGAGACATCTATTTTACTCTCTGTATATCCTCAGTGCCTTAATTGCTTTAAAAAACCTATTTGTTGAATTTACTAATTCACTACAAGAACGAACGAACAGGCCGGGCGCAGTGACTCATGCCTATAATCCCAGCACTTTGGGAGGCTGAGGAGGGTGGATCAGGAGGTCAGGAGTTTGAGATCTGTCTGGCCAACATATTGACACCCAAAAAATTAGCTGGGCGCGGTGGCGGACGCCTGTAATCCCAGCTACTTGGGAGGCTGAGGCAGGAGAATCACGTGAACCTGGGAGGTGGAGGTTGCAGTGAGCTGAGA
The DNA here is from genome assembly GCF_028878055.3 of Symphalangus syndactylus. Taxonomy (NCBI): domain Eukaryota; kingdom Metazoa; phylum Chordata; class Mammalia; order Primates; family Hylobatidae; genus Symphalangus; species Symphalangus syndactylus. The sequence goes on from NC_072444.2 coordinate 15,472,029, forward strand.
TGGCACCACTGCACTCCAGCCCAGGCGACAGTGCAAGACCCCGTCTCAAAATAAATAAATAAATAAAATTAAAAAAAAAATGAATGAATAGCACTGACTTGGGATCGGCTATATGCCATCTCTGGGCAATGGAATATGAGAAAGTGTAAATGCGCTTTCCCTTGCCCCTCTTTGGCCCACCATAAGCAAGTCCACACTCAAGCAGCCACTGCTCTCTGGAACTAGGCTCCAGAAGGACAAACACAAAGCCCACCTGAGCCCAATCTGAAGGCCAGAGACAAGTTCTGCTGACCCATGAATGAGAAAAATAAATGCTGTTTTAATAAGCTACTGTTGGCATGGTTTAAATGCAACATTATTCTGGCAAGTGAATAAAATAAGGAATTTTTTTTTAAGGTGGAGGCACTTTGAAAAAAGACTCATAGTAGTAATTAAAAGTATTCATTCTGGCCAGGTGTGGTGGCTCACGCCTGTAATCCTAACACTTTGAGAGGCCGAGGCGGGTGGATCACGAGGTCAGGAGATCGAGACCATCCTGGCTAACACGGTGAAACCCTATCTCTACTAAAAATACAAAACATTAGCCAGGCATGGTGGCACACACCTGTAGTCCTGGCTACTTGGGAGGCTGAGGCAGGAGAATGGTATGAACCTGGGAGGCGGAGCTTGCAGTGAGCCGAGATTGTGCCACTGCACTCCAGCCTGTGCGACAGAGCGAGACTCCGTCTCAAAAAAAAAAAAAAAAAAGTATTCAAGCATTCAAGCAGCCCTGGAAAGAAAACATGATTGGGCCATGTAATTAAATCACCATGATCTGAAGTTGGGTAGATACAGAGTAAGACTTACAGAAAACAAGTGTGACATAAAGCCACTTCCCTCCAATAATCATTCAGAGATGCCCTAACCATCAGCCCTTCCTGAAAGATGATGGAGTTGCTACTTCCTGGTGAAATGTTGTCCCTTCCCCCGCAGTTATATAACAAATTTCTAAATTTGTCCCCAGCAGGGACTAAGTTTCGATCCTTCTTGAGCAGGGCCCTTGTATTGCGAGTTTCTTAGCACCTAGCACCAAAATAACCACTAATTTACCTCACAAATGGAAGAAGAAGAGGAAAATAGTCCAAACCTAACAAGTAAAAGAAGTACCATTATTTAAGCATTCAATGAAGGTAACAATTATGATAGCACAAATTTAGTGACAACTTGCAGGGCAAAAGGAGAAAAAGTACTACTACATTAACTGTACACCAATGTTAAGAGGTATCCTAATTACAATATGAAAATGTGAGAAAAATACATCTCAGAATGAAGGAAATATTACAATTGTTCTTTTAAACCACAATCCTTTTCTTCCCCCTTAGAATAATACATTCCCCTTGTGGCATAAAGTCCAGCTTGAAGAACATCACTTTAACTATAAAACCTATTTCTAAGATGTTCAGTAAAACACTTATAAATAGCAATAATATATTAACATCGTATTAAATACTATAAATTCTGACACAAACTAAGTCTGTAAGGACTATTTTTAATAACCCTTTCCAGCCTCTAAATCATACTCCCTGGACAATATCACTCACCTTCTAAGCCACGACTATAAGCAAGTTTGTTAAGTCAAATAGAAAACAATATTTAAATGGAAAACTTAAGCTGTATCCACTTGCTACCCAAGTTCTTCTGACATGCAGAAATCAATTTGAAAATATTTAAGAAAACATTAGCTTCAATCAATCCCCGTCATCCTTGTTCTTCTGATAGATGGATAATTCGTTGACACAACTGCTTTATTTCACTTACTCATTTATAAAATAATATACCCATCCAATGACTACTTCTAGAGCCATATCATGTCAAGCATTGCTTTAGGACAAAAATATAGCAATGGTCAAAGACCTATACACCCCTGACCACACTAAGGATACCTATGTCCCTGCTTTCCAGGGTATCACATGATCCAGGTATCTCTCCCTAGTATAGTCGACAAGGAATAAATAAGATGCATTTCTTGGTTAGAACTGTTAAAGCTTACATCTGCCTCTTCCTAACCCCTTCTCAACCAACCCAGCTTAATTCTAGCACAGTATGCAAATCATGCCAAACATGATTCCATGCAGAGAACTATCAAAATGAGGCCACAGTGTATCAACCTTAACTGATTTTAAGGGTTCTTAGTTTCTAAGATTCTCATGCAGATCAGTATAATGTCCTAAAGGTAAATAAACCTTTCTTGCTACCTAAAGAAAATGTATCCCATATTCAGATTCACAGCACAGAATCTGTATTCTGATAGTAGTAGTTTGAGATAACCACCTAGGTGCGGTGATTCCCAAACTTGGCTACATTTTAGAAATGCCTGGAAAACTTAAGAATCACATTGTTCAAGCTGCACTCCAGTTGGAGAACCACTGATGCAGAAAACTTGGGGGAAAATGAGCTGCTTTCCAGTCATCTATGGATTAAAGGTACGCTGACATTTCCTTCCACCATGAGCAGTGAGCTTCCTGAACACTGCTTCACTAAGAATTATTATGGACCTACTTGGTATTTAAGAGAAGTGTCAAACTTAGAGGAGAAAGCACAAACCTGAACATACAGAGGGCTAAATATTATCTCAAACTAAAATGCCAGAAAATAAAAATAATAAAGCTTTAAATTTTTATCCCAAAGTTTGCTAGAAATTGATGTTATCAACAGTCAAATTCCCACTCCTCAATATCTGAAAAGTAAGAGACGGAGGGAAAATAACAACCCTCAGGCTGGCTTGTGAAGGGTTTTTGTTTGTTTAATACATCTGAAAAGAATGCATATACAAAGAATTGAGACATGAGAAAGCATTGGTTCAACACTAATGAATCTACAAGAATTAGGATTGGGAAGGTGGGAGAGATTACCTCAACATTTTTAAAAATTGGAAACTGCAACCAAAATAAGCTGATAAAATCCCTATTAACACTTAAGAAGAGTCTGCATAAGACTCTTTCCATGATTTTTATTAAACTAGAGAGCCTCACCTGGCTGCTCTAGGGTTCCTCATATGCAAAACAGAAATAAGGGGATTCCCCTGACTGGTCCCCATGTTGTTAAGTGTTCTCCCCACCCCCACCCTACCCCCAGCTTCTTAATGAAGCAGGCCTCCATCCTCCTAACTTGAGAGGATGTGAATCATCCCACAGATGTCTGTCTTCTAGCACCACCCCTCATATTTCCTCTACATACCAGGTCTTCAGCTGCATTCTAGGAACACCATATACTACTGAGCTGCAAATCTATGCTAAGCATATAAGACAATGACTGAGAAGGAAAAAAAATTTTTTAATTAAAAACTCAATTCATTTGGTGCATTTCAAAGGTGCAATACTTTTCTTCATTTATCAGTGAAAGAAGTTAGAAATTAACTTCCCAAAAAAATCAGCAAATGGCAAACAAATGTCCTTGAAAGTCAGTCACATATAGTGCGTCCTAGAAAAGAGGAGGGGCAAGACAGGCTCCACCCACTTTCATGAGTTTCATCAAATACTGGATCTACTCAAGGGTGGAGAGAAAAGGCAACTTTCAAAAAGGAGTATGTTATTAAATGAGGCATTTACTATACTCCTTCCTAAGAGCACCAGATGGGGAACATGTTTTCTAAACTAGATCTAGGAAGTGGAATGTGGAATCAATCCGTCCTCCTCCCCTTAAGGGCTATCCACTGGTTAATTAAAAAAACAAGACTAAAAAACAAACCCCACACACACTCCCCCCAAAAAAAGAGGAGGGAAAAAAAAAAAAAAACACTAAGATGTCCCAGATTACTCTCCAGAGTGGAACCAGGGAGCAGCTTCAACAATTCCAATTAGTCTGTTACAGAGTCATCCACAAGCATGCCTTGCTTTTAAACAACAAAAAACAAAAACAAAAATAACAAAAAAAAATTTTTTTTTTTTTTGAAACAACAAAAAAAACTAGTACTAATCACTTTTCTGACAATTACTCAAAATTAACTAGTACTGGGAGGGGGAAGGGGGGCCATACCTATGGGCCTTGTCTCACACGAGTGCATGTGGGTAGGTGCAGGGCATTTGTCATTATTGCAAAAACGAATTTTAATTTTTAATCTTTAGTTTGATTTAAACATTGCTTTTAGTATGATGCCGACACCAGCTGTGCAGAAAGGGCTCTGGAGAGATGTTCATAGCAGCACACACCTGCGGCTCTTCTTCGGTTCTGGAGGCTCCAGGGCAGCCAATATTGCTTCGTCAAATACATTCTTTAGGCCTTTCTGAAAAGGGGTAGAAAGAAAAAATGGGCGGTCTGATTTTCAGTATAATAAAGTTGGAGTTCAAGTTTAAAACATTCAAACCCCAAGAGTTGGCAAAGAAAGAAACATTAAAAACAACCCTGAATCTCAACACAATAATCTCACTTCACCAAGATTTGTCCAGGGCACTGGAAGGATTCAGCAATTCAGGAGCAGAGGAGCAGATATTCATGAGTGAGACAGTGGTCCTTTGAGAAAGCTTTGCGCAGACCAATGTATGTCACAAGAAACAAACAAGCACATGTGTCATTTGCTCATTCAATATGAGTTTTGTAATGTGCTGCTGAAACATTTTACATAAAAACAAGGGAAGCAGCTCTGCATTCCAATGAAACAGCTGGATATGAAACAGGACTGAGAGGACGGGCACGGGTCAGTGGCATCCTTATTCTATGGAAGGCACAGGCAAAGAGAGAGAGAGAGGGTGATTATGGTAGCTGCAAAGATAGTCACTTTGAACTCCCTTTATCCCACCAGTTAGACAGAGTCAAGGAGATTCAAGGGAGCAAAAATGTGGGTACCTGATACATATGTAAAATTAGAGCCAGTCAGTGCAACAGGAATAAAGCTTCATCAGGCATTTATACAAACAGTTGTATATTTTTAATTTCAAAATTTGAAGGTAACCACAATTGTATATTTCCCTCACAATAAAATCAGAAGCAGGAAAATATAAAGGTGGCAGCTTTACATCTCAACATTAACAAACTGTAAGTCAACTGTTTTATGGATGCTATTCTTAAAAGATAATGTAACAAATGAACTCATAAAGCAGTAGCAGATACATCAATATCTTCCCCACCCCAGACTGACAAATACTCCACTACAGCACAGACAGCCAAAGCAACAGCAACACAAAGTTTCACTGCACAAAGGAAAACCAGAAAAGAATCCTCCCTTCCCCATTACACTCTACTAGAAGGTCACCCCTTTTCCATAGGTTTGTCATGCAATTACAATTAACAATTGATCATAAGAGTAAAATGATGTTTGTGTTACTTTCTCCATCTAGAACTAAGACCTAGAAGTGTTAAAACTCTTGTTATTTTCTCCAAGAGGACATTCTTAATGCCAGACCAAGTTCCCTTTTGCAATAGTAATCCAAACCAAAAAGCTCTGAGCATCAGGCAACTCAAGCAGCAGAAAGTTAAAACAAGTCCAACTTGACTACTGATCACAAAAAATTTCTATAAGATATTGCATTCTTGATCAAAAACTAATACAGAGGTTGCTCTAAGGTGGTGAGTAAAAAGACGCAGAGGCTTTCAAACAGGATGGTTTTATTCCTTTGTTTTTAAACGATCTTTCTACAGTAGTGGGACAGGAAGCAGCAGCAAAGAAGGGAAGGAGAAAACAGTTTAGAATATACAGCACTTCCTTTTGGGTTGAGTTTCCGGAGGCTCGAGGGCAGCTAGGATAGCCTCATCAAACACATTCTTCAGACCTCTCTACAAGACAGAGGGGAGGAGAGAGAATAGCAGCCAGGTTAGAGGATTAGAAAGACTAGCAGGTACAACAGCAGTCCGGATTAAACGAGCTGAATTCACAGAAGCAATGTGCCTTAAGAAAAATGCTAGAATGCTAGATCTTAAGCCCATTATAACTGGGAGAGTAGATAACTGACCAAAAACTTCACCTCAAGCAAGGTTAACTGAGCAGGAAAGCAATTTTTATTAAAATGCAATATATTGACTTCGAACACATTTTGCAAATAAATCCATTACAATTTCAGGCTTATGTGAATTCAGTCCCTGAATAACTGAAGGACACAAATAGCAGACTAACAGGCATGCTATGTGTTTCTAGGTTCAATGACATATCTGAATGTGATTAATCAAGATTTCAGAGTAAACTGGTTTCCCAGAACAGAAAGGTTCAGACATTTAAAAAGTGTTACTTGTGCAACAGTACCAACTAGAAGGAGCTTAAAGAACAGACTCTAGAAACAGCATACACTTCAGTTATTCAGTAATGTTATCAGAGCAAGTAACCACCACCCAAGTCATAAGAAAACAAAGAATGGGGTCCTAGAATGAGTTTTAGCAAGCAGTCCAGTGCTTTAAGATGTCTGCATGGGTATCAGAGCATAAAGCATGGAGTGAAAACGAAGAATATTCTCAGATCTCATGGGGATTAAGATACAGAAATACACTTACACCTCAGCCAGAAACTCCAACATGATAGGGTGACTCAGCAGTGGTGGTACTTAGGACCCAGGTCTACAGACTCACCTAAACTCACCTAAATCTGAAGCCACAAGTTTACCACCCAAGGTTGTTTTACATGTTCTTTGGTTTGATCAGTTTGATCCCAAGTAAATATGTCCTAAAAGTCCCAGAACACAGCTCCAATTGTAAGTGCCAGCCCCAGACCACCCCAAGTGTTCCCACCTCCACCCTGCCCCCATCCATGACATCCCACAGGATTGGTACCCACACGTCACATTAGATACAAAATAAATCAGAAACAGCAGTAAATTCTTTAAAAGCAGCAAAAGTTAAAAAGCTTTCCTCTTTCTACATCACTTACAAAGTAGAAATGCCACATAAAAGTTAAAATTCCACTGCAATTCTCTCTACACATCTAGGAACCAACTCTGGCAGTAAAATATAAAAGGAAGGAAGGAGTACAGAAAGGGAAATATACTTTATAAGGAAAAAAAGAGGAGGAGGACTATTAGAAACTGGAGTGTATCCCCTGACAAGAAGGAATTCCTTTCTTGCTTACCGTGGATGAAGATCAACAAATGCTCTATGAAACAAAACTAATCTTTGCTTGACCACCATCTGTTTATAGTAAGACTTTAGTTTTAGAGGAATCAACAAACAGAATCTGTAAGCCTCAAAGTTCTAGCTCCCAAACACAACCACAGACCCCATTTTCTAACTTCCCCTCTTTTGACTTCTCCATACTTCAAACTCTGGTAAGAAAAATGTACCTGCTAAGACCTTTTAAACTTCATACTCTCTGCAAACGGACTTACTATATACACCTGTTGATACTGTAAAAATCTTACATTAAAAGCATCCAATTATCTAAAGCATCACTAGTAACCTAAAAGTGAATCCACAGGGCCTATGTGTCTTCCCTCAAAGCAACCCATATCTAGAGAACAGAGGTATGCATCAGAAGCACACAGAATTAGTATCTAATATGGACATGAGTGTTTCACGCATGACTTTCCCGTCTCCCCCAATATACACACACAGGCACTTTTCTGGGAATGTTACTAAAACACAGAGAGAAGCACCAGGCATTTTTTAAAACTCTCAAAACAGTGCTGTGCATGAGAAGATGTAAAATCTTCTAAACTTTTAAATAACTGCTTTTATAATAGCACTAAACTGCCCAAAAAAACTAGGATTAGAAGATTATGTTTAAATCATCTGATACTAGGCCTCAAAGTTATTCTGAGGGATATTCCAGTTAAGCATAAAAGTTTTATCTTTAAATATCCAAGTACTAAACTGATTATTAAATTATGCACTAGGCCCTATAAACTAAATACCTACTGCATATGTAATAAGTAATCATATATGCCATTTACCCTAGTATATGTGTAGTTAAGAATCCAGTAGCGTTTTTTAGAAATACAATAAAAATGAATTACCTGAAAACATAAGCATAAATATAATGAGTTTAATATAATTATTAGAAACCTCCACCCTTCAATCTTGCCCTATTAGGCATATCTGCTCACTGTTCAAACTTCAAAGCACCAGTACCAGTAGAACATAAGACTTTTGTGCTAATTATTTCCATAACTTTTTCCTTTGCCCCCAGAATAGTACTCAAAGGACGGAATCAGCGATACCATGAAGATGAAAAAGTTTAAACCATACACATCAGTTACAAGTCCCATTCCAAATACCCTAACATTGCTCCCTATCTTCAAAATCTGAGTTTCCCATCAAACTACAAAAGGAGTTCCAATTAAATCACTCAAAAACGGCCAGAATGCATGAGGAAGGAATACTTCCAGAAACACAGGAATAGAGACACTGTATAAAGCATGCTTGAGAACTGTGGCAGAAATAGCCATGGCTGCCTTCTTTGACATGAAAGTTTCAATTATTATGACTAATTCCCTATCCTGGTTGAATTGCCCAAGAAACGGTATAGTATCAATTGTCAGAATTGGCAAGAAAAGATCAGACGTATTTAGATGAAAATTTAAGTGTCTAGAAAAAAAAAATCATTCACATCCTCTCTTGCAAGTTTGTGCTTATCTGAACCTTTCCTGTAAGGTTTTTGTTTTAACACAACCCTGACCACTACGAATCATTCAGTACAGTACGACAGCTTACCAACACAAGGGGTTCAGGAACTAATAATATTCTCCAAAAAACAGAGGCCTCTAACAAAAGAACATACAATATGAAGCTGTTCATATTCTTGCTGGGCATCTTTGAGCACTGCTGATCACTGTTAGGAATAACTCCTGTATCCTAATGCTCTAATAAATGATTCGACCATAAATACACATGGGGTTTCATGCCATCCTTACCTGTGTAAGTGCAGAACACTCCACATACTTGACAGCCTTCAGGTCACGGGCCAGCTTTTCAGCAGTCTCTGGAGTGATAGGCTTCTGTTTGTTCTTGGCAAGTTTCTCAATAGTAGAGGGGTCATCTCTGAGATCAATTTGAGTCCCAACAAGCAAGAAAGGAGTCTTTGGACAGTGGTGAGTTATCTCAGGCACCCACTAAAAAAAGGTATTTTAAAATACCTTTGTTAATCAACAAGCCTCTAACGTTATTTATAATAGGTCAGTAGAAATTCTGAGATGACCTTCTTAGGGCAAGAGTATCTGATCAGCTTACCTTTTCTTTCACATTTTCAAATGAAGATGGAGAGACCACTGAAAAACAGACTAGAAATACATCTGTTTGTGGATAACTCAGCGGTCGTAATCTGTCATAATCCTCTTGCCCTAGAAAAAAGAAAAATATTGGAGAGAATTCAGCAACTGAATCTTGGTGTCCTCAAAGTGATAAAAGCATGCTGGTCATTACTCAAAAAGCAACTTACTTATCTAATAAAATGTATGGCTTTGTAATATAATATGTGGGCAATATTCTCAATCAGCTAATTCTACAAACTTCAAGCACTCAGAACAGCAATGAATTTACTATTATGTTATTTGCTTTTATTACTAGTTTGTGGTGTCCAATCTTTGTGTCCATTAGAAACCCAATAATAAATGTAATAATAAACTCTTGCTACAGAAATAGTTAAAAATCAATCCTTGTAATCCCAGCACTTTGGGAGGCCGAGACAGGTGGATCACCTGAGGTCAGGAGTTCGAGACCAGCCTGGCCAACATGATGAAGCCTCATCTCTACTAAAAATATAAAAATTAGCCGGGTGTGGTGGTGCACATCTGTAATCCCAGCTACTTGGGAGGCTGAGGCAGAAGAATCACGCAAACCCAGAAGGCGGAAGTTGCAGTGAGCCGAGATGGCATTACTGTACTCCAGTCTGGGCGACAGAGTGAGACTCCATCTCAGATATGGTAAAGAAACAATCACAGTGAAATCATCTAAGGAAAGAAAAACCTCACTGAAACCCAGATGACAAAATCCACTGCCCATCATGACTACAAACACAGGTTCACATATTTAGTTAATGTGTGTATGTAAGACCGGTATCTGAAACTGATAAAGCCTAGAAAACAAATTTAGCAAGAATTAATGGATACTCAAAATAATAAAAACACTTAGAATTAACTTAATCAGAGGCAAAAGACTTGGACAACAAAAATTTCAAAACTGCTGAAAGAAATTGAAGAAGACATAAATAAATGGAAACACATCCCACATTCATGAATTGGAAGACTTAATATTGTTGACATGTCAACATTATCCAAAGCAACCTACAGATTCAATGCAATCCCTATCAAAATCCCAACAACGGATAATAATCTTGAAACAAGGGACAGTAGCCAAAATAATCCTGAAAAAGAATAAAGCTGAAGGACTCCCACTTCCTGATTTCAAAACTTACTACAAGGCTACAATAATTAAAACAGTGTGGTGTTGGCATAGGGAGATATATAAGACAATGGAATAGACTAGAGAACCCAGAAATAAACCCTTACATACATGGGCAAATAATTTTTCTTTTCTTTTTTTTTTTTTTTTTTTTAGACAGAGTCTCACTCTATCACCCAGGCTGGAGTGCAGTGGCACAATCTCGGCTCACTGCAACCTCCACCTCCTCAGTTCAAGAGACTCTCCTGCCTCCACCTCCTGAGTAGCTGGGACTATAGGCACACACCACCACGCCAGGCTAATTTTTGTATTTTTAGTAGAGACAGGGTTTCACCATGTTGGCCAGGCTGGTCTTAAACTTCTGACCTCAGGTGATCTGCCCACCTCAGCCTCCCAAAGTGCTAGGATTACAGGTGTGAGCCATCGTGCCTAGCCTAGGTCAAATAATTTTTGATAAGGGTGCCAAGACCATTCAGTGGTAAAAGGACTCTTCAATAAATGGTGCTGAGAAAATGACATATTCACATGCAAAAGACAAAGATGAAACCTTACCTAATACTATATACTAAAATTAACTCAAAATGGATAAAAGGTTTAAATGTTAGACCTAAAACTTTAAAACTCCCAGAAAACATAAGGCAAAAGATTCAGGTGGACTTGGCAATAATTTGTTTGGCTATCACACCAAACCAACCAAAAAATAGACAAACTTCATGAAATTGTGAAAATTTTATACATCAGAAGATAGTATCAACAGAATAAAAACGCAACCCACAAAACAGGAAAAAATATATGCAAATGGTGTATGTGATAAGAGATTAATACCTAGAATCTACAAAGAACTCCTAAAACTTACCCCCCCCCCAAAAAAATCCCAATTCAAAAATGGGCAAAGAACTTGATTAAATAGACCTTTCTCCAAAGATATATAAATGGCCATAAGATGCTCAACATCACTAATCATTAAGGAAACGCAAATCAAAACCACAATTAGATACCACCTCACACTAATTAGGATAGCTACAATAAAAAAAAAAAAAAAAAAGTAAGTGTCGAACAGAAGAATGTGACTTTATCAAGCCCCCGTGTACTGTTGGTAGGAATATAAAATGGGACAGCCACTGTGGAAAACAATATGGAGGTTCCTCAAAAAAATTAAAAACATGATCCAACAATTCCACTTCTGGGTATATACCCCAAAAGAACTGAAAGCAGGGTCTCAACAAGGTATTTGTATACCCATGTTGATAGCAACGTTATTCAAAATAGCTAAAACGTGGAAGCAATTCATAGCACCATTATTAAAACTGGAACCCAAACATCCATCAACTTGTTAATGGATAAACAAAACTGTGACATATTCATAGAACAGAATACCACTCGGCAATCAAAAGAAACAACTACCAATACACACAACATGGACAACTCTCACAAACATTAAGCTATGTAAAAACAGTCACACACACAAAAGACTACATATTGTATGGTTCCATTTATATGAAACCCTAGAAAAGCAAAACAGTAGAAACAAAGAAAGCAGATCAGTGGTTGCCTGGAACCAGGTCAAGGGACAGGGCTGACTGCATAAGGGAACCCAGAAATAAACACTCACATATATGGTCAAATAATTTTTGATAAGGGTGCCAACACCATTCAGTGGTAAAGGGACTCACCACAGAAAATTTGAGGGGTGATAAAAATGTTACACATTTTATTATGGTGGAGGGTCAGCAAAATGCATCACACTGAACACTTAAAATGATTTTTTTTTTTTTTTTTTTAAAGACGGAGTCTCACTCTGTCACCCAGGCTGGAGGGCAGTGGCGGAATCTCGGCTCACTGCAACCTCCGCCCCAGTGGGTTCAAGCAATTCTCCTGTCTCAGCCTCCCGAGTAGCTGGGTCTTACAGGCATACACCACTACACTCGGCTAATTTTTGTATTTTTAGTAGAGATGGGGTTTCACCATACTGGCCAGGCTGGTCTCAAACTCCTGACCTCAGGTGAATTGCCTGTCTCAGCCTCCCAAAGTGCTGCGATTACAGGTGTGAGCCACCGCGCCTGGCCTTAAAATGATTTTTATTGCACTACGCATCAATAAAGCTTTAAAAAGTACTCACCAGAAAATGTAAAGGCTTATAAAAAATAAACTTTGAAATCTGAAAATACTAATTTTCAACCACAAGTAGCCATAAATTATCTTTTCTCGCCAGGCGCGGTGGTTCACGCCTGTAATCCCAGCACTTTGGGAGGCCGAGGCGGGCAGATCACCTGAGGTCAGAAGTTCGAGACCAGCCTGACCAACATGGAGAAACCCTATCTCTACTAAAATACAAAAAAATTAGCCGGGTATGGTGGCACATGCCTGTAATCCCAGCTACTCGGGAGGCTGAGGCAGAAGAATCACTTGAACCTGGGAGGTGGAGGTTGCGGTGAGCCAAGATTGCACCATTGCACTCCAGCCTGGGCAACAACAGCAAAACTCCATCTCAACAACAAAAAAAAATTTTCTCTGTGCCTTTGGACACAAATGAACACAGAAGAAAACTCCTCATTTATCATGAGATTATGGGTCATTGTTTTCTCTATATTCCAAATTTAATATACCATTACTTTTATTAATTTTAATGTATTAAAAATTTCTCTAATCTTTATTTGTCTCTCCATTTCATGTTCTCAATTAAATCTAAACAGTTCCTCATGGTACACAGTATAACACCACAATCCATGCAAGCAACATGTTAACTTGCAAACAGTAACAGTAACAGTAACTCAAAGCAGAAAATTTAGAATTCCTACATTCTAAAGATACTCTAAAGGATATCTTTCTGAGATTTTCCTCTGGCTAACAGAGCTGATAATAAGACAGCACACAGAAAAGTCAGAAATTAAGATGTGCAGCCACTCTTGAAAACAAGAAATAGTACTGAGGAATTAGGTACATTTAAGGAAGAAAGTAATTTGTTCTTACAATTTGGATAGCTGACAAATGTCAATACTGTGAGCAGATAATAGTTCACTCTCAAAATATTTTCAGATAGTTTAAAATAAGCTATCGTAAGAAACTAAACATGTTATTAGACACATAAATTGAATACGCCTTCAAATATCAGAAAGTAATAATAATAAATACTGTAAATGGCTTACGACCTTACAACCTTAGGCATATTTAGGAAACTCTAGGCTTTAAAAAGGAGCAGGTAGGGGTGAAGGGAGAGAATCAGTGGGCGTGATTCCTATGAATTCATTCCCTTGGTCCCTCCCCAACCACTAATGCAGTCCCCAATTCTCTGCAAGGTGCACACATCAGGACTTTAGTTCAATTTGGAGCTTGTATAATGCACTCTAGTCTCACTCTACTTCATCTACTACACTGTTCACCCAGGGTACTCTAAACTCCTATTTGCCAACCCAGGTCTGGGACTGCTCCTTGGTCAAGCATTGACGATCATTATATTGAATCCTGCTAACTAATAACAAAAGGCAAGTACTTTGCTCATGTGCTAGTTTCTCAAAATGTCCACAAGAGACAGACAATTAGCAACTGTTAAAGATCAAAACAGTATAAAAGACATTAAGTTTTCACCTGCAGTATCAAAAAGTCCAAGAGTATATGGTTCTCCACCAATCATAACTGTGACTGCATAGTTGTCAAAAACCTAAAAACAAAAAAATACAACACTGTTAGTGTGCAAGGAGAGAGTTAAAATGGGACAGGACAACTCTTAAGTTAAGGCAGTGTTTCCTTGCTAAGACTTAATCATCCCTTATTCCATCCATCTCCTTATATAACCAATCTTGCCAACCAAGTCCTTGCGTGAGCTAAATGATCCCTGGAAAAAGACAAAGGATGTTTTCTGAGACTTCTGCTCCACCCCAGCAGCCTGGATAAAGAGCCAGAGAAGGTTTAGAGGTGTCACAGGAGCAGAGTCCTCTAGCTACACAAAATTAACCTGTTCAAGTTTGAAACTTTTGAGACTGTGGTCTACCTCAACATTCAATCTGATTCCCAAGAAATTATTTCTTCATAGACCACTTCCTTTTCATCTAGAAATAAAATCTCCTAGATCCATGACCTTTCTTCCTTTCAGAGTCCTAGAAAAGATGAGCCTTGTTACAAACAAGCCCATTTGAGAGAAATAATGGTTCCCTCAAAGTACTCAAGGTGTCCAAGAAAAAGCTGGCAGATTATTTGCTGGGAATTTTTTTTTTTTTTTTTTTTTTTTGAGACTGAGTCTCACTGCGTCACACCAGGCTGGAGTGCAATGGCATGGTCTCGGCTCACTGCAAACTCTGCCTCCTGGGATCAAGCGATTCTCCCACCTCAGCCTCCTGAGTAGCTGGGACTACAGGTGCATGCCACCACACCCAGCTAATTTTTGTATTTTTAGTAGAGACAGATTTTCACTATGTTGGCCAGGCTGGTCTCAAACTCCTGACCTCATGATCCACCTGCCTCGGCCTCCCAAAGTCCTGCAATTACAGGTGTGAGCCACTGCGCCCAGCCAGCTGGGAATTTTATGAGTAAAATTCATGTTATTGGGCACAAACTGCATGACCTAAGACACCTTCTTTAACAAGATGCTTAATATGTAAATAGACCATAAAACCCTTATCAAATTCAGTACAGCATATGCTAATACTGGTTGTACTAAGTTATTTGTGAAAATGGGAGGTTTAACAATGCTAAATGGGAAAAGACCCAACACAAATTCTGGAGTCTTTGGAATTAATTTACAATTGAAAAGCAATGCTTTCATATACAACTATAATCTGTCAATTTACAATAAAAATTTAAAAATTAAATGATATCTATAAAAAGAAAAGAAAAGCTTTCCAACTAGGAGAAGAATGCTACATTTTAAGACCAGCCCTACTTAACTTTTAGGTACCTACTCTGATTTTCTGACTTATGTTTTAACAGATTGTTCAAGAGCTTATTTAAATGTAAAGAAGAGAAGCAAGGGCATGAGGGAGATGACAGTTAAAGGAAAGTCGGTTCTTAAAAACAGGAACAAAGAAATTGAATGAATGTGGTTAAGCTCTCAAACCAAACAGATTATTTTCTTAAATCACACTTAAGAGACTCAAAAACAACCCTCCTTTACTAGATTGTTCATATCCAAAACTAGTCTAAGAATCAGAAAAGCTGGCTTCCATTCCAAAGTCTACTTATGCTAGTATAATTACGCTAAGTAATTAAAACTTAGACTTCTAAGTCTCATCCCTAAATTGGGCCTGAGTACCCTCATCCATTAAGAGAGGGGTAAGACAATATACATTGTCCTATCCAGCTCTGAATTTCTATTACTCTAGAAATGGCAAGCCCCAATTTATAGATGGGAACTTAAATGCATTTTACACCAAATCCATTTCCATATTAACTTCAACAGGTACCATGAGAACACTATTTGTGCCTCATGGTCCATTCATTTACCTAAATCGGCTCATTTAAAATCTTATTCTACTACTACTCTTCCTTCCACCCTATCACTTTTCCAGAGATGTACATACAAACATACATATAAAACACCCACAAGCCCACTTAAAATATAACACCAAAAGATCAAAGTCATAAAAGACGCAGAAATTACGTTTACAAATAAATAACTTCAATGGAGACTGAAACAGAAAAATTCTGATAGCTGTCCTCACTCCGAAACAAGATTCATGTACCTCTAAACGTCCCCGTAAGTCCACTGAACCTCAAAACGTCTTCCATTTATCTTGTCTCCAAATGGACCAATTCAAAATATCAAAGAGATTTTAGTGTTTAATAATACCTTCAAATTCTCTCCCCTTCAAAAAAAAAAACTTATTTTTGAGACAGGGTCTCACTACCTTTCACACATGAGTGTTACTCTAACTCTTGTCTCTCTCTCACTTCAATATTTTTGTTATTCCCATCTTCCTTCTACCATTCCAAAGAGTTGATTTAAAAAACAGTTGTGGGGCCAGGCATGGTGGCTCATGCCTGTAATCCCAGCACTTTGGGAGGCCGAGGCGGGTGGATCATTTGAGGTCAGGAGTTCAAGACCAGCCTGGCCAACATGGTGAAACCCCGTTTCTACTAAAAATACAAAAATTAGAAAGGCGTGGTGGTGGGCGCCTGTAATCCCAGCTACTCAGGAGGCTGAGGCAGGAGAAACTGCTTGAACCCAGGAGGCGGAGGGTGCAGCAAGCCGAGATCGCACTATTGCACTCCAGATAGAACGAGCGATAGAGACTCCATCTCAAAAAAAAAAAAAAGAAAAGAACAGTTGTGGGGGTGACCCCCAAAGGTTTCTGTTGGTGTTCTCATAACATAACAGGTCTCTTCTCTGCCCCTAAGAACCAGTTTGGAGCTCCATTACTGCTAAGAGAACAGCTCCACAAGAAAAGTGGAGACACATACTACTTGTCTCTCAAGTTACAGGACCCCAAATGGTATCCCAGGAGACCTCCAAGTACTGATCAATAATTGGCCGAAACATCCAAAAAAAAAAAAAAGTCACCTCATTCCAAGATGTAGGGCATACTTCACCAAATTGAGACCACCACTCGTTAGAATCTTGTGTACTGGAGTTTTGCCTCCCAGCTCTTCTTGCAAACCCTTGTGTCACCCCTTCTGACTTTCCACTGATTTTTCAGCTGTTTAATTTTAAAGTGTATATAATTTACCCATGAGAAGTCAACATCTTTAAAAACAGGAAACAAAGGCAGACAACAGAAAAAAAATTCAGTACACATAGAGAAAGCGTTTTCAAAAGGATATCAAATTTTACATTTTACTAACAGAAGGAGGCCTTTATACTTACAGTCGGTACATATTCCGATGGAAATTTGTTCGTTGTGTAGGATATCAGGAGACATGTTTTACCAACGGCACCATCGCCCACAACAACACACTTAATTGTCTGCATTGCTGAAATAGTTTTGTATCCACTTTAAATATTTCAAATCTGATGTTGACCTGCAAAAAGATTAAAGATATTTGTTTATTTATACTTACATATGGATTTTTTTCCTCACTTAGCAACAGGTTCAGGCACTCAGAGCAAGAAAAGAACCAGCACAATTATTATGGCTAAAAGAACCCAATAAGAGAAACAATGACTTGCTATAAGTTACAATAACAAATAAGGTCCATTTCTAAGTTTCTGATCCCTGGCTGTTTCAACTTCTTAAGTGTTATTTTTAAAAGGTCCAAAATGGTGTGATAATCAGCAAATTTATTTTTATAATGAAAGAGAAGAGGCTGTATCAGAGAAAATTCCACATAGTGTGCTAAATATTATTTTGTGAAAGCTGTTCTTCGGTTACACGTGCACACACACCTGTATCTATGCATGTATGTGAACTAGCCTGCAATACAAAGGCCACTGCTTTAAAGAATGGTTCATTATCCAGCCTTATTCGGCCTTACTCAGGCTCTGACCAACAAGCAGCAGAGCACCACACGATCACACGGTAATTATATGAGTAATGTGAGGAACTGAACAAAGAACAGGGTGATTGCTGGCCTCAGCAGCTGTTTTAGCACCAGAATGCCTAGTCCAAAACCTACATTTTTATAATGAAAAAGTCAGATTGCTCTAAAGCATACTGACTTATAAACAGATACTATAGCTTCTCTTACTAGAGTCCTCCTCCATTTTAAGAAGCTATCAATTACAAGTACCAAAGAGTCATTAATTTGAGATGCTTTTTTTCATTTAAACATTTCTAAAGTCAGAATGTATCTCTGAGTTTCTTACAATCATTATCAGCCATTTTTCCCCCACATTTTGACTTCTATGAAATTGAAATCTTAGATTCAATGAAATACTTTAACAGTTTTCTGAAAGAATAAAAAGAAACACCACCCAATATATACCTAAATTTTAAGATTTATATTGAATTTAAATTATAATCCTAAAGGGGTTATAATTAAACATAAAAATACAGAACCACCTAACTCTTGGTCAGATGCCACCATGCTCCTATAGCACCATTCACAACAATTAATCATAACAATTTATAAGTGCCTATTAACATCCCTGTAAATGAACCTATACTACCTCATGCACCACTATACTTCTAGCACTGAGCACTTCTAGACTGACACACTGTGAGTTGTTGAATGGATGCAAAAATCACGAAACAAAAGAACATGAAACTACATTAGTGTGAGTAACCTACAGGAAATAAACTCTCTCCCGCTCCTCATCAAAATTATCTGCAGTGTATTTTTAAGGAATTTTTATTCTTTAAATATTATATTTAATATTTTTTTAGACAGGGTTTTTACTCCCATCACCCAGGCTGGAGTGCAGTGGCACAACCTCAGCTCACTGCAACCTCCACCTCCCAGACTCAAGCAATCCTCCCACCTTGGCCTCCCAAGTAGCCGGAACCACAGACACATGCCACCATGCTCAGCTGGGTTTTTGTTTTGCTTTTAGTTTTTTGAAGAGACGGGGTCTCACTGTTACCCCGGCTGGTCTTGAATTCCTGGGCTCAAGCAATCCACTCACCTCGGCCTCCCAAAGTCCCAAAGTGCTGGGATTACATGCATGAGCCACCGCAGCCAGCCATATTTATCCTTCTTTATTCAATTTCCTTTTATATCTCCTTTTTCCTTCACCTTTCCCTTTTACGCACTAAGAAGCACCCATACTAATACAGCACTAAAGGTTAACAACCCTGATCCCTAAGATCAATCAATTACTGGTTAAATCTAAAAGCACTCAAATAATAATAGTAAGCAGCAAACACTTATACAGCATTTACTAAGTGCTATGTACTGTTCAAAACATATTACACATATTCACACATTTCATCCTCCCAAAAAGCCTAAGAAGTATGTGCTATATTATCCCTATTTTACAGATAAGAAGAGTGAGGCTCAGCAAGTAACTAAGCCAAGGCTATTCAGCCAGTAACTGGCAGAACTGTAATTTAAATCCAAGCAGTCTGACTCTCAAGTCCCTGCTTGGTGTGTGTGTGTGTGTGTGTGTGTGTGTGTGTGTGTGTGTGTGTGTGTGTGTGTGTGTGTGTGTGTCAGTGCAGTGGCGTGATCTCTGCTCACTGCAACCTCTGCCTCCCGGGTTCAAGTGATTCTCCTGCCTCAGCCTCCAGAGCAACTGGGATTACAGGTGCATGCCATCACGCCTGGATAATGTTTGTATTTAATAGAGACAGGGTTTCACCATGTTGGCCAGGCTGGTCTTGAACTCCTGACCTCAAGTAATCCAACTGCCTGGGCCCCTCAAAGTGCTAGGATTACAGGTGTGAGCCACCGTGCCCAACCTCAAGTCCCTGCTCTTAATAAACATTACATTACACTATATTGTCTGAGAAGTGACATTAATAAAAACAAATATAATCAGTGCTTGTGGAATGACAAGTATATATCCATGAGTTACCAGCAATGCAAATATAAAGAAGAGGAAAGCAAATATAAAGAAAAGGAAGCAAAAAATAGGGGCTAAAAGCTCATTTCCTGTTTTTCACCTGCATATAACTACTGAATTTTATTGGGAGAAGGGAGTAAGATAAGAGTTTGCCCTTCCCCTTTCTATTTACCCACAAATCTTCCACTTCTTAGACTTCCCAACCTGACTGCTCAGCAATTTGTTACAAACTGGTTGGTTTTGAGTCCCCTGTTAAGCCTGGGCTCTGGAGTCAGAGTGGCTCTACCACACTCTAGCTATTCAACCTCTGTGTTATTCAACCTCTGTGTAGCTTGGTTTCCCCTTCTCTAGAAATGAAAACAGTACTACCTTTCTCATAAGGTAAACTAAGATAATACATGTAAAGAACTTGCAACAGTACTTGGCATACAGTACACGCTTAGTACATGTTAATTATTAGTCTTCAACAAGTAACGGTACCTTTAAGTCAATATAAGGAATTTTAAAACAGCAATTCCAAACTTCTTAGAAAGAAACTCGTAACACTTTTTATCTCCAAGATAATTACAGTACAGTCAGCCCTCCATGTACACAGATGCAGAACCCACAGATACAGATGGATAACTGTACTATGTAATTTTATGTAAGAAACTTGAGCATTCCAGGATTGTTGTATCCTTGGAGAGTTCTGGAATCAATCCCCCGCAATATCAAGGGAAGATTATACTAATTGTTCTCAGTACAAATGTAGTCAAATGTAGAGTTACCATTACAAAGATGGTCATTTCAGAGTCAAGTTCTAATTAAGACTATTCTGCAAAGCATTTGGCATGTATTAATAATTGTTTCATGTGTTAAAAAAAAAACTATAGAAGGCTACCGTTGTGGACTAATCTCCTGCACTAGGCCCCAAGTGACCAGACTAAAAATCAAAACGGAGTTATTCATGCTAAAGTTTCACATCACTAAACTTAAATTTAGTTGTTATCTGACCTTCTGAGAAACAGGAGAGATGACAGCCAGTTTACCAAACAGGCCACTTTCAATCTTCAATTGGAATGATAATGAAGTTCCCTCTGCTTTAATCCTTACACAAAAAAAGCAGCCTGAAGTAACCTGATATTACCTAATCAGTTATTTTTCTATTGTTCTGTCTTCTCCCTGTCCCTGCCTTACAAGAAAGGTAGCTCTGAAACAACTAATAGGCCCTTTGTTCTTTGCTTCCCCTTTCCTCAGCTCTTCTGTCTATTAAGCCAACCTCTTCCGCTCAGCTCCTTCGAACACTTAACTCTGTTTTGTGGAATGAAGCACTGCCCAACTCTAAAATCACAATAAAGCCAAGTGAGATTTAAATTTGTTGTAGTTTTGCCCTTTAACACATGTATTAAAAAGAGCACAGTGGCTCACCTGTAATCCTTGCACTTTGGGAGGCCAAAGTGGGAAGATCACTTGAGCTCAGGAGTTCAACACCAGCCTGGGCAACATAGCAAGACCTGACCTCTATTTCTTTTTTCCTTTTCTTTTTTCTTAATGTCACCAGATACTCCACAGATTGGGGTGGGTAAAGGGAGCAATCGGGAGAGACTTTGGGTTTTGCAATATATATAAGCCAGACATGTTCATAAACCCTATGTTAATTTCCTATTGAAATAATGTCAAATCACTATGGCAGCAAAGAGGCCACATAGAAACAATTACCATTCTGCTAACCAGAAAAGTTATTCTGCGCCGGGCATGGTGCCTCACGCCTGTAATCCCAGCACTCTGGGAGGCCGAGGCAGGCAGATCACAAGGTCAGGAGACGGAAATCATTCTGGCTAACACGGTGAAACCCCGTCTCTACTAAAAATACAAAAAATTAGCTGGGCATGGTGGCGGGCACCTGTAGTCCCAGCTACTCAGGAGCCTGAGGCAGGAGAATCGCTTGAACTCGGGAGGCGGAGGCGCATTGCAGTGAGCCAAGATGGCGCCACTGCACTCCAGCCTGGGCAACACAGCAAGACTCCGTCTCAAAAAAGAAGAAAGAAAAGAAAGAAAAGCTAAGTTATTTTGCACCAATAACTGAATCCTACCTCTTTTTAACAGTGAAGTTCATTTGTACCACAACTTAGAATTGGGGTTTGGCAACTTATAGCAGAAAAAATGATTCTGCAGGGTCAGGCACGGTGGCTCACACCTGTAATCCCAGCACTTTGGGGGGGACAAGGTGAGGAGATTGCTTGAACCCAGGAGTTTGGGACCAGCCTGGGAAACAGTGAGACCCCATCTCTACAAAAAAATAAAAAATTAGCTGGGTGAAGTGGCACACACCTGTAGTCCCAGTTACCAGGGAGGCTGAGGTAGGAGGATTGCTTGATTCCAAGGCTGCAGTTGGCTATGACTGTGCCACTGCCCTCCAGGCTGGATGACAGAGCAAGACCCTGTCTCAAATTTTTTTTAAATGATTCTGCAAATCATAAGGAAATAAAACTGTGAAATAAGGTATATCTTCCTTCTTTCCTTCATGGCATCTACCCCTCCAATACCCGTATCTTCTAGGTTGTTTATTTTTCTTTTTTTTTTTTTTTGAGACAGAGTCTTGCTCTGTCACCCAGGCTGGAGTGCAATGGCGCGATCTCGGCTCACTGCAACCTCCGCCTCCCGGGTTCAAGCAATTATCCCACCTCAGCCTCCCAAGTAGCTGGGATTACAGGCACGCACCACCATGCCTGGCTAATTTTTGTGTTTTTTTAGTAGAGACGGGGCTTTGCCACGTTGGCCAGGCTGGTCTCGAAATCCTGACTTCGGGTGATCCACCCACCTCGGCCTCCCAAAGTGCTGGGATTACAGGCGTGAGCCACTGCATCTGGCCTCTTCTAGGTTCTTAACACTATGGGAATCCAAATATCCTTTAAGAATCTCAGAGCTACAGCACCTGAAATTTTAAGTCCATGCGCTACAGATTTTAAAAGGCTATGGAACCTTCTCTATGGTATCATTATGATTGGCTGGCTGCCATCTAAACTCCACCAGACAATCCCTGAGCAAACGATCTGTATGGAGGAAGGGGATACTCCCAGCTACAAATGTCCTATTTTCCCATGCCCCATGGTTCATTCTAGGCACAAACATACAGCAATCTTAAGATTTGAGATTAAATATTTGCCAGTAAGTTTTACAAAAAATTTATATTCTCAATCAGATTATACCTCTTTTAAAACTATGTCAAGTATTAATAATAACTGTGAATAAAAGGCAAGTCAAATTTTTGGTAATACACTGTGGCAATATTTGGCTTCCGTCCCCACTTCCTAGCAGAGAGCTCCTAAAAACCCTAGGAATTTCCTGAGTGATGAGTGTCTCTTGTTTTTCATAACAAATTCACACCTGAATTTATGTTAATAAAGTTGAGAGGGTGGCGGTGGAAGGGATGCTAGGAAGCCTCAGGATGGGGCTGGTCATCAGAAAGACAAAGTGACTAGAGGGATGTAACTTTCAGCCCCATGCACCAACCTCCAGAGAGGGGAGGAGGGCTGGAAACTGAGCTCTATGAAAACTCCAGAACAGGAGATTTGGAGAGCTTCCAGGTCTGTGAACATTTCAAGGTGAGGGGAAAGCAGGTCCTGGGAGGGCAACACCTGAAGCCAACACCTGAAGCCCTCCCCACCCACAACCATGCCCTATATATCTCTTCCATTTGGCTGTTCGTGAGTTGTACCCTTTATGTCAAAGGCATAAAGGTAAGTAAAACGGCCGGGCACGGTGGTTCACGCCTGTAATCCCAGCACTTTGGGAGGCCGAGGTGGGCAGATCATGAGGTCAGAAGATCGAGACCATCCTGGCTAACATGGCGAAACCCCGTCTCTACTAAAAATACAAAAAATTAGCTGGGCGTGGTGGTAGGCGCCTGTAGTTCCAGCTACTCGGGAGGCTGAAGCAGGAGAATGGCATGAACCCGGGAGGCGGAGCTTGCAGTGGGCTGAGATCGCACCACTGCACCCCAGCCTGGGCAACAGAGCAAGACTCCATCTCAAAAAAAAAAAAAAAAAAGGTAAGTAAAACATTTTCCTGAGTTCAGTGAGTTGTTCTAGCTAATAATCAAACCTAAGAAAGGCCATGGGAATCCCAAAATTTGTAGTCTACTGTGTAGGTAGCCTAGGCACTGCATTTGTAGCTGCTGCCTAAAGTGAGGGCAGTCTCGCAAGATTCAGCCCTTAAGCTGTGGGGTGGGAGTATCAGAATTAAACTGTTAGTATCAGAACTGAATTTTCTTTTTCTGACACCACATTCACTCTAATCCAAAACACACTAAAAGTAAAGTTGTCTTCATGTGAAATACATTTGCCCCTGAAGTAACCCATTTCCATACTTAGGATACAAGAAAGAAGAGGCACTACAGGAATCAAGAGAATGACCCAATTTCACAATCTTCCTTATCAGTTCAACAGAAGGACTAGTCTGGTTGTAGGATTAAAAAGAATAAAATCACAACTACTTGTCTCTCCTGTCAAATCCAGCCACTTTGGAAAATGCACCTTCTGCTGTAAGTTATAGTAGCATATCTAACGTACAATTTTTTAAACATCTACCCATGCATGTGATTTTTAGGCAACCAAAAGTACTCAAACCACAGCAATGTATTCCATGCATTCACACATGTATGCAAGTGTGCTGTCTTGTTTGCAAAACTTGTTTGCTTCTATATCACAGAAGACATGCAACAAAACGCATACAGCTGGGCTTACATGTTTGTTAGAAATGCTTGTTCCGACTGGGCGTGGTGGCTCACGCCTGTAATCCCAGCACTTTGGGAGGCCGAGGCGGATGGATCACGAGGTCAGGAGATCGAGACCATCCTGGCTAATACGGTGAAACCCCGACTCTACTAAAACTACAAAAAAATTAGCCAGGCGTGGTGGCGGGCGCCTGTGGTCCCAGCTACTAGGGAGGCTGAGGCAGGAGAATGGCATGAACCAGTGGGGCAGAGCTTGCAGTGAGCCGAGATCACGCCACTGCAGTCCAGCCTGGGCAACAAAGCGAGACTCCACCTCAAAAAAAAAAAAAAAAAAGAAAGAAAAAAAAGAAATGCTTGTTCCTCAGTGCCGTAAAGAAATAGCACGTGAACATAAATTTAATTATCTCAGCAAGGCCATTTATACCTTCTGCAGAAAGGATACACTTGCCGGCAGTTTTGCCATGAAAGTACACCAAGCAAAGGAGACAGGGTCATTTATAACCTGACGCATCTATCCTACTGCTGTGTCCGGTTTTTATTGGCTGGAATGGGACCTCACATTTTGTATTTGTCCTGATAGGCTAGCAACTTACAACTTTTAAAAAGAGGCAAAGAAGGCCAGGTGTGGTGGCTCACGCCTGTAATCCCAGCATTTTGGGAGGCTGAGGCAGGCAGATCACGAGGTCAGGAGATCAACACCAGCCTGGCTAACACAGTGAAACCCTGCCTCTACTAAAAATACAAAAAAATTAGCTGGGCGTGGTGGCGGGTGCCTGTAGTCCCAGCTACTTGGGAGGCTGAGGCAGGAGAATGGCGTGAACCCAGGAGGCGGAGCTTGTTGTGAGCCGAGATCATGCCACTGCACTCCAGCCTGAGCCACAGGGCGAGACTCCGTCTCAAACAAAAAAAAAAAAAAAAAAAAAAAGGCAGAGGAGAACAAAGGAAGGAGGAAGTAACTTGCGGAATGCTGAGAAAGGTAAAAATACCTTTAAACAGGCTATGATCTAATGCTTGCTTGGACCAGTATGAGCATGCCAGGGCAAATATTTAGGCTAAATTGTGGGAGCTAAGAACATAAAGTACACTGATTTATTTATTACAGCTAGCAGATATTTAAGAATGTTAGCACATGTCTTTGAATAAATTTTGCTTTTAAAAGAAGTTACTATTTATTTCTAATTAGATGGGGGGGAAGTCTTTGAAGAGGAATCTCTACTTTTTACATGTTCAATTAAGAATACAACATTGCTTAGAAAATCATACCCAGAGGCTGGGCACAGTGGCTCAAGCCTATAATCCCAGCACTTTGAGAAGCCAAGGCAGGTGGATTGCTTGAGGTCAGGAGTTCGAGAACAACCTAGGCAACACGGCAAAACTGCGTCTCTACCAAAAATACAAAAATTAGCTGGGCACGGTGGCATGCACCTGTGGTCCCAGCTACTTGGGAGGCCGAAGATCACCTGAGCCCAGGAGATGGAGGTTGCAAGTAAGCCAAGATTATGCCACTGCACTCCAGCCTGGGCAACACAGGGAGATGTTATCTCAAAACAACAACAACAACAAACAAACAAAAAAACCTCTACCAAAGCTGGGTATGGCGGCTCACACCTGTAATCCCAACACTTTGGGAGGCCAAGGCAGGAGGATCACTTGAGCCCAGCAGGTCAAGACCAGCTTGGGCAACATGACAAAACCCCATCTCTACAAAAAATAAAAAAATAAAAAAAATAGTGGTGGCATGTGCCTGCAGTCCCAACTACTGGGGAGGCTGAGGTGAGAGACCACCTGAGCGGGGAAGGTCAAGGCTACAGTGAGCTGTAGTCACACCACTGCGCTCCAGCCTGGGTAAGAGAACAAGACCCTGTTTTGGCCAAGCGTGGTGGCTCACGCCTGTAATCCCAACACTTTGGGAGGCTGAGGCGGGCGGATCACTTGAGATCAGGGGTTCAAGACCAACCTGGCCAACACGGTGAAACCCGTTCTCTACCAAAAATACAAAAATTTGCCGGGTGTGATGGTGCTCACCTGTAGTACCAGCTATTTGGGAGGGTGAGGCGGGAGAATTGCTTGAACCCAGGAGGCAGAGGTTGCAGTGAGCCGTGACTGTGCCACTGCACTCCAGCCTGGGGACAGAGTGAGATTCTATCTCAAAAAAAAAAAAAAAAAGGTATAAAATGGAGATACAGTAAGATTTTTTCCTCAAAATATTCAAGACTTGTAGATTTACTCATTCATTCAACAAGCCTTTATTAAGCATCTACCATGTGCCAAACTTTGTCCTATACGTAGGCACACTCCACAATTTACATAACAAAGTTCACGCCCTCTTGGAGCAACAATTCCAGTGGGGTACACAGACAATAAACAAGCATCACCCCCTACATATTCTTCCTTCAATACTACTACCAACTGACATCCTTATATGTAACTTTCTCATTCTAGTCTCTTAACTAAGAAACAGCAGGTGGCCAGAACACAGCACAAGCTGAAGCCAGCATGGCACCTGAGCACAAGACCAAGTTCTCCAAGAACCTGCTGCACATGAAGTTCATGCAAACAGGACTGGACTCAGAAACTAAGAAATGACTAGAAGAGGAAGAAAATAAAATTAGTTAAGAGCACTGGCACTCAGATTTGCCAGAGCTTAATAAGTAAAGAATTTCATAACAGAAGAGCAGCATCTCGTTATATGAAGATCATTTCTATGGAAGGAATTTCATTCATCGGATTTACTCCTGAGGTTGAGAAATTAACGCTTCAGATGAATACTAGAACAAAGCAGAAATTGAAGATGAAACTGGAATTTTACGTGTCAGATGAAGAAGAAATGGCTAGAAGAAATGGCTAGAATATGAGACATTGGTGGGGACAACAGAAAAAAATTCTGCCAAAAAGGGAGATCAACCCAATTATGAAGACGATGAAAATGGAGACCTACAACTAATTAAAGCAAAGAAAATGTTCTTAAAGCCCCACGATCAAAATATACACCTTAGGCCGGGCGCGGTGGCTCAAGCCTGTAATCCCAGCACTTTGGGAGGCCGAGGCGGGTGGATCACGAGGTCAGGAGATCGAGACCATCCTGGCTAACACGGTGAAACCCCGTCTCTACTAAAAAATACAAAAAAATTAGCCGGGCGTGCTGGCGGGCGCCTGTGGTCCCAGCTACTCGGGAGGCTGAGGCAGGAGAATGGCGTGAACCCAGGAGGTGGAGGTTGCGGTGAGCCGAGATCGCGCCACCGCACTCCAGCCTGGGGGACAGAGAAAGACTCCGTCTCAAAAAAAAAAAAAAAAAAAAAAAAAAAAAAAAAAAAATATACACCTTAAGAGATGGCTCAGAGATGCCTTGTGAAAGTTAGCAGCATGTTTTGTAACTAGTTCTGATGGTGCCTCTATAGTTATTAATACTATAACGTTTATTTGTAAAGAGATGTATAATTTTGGAAACATGCTGTTTTTGAAAAAGATGTGTAATGGATGTTATACATCCTCTGCTAAATGGTACTGAGTGGATTTTCAGCCCTTGATCTTCAAATATACAGGTTTCCTAAAGATTTTTTTTGTTTTTGAGACAGGGTCTCACTCTGTCACCTAGGCCAGAGTGGAATGGCTCAATCACGGCTTACTGCAGCTTCAACCTTCCTGGGCTCAAGGGATCCTCCCAACTCAGCCAAATCTTGGGTGTCTGGCCTTACAACTCACCCTATTTCAAGCTACCCTTCCACTACAACACCTTTCCTTCTCTGAGACCTTTCCTAATTAGTCTAGGTATTGAAACTGCCCCAACCGCCTGACCTCCTGCTATGATTAGAATGTTTGTGTCCCAAAATCCATAAGCTGACACCTGATCACCAGTGTGATGTTGTTGGAAGGTGAGACTGCTGGGAGGTGATTAGGTCCAGAGGACAGAGTCCCCTCATCCCTAAATGGGATTAGCGGCCTTATAAGAGACCCCAGAGAGCTCCCCCACCCATTGCACCATGCAAGATGATACAGCAAAAAGGAACAAACGGGTCCGGGTGCAGTGGCTCAGGCCTGTAATCCTAGCACATTGAGAGGCCGAGGCGGGCGGATCATCTGAGGCCAGGCGTTCGAGACCAGCCTGGCCAACATGGTGAAACCCTGTCTCTACTAAAAATACAAAAATTAGCCGGTGGCGCATACCTGTAACCCCAGCTACTCAGGAGGATTCCTTGCTTGGGAGGTGGAGGTTGCAGTGAGCTGAGAGCACCAAAGCGAACCTGGGAGGCGGAGGTTGCAGTGAGCTAAGAGCACTACTGCATTCCAGCCTGGGAAACACAGTGAGACTCTGTCAAAAAAAGAAAAAGAAAAAAAGAAAAAACCACCATCTATGAACCACAAAGCAGGCCCTTACCAAATGTCAAATACACCAGCACCTCAATATTGTCCTTCCCAGGATCCAGAACTGTGATAAGTTTCTGTCATTTACAAGCTCCCCAGTCTATGGTATCGTTAAAGAAGCCTAAACAGACTAAACAACCCATGGCAAGGCCCTTCTTAGCTCTCAAACCTTCTCATGCTCTGTTCCCCTGTACTCTCCAGGCTCTAGCTACACAGGTCTCTTACATCCCCAAACGCGCCAGGCTCTGTCCTGCCTTCAGGTCTTTTTTGGCCCAATCTCTGCTCACCACAACCACTGCCTCCCAGGTTCAAGCGATTTTCCAGCCTCAACCTCCCGAATAGCTGGAATTACAGGCATGTGCCACCACACCCGGCTAATTATGTATTTTTAGTAGAGACGGGGTTTCTCCGTGTTGGTCAAGCTGGTCTCAAACTCCCAAACTCAGGTGATCCGCCCACCTCGGCCTCCCAAAGTGCTGGAATTACAGGTGTGAGCCACTGCACCCGGCCATGCCTTCAAGTCTTTACCAACAATACTCCTGCCCCTGCTCTTAAAGCTTTTGGCTTCTCACTCTCCAGATCTCAGCTCAAATCATCATCTCCAAAAGTCCTCCACTGACCACATTATCCAGGGCAATAGTGCCCTACCTCCTTACACTCGTTTCATATTACCTTATTTCCTTTATTGTAAGGTCATCATCTATAATTATCTTGTTTATCTGTCATATGGCAGTAGAAACAGACTTTTAAAAATAAGGAAATCTCCATAAAGGCAATAACTGCTGTATGCCCATAAAATAGCTCAATACCAGTCACACAGGACACACTCACCGAATAAATGAATCACAGGAGTAATTAACCATGTTATTTTTAGTCACATATGCTTATGTTTATTCTAATAGATTTTTGTTTTTTTTTTTGGAGACAGGGTCTCACTCTGTCACCTAAGCTGCAGCACAGTGGCGCAATTTCAGCTTACTGCAACCTCTGCCTCCCACGCTCAAGCGATTCTCCTGCCTCGGCCTCCCAAGTAGCTGAGACTACAAGCATGCACCACCTCACCTCACCCAGCCCCTCTAATAGATTTTAAGCTCTCTGAGGGAACAACTAGGCTTATATTTCTTTATTCCCCCTCCCAATGCAGCCAATACAATACTGAACAATATATTAAGGACAGGAAAAAATAAAATTCTTAAATGTCTTTTAAAACTTTGTTGACTAAAGTAGTAATATGAAAAAAACGCCCAGGCACAGTGGCCTGTAATCCCAACACTTTGGGAGGCCAAGGTAGGTCAATTATTTGAGGTTAGCAGTTCAAGACAAGCCTGGCCAACATGGTGAAATCCCGTCTCTGCTAAAACTACAAAAAATTAGCCAGGCATGGTGGCACACGCCTGTAATCCCAGCTACTCAGGAGGCTGAGGCTTGAGAATCGCTTGAACCCGGGAGGAGGTTGCAGTGAGCTGAGATCATGCCACTGCACTCCAAACTGGTTGACAGAGACTCTGATCCCCCCCCAAAAAAAGGTGAGATTTTTAAAGACAAGCAAATATGAGTTCCAATCTTAGCTCCACCTCAATGTGTATGATCCTAGCAAGTTATTTCACTTCTATGCCTTAACTTTCTCGTCTCTACAAATTGACATCTAATTCACAAGACCACTACAGAGAAATGAGGTAATGTATATAAAGCAACTGGGACACCACCTAGCAGAGAGTAAATACCTAATATGGCACCTTATTCTTATGCAAAATTAAAATCTACAGAAACAGCCCTAAAAAGATCAGAACAGTTGTTAAGTAAAAACATCTAAATACCATGAATAAGAGGGAACTCAGAAAAATCCTTGCTTCTACTAGACAGGGTTATTTGCTAATTTGATCAATCCTTTCAGAAATCCCTTCATTCCAATCTCAAAGAGCAATTTAATTTAATAAGTGTCACATTTGTAGCCAAGAGATTCAAAATATTACAGAAAGGGCTGTAACCCACCTCACCCTATTTTGAGACAAAATAACCTAATCACACAGCAAGTATTTCTCAAGTCTCTAACATGCCCAAGGAAGACTACAGAGTTGCAGTAAAGAGCATATGCTTTCAATCAAGCAGCCCTAAAGCTCATATTCCCATTCTTGTGCGATTTGGGGCAAGCTACTTAAAACTCTTTTAAGCCTCGCTTCCTTTGTAAAACAGAGACAATAGTATCACCATCACAGGTTGTCAAGTCACTCTGCAAAGAGCAATTAACACTCAACTGTGAACTCTTACTATCAACGTGGAATAATCCAAATATGCAGGCAATTTAGCAGTGGCTCACGCCTGTAATCCCAGAGTGCCAAGGTGGGTGGATCACCTGAGGTCAAGTTCGAGACCAGCCTGACCAACATGGTGAAACCCTGTATCTACTAAAAATATAAAAATTAGCCAAGCGTGGTGGCAAGTGCCTGTAATCCCAGCTACTGAGGCGGCTGAAGCCAGAGAATTGCTTGAACCCGGGAGGCAGAGGTTGCAGTGAGATTGCACCACTGCACTCCAGCCTGGGCAACAGAGCAAGACTCCCAAAAAAATAAAAAATAAAAAAATAAAATAAAATCTTCTCTAGGCAATCTTCTATAGTAGGCTGTGTTCTAAACTCCATCAAAGTGAAAGTCCATTACACACCCCTGAAAACAAAATAAGAACACTCACAAGGCCAGGCATAGTAGCTCACACCTGTGATCCCAGCACTATGGGAGGCCGAGGCGGGCAGATCTCCTGAGGTCAGGAGTTCCACACCAACCTGGCCAACGTGGCAAAACCTGTCTCGACTAAAAATACAAAAATTAGCAGGCATGATGACACACACCTGTACTCCCACCTACACAGGAGGCTGAGACAGGAGAACTCCTTGAACCCGGGAGGCAGAGGCTGTGGGTGAGCCAAGATCACATCATTATACTCCAGCTTGAGTGACAGAGTGAGATTCCATCTCAAAAAATTTTTAAAAAAAGCATTCACAAGAGTATTTGATTAGAAGGGAAGAAAGATTACAGTAAGATTTTCCCTCAGAATATTAGGAAAACACAAGGTTTTTTTTAAATGCCCTACACATATATTTCCACTTCAGGTAATTTATCCAAAAAGAAGAAAATACTTTATCAAGAAACAATGAGATGCTATACCATCAAAACAGTTAATGTAACAAAAAAAAAAAAAAAAAAAAAAAAAAAAACAAGTAATAATACACCACAGGATGAAATGTTATACATATTAAAGATGATCGTGAAGGTCTAGCGCAGTGGCTCACGCCTGTAATCCCAGCACTTTGGGAGGCCAAGGCGGGAAGATCATAAGAGGTCAGGAGTTCCAGACCAGCCTGGTCAACATGGCAAAACCCCATCTCTACTAAAAATACAAAAATTAGCCGGTGTGGTGGCTCGCACCTGTAATCCCAGCTACTCGGGAGGCTGAGGCACGAGAATCACTTGAACCCGGGAGGCGAAGGTTCCAGTGAGCCATGATGGGATCACTGCATTCCAGCCTGGATGACAAGAGCAAGACTCTGTCTCAAAAAAAAAAAAAGCTGTGAAGGTTACCAACAAGGTAATACAATGTTATTAAAAGTACATAACTGTTAAATCCTTTTTTGTTCTAAAGGGGCAAAAGAAATTTAACAGTAGTTGTGCTGGTATGTGTGCAGTTCAAGAACAAGATCCCAAGCACCTAACAGACCCTCTCTAATTACGACACAAGTTAGGACCTAAAATATCTGTTAAAATAGGATTTCGTTCTTCCAAGAACCAACTCTATTAACTTATTACAAAAGTTATCTAAGTAAGATATCTAAATGCCTACTATAGCATTACACTGGGTAACAGAAATCTTGCCTTCAAAGGCCTTTAACACATTTCAGTAGTTAACTAAATGCCTACTCTGTGCCAAATTCTATGCTAGAAAGTTCATCATACATCATCTAGTATACTTTACTGGTTATAAGAAGAGGCTAGCAACTGTAGTAGTCTCAGATTGCTACAATTTTACACTATGAAATAGGAGTGCCACAGATTTTCAGAGTAAACACGGGAGAGTAATCTAAAATAATGTGAGAATAAATCTCTAGTTAGATAGGAGTATCAGGAGAAATGGCACAAGCAAGCATGCAAAGTGGAAAAAAGAAACAAACAAAAAAAACTATGAGTCCAAGTCACATAGACTCTAAAAGCTAAGCAGAACAGTCACTTCTTCCATATCCATGAACAGTGTTTTAGGAGTATCAATATTGTACCTGTATTCCAAGGTGGACTGCCAAAGACAACCGACAGTCAAGGAACTCAGCTAAGAAACTAGGGTAATAATCTAAGATTGAAATGGAGCATCTGCCCTGCGGTAGTAGCACAGAAATAGAGAATAGGTCATCAGATTGGAGGTGGAGGGTTTAAGGAGAAAGTTATAAAGAAGTTTTTTGGTTTGAAATATCAGAGGATAGGTTTGTACCACAGACAAATGGATAAGTTCGGAAAAAACCTTTTTTTTTTTTTTTTTTTTTAAATAGAGCCACGGTCTCACTATGTTGACCAGGCTACCAGGCTAGTCTCAAACTGCTGGCCTCAAGCAATCCTCCCACCTGGGTCTCCCAAACTGCTGGGATTACAGGCATGAGCCACCATACCCAAGCAGAAAAAAACTCTTAAGATCAGGCAACTTACGTTCTTATAAATGCACCAAAAAGACAAATATTTTCAGAATCAGTACAGAGTATTTTGGTCGTAAGTCTGCAAGAATGAAATCACGCCAGCCTGTATCAGATATCCTAAACAAGCATACATTTGCAGCATAAAATAAGTCACTACATTACCTAGGCAGCAAACGTGACAAATTGAGAACCTTTCTTTTAAAAGGCACCTCATAAGGTGAGATACCAACTACAAAACAAATTATGATTATTGGGACTTTCTTTGTTCTAGCTGATGAGGTAGAAGTACCTACATTCAGATTCTCAGACAACTTGTCTTATAAACCACAAGCCATTTTTTAAATGGGTCAAACAGCCAGGCATGGAGGCTCACGCCTGTAATCCCAGCACTTTGGGAGGCCAAGGTAGGCATATCATTTGAGGCCAGGAGTTTGAGACCAGCCTGGCCAACGTGGTGAAACCCCGTCTCTACTAAAAATACAAAAATTAGCTGGGTATGGTGGCACATGCCTGTAGTCCCAGCTACTCAGGAGGCTGAGGCAGAATTGCTTGAACCCAGGAGGCAGAGGTTGCAGTGAGCCAAGATCACGCCACTGAACTCCAGCCTGGGTGATAGAGTAAGAATCCGTTCTCAAAAAAATAAATAAATAAATAAAATAAAAAAGGGTGTTCCATAAGGGTGATGGGGAGGATGAAACGCCATCAAACAAGTTTAAGAAACATCAAGTTAGGCCGGGCGCAGTGGCTCATGCCTGTAATCCCAGCACTTTGGGAGGCCGAAGGGGGCAGATCACTTGAAGTCAGGAGTTTGAGACCAGCCTGGCCAACACGGTAAAATCCCATCTCCACTAAAAATACAAAAATTAGCCGGGCATGGTGGCAGGCACCTGTAATCCCAGCTACTCGGGAGGGTGAGGCAGGAGAATTGCTTGAACCCGGGAGGCAGAGGTTGCAGTGAGCCGAGATCACACCACTGCATTACAGCCTGGGCAGTATTAGAGCAAGACTCCGTCTCAAAAAAAAAAGAAAGAAAGAAACATCAAGTTAAACTGATTGACAGTCTAATTTCTCTAACCCTTTAAAATAAACTTATACACATTATGATTTCCAGGATGAAGATATAATAAAGGGTTTTTTTTTTTTTTTCCTTAGACAGAATTTTGCTCGTTGCCCAGACTGAAGTGCAGTGGTGCAATCTCGGCTCACTGCAACCTCCGCCTCCCGGGTTCAAGCGATTCCCCTGCCTCAGCCTCCCGAGTAGCTGGGATTGCAGGCACATGCCACCACACCCGGCTAATTTTTTGTATTTTTAGTAGAGACTGGGTTTCACCATGTTGGCCAGGCTGGTCTCGAACTCCTGACCTCACGTGATCCGCCCACCATGGCCTCCCAAAGTGCTGGGATTACAGGCGCAAGCCACTCTGCCCGGCTGGGTTTCTAATTTGTCTGACACCCAAGCCCATGGAAACGTCTTTCAGATATTCTGAAACACACTAAGCCACACAGGCCTTACTCTAAAATTATCCCCTACCCTCATCTTTACTAGCTTATCAACTATTAGGATGATCTAACATTTCCTTTGCCCCTATGATGAACAGAGCAAATAAATAGCACAAATAAAATAGCAAAATAAAAAAACACTGATATCCATAGAACTATCCTTTCAAGCTATCTGATAAACCAAACTTTACACATTTTAAAATCTAATCACTTATTTTAAAATCTTGTTAATCTTAAACCCTATAATAAAAATTTTTTTTAGGCAAGCAAGTGATATGAATGTATTAATTCCATTTCAGAATTTATCTAAAACCGAGTTCTTCTCCAATAGTATTCAGCTAATGAAACAAATACTAGTAAAGTTGTAATGAAAATCACTGAAACCAGAGATAAGTGTTATTCAAGTAACATTATTCTTTCACTTCCCACTCCTCTTCATCTGCTTTTATATAGATTAAAAACAAACTAAAAATATTACAAATACTCCTAAACTGTCTTCCAGCAAAGCAAATGAACCATAGCTGAAATCTTGTTTATGCTTTCTTCTACTAAATGTATCCTCTTTTCTCATACCCCTTAACACTAATTAACATAATATTCTTTTATTCCACCTCCATCTCCCTCTGGTTTCATCATCTGTTCCTCATTTGATCTGTTCTCAGACACCTCTCCTCCTTCCACAAGGAGTAACGAGTTGCAATAATTTTTTTTTTTTTTTTAACTTTTTGAGACAGAGTCTCAGCTGTCGCCCAAGCTGGAGAACAGTGGTGCATCCCCGCTCACTGCAGCCCCTGCATCCCGGGTTCAAGCGATTCTCGTGCCTCAGCCTCCCAAGTAGCTGGACTTACAGGCGCATGCCACCATGGCTAATTTTTGTATTTTTAGTAAAGACGGGGTTTCACCATGTTGACCAGGTTGGTCTTGAACTCCAGACCTCAGGTGATCGGCCTGCCTCAGCCTCCCAAAGTGCTGGGATTACAAGCATGAGCCGCCGCACCCAGCCTACTGATAATCTTTTAATTGAAAAGGATGCAGATGGCTTCAAATGGCCACTTAAGACACAGAGAATGGACACAGGTAATAAACACAGGTGTTCCTGAGACACTGATCCCCCAGCTCTCAGGGATAGTTCTGGAGAATTTCTCCTACACCAAATAGTTAAAGAAGGAAAAAGGAAACATCAGAGAAATAAATTCAATCTGGCCCTTGAAAAGTAACAGGCCGGGAGCCATGGCTCACGCCTGTAATCCCAGCACTCTGGGAGGCCAAGGCAGGCGGATCACCTGAGGTCAGAAGTTCAAGACCATCCTGTCCAAATAGTGAAACCCCGTCTCTACTAAAATACAAAAATTAGCCAGGTATGGTGGTGTGCGCCTGTAATCCCAGCTACTTGGGAGACTGAGGCAAGAGAATCGCTTGAACCCGGGAGGCGAGGTTGTGGTGAGCCAAGATCGCACCACTGCACTCCAGCGTGGGCAACAGAGCAAGACTCTGTCTCAAAAAAAAAAAAAAAAAAGAAAAATAGCAATAATTTTTTCAGGCGGGTAGCTGAAAAAGATGATTTTAGTTCTTAACATTTTCCCTTGAAATTGGAAATATGATTTTAGCAAAAAAAGCAGAAAACATGTTTACATTCAACAAGCTAAATGCCAAGTCTGTATTTCACCTAAGTTTTCATAATGAATATGAATTATCCTAATCATATGCTTAGACCATTCCTCTTCACAACAATTAGTTTTCAATAAAATGTCACTTAAGTTCAAATGTACAATCAAGGCCCCGTGCTGTGGTGGCACATGCCTGTAATCCCAGCTACTAGGGAGGCTGAGGCAGGAGAATCACTTGAACCTGGTAGGCGGAGGTTGCGGTGAGCTGAGATTGCGCCACTGCACTCCAGCCTGGGCAACAAGAGCGAAACTCCGTCTCAAAAAAAAAAAAAAAAATTAAGGCCCGTTGCAGAGGCTCACAACTGTAATCCCACAGCTCTGGGAGGCCAAGGTGGGAGGTCACTTGAGGCCAGGAGTTCAAGAACAACCTGGGCAATATAAGAAGGCCCCATCTCTACAAAAAAAGAAAAAAAAAAAAAAAAATATATATATATATATATATTTACAATTAGCCAAGTGTGGTGGTGTGTGCCTGCAATCCCAGCTACTTAAGAGGCTGAGGTTGGAGGATCCTTTAAGCCCAGGAGTTCAAGGTTACAGTGAGCTATAATCGCACCACGCACTGCAGCCTGGGTGACATAGCAAGACTCTATCTCTAAAAAATAAAAATAAAATTAAAAAATACGTAATTCAGCTGGGTGCGGTGGTTCACGCCTGTAATCCCAGCACTATGGGAGGCTGAGGTGGGTGGGTGGATCACCTGAGGTCGGGAGTTTGAGACCAGCCTGACCAGCATGGAGAAACCCCCAACATGGAGAAATCCCATCTCTACTAAAAATACAAGATCAGCCAGGTGTGCTGGCACACGCCTGTAATCCCAGCTACTCGGGAGGTTGAGGCAGGAGAATCACTTGAACCCGGGAGGTGGCGGTTGCAGTGAGCGGAGATCGCGCCATTGCACTCCAGCCTGGGCAACAAGGGCAAAACTCCATCTCAAAAAAAAAAAAAAAAAAAACTTTAAACAGCACATTAGTTCCTGATAATGAGCAGACATGCGGCAACTCTACATAATAGGCAGGAAACTACAATTCCTTTAAAAACTAAATATGCTTCAGATTCATTTTCAGATTATGATCCTTGCAATAAATTCTGGTACACTGCCTAAAATAAACCAGGTTACGCTTCCATAGGAAAAAAAATGAAATAAAGCATTCACATTGTTTCCGAAATTTGAGACATCACTCTAGCAGTCCTGACGAGGGTGCTTCAAGCCTTAATACACATAAAAATCATGTGGGGATCTTATTAAAATAAGATTCTGAGTCAGTAAGACTGGGATGAATCCTGACAGTTCTAATGAGCTCCCTATGCTGCTGGGTCCACGGACTATACTGTAATTCACGCCTGTAATTCCAGCACTTTGGGAGGCCGAGGCAGGCAGATCACGTGAGGTCAGGAGTTCCAGACCAGCCTGACCAACATGGTGAAATCCCCACCTCTACTAAAAATACGAAAATTATCCGGGCGTGGTGGCGGACACCTGTAATCCCAGCTACTCAGGAGGCCGAGGCAGGAGAATCGCTTGAACCTGGGAGGCAGAGGTTGCAGTGAGCCAAGATCGCGCCACTGCACTCCAGCCTGGGTGACAGAGCGAGACTCCGTCTCAAAAAAAAAAAAAAAAAAGAGAAAAGAAAAAAATAAAGCAATCTCCACTGCATTTAGAAATGTTTTTGGGCTAGACGTGGTGGCTTACGCCTGTAATCCCAGCACTTTGGGAGGCCGAGGCAGGCAGACCACCTGAGGTCAGGAGTTCGAGACCAGCCTGACCAACATGGAGAAACCCCATCTCTACGAAAAATACAAAATTAGCCAGGTGTGCTGACGCATGCCTGCAATCCCAGCTACTCAAGAGGCTGAGGCAGGAAAATCGCTTGAACCCAGGAGGCAGAGGTTGCAGTGAGCCAAGATCATGCCATTGCACTCCAGCCTGGGCAACAAGAGCAAAACTCCATCTCAAAAAAGAAAAAAGAAATGTTTTTGGATTCATCAGATTAGTCCGGGGGAAGGATGGTTATTAAAATGTTTATGTTTGAGAGAAACACAGCTTCTCAAAGATGGCGGGGAAAGGTCCTCAGAGTTCTGCCAAGAGCAAAAATCTATACAGCACTCACTATGTGCCAGTGAATAGTCCTAAACACTTAATATATATTAATTCAATCTTCCTAACACTGCAACACTGTGAGGTAAGCACTATTGCTACCCCTATTTTAGAGGAAGTAAACCTGAGTCACAAAGACGTTACTTAGACTGCACATAGCTAATAAGTGGCAGAACCAGGATCTGAACCCAGGCAGTCTGGTTCCAGAGTCTATGCTTTTAATCACTATGGTAGCAATATACCAATCAAGAACACACAGCAGAATTGAAATGGCAAATGGCAATGGCTTAATTTTACAGAAAAGGATGCAAGGTTAAAGTGTAAAGCGTTACAGAACAACAGTAAGTAACAGAGCCTAAATCAGAGTTTCTCTTAAGGTGATAGAGCACCAATGCTTAGTGAATACCATGACTTAATATAGTTTTCTGCTCTATTAGAAATTGTTCTGGACTTTAGTATAACGGCTAATGCCAAATCTTTGATTTAACAAATATTTTTCTAAAATTGCAAGAAGGGACACCACATTGGTGGCAGAAAGCCTGGTTTCACTTCATGGAATAAGCAGTTTGAGATCAATGTCCTAGAAGAGTTTTGACATTCAGGACTTAAAATAGCAGCAGCAGCAGAGGTAGCTGAAATGGCAAGTAATGAAAATTGCTATAGTAAAAATATTTTGGACTGAAGGTATGAGAAACTAAAAGTAGAAACTAGTAAGACACAAAGCATAACATGACCAGGAATCTGATACAGTAGTGAACAAGTGGCAAAAGTTATTTGCAAACAAAGAAATAAAGGAAGATAGGGAAACAAACATTAAGTGAATAATTTTTAGGAGAGTAAGAGAACTAGTAGTCATCACAGATTTTCTAAGTGATGGTAAATTGTCCAGACAGTGCAGCTGCAGAAGATACTGACCTAAACAGATGGAAAAAGTCAAGCAAGAGTAGATTAGTAATCACTACTTCAATGAGCCCAAATAAAGATATGGCTGACCAAGCACAAAAGTTGTCTCAGGAAACACAGCACAAAGGCCCACGGAATATTAGGGAAAACGTTAACCCTCAGACATCATCAAATTCATTTACTTGAAAAATATTTCTTAAAACCTACTGTATGTATGGCAGTATTCTAGGCATTAGCAATGGGGTGACCATGCTAGGCCAAAGCCCTGCCCTCACAGAACTTACAATCTAATGAGGAAATGTATGTGGAAGAGAACACTGAATAAGGCATTACCATAAAATTCCAAAATGAAGCCTTTTAATACAAAGAGATATTTTCCTGGAAGATATGTTAACACAATATTTAACCCTCTCTCCCCTTCAAAGGAAGCCCTGTAGCCTAAGGTGCTCATTGTTTCTCATCCTCTCAAAAACAAAAACAAAAAGAAAAAAAAAAACTCTAAAACAATAGAGAAGTGCATTTAAAGTACATCTATAAATAAGAGCACAACTTGTCTTTTACTTCCAAGAAAGCCTGTCAGCGGCACAGCAGCTCATGCCTATATCCCAGCACTGTCAGAGGCCAACAGGAGCAGATAGCTTGAGTTCAGGCATTCCAGATCAGCCTGGACAATATGATGAAACCCGATCTCTACGAAAGATACCAAAATTAGCCAGGTCTGGTTGCATGCACCATAGTCCCAGCTACTGCAGAGGCTGAGGTGGAAGGATCAGCTGAGCCTGGGAGGCCGAGGCTGCAGTGAGCTGTGATCACACCACTGCACTCTAGCCTGGGCGACAGAGTAAGACCCTGTCTCCAAAAAAAAAAAAAAAAACCACCAATTTTTTATTTAAGTCCCTATACTACTCTAGGCTATAACATCTGCCTTAGATTCCCAAAAAATTAAGTTTAGTAAGAACAGGTATTGGTTGTAACATGAAAACATTTTAAGAGTATAAACAGAGGATGTGATACCTTTCTGGTCTTGAAGAAATTACTGAAAACGAGCTCATTTAATACTTTAAGTTGATTACCAATCTCTTATCTCCATCTCAGTATAAAAACTATAAATTCAGGCTGGGCGCGGTGGCTCACGCCTGTAATCCCAGCACTTTGGAGGGCCGAGGCGGGCGGATCACGAGGTCAGGAGATCAAGACCATCCTGGCTAACACGGTGAAACCCCGTCTCTACTAAAAACACAAAAAATTAGGCGGGCGTGGTGGTGGGCGCCTGTAGTCCCAGCTACTCGGGAGGCTGAGGCAGGAGAACGGCATGAACCTGGGAGGCGGAGCTTACAGTGAGCCGAGATCGCACCACTGCACTCCAGCCTGGGCGACAGAGTGAGACTCCTTCTCAAAAAAAAAAAAAAAAAACTATAAATTCAAACTACTGTTATTTTCTAAAAGGAAAGATACAAGTTGATATTATTTTAAATTATTAAATATAGAAAGCTCAAGAAAATAAGGCAGATGTGTTCCAATTTTATATGCCTAAAATATTACATCAAGGGTAACAAATGTATTTCAGAAGATTCAAGTTCCACACCTATCCAACGGTCTGTAATGCCTACACACTACAGAAAGCTGCCTTGAACCTACACTCCTTTTAAGTGTTTACCAATCTGTTCTCTATAAAAACGAGAAACAGTGGGAAAGCATTTGTTTCGACATGAATTATCTTTACAACAATGCATTACACAATTGGATCTCATTTGCTTTACACTGTCAACATTTTTCTGTGATACTATTGTAGTCGCGGAAGGATATAAAATTTAGAATGTAAACACCCTAGGGAACAAAAATTGTGACCTCTGCTTGACCCCAGGAGTCCAAGACCAGCCTGGGCAACATGGCAAAACCCTGTCTGTAGAAAAAATACAAAAATTAGAGGGGCATGGTGGTACATGCCTGCAGTACCAGCTACTCGGGAGGCTGAGGTGGGAGGATCACTTGACCCCTAGAGGCGGAGGCTGCGGTGGGCCAAGATCGCGCCACTGCACTGCAGCCTGGGAGTGCAATATCCATTATATTTAGTAAAGTCTTTGAGACCCTGTCTCAAAAAAAATAAAAAGTGTGATCTCAAAATTATGAAAATATTAAGTTTTTTGCTTAAAGATCCAAGGCTCGTTTTTAATAACAGAACTAAAATGTCTAGCATATATCAGGCATAAACGGATCCTCTTTTCAACACAACTTCACCACAAAAAGTGCACTTGAATCAACCTAGGGAGATTCCCAGCATGCAGTAAATCACAAAGGAGAAGAAACAGTCTGGGAAAATCATTTTGGACCGAAAAGTGTTCCCACAAACCCACTTCATTCTAGTATAGTCAAAGGGACCTCTATTTAAAGTTAATGCCCACGCAAGGGGCCGCGGACGGTGTTGGCTTACACTATTCCCTGACACAAACTAATTCTGGGATTTTAAACCTTCCTGGCTTATAGGTGCACTGAAGGCGGTCATGAACACAAGTAACAAGCTTTCAAAACATCATCTGTGAATACCACGCATTGGGAAGCAGGCAGGATAAGCCACTGGGTGACCGACTAAGGCTGCAAAATGCTGTCTGAATTTACGTCCCTGACTTGTAAGAGTTAAGTCTCACTCCTTTTACCGCGATGACGTAATCTTCCACACTGCATTTATCTTGGACTTAAAGGGGAGGAAAAACAAACGAACAAAGAAAATTTCCCCCCGATAGGAGGAATTAACCAAGCAGTAGAACGACGGCTTCGGGAGGTGGTTAGGTAACTCCCCGAAAGGGAAGCTTCAGCTGAATCGGCAGGGAGCGGGCTAGAGGAGCGGATGGAAATGCTAGGAACTCGACCTCCGGCAGGAAGAGCAGCCTGGAGCCAGGGGCTCCAGGCCACTCCTCCCAGAGGACGCGGCCGGCGCGGAAGGGAGCGCGGACAGGCACCGCCGCGGGCAGCCCGCGAGCGGCCCTCCTGCCGCCGCCCCGCCGCGGCCGCAACGCCACTCCCCTCCCCCGCCGCAAAATGTCCGCGGCGGCGCCCGGCGAAGCAGGAAGTTCAGGCCGGAGCGCAGGGCACGGAACGCAGCCTGCGAGCCCCGAGGACCGGCGCCCGGCCCGGCCCAGGCGCCCGCGAGTCGCTGAGGCCCCCGGCACCCGGGCCCCGGCCGCCCTTAGGAGCCCGCGGGGCCGGGCTGGGGGGAGGGGAGCCCGGGCGCCCAGGATGGGTGTGACCCCCTTCCTTCCGCCGCTGCCGGTGACAGCCCGGCCCCGCTCGCGCCCCGAGCTCCGACCGCGCGCCCCTCAGCAGGCGGGCGCCCCCTGCCTCCCCGGCCGCGACCCCCGCCCCGGCTCCCCCATAGAACGCGGACCATTGCCCGCCCGGAGGACGCAGCGCGAGCCGGGCACTCCCCCACAACCCGTGCTCCCGGGCCCCCCTCGATCCCGCAGACGGGGTGTTCCCGAGGACTGGGAGAGGACGGAGACGGCGAGGACGGGACAGTGGGGCGGCCGCTCCCGCGGGGAACCTCAGGCCCCGCACTCACCTCAGCTTCTCCACCGGGGCGTTGGCAGCACTGCGCGGGGTCTCCTCGGCTGCCGGACAGGGGCACGCACCTGACGTCAGCGCGCAAGAGACGCACAGTTGGGTGCCCGCGGAAGTGGGAGGAACAGGGAAGGGGAAGAGGCTGGGGCGGGTCAAGGCGGTGCCTGGATTGCTCTGGCTCCGCCCGCCTGTCGCGCACGCGCGGGCCGGCGCAGCTCGTGAGTTCGGGGCCATGCTCCGCATCTTTTCCCAATGGTTGTATTTGTAATAATACTGTGAACGGTAGTATGCAAAGCGCTTCCTCTACCAGTTCTTTTTTGTTTGTTTTTCTGAGACAGAGTCTTGCTCTGTTGCCCAGACTGGAGTGCAGCGCACGATCTCAGCTCACCGCAACCTCCACCCCTTGGGTTCAAGCGATCCTCCTGCCTCTGCCTCCCGAATAGCTGGGATCACTGGCACCTGCCACCATGCCAAGCTAATGTTTGTATTTTTAGCAGACACGGGGTTTCGCCATTTTGCCCAGGCTGGTCTCGAACTCCTGACCTCAAGTAAGTGATCCGCCTGCCTCGACCTCCCAAAGTGCTGGGATTACGGGCGTGAACCACCGCGCCCGGCCCACTACCAGTTCTTTTGATCCTTGCAACCTTGTGAAGCAAGGTATTATCGTCCCATTTTGCAGAGAAGACGGAAGCTTCTCTGAAAGGGCTGGTGACTTGCCCCAGATCACAGGGGTGGATGGTCTCTCACTCCCCCGGGCCTGTATTCAGTCCGCCGTGATGTGAGAACTGAGTATCACTCTTCTTATCTCTATCTACACCCAGTGTCCCTCGCTGTAGCCACATGGGTCTTTTTTAGAGTTACAACCTTACCCCAACCACAGGCCTTGTTTTTCTGTGTTGTTGTTGTTGTTTTTGAGACGTTCTTGCTCTGTCACCCAGGCTGGAGTGCAGTGGCACAATCTCAGCTCACTGCAATCTCGACGTCCTGGCGATTCTTCCACCTCAGCCTCCCAAGTAGCTGGGACCACAGGCGCATGCCACCATGCCTGGCTAATTGTATTTTTTTGTAGACACAGGGTTTTGCTGGATTGCCCAGGCTGGTCTTGAACTCCCGGACACAAGCTATCAGCCTGCCTCAACCTCCCAAACTGCTGGGATTACAAGGTATGAGCCATTACGTCTGGCCAGGGCCTTGAACTTGCTTTGCTCTGCCTCCCTCCTCTTCCCCCAAATTTATATCACTGCATTCTTCAATCATCCTATCTTCGCAGTATCTATTATTTGTCTTCTCTGCTAGTGTGAAAGCTTCAGGAAAATAGAGAACTTCCCTCTCTTATTCTTAGATGTTTCCCCATGTTAGAGAAAAATAGCTTAAATTGCTTATCCTAGGCCGGGCTCGGTGGCTCACGCCTGTAATCCTAGCACTTTGGGAGGCCAAGGCGGGCGGATTACGAGGTCAGGGGATCGAGACCATCCTGGCTAACGCAGTGAAACCGTCTCTACTAAAAATACAAAAAAATTAGCCGGGCGTGGTGGCGAGCGCCTGTAGCCGCAGCTACTGGAGAGGCTGAGGCAGGAGAATGGCGTGAACCCAGGAGGTGGAGCTTGCAGTGAGCCGAGATCGTGCCACTGCACTCCAGACTGGGCAACAGAGCGAGACTCTGTCTCAAAAAAAAAAAAAATTGCTTATCTTAATAACAGCTCATTTATTATCTACTGCCACAGCTATTTGGCCAACAAAGACACTTAATTCCAGTATATTGACTTATAGTCATATTTACTTTTGGATTTTTTTTTTTTTTTAGACAGAGTCTCACTCTGTCACCCAGGCTGGAA
The DNA here is from genome assembly GCF_028878055.3 of Symphalangus syndactylus. Taxonomy (NCBI): domain Eukaryota; kingdom Metazoa; phylum Chordata; class Mammalia; order Primates; family Hylobatidae; genus Symphalangus; species Symphalangus syndactylus. The sequence goes on from NC_072444.2 coordinate 15,517,001, forward strand.
TGCAGTGGTTCGATCTCGGCTTACTGCAACCTCCGCCTCCTGGGTTCAAGCGATTCTCCTGCCTCAGCCTCCCAAGTGGCTGGGACTACAGGTGCCCACCACCATGCCCAGCTAATTTTTATATTTTTAGTAGAGATGGGGTTTCACCATATTGGCCAAGCTGGTCTTGAACTCATGACTTTGTGATCCACCTGCCTCGGCCTCCCAAAGGGCTGTGATTACAGCTGTAAGCCACCACACCCAGCCCTCTTTTGGATTTTTTAATTACTCAAAAATAAGAACTACATTTTTTAGCGTTTACTGCAGGTATGGCTAATAGCTTTGCAGGTAGTAGTAGCTAATTTAATACTCACAGCCACCCTATGAGTTAAGAACTGTTACCCCCACTTTATGGTTACATGAACTGAAGCTCAGAGGTGTTAAGAGACTTGCCCATAGCCGCCATGCCAAGCAGTGGCAGAGCTGAGACTTGCACTCAGGAGGCTGGCTCTAGTTGACTATGACACTACCACACTATCAAGCAGGTTTATTACAGAGAAATTAGAAGATAAGCTTCAGGCCAGGCACAGTGGCTCACACCTGTAATCCCAGCACTTTGGGAGGCTGAGGCTGGTGGATCACCTGAGGTCAGGAGTTCAAGACCAGCCTGACCAACATGGTAAAACCCCATCTCTACTAAAAAACACACACACAAAAATTTGCTGGGTGTGGTGGCAGGTGCCTATAATCCCAGCTACTTGGGAGGCTGAGGCAGGAGAATCATTTGAATCCAGGAGGCGGAGGTTGCAGTGACCCCAAGATCATGCCATTGCACTCCAGCCTGGGCGACAAAAAAGTGACTCTGTCTCAAAAAAAAAAAAAAAAAAAAAGCCAGGCGCGGTGGCTCACGCCTGTTAATTCCAGCACTCTGGGAGGCTGAGGTGGGCAGATCACTTGAGGTGGGGAGTTCAAGACCAGCCTGACCAACATGGTGAAACCCTTTCTCTACTAAAAATACAAAAATTAGCTGGGTGTGGCATGCACCTGTATTCGCAGCTACTCGGGAGGCTGAGACAGGAGAATTGCTGAAACCTGGGAGGCAGAGGTTGCAGTAAGCCAAGATTGCGCCATTGCACTCTAGCCTGGGCAACAAGAACAAAACCCCATCAAAAAAAAAAGAAGATAAGCTTCAGCTGTAGTCCTACTTCTAATGTGGCTCACACCTATAATCCCAACACTTTGGGAGGCTGAGGCGGGTGGATCACTTGAGCCCAGGAGTTCAAGACCAGTCTGGGCAACATATCAAGACCCGCCCCCACCCATCTCTACAAAAAATACAAAAACAAAACAAAACAAAAAAACTACATTGTAAACATCTTTCCATGTCAAATAAAGCATCATTTGTAAAGGCTGCATTTTACTCTCCGGGCATTACAATATTTACCCAGACTCCTACTGTTGGAATTTGGGTTGTTTTGGACTGTTGTGAATTTATTACTATTGTAAAAACGCATAAGCTTCATTTTTTAAACTTGAGGGGAAAATGGTTGTTTCTTCCCTTCACAAGTCCAGCTGGCAGTGCCCTTTCTTTCGTCCTGTCTCACAATCCCATGAATGTCCCCAGACAACGTCTGCCCTTTCCAGTAGCAGCAATATCTTGATGGGGTGTCACCCAACTGTTCAGCTTTTCCTGCCTTTATTCTGAGGACAAGGACTTACTTAGTACTGTGTCTTTTATGTTGTCAGGTTTTTTGTCAGAAGAACCCTCCTAGACCTTTTCACAGCCCCAAACAGCAATGGCAATGGTGTTACTATTACTTGACCCGATCTACCATGTCCCTCACTGCCGGCCCAGCTCCCAGCCTCCTAGTGCCTCCCCGCAACTGCCCCACTGCTATAGCTGCCTCATGTTAACAGGAAGGACAGCCTGTGGGGCTCCAGCTCCCTTCCAGGTGGCTACCATTCCAGTGTCCATTCTTCCTTCCGGTAACAGCACTTCCATTTCTCCTAGAGCAGCCCCTGCCCCAACTCTCAATCCATGTGGCTCTAGAGATGACACTATCTCTAGTTGCAGGAATGGACACGTGACCCAGGCTTGGCCAATCACAGCATTACAGAGAGCCCTGTTGTCACACCATTTCAGCAACAGGCATGCGACCCAATGAAATTTAATTCTGGAACTTTGGTCAGAACTATTCAGTTCAGTGAATCTCTATTTGCTGAGGGTAGGATGTAATCGTGGCTCTGCTGGCAGCCAGCTTCCCACTGCAAGCAGAGAATCTTGCCTGAGAATGAGACCAAGACAGAGGGGGAAACAGAACTGAGAGATGGAGACATGAAACCAAGTCCCAGTGGCATTGCATGAGCCATCAGATCCAGTCTTGCTTCAATCTTCAGTCACATTAGCAATAAATTCCCTCTACTGCCTGAACCAGGTTGAGTAGGTTTCTTTTGCTTATGACTGCCAAACTCTTGATGAATCACTGCCACCCCTGCCCTGCTTGTCTGCCCATGAGGTACTTGTCCCTACCCTCTAGGTAATAACTCCCAAATCTATACCTCTTCCAACCCCTATTCCCACCCCCAATTTTTTTTTTTTTATACAGTCTCACTCTGTTGCCCAGGCTGGAGTGCAATGGCACGATCTCAGCTCACTGCAACCTCCACCTCCCAGGTTCAAGTGATTCTCCTGCCTCAGCCTCCCGAGTAGCTGGGATTGCAGGCAACTGCTACCCTGCCCAGCTAATTTTTGGATTTTTTAGTAGAGATGGGGTTTCACCATGTTGGCCAGGCTGGTCTCAAACTCCTGACTACAGGTGATCCACCCACCTCAGCCTCCCAAAGTGCTGGGATTACAGGCGTGAGCCATCGCGCCCGGCATCCTACCCCCATTTTCAAATTTCCAGCTACTCAGCAGGAAATCATCTTCCATCTTCCATCTACCATCAAAATCATCTTCCAGCTCCCACCTACTCCAGGGTCTAAGCACCTATGTCTGCTCTTGGCCCCTACAGCCTTGTATATCCAGGAGTTCTCAACCTTTTCTGCATCACAGATCCCATACCCACAAAATTCATATCTAATTTCTAGAGGCTCCCTTCAAGCTCTCTGCTTTAGGCCAGGCATGGTGGCTCATGCCTATAATCCCAACACTTTGGGAGGCTGAAGCGGGAGGATCACTTGAACCCAGGAGTTTGAGACCAGCCTGGGCAACATACTGAGACCTCATCTCTACAAGAAATATAAAAATTAATCGTGTGGTGGCAAGCACCTGTAGTCCCAGCTATTTGGGGAGGCTGAGATGTGAGGGTCGCTTGAGCCTGCGACGTTGAGACTGCAGTGAGCTATGATCATGCCACTGCACTACACTGCACTCCAGCCTGGGTGACAAAACAAGACCTTGTCTCAAAAAAATAAATAGAATCTCGGCTGGGTACGGTGGCTCACGCCTGTAATCCCAGCACTTTGGGAGGCCAAGGCGGGAGGATCATGAGGTCAAGAGATCAAGACCATTGTGGCCAACATGGTGAAACCCTGTCTCTACTAAAATACAAAAAATTAGCTGGGTACAGTGGTGCGTGCCTGTAGTCCTAGCTACTCGGGAGGCTGAGGCAGGGGAATCGCTTGAACCTGGAAGGCGGAGGTTTCAGTGAGCAGAGATCGCGCCACTGCACTCCAGCCTGGCCACAGAGCAAGACTCTGTCTAAAAAAAAAAAAAAAAAAAAAATCTCTGCTTTAACTCATTTGACAAAGCACAGCATTTATCTTCCTAGATCATCACTCTGACTAGGTCACTCCCTTACTCAGAAACCTTCAGTGTTTTCTCCTTTGTCTTCAGAATAAAATTTAAGACTTTTGGTCAGGTACGGTGATCAGACCTGTAATCCCAGCACTTTGGGAGGCTGAGGTGGGCAGATCACGAGGTCAGGAGTTTGAAACCAGCTTGACCAACATGGTGAAATCCCATCTCTACTAAAAATACAAAAATTAGCTGGGCGTGTTGGTGCATGCCTGTAATCCCAGCTACTCAGGAGGCTGAGGCAGGAGAATCACTTCAATCTAGGAGGCGGAGGTTGCAGTGCCTGGGCAACAGAGAGAGACTCCATCTCAAAAAAAAAAAAAAAAATTTAAGCCCTTTACCCAGACGTTCTATGTCCTCTATGATCTTTGCCTTTCCAAAGTGATTTCCCTTGCTTTTTGTATTAGTCATAGTTCTCCAGAGAAACAGAACCAATAGAATGGTAATATATATTATTTATATATTACATATAAAACCATTCTGGCCATGTGCAGTGCCTCACACCTGTAATCCCAGCACTTTGGGAGGCCGAGGCAGGTGGAACACTTGAGGTCAGGAGTTCGAGACCAGCCTGGCCAACATGGTGAAACCTTGTATCTACTACAAATACAAAATTAGCTGTGTGTAGTGATGTGTGCTTGTAATCAGCTACTTGGGAGGCTGAGGCAAGAGAATCATTTGAACCCAGGAAGTTCAATGAGCCGAGGTTGCAGTGAGCCAAGATCGAACCACTGCACTCCAGCCTGGGTGACAGAGGGAGACTCCATCTCGAAATAATAATAATAATAAAAAACAAAACCATTCTCTATATAGAGAGTGGTTATATATACATATAGAATGGTCTATATATAATATATAAATTATATAATTATATAATCATATATAATATATAAATTATATATAATATATAATCTCTATATATAAAATATACATACATATATAGAGAAAGATTTATTATAAGAGATTTATTATAATTGGCTCACTCACACGACTATGGAGGACAAGTCCCAAGATACACAGGGTGACTCACTGAGCTGGAGACCCAGGAGAGCCAATGGTGTAGCTCCAGTCCAAGCCTGAAGGCCTGAGAACCAGGAGAGCTGATGTTTCAGTTCCAGTCCAAAGGCCAGCAGGCTCAAGACTGAGGAAGAGCCAGTGTTTCTCTTCGAGGTCTGAAGGCAAGAAAAATTCTCCTTTAGTCAAGGGAGGGTCAGCCTTTTTGTTTTATGTTGGCCTTCAACTGATTGGATGAGAGGGCAATTTGTTTTGCTCAGTCTCCTGATTCAGATCTTAATCTCATCCAGAAACAAGTTTGCAGACACACCGAAAATAATGTTTGACCAAATATCTGGGCACCCCATGGCCCAGTCAAGTTGACATATAAAATTAATCATCACACCTTCCATTACACACCTATGCTACAGCTAGACTGTATACTACTTAGTATCATGCAGGCGGGAACCACGACTTCTTACCTCTCTGCCACTGCTCATGCTGATCCTCTTCCCTAAAACACCTTTCCTGCTTATCCATCCAACATGTCAAGTCCACTCTCCTTCCCACCATGAACTGTACATTTTGCCAACATCCACCTTGTGTCCTTTCCCACCTCTGTGCCTCTGTGGATTCAGTGGCTCCCTTCTCTGTCTGCCAAACTCCACTCTTCTCTCCTTCAAGGACTAGCCTAGGCCTCAGTTTTGAAATATCCTGACAACCCCAGGCAACCAATCAGTCTTATATCACTTTGTATTTAAAGCATCTCATATTGGAATTATTTGTATCTATTTATGCAGGCAGAGATCTTATTCATTTTTTGTATTCTTTTACCTAATTTCCTGGCACACTGCCATCCCTCAAAAATGTCTGATAAATGATGCATGAATGAATACAACACCACCTCTTACACAAAGCCAGCTCTGCTTCCCACTACCAAAAGGGATTGCTGGCTCCTCTAAACCCCCAGAGCACTTATCAGAGCCCCTCTCCAGGCCCTCTGTCTGGGCTATCATGTTTACCCACGCTTTTTCTACCCTACTGCAAGCTCTCAGGGGCAAGCTTGGTTTCGGATGCATTGCTGTGCCCCTCACAGTCCTCTTCAGATCCCTAGAACACTTTGGCTGAATGAGAGAAGCCTCATACTGCATTCTCTGCCAAATGCAAAAGACTGCAAATCCACCACCATCTCCCCAAGGGCCTGCCAAGATTTACTAAAGAAGAGGAAGATCTACATTAAAGAGGCTCTCCTCCAAGGTCTTCAGGCTTGGGATTTGTGTGAGAAAATTCTAATTTAAGACTTTCTGTATGATTCATAGGCGAAAACTACAAAGAAAACCAAGGAAGTGATTACCACACAAATTCAGCTAGTGGCCACCTCTAAAGGGGGTTAGAATCTGGAAGGGATGGTGGTACTAGGGGGGCAGTGCTGGCAGTGTTCTATTTCATGACCTGGGTGATGATTACATGGATGTTTGCCTTATCATTATTTATTCTATGGTACGTTTTATTTGCTTTTCTTACGTGTAATAGTTCATTAAAAAATAAAAGACCAGGTGCAGTGGTTCATGCCTATAATCCTAGCACTCTGGGCGGCTGAGGAGGGTGGATCACTTGAGGTCAGGAGTTCAAGACCAGCCTGGCCAACAGGGCCCATCTCTTCTAAAAATACAAAAATTAGCCAGGCATGGTTTGAAAGGTTGAGGCAGGAGAATGGCTTGAACCCAGGAGGTGGAGGTCGCAGTGAGCCAAGATGGTGCCATGGCACTCCAGCCTGGGTGACAGAGCAAAACACTGTCTCAAAATAAATAAATAATAAAATTTAGGGCCAGACACAGTGGCTCAAGCCTGTAATCCTAGCACTTTGGGAGGCTGAGGCGGGCAGATCACTTGAGATCAGGAATTCGAAACCAGCCTGGCCAACATGATGAAATCCCATTTCTACTAAAAATACAAAAACTAGCAGGTGTGGTGGTGGGTGCCTCAGCTACTTGGGAGGCTAAGGCAGGAGAATCACTTGAACCCAGGAGATGGAGGCTGCAGTGAGAGGAGATCATGCCACTGCACTCCAGCCTGGGCAACAGAGTGAGACTCTGTCTCAAAAAAAAAAAGTTAAAGCCCAGGCAACATAGCAAGACCTTCGTCTCTACAAAAAAATATAAAAATTAGCCGGGAATGGTGGTGTACGTCTGTAGTGCTAATTACTCAGGAGGCTGAGCTGGGAGGATCATTTGAGCCGGGAGGTCAAGGCTGCAGTGAGCCAAGATCACACCACTGCACTCAAGCCTGGGCAACAGAGTGAGACCACCGTCTCAAAAAAATACATAAAAATTAATTAAAGTTAAAAATAATTATATTAAAGTATCTCTGTTGTTGCCAAAAAGTTGATGTGTTGTATAATTCATATCACTGAGACTGCAGCCCACCCCTCTTTCCTGATTCCCCTGGCTGGTCCTGGCCCAGACCTCTCGAGGAGCCCCCCAACCCTACTGCCAGGACTCCAGCCATGTTCCTGGTTTACCTGCTGCACCACAAGGGGTTACAGCTGCTGAGGCTGCCTCCACTAAGGGATCTGCTCCCTCTGCAGCCCCTCCAGCTGTTCAGCCTCCCTCCTCCACTTATGCCCACATCATTATGCTTGTCTAGGGACCTGGACCCTTCCTGGAGGCAGAGAAAGGGGAGGAACTCACCAAACCTGTTTCCTTCTTGCCTTTTCTCTAACTGGCCCAGGCTTGCCTCCTTCATCTTGCTTACACATCTCTGGCGAAGATAATCCGGGTCACTGAACAAGGGTGGATGAGAAACGATAGGGGAAAGAGGAAAGTCTAGAAATAAATGAGCAACTGTGTCTCCATCCTGTAGGCCCTTGTCCGTCTCTCCAATCTCATCAGGACCACGTACTCACTCACTGGGCTCCAGCCATGCCGCCCTGGTTGCTGTTCCTCGGACACACTGAGTTTATTCTGCCTAGCTCAGAGCCTTTGCTCTTGCTGTTCCCCCTGGTTATCTGTACACTCCTGCTCCTTTCTACCCCACAAGAATTTGCTCCAATACCACCTCTTCAAGAAGACCTCCTCCTTCTCAGCTTAACTAGCAACCCCCACCTGCTATCACACACAGCTTTGCTTCCCTCATAGTGCTTATCTCTATCTGAAATGGTCTCAATTCTTTATTTTTCCTACTGTCTCCTCCCATTAAAGCCAAGTAAAGCCCAGTAAATCCAAGGGCTTGCTTCATCACTGTACCCTCAGCGCTAGAATATAGTGCATACTCAATAGAAATCTGTTAAAGAAATACAATAGGCCAGGCACGGTGGCTCACTCCTGTAATTCTAGCACTTTGGGAGGCCGAGGCTGGCGGATCACAAGGTCAGGAGATCGAGACCATCCTGGCTAACACAGTGAAACCCCGTCTCTACTAAAAATACAAAAAAATTAGCCAGGCGTGGTGGCGGGCGCCTGTAGTCCCAGCTGCTGTGGAGGCTGAGGCAGGAGAATGGCGTGAACCCAGGAGGCGGAGCTTGCAGTGAGCCGAGACTGCACCACTGCACTCCAGCCTGGGCGACAGAGCGAGACTCCATCTCAAAAAAAAAAAATACAATAAGACCAATTCCTACTCAAGGAATTAAGGACTCCCAGTGGGACAAACAATAATTAAAACAAGGCTGGGTGGGTGCACTGGCTCACGCCTGTGATCTCAGCACTTTGGGAGGCTGAGGCAGGCAGATCACCTGAGGTAAGGGGTTCGAGACCACCCTGGCCAACATAGTGAAACATCGTCTCTCCTAAAAATACAAAAAAAATTTAGCCAGGTGTGGTGGCACACGCCTGTAGTCCCAGCTACTCAGGAGGCTGAGGTAGGAGAATCACTTGAACCTGGGAGGCGGAGGTTGCAGTGGGCCGAGATTGCGCCACTGCATTCCAGCCTGGGCGACAGAGCGAGACTCCATCTCAAAATAATAACAGTAATTAAAACAAGCACTAGGACAGGGTATGTATAAGGTGTAGAGGAATTGGAAAAGCAGAATATTCACAATAGTTCTAGCTAACATTCGTTAGGCACTTCCTATACTCCAGGCACCGCTCTAAGTATTTAGTATGTTATTATCTCACTTGAAATTCACAACAGCTCTGAAATGTATAAATTATCAGCAAAAGCCAGGCATGGAGAGGTTAGTAATGTTTGCACAAATTCATGCAGCTGGTAGGTGGAAGGGCTGGGATTCAAACTCAGAGCTGATCATGGAAGTTTTCCCAAAGGAGCAAGGTCTGATCTGCGTCTGGAGGAGCTGCCCAGACTGGCTGGGCCAGGATAGAGCATGCTGTGTCCTGGCAGAAAGAACAGGCGCGTTCAGGTACACAGGTATGGAAAAGCAGGATGCTCAGGGGATGGATGATCTCACAGACAAAGTGTTCAACACAAGAAGACAGACACTAATGACTCCCTTTGGTTCAGAAACAGACAACATCAGGGCAATAATATTTCGGAGGTTAATAATTGGGAGAGGGCCTGAGGAAGGCTTCTGAGGTGCTCGTAATATTCCGTATTTTGATCTGGAAGGTGGTAATAAGGGTATGCCCACTTTGTACAAATTCATTACACCATACAATTAAGATCTGTACACTTTATAGGATGCACGTTATATATATATATGTGAAATTTATTATATATTCTTATGTTTTTATGTTTTTATTTTTTGATATGGAGTCTCGCTCTGTAGCCCAGGCTGGAGTGCAGTGGCGCAATCTCAGTTCACTGCAACCTCTGCCTCCTGAGTCCTGGTCAAGCAATTCTCCTGCCTTAGCCTCCCAAGTAGCTGGGATTACAGGCACGTGCCACCATGCCCAGCTAATTTTTGTGTTTTTAGTAGAGATGGGGTTTCATCATGTTGGCCAGGCTGGTCTTGAACTCCTGACCTTGTGATCCGCCCATCTCAGCCTTCCAAAGTGCTGGGATTACAGGCGTGAGCCACTGCACCGGCCTATTTTTTATTTTTTTGGAGACAGAGTCTCATTCTGTCACCCAGGCTGGAGTGCAGTGGCACAATCTCGACCCACTGCAACCTCCACCTCCCAGGTTCAAGCAATTCTCCTGTCTCAGCCTCCCAAGTGAGCGATCTGGGCTCACTGCAGTCTCTGCTTCCCGGGATCAAGGGAAGCTGGGATTACAGGCACACGCCACCATGTCCAGCTAATTTTTTTTATTTTTAATAAAGGCAGGGCTTCATCATGTTGGCCAGGCTGGTCTCAAACTCCTTACCTCAGGTGATCCACCCCACTCGGCCTCCCAAAGTGCTGGGATTAGAGGCGTGAGCCACTGCACCCGGCCTTTATTTATATTTTTATTTTCTTTTGACTCAGGATCTCACTCTGTCACCGAGGCTGGAGTGCAGTGGCACGATCTCAGCTCACTGAAGCCTCGACGTCCTGGGCTGAAGGAATCCGCCCACCTCACCCTGCTGAGTAGCTGGGACTACAGGTGTACACCACCATACCTGGCTAATTTTATTATTTTTTGTGGAAATGGAATCTCGCTATGTTGCCCAAGCTATCCTCGAACTCCTGGGCTCAAGCGATCCTCTTGCCTCAGCCTCCCAAATTGTTAGGATTACAGGCGTGAGTCACCATGCCTGGCCAAGAACAGGATTTGATGTATAGAAATTTGACATAGGAAGATAGAGCTGCCTGCAGAGAGAGGGTCAAAAGAACAAGATCCAAGGGACAGCTGAGAAAAGGTCACTCACTGAATCTTCCCCTAATTAAGCATATTCAGATTCAGATACAGTAGCATTTACTGAGTATTTGTGGACCTGGGGTGCTGTGCTAGGGTAACCCTGCCTGAGAATAAGCCAGGACCAAGACAGGTAAAGGAGCTGAAGCTCAGAAAGGTGGCATGACTTGTCTGACATCACACATCTAAGTGGTAGAAGTTATTGTTGCTAGAAACCTTCCATTTGTGTTTCTAAGACAGGGCTCAAAACAATAAGTATTGGCCCCAATTGGAGGCGGAGTTTTGGCTCAGAGGAAGTGAAGGGGAGGCCCTGGCTGCTCTGGCAGCGTTGGTGGCTTCCTGCCCAGAAGACCACACCCAGCTTCAAAATCACCATTCTGGGTAGTCAAGTTGTTGCTAGGCACCTAAAGAGGCCCCTGAGCTTTGCAGAGCCAACTAAGGGCAGTTAACCTCATCTCACTGCAAGGTCAGATGCAGAACAGAGAAGTGAAGCCTTCCCTTTGTAGTTTTAGTTTTTGTTTTATTTTGTTCTCATCTCCATCCCTACTCCTTCCACAGGAATTAGTAGTCTCACTCCTTGTTCCCTCCACAACATAGCACCTAGTGGTCACTGCTGAACTGTAGATACTTGCGTTTGCTAAAAGGAAATATCTTAAGAAGTAGCAACTGTGGCCGGGCACGGTGGCTCACGCCTGTAATCCCAGCACTTTGGGAGGCCGAGGTGAGCGGATCACGAGGTCAAGAGATCAAGACCATCCTGGCCAACATGGTGAAACCCCATCTCTACTAAAAATACAAAAATTAGCTGGGTGGTGGCACGTACCTGTAGTCCCAGCTACTTGGGAGGCTGAGGCAGGAGAATCCCTTGAACTCGGGAAGTGAAGGTTGCAGTGAGCCGAGATCGCGCCATTGCACTCCAGCCTCGCAACAGGGAGAGACTCTGTCTCCAAAAAAAAAAAAAAAAAAAAAAAAGCCAGGCGCGTTGGTTCACACCTGTAATCCCACCACTTTGGGAAGCTGAGGAGGGCGGATCACGAGGTCAGGAGATCGAGACCATCCTGGCTAACGCAGTGAAATTCCATCTCTACTAAAAACACAAAAAATTAGCTAGGCGTGGTGGCGAGCGCCTGTAGTCCCAGCTACTCGGGAGGCTGAGGCAGGAGAATGGCATGAACCCGGGAGGCGGAGCTTGCAGTGAGCCGAGATCGTGCCACTGCACTCCAGCCTGGGCGACAGAGCGAGATTCTGTCTCAAAAAAGAAAAAAAAGAAGGAACAACCGTGTCTCCCACAAAAGTCAAAGTGCTCCTTGAGGATCCCCCAGGTGCAGGCCCTGTGTTCAATGCAAAGAACACAGAGAGTCTCCCTCTTCATGGAGCTCACAATCTGCCTGGGACACAAACAAGATGCTGCACTGCAGTGTGATGCTTAGAACGGGGCATGGCACATAACATCTATTTGCTGCATGAGCAAGTACCAAGAACTAAAGCTAAGGTGTTATAGGAGCTCACAGGGGGGCTTCAAGTGCTAGTTCAAGGCAGAAATCAAAGAAGGCTTCATGAAGGTGACCGTGTCTATCTGCATCATAAAGAATGAACAGTTTGGGAAGCCGAGGTAGGCAGGTCACTTGAGCCTAGGAGTCCGAGACCAGCCTGGGCAACATGGTGGAACTCCTCTACTAAAAATACAAAAAATTAGCCGGGCATGATGGCACATATCTGTACTCCCAGCTACTCGGGAGGCTGAGGTGGGAGGATCACCTGAGCCTGGGAAGTCAAGACCACTGCACTCGAGCTTGGGTAACAGGAATGAGATCCTGTCTCAAAATAAATAAATAAACAAAGAACGAACAAACAGGAGTAGGCTGGCAAAGATTCAGGGAGGGGCATTCCAGGCCGAGGGAAAATATCCAATTGTCTAATACACGCGTAGCAGTGGGTGGAAAGAGAATGCTTAGCAAAAGAGTCAAGTCATTGTCAAGCGCATTGTACTGAGCTGTCTAGGGAAACTGACCACACGTGATGCTCTGGGAGGACCAGCTGCACTTGAATTCTGCAGCCACCACCATCACTACCACAGTCAACTCCTCGTGGCCCTCACACCCGCTGGAGCTGGCCTCCTCTCTGGCAGCCAGGGCCTGGCACCCACTCACTGCTCAGGGAGTAGCTGCCCAACAGATGACATGTTTTTCCACGGCACAAGCCAGTTGCTAGGGATCTCATATTACCTTGTGGTCCTAACACTGGTTTTTCCCAGCAGCCATGTCGCAGGAGCACTTTTCAATAACTAGATGAAACTATTATCTTGTGGAACTTGCAGTCAAAATAATCACAAAGGGGAAATAGACATCTTAGAAATACAATATGAAAGTATTTCTACATTGACTTCCTCCTTCCCCCAAGACTCACGGACAGTTTTTAGGGTTCTTTAGAAGTGAGGTCTAGATTGATTCAAGAAGTAATGACAGACACAGGCACCATCTCAGAGGTGCAGCAATAGAAATGGGGAATTCCTCTATTCCCGAATCCTCACAGAGCCCTTGAAATAATGGAGCTGCTCTATTATTTGACATTCAGGTAGTATGACCTTGTGGCAAGGGCATGAGGCTAGGGCCAGATGAAACGAGAGATGAACTGTAGCTTCTCCACTTACTAGGTTTCTTTGGGACAATCTAATCTGTAAATTCACTTCCATAACAAAGAACTGGTACCACAGGGTTGTTGGGAAACAAAGCTGGTTTCGGAACGTGAAAGTTGAGCCCTGGCTCTGTCACTTACCTCTCTAAACCTCACTTGTGCCTTAGTGGTTTGAGTCCATACCTAAATCCTCTACCTTACACTTCTTGCTGGAAAGTAAAAGGCCAAGTAGTGTCATACAGCTGCCAAAAAAATTTTTTTTACTTTTTTTTTTTTTTTTTTTGAGACAGTCTTGCACTGTTGCCCAGGCTGGAGTGTGGTGGTGTGATCTCAGCTCACTATAACCTCTGCTTCCGAGGTTCAAGGGATTCTTGGGCCTCAGCCATCCGAGTAGCTGGGATTACAGGCATCCAAAACCACGCCCAGCTAATCTTTGTATTTTCAGGAGACGGGATTTCACCACGTTGGCCAGGCTGGTCTCAAACTCCTGGCCTCAAGTGATCCACCTGCTTTGGCCTCCCAAAGTGCTGAGATTACAGGCGTGAGCCACCACACCCAGTCAAATTTTTTAAATAAAGTAAATCTCTGTATGTTGATAGCAAAAGGCCTCTAAGACTTATTGAGTAATGAAAAAATATACACTAAACATGCATATTTTTATGTAAATTCTAAAGGAATATATATGTGTATCTGCTCACATAAATATAATTTGTATTTTCTGCTCACATATATATATATATAATTTGTATTTTCTGGAAGGATACATAAGAAACTGTTAATAATGAGAAGAGGGCCTTTAAGTTTTCTTTTTATATCCTTCTATTCTCCTGGACTTTTCTATCCATATGCAAATATATATTTTTATATATATTACATATAAATATATACATTTATATAAAATATATAAACTGAAATTTATATATAAATATGTAAATCTATATATGTATATTCTTTTTCTGCGACAGGGTCTCATTCAGCCACCTGAGTTGGAGTGCAATGGCACAATCACAGCTCACTGCAGCCTTGACCTCATGGGCTCAAAGGATCCTCCCGCCTCAGCCTCCTGAGAAGCTGGGAACTACAGGCATACACCACCCATCCGGCTAATTTTTTAATTTTTTGTAGAGACAGGTCTTGCTATGTTGCCCAGGCTGGTCTTGTACTCCTGGCCTCAAGTGATCCTCCCATTCTGGCCTCCCAAACTGCTGGGATTACAGGCATGGTGGCCTCTACTGACATTTTGTTTTGTTTTGTTTTGAGACAGAGTCTCGCTCTGTCGCCCAGGCTGGAGTGCAGTGGCACGATCTCCGCTCACTGCAAGTTCCGCCTCCTGGGTTCACGCCATTCTCCTACCTCAGTTTCCCAAGTAGCTGGGACTACAGGTGCCCGCCACCACACCGAGCTAATTTTTTTTGTATTTTTAGTAGAGACGGGGTTTCACAGCGTTAGCCAGGATGGTCTCGATCTCCTGACCTCGTGATCCGCCTGCCTTGGCCTCCCAAAGTGCTGGGATTACAGGCGTGAGCCACTGCGCCTAGCCTCTACTGACATTTTTTAAAGGTAAAATAAATACTTGCAGGACAGGTGTGGTGGCTCACACTTGTAGTCCCAGCTAAGAATGAGACCCAGGCTCTTAAAAAAAAGTCAATAGGAATTACCTAGGCAGTGAGATTAGGAACTATTTTTTTTTCATACTTTTTCTGTATCAAATGAATCTAAGAAATGTTATTTTAAATTGTAAAATAGAGATTTTTAAAAAGCAAAAGAAGGGCCAAGCACAGTGGTTCACGCCTGTACTCCCAGCACTTTGGGAGGCCGAGGTGGGTGGATCACAAGGTCAGGAGTTCGAGACCAGCCTGGCCAATATGGTGAAACCCCGTCTCTACTAAAAATACAAAAATTAGCCGGGCATGGTGGCAGGTGCCCGTAGTCCCAGCTACTCAGGAGGCTGAGGCAGGAGAATCGCTTAAACCCAGGAGGCGGAGGTTGTATTGAGCTGAGATCGCGCCACTGTACTCCAGCCTGGGAGACAGAGCAAGACTCTGTCTCCAAAATAAATAAATAAATAGCAAAAGAAGAAACACCATGCATACAGGAGATTCTCAAGAAATGTTAAATTAACATTTCCATACATGAGGGATGAAGGCCCACACCTTGGACAGACATCTAAGGTTCAGATCCTATCTCCACACTTATTAGCCATATTGCTTAACTGCTGGACCTCAGACTTCTCCTCTGTAAAATAGGTAGATTTACTATTTACCTCACATGATTGTTGGGATTCAATGCATCATAGATGCATCAGTAGAGACTTTGGCACACAGTAAACCATCCCAACTAAATGTTCTACAGGTTGACGATTGGGAGGTGTAGTATTTAGTCTTCACACCAAAGAGCTTCTTCTTTTTTTTTTTTTTTTTTTTGAGATGGAGTTGTGCTCTTGTTGCCCAGGCTGGATTGCAATGGAGCAATCAAAGCTCACAGCAACCTCCGCCTCCCAGGTTCAAGCAATTCTCTTGCCTCAGCCTCCAAAGTAGCTGGCATTACAGGCATGTGCCACCATGCCCAGCTAATGTTGTATTTTTAGTAGAGACGAGGTTTCTCCATTTTGGTCAGGCTGGCCTCGAAATCCCAACCTCTGGTGATCTGCCCGCCTCGGCCTCCAAAAGTACTGGGATTATAGGCATGAGCCACTGCGCCCGGCCAAGAGCTTTTTAAGATTTGCCAGAGTAGGTGGTATTACTCAAGCACACAATAGGAATTTTTTTGTTTTTTTGAGATGGAGTCTCACTCTGTCACTTAAGCAGGAGTGCAGTGGCGTGATCTCTGCTCACTGCAACCTTCACCTCCCAGGTTCAAGCAATTCTCGTGCCTCAGCCTCCCAAGTAGCTGAGACTACAGGCATGCGCCACGATGCCTAGCTAATTTTTTTATTTTTAGTAGATACGGGGTTTCACCATGTTGGCCAGGCTGGTCTGGAACTCCTGACCTAAAGTGATCCACCCACCTTGGCCTCCCAAAGTGCTGGGATGACAAGCATGAGCCACCGCGCCCAGCCATATAATGGGGATTTCAAGACTAATTTATTATATATCCCACTCTTCCTACAGCATTCTCAGTTCAACGTTAAGCCTGAGGCCAAGCATTGGAGGGCTGACCTCCATGACCCCCGCAAATGGCCATGATGAACTCTCCTACATAATCAGTGGTTCTGGACCAGGGGCAATTTTGCACACACCCTCACCCCCACCCCCAGGACATTTGACAGTGTCTGGAAACATTTTTGGTTGTCACATCCAGACAGATGCTACTGGCATCTGGCAGGTAGAGGTCAGGGATGCTGCTAAACATCCTCCAATGCACAGGGCAAGCCCCTACAACAAAGAGTTATCTGGCCCAAAATGTCAATAGTGCCAAGGCTGAGGAATTCTGTACTAGGGTCACTCAATTCAAGAAACCTCAGCTGACTAGGCGTGGTGGCTCGTGCCTATAATCCCAGCACTTTGGGAGGCTGAGGTAGGAGGATCATTTGAGCACAGGAGTTCAAGAACAGTCTGGGCAACATAGCAAGGCCCTGTCTCTACAAAACAATTTAAAAATTAGCTGGGTGTGGTAGCACATGCCTGTAGTCCTAGCTACTTGTGAGGCTGAGGTAGGAAGATCGCCTGAGCCCAGGAGGTCAAGGCTACAGTGAGCAGTGATCCTACCACTCAACTGCAGCTTCAGTGACCGAGAGAGACCTTGTGTCAAAAAAAAAAAAAAAAAAAAAAAAAAGCCGGCCTCGGTGGCTCATGCCTGTAATCCCAGCACTTTGGGAGGCCAAGACAGGTGGATCACCTGAGGTCAGGAGTTCAAGACCATCCTGGCCAATATGGTGAAATCTTGTCTCTACTAAAAATACAAAAATTCACTGGCGTGGTGGCACGCCTGTAATCCCAGCTGCTTGGGAAGCTGAGGCAGGAGAATCCCTTGAACCAGGAGGCAGAGGTTGCAGTGAGCTGAGATCGTGCCATTGCACTCCAGCCTGGGTGACAAAAGCTAAACTCCATCTCAAAAAAAAAAAAAGAAAAGAGGCCAGGCGCAGTGGCTCACGCCTGTAATCCTAACACTTTGGGAGGCCGAGGTGGGAGGATCACTTGAGGTCAGAAGTTCGAAACCAGCCTGGCCAACATGGGGAAATCCCGTCTCTACTAAAAATACAAAAATTAGCCAGGCGTGGTGGCGTGTGCCTGTAATCCCAGCTACTCAGGAGGCTGAGGCAGGAGAATCACTTGAACCTGGGAGGCAGAGGTTGCAGTCCGAGATGGTGCCACTGCACTACAGCCTGGGCAACAGAGCAAGACTCTTCAAAAAAAAGAAAAAAGTAAAAGAAAAAGAAAAGAAAGAAACCTCAGCTGTTGTGTCATAAAATCTGTGAGTCCACCTGTAAAGCCACGTCCTTTACTTGCAGACCAAATCCTAGATCACTGAAGCAGCTGAGAAACTGATGGAGGCCAGGAAATTCCTGAATACCAGGAGTTCCGGATCCCTGCAGACGAAAGGAAATATCTTCAGAATGATTCAAAATATTACAACCCTATCAGTGATACTTCTTTGCCAATGTTACATCTTACTATTCTAATTAAGGATAGAAAATCTTACCTTACAGTGGCCGGGCACGGTGGTTCACATGTATAAGCTTTGGGAGGCCAAAGCAGGCAGATCACGAGGTCAGAGTTCGAGACCAGTCTGGCCAACATCCCGTCTCTACTAAAAATACAAAAAATTAGCCAGGTGTGGTGGTGGATGCTTGTAATCCCAGCTATTTGGGAGGCTGAGGCAGGAGAATCACATGAACCCTGCAGGCAGAGGTTGAAGTGAGCCGAGATCATGCCTTTGCACTCCAGCCCAGGTGACAGTATGAGACTTCGTCTCAAAAAAAAGAAAAGCTTACCTTACAGTTACTAGAAAGCATAATTAACTCATCTTATGGCCACTATTCCCTGAACACTATATGCCACTGCATTCTCATGCTTTTGCCTTCTGTCCAATGATCTACTCCTCTTCCAAAATTCCATTAAAATGTCACTTCTCCACCTTGACTGTCCTCTCTCCTCTGCTTATAATTTTTTTTTTTTTTAAGATGGAGTCTTGCTCTGTCACCCAGGCTGGAGTGCTGTGGTGCGATCTCGGCTGACTGCAAGCTCTGCCTCCCAGGTTCACGCCATTCTCCTGCCTCAGCCTCCTGAGTAGCTGAGACTACGGGCACCCGGCTAATTTTTTTGTATTTTTAGTAGAGACGGGGTTTCACCGTGTTTGCCAGGATGGTCTCGATCTCCTGACATTGTGATCTGCCCGCCTCAGCCTCCCAAAGTGCTGGGATTACAGGCGTAAGCCACTGCGCCCGGCCTGTAATTTTTTAAAAAATAAAAAATATTTTATCTTGGTGTTATTTCAAAACGAGATACCAAAAGCAAGGCTGGTTTTACTCCGACATTTCTAACAATGTATTTTTAATGCTTTTTCCTCTCTTCAAAAATGACACACTTCCTTAAAAGTGGGTTTTACATTTCCATTCTAGAACAGTCACAGAGGCAGAGGAAGTACTCAACAAACCCCAGCAGAATCAACAAGAGTTCCAGCATACAGCTGACCACTCCCTATACCAAAAGCTGTTTTTGAAGTGGCACCAAGTTTGTTAGAGAAGGAGCAGAGCTACAAGTCCCGGAGCCAGGCCACAGGGGCAGACAGGTTCCTCAGAACTGGGTTGTGCTGGGGAGGCAGCTGCTGTTTACCCTGCCTGTCACAGACACAGCTACTGCTCTACGTCAGCTGTCAGCCACAGAACAGGTCTCCACACACAGAAAAACAAGGATGACCTCTGTTGCTGAAAAAGCAAAACACAGTAGTGTTGGGAGCTTTACAGTAAGTTCTCTTGCAGAAAGGCAAGCTATAGAACAAAGGTGATGGACATGGTGAAACAGCCAATCAAACAGCTCTGTGTACAGGTTACTTACCTCTTATGACAGTTTGACCCCTTTTCTCAGTTCTGTCTAAACTAAACCTTGACTTTGAATACAAACGACAGGACTATTCCTATTTCCCAGCACAACAAACACCACAGCCATAGTTCTTATCGCTAGCTCTCATCTACACCTGATAATTATCTCACCTGTCTCCAATTGCTGACTACTAAGCGCTAACCTGATTAATCACCACAGGACATATTTATTGAGGAACAAATTTAGTATTTCAAGGATACCCCAAATGAGTTACTGGTGGGGTTACATAAGCTTTCATTCATGCCACCAAACCAAGATTCATGAATTCTGAAAGTTAAAGTTGATTACCTCTTTGGATACATAAAAACAATATATTAAAGCATGTCACAAAGTGCAAAAAAAAAAAAAAAAAAGAGGCATCCAGCAGATGAAAAATAGGCTCTTGGAAAAAACCCAAAGCAGCAGGCTGATTGTCCTAACAAGAGGACAGAGAAACTCTTTCTGTAGAAAATAAAGCTGCCTCAGCCAAAGAGAGATCCAGACATGGGTTTTGATGGATTCTTATTACAACCAAAGACAAGCTCAAAGAAAGTGGAAGTTCAGATTTCCCATGGGTGCAGTTGGATCTTGCATCCAAGAGAACGCTTGGTTGACTTCTCATATGTAGGCTGAGCAAGAAGCAAGCAGCAAGACTTAGCCAGTGATTCTGATTCCAGGCTGACATCTCTGTGCTTGAGCTCTGAGCTCCTCAGGCAGGACAGCCTGGAATTGCTCCTGCACCAGCATTTCCACAATCTGCTCTTTTGTGTGGATATCAAGTCTCAGCCACCGTCCAGCAAGGTCCTGGGAATGCCTGAGGACATCCCTGGGGCCAGCTGCATCCTCATAGCAGAACTTCCTGAACTTCCGCCGGGAGGCTTTCCAGTATGGTCTTAAAGTCTTCAACAGAGTCTTCACTGAGGCTCTCTGGTGGGAGCCCAGAAGGCTCTCGTGGAACCTGGACCTGGAAAGCAGGTAGTAGGACAACTTCTGGCTCCTCGGCCCATCATTTCATTGGGTAGTGATCTCATTTGATCATTCTGGACTTCTGTATTTCTTTGTGTCTCTGGGTACACTTCAGTCTCCATTCTGGAACTCTAAGAAAAAACGTTTCAGACTTCTAGGCACAAAGAGAAAAGTAAGAATCAGCAAAAACAGACCATAAAAGCTGTTAAACCACTCTGATCTCATGGATCTGGTCCAGACCCAGGTTCCATCAGCCTTCCAATCTTAACAGGGTTTCTTAATAAAGCTACTAGAAACTCTATTTTTGTCTTCTTCTTGGTAGATCAATTAACACAATTGAGAAAACATGACAGTGGTTTACCACAATAAGAAATGTAGGTTCTCAAAGCCGACTGAAGAATACTGGCTGTGCTAGAGAATCGTGCATTCATTTTGTCTCTCACTATGAAGTATTTTACATTATGTTGAAACAAGAATTGCATACGCACATGATTTGCTTGGGAGAGGGCTTTAAAATCATGGGTGTTTGCTTCCTCCAACCATTTTTTTTTCCTTTTTGGAGACAGTGTCTTGCCCTGTCGTTCAGGCTGGAGTGCAATGGCACGATCTCAGCTCACCGCAACCTCCGCCTCCCAGGTTCAAGCAATTCTCCTGCCTCAGCCTCCTGAGTGGCTGGGATTACAGACACGTGCCACCACCTCCAGCTAAATTTTGTATTTTTAGTAGAGATAGGCTTTCACCAGGTTGGTCAGGCTGTCTCGAACTCCTGACCTCGTAATCTGCCCCCATCGGCGTCCCAAAGTGCTGGGATTACAGGCATGAGCCACCATGCCCGGCCCCTCCAACCATTTTTATATAACATTTGCTATGTCTACAAAGCAATTTATGAAGAAGAGCTAAAAGAGGAGAATAAGGTCAGTTCATTTATATCTAATCTACTGACTTTCTACCTCCGTCCATCTCTTTCATCATGATTAAAGAACAGCAAACAAGTACTTCAAAGGAGCAGTGCACTATGATTGCACCTGTGAATAGCCACTGCACTCCAGCCTGAGCAACACAGCGAGAGCTCTTAAAAAAAAGAAAAAGAAAAAGAAAGCCAGGCGAGGTAGCTCACGCCTGTAATCCCAGCACTTTGGGAGGCCAAGGTGGGAGGATCAGCTGAGGTCAGGAGTTCAAGACCAGCCTGGCCAATATGGTGAAACCCCATCTCTACTAAAAATACAAAAATTATGGCCGGGCATGGTGGCTCACGCCTGTAATCCCAGCACTTTGGGAGGCCAGGGTGGGTGGATCACATGAGGTCAGGAGTTCAAGACCAGCCTGACCAACATGGAGAAACCCTGTCTCTACTAGAATTACAAAAATTAGCTGAGTATGGTGGCGCATGCCTGTAATCCCATCTACTCGGGAGGCTGAGGCAGGAGAATCACTTGAACCCAGGAGGCAGAGGTTGCTGTGAGCCGAGATCGTGCCACTGCACTCCAGCCTGGACAACAAGAGCAAAACAACATCTCAAAAAAAAAAAAAAGGTGGATCACTTGAGCCCAGGAATTTGAGACCAGCCTGGGTAACATGGCAAAACCCTGTCTCTACAAAAAATACAAAAAAAAAAAAAATTATCTGGGTGTGGTGGCACATGCCTATAGTCCCAGCTACTAGGGAGGCTGAGGTGGGAGAACCACCTGAGCCTAGGAGGTAGAGGCTGCAGTGAGCTGTGATCACGCCACTGCACTCCAGCCTGGGCAACAGAGTCCTCGTCTCCAAAAAAAAAAAACCCAGGTTAAGATCAAGAATGAAGCACCTCTGATCAGTGTATGGGACTTGTCAAAATCCTAACAGAGTACACTTACAACCCTTTGGATATTTGAGAGCTCCAGGATTATCAAACCAGCTATAGTCGTGGGGGGTGGGGGGGCGGGGCGCAAATTAAATACCTGTAAAATGCCAGAAAAAAAGCCTTTGCTTCATTTGGGCTAGGGCCCCACTTCAAAAGAGGAGTTATTTACAGGAAAACACATCCTATATTAATTAACTTTAAAACAAAAGACAGTTCAAATAACAGAAATGACTAAATTAATTCTCACATTAGGGTACAGCCCCATGATGCAGTCACTTTTCAAGGATCATCTTTTTTTTTTTTTTTTTTTTTTGAGACGGAGTCTTGCTCTGTTGCCTAGGCTGGAGTGCAGTGGCACAATCTCGGCTCACTGCAACCTCTGCCTCCCAGGTTCAAGCAATTCTCCTGCCTCAGCCTCCTGAGTAGCTGGGACTACGGCGCGTGCCACCAGGTCAAGCTAATTTTTTTTGTATTTTTAGTAGAAACGAAGTTTCACCATGTTAGCCAGGATGGTCTTGATCTCCTGACCTCATGATCCACCCGCCTTGCCTCGGTCTCCCAAAGTGCTGGGATTACAGGTGTGAGCCACCGTGCCTGGCCCATTGTTTTCTTTAATACTGTCCTCCCTCAAAGAACTAATCCCTTCCAGACATATAATACATAGCAGGAGAGTTGACATTTAAAATCCCTCCACCTCAGAGAATCTCTCAAATCCGTTTCCTGGGCAACAACTGACAGAAGCCAACAATCACTAATGCTGACTAGCTGCCATGCACCCAGCACCTAGTCTTCCCTTCTCTAAAGGTTCCCTGACCCATTTCTTAGGAGACTTTAATTGATTCTAGACCCAGCAGCTTGGATATTCTTGGGAGTACACCAATTCTTCTCATATTATCTTGGTTTTTTCTCAGTTAATAAGGTGTGCTCATCCCCCAAAGTAAGCTGTTACTAACCTAGGGTGGTGAGTACGGAAAAGCAGAATCACTTAGGGGTGACTTGGACTAAAATATTTCATTCAAGACAGGTTGGGTGAAACATTGTGGGAAAGCAAAATCTTGGGAACAACCTAAGTGACCATCAACAGGGAAATGATTGAAGTACAGTCAACCACTCAGTGGTGTCGCCATGTAAAAAGTGAAGCAGGCTTATGAGTACTGGAAAGAAAGCTGTCCATATCACAACATGACTAAGCTCCCGATTGATGTGTAGTATGACCCCCCCACCTGAGGAAATTAAAAATACATACATACAGGCAAATAAAACCTGATATATCCAAATAATAGAAAGTTATCAAAGAAATTAATTGTATTTACTTCTGAAGGGCAGAAACAGTAGACGGGGGAAACACTTTTCATTCTACATCTTTCTGCATTATTTTCTAACTACACACATGTATTACTTTTGTAACAAGAGGAAGAAAACTTCTCAGGCTTTCCCCTCCTGCCCAAAAACCTTTCTGAGTGAAAACTCCTAACCCACTTAGGAAAACACCCTTTTATTACTTCTTCTAGCTCCCAGCACCCAACGTCTTTACAGCCCACGTTTCTAGGAACAGACTATCAGTGGGCCTCTTTTTTTTTGAGACAGTCTCACTCTGTCGCCCAGGCTGGAGTGCAGTAGTGTGATCTCGGTTCACTGCAACCTTTCCGCCTTCTGGGTTCAGGTAATTCTCTGCCTCAGCCTCCCGAGTAGCTGGGATTACAGGCGCCCACCACCACACCTGGCTAATTTTTATGTTTTTAGTAGAGACCGGGGTTTCACCATGTTGACCAGGCTGGTCTCAAACTCCTGACTTCGGGTGATCCACCCGCCTCGGCCTCCCAAAGTGCTGGGATTACAGACGTGAGCCACCACGCTCGGCAGTCAGTGGGCCAATTCTTAAGGCTGGCTCTCAAAGATGAACCAGCACCACAATTTACCCGGCTTATAAATCCTATCAGCTTCAGAAGACGACTTACCAAACACAAACTTAGCCTCACCAGTTAATAACTCCTTGTCTTTGCTCAAAAACCCAGTGAGAAAAAATAACTCCAGGCCAGGCACAGTGGCTCATGCCTGTAATTCCAGCACTTTGGAAGGCCAAGGCGGGTGGATCACTTGAGATCAGGAGTTCAAGACCAGGCTGGCCAACATGGTGAAACCGTCTCTACTAAAAATGGAAAACATTAGCCAAGCGTGGTGACGTAAGACTGTAATCCCAGTTACTCGAGGGGCTGAGGCAGGAGAATCGCTTGAACCCATGTGGCGGAGAAGGTTGCAGTGAGGCGACATCGTGGCACTGCAACTCCGGCCTGGGTGACAGAGCGAGACTCCGTCTCAAAAAAAAGAAAAAATAACTCCAGTGCACTGCGCCCTTACTTCCTATCTAACATTGTGCCGAACGTTATAGATAGATAACATGGATCCTCCTCCGTATGATCCTTAGTTCAGGATCATAAACTCTTGATAAATTACTGCCCCAGGAACCTCCAGTGACATCAACCGCTGCTATCATTTGTGGAATTCTGCCGGCCAGACACCCCACACTGCATTCCCTCACAACTGATCCTCCCGATAGCCCATGGGGTAGACACTGTTACTTCCATTCACAGATAAGCAAAGTGAGGCTCGGAGGGAGGGGACTTGCCCAAAGCCACAAGGATGAAAGGTAGTGCGATGACTCAACCGATAAAAATAATCCCGGTTGTGGTGGCGGGGAGCTGAGCCCGACTCCTCCCACTATGCTGCCGCGGCTCCGAAGGCCTAGGCCAGAGTGCGGAAATGGGCTTCTAGGGTCCCAGGACGAAGTCCACCTCCAGAGCTGCAGTGAGGTCCAAGTCAGCCAGAGGAGCCCGCAGGCCCCACATTTCAGTCATTTCCCTACCCCAAACGCAGGGACTCCCCGCTCCTGGGGCAGGCAGCCACTGTGGCCGCGAGCAAGCGTACGCGGGGTAGGAAGGAGAAGGAAGGGGACAGGGGGAAGGTTCACCTACGCAGCTGCCACCTCGGAGGACGGGGGAGCGGGGGACGAGGGAAGATCAGGATAAGACCCTAACTCCCACAAATGACTCCGGGAAAGGGAGACCACCACTTCCCGAGCTTTGGAGCGCCGCGCGGGAACCGGAAGTCATGCCCCGCCCGGAAGTTAAAAGGAGGGGCATAGTTTGGAAGGTGGGGGGGGGGGGGGCCGGGTCTCTCTAGCCTCCGCGGTACTCCGCAGCTTCATGGTTTTAACTCTAGGTGGTGTTTTGACCGTCCTCAGTCCTTACCGTGCGGAGTTTTGGATACATTCTAAGCAGCTTTTTCGCTCCGGAGAAGTTCTTTGTCTTTCTGAGCCGCAGTTTGCCCAACTGCAAAATGGAAAGAGATGACGCAGGAATTAAGATACTCTAGGAGCTCGCCCACAGCTGAGTCAGGGCCCCATTCTGAGGTTACACCCTTAAGCCTTTGCACCACTCAAAGGAAGGAAACCAAGAGAGAGGGGTGGCTAGCTGCTGTTTGGAGACAGTGGTCCTTGTATTGGCGCCCCGCGGAATCACTCCAGATGAGTCAGTGGATACAGTCTATAGGTCCCGCCTCATTGTACGCAAACAGCAGTGGGCATATGGCCGTGGGGGGTTGATACAGCCTGTCGGAGTGGGACTGTGTGTATGGGAGGCTAAATCTCAGCAGGACTTTTCCAGTTGCTACCAGACTACGCACTGTCGCCTGATGGTTAAGAACTGAAGCTTTAGCCGTGCGCGGTGGCTCACGCCTGTAATCCCAGCACTTTAGGAGGCAGAGGCGGGCGGATCACCTGAGGTCACAGGAGTTCGAGACCAGCTTGACCAACAAGGTGAAACCCAGACTTTACTAAAAATAACAAAAATTAGCCGGGCGTGCTGGCAGGCGCCTGTAGTCCCAGCTGCTCGGGAGACTGAGACAGGAGAATTTCTTGAACCCAGGAGGCGGAGGTTGCAGTGAGCCGAGATTGCGCCACTGCACTCCAGCCCGGACGAGGGAGCAAGACTCCATCTCAAAAATGAAGCTTTGAAGTCATACTGATATGGTTTGCGTCTGATCACACAGGTTCAATGACACAGCCGGCTAGAGGAAGCAGAGATGCTAACCACTGCAGCCGCGATCTTAACCCTGAAGGGGAGGGATTGAGCTATTAGAGAGAGGTACTCAGTTGACTTATCCCTCTCTCTTTCCAGCTGGCGTATCCGAATGGGCTGAGCTACCGGATTAAGAGGGACACCCCAAAGCCCCCATTGCTGGGTTATTGCTCCAGAGCCAATGTCCTTAGGGAAACGGAGATACGCCCTTTGTCTACACTGCCACTGCTGGTCTGTAAACTCCTAGACGGCCAGCTGGTGGTTCACAAACCAGGACTCCTTGCTCTGGCCCTACTCCTACCTACCAGAATGACCGTGAACACTTCCCCACTCACTCCTACAACCAGGTTTCCATCTTCTCTCTCAGCTTAGGTTTCCCTAATTGTAAAATAAAAGGGTTGGACTAGGTTAAGGACTTCCAGCTGTTTCTCTCTCCCACACTCTAAGGTTCCTTAGGAATGCTTCAGAAAACAGCAGGGGTTGGGGCAAGGATGCCACCTGAGTCCCAGAGCAACTCCAATTTCATAGGTACATAAATTTATGTGAAAGTATATACGTTTAGGCTTGTGTAAGATTATTTTGTCATCCCAGGTAAAATTCAGCCTTTGTGCTTCATCTTTCCCCACCCTCCTGCTCACTCAGTTTGCTCCGAGAACACTGACCTTCTGGTTATTTTGCAAATCTGACAAGCTCATCTTCACTTCTTTTTTTTTTTTTTTTGAGACGGAGTTTCACTCTTGTTGTCTAAGCTGGAGTGCAATGGTGTGATCTCGACTCACTGTAACCTCTGCCTCCCGGATTCAAGCGATTCTCCTGCCTCAGCCTCCCAAGTAACTGGGATTACAGGCACGAGCCACCACACCCGGCTAATTTTTTTGTACTTTTAGTAGAGATGGGGTTTCGCCATATTGGCCAGGCTGGTCTCAAACTCCTGACCTCAGGTGATCCGCCCACCTCGGCCTCCCAAAGTGCTGGGATTACAGGTGTGAGCCACCATGCCCGGACTTTTTTCGAGACAGAGTCTCATTCTGTCACCCAGGCTGGAATGCAGTGGCATGATCTCGGCTTACTGCAACTTCCACCTCCTGGGTTGAAGTGATTCTCTTGCCTCAGCCTCCCAAGTAGTTGAGATTACAGACTTGCACCACCGTGTCCAGCTAATTTTTGTATTTTTAGTAGAGACAGGGTTTTGCCATGTTCCCCAGGCTGGTCTCGAACTCCTGACCTCAAGCGATCCACCCACCTCAGCTTCCCAAAGTGCTGAGATTACAGGCGTGAGCCGTCGCACCCGGCCTCATCCTCACTTCTTTTGCTGATCTCTGCTTGCAGTGCTCTTTCCTGAGATCTGTTCACCCAGGTTCCAGTTCAACTGTAGTGTCTCCTTTTCTGCCCACCTCCTCTATCCCCCGACCCTGGGCACCCTTCCAATTCCTTTATAACCTGTTATTTTGCTTTTGTAATTACCTAGTTATTTTCTATCTCATCCACTAGAGGCAGGGTCCACAAAGCTAAGGACCACTATGACCCCAGTACTTAAAACTGAGCATAGGAGCCAGGCGCAGTGGCTCACACCTGTAATCCCAGCACTTTGGGAGGCCGAGGTGGGCGGATCACCTGAGGTCAGGAGTTCGAGACCAGCCATGACTAACATGGCGAAACTAAAAATACAAAAATTAGCTGGGCATGGTGGCAGGCGCCTGTAATCCCAGCTACTCAGGAGGCTGAGGCAGGAGAATTGCTTGAACCTGGGAGGCAGAGGTTGCAGTGAGCTGAGATCAGGCCATTGCACTCCAGCCTGGGCGAGAAGAGTGAAACTCCATCTCAAAAAAAATGAACAACAACAACAAACTGAGCATAGGCTGGACAAACAATGAATGAATCAATGAGTGAGTAAAGGAACAGAGCAGCTAGGCGTGGTGGCTCACACCTGTAATCCCAACACTTTTTTTTTTTTTTTTGAGACGGAGTCTCGCTCTGTCACCCAGGCTGGAGTGCAGTGGCGCAATCTCGGCTCACTGCAAGCTCCGCCTCCCGGGTTCACGCCATTCTCCTGCCTCAGCCTCTCCGAGTAGCTGGGACTACAGGTACCCGCCACCACGCCTGGCTAATTTTTTGTATTTTTAGTAGAGACGGGGTTTCACTGTGGTCTCGATCTCCTGACTTCGTGATCCGCCCGCCTTGGCCTCCCAAAGTGCTGGGATTACAAGCATGAGCCACCGCGCCCGGCCAATGCCAACACTTTTGGAGGTTGAAGCAGGAGGATCCCTTGAGCCCAAGAGTTTGAGACCAACCAAGGCAACATAGTGAGACCCATCTCTATAGAAATTTTTAAAAAATCAGCCTGGCGTGGTGGTGCACATCTGTGGTCCCAGCTACTTGGGAGGCTGAAGTGGGAGGATCACTTTAGCCCAGAAGATTGAGGCTGCAGTAAACTGTGATTGAGCCACTGCATTCCAGCCTGGGCGGATAGAACAAAACTCAGTCTCAAAAAAAAGAAAAATGGTCTGGGCATGGTGGCTCATGCCTGTAATCCCAGTACTTTGGAAGGCTGAGGTGGATGGGTCACCTGAGGTCAGGAGTTCAAGACCAGCCTAAGCAACATGGTGCAAACCCATCTCTTTTTTTTTTTTTTTTTTTTTTTTTGAGACGGAGTCTTGCTCTGTCAGCCAGGCTGGAGGGCAGTGGCACAGTCTCGGCTCACTGCAAGCTCCGCCTCCCGGGTTCACGCCATTCTCCTGCCTCAGCCTCTCCAAGTAGCTGGGACTACAGGCGCCCGCCACCACACCCGGCTAATTTTTTTTTTTTTTTTTGTATTTTTAGTAGAGACGGGGTTTCACCGTGGTCTCGATCTCCTGACCTCGTGATCCGCCCACCTCGGCCTCCCAAAGCGCTGGGATTACAAGCGTGAGCCACTGCGCCTGGCCATGAAAACCCATCTCTACTAAGAATACAAAATTAGCTGGGTGCGGTGGTGCATGCCTGTGACCCCAGCCACTTGGGAGGCTGAAGCAGAAGAATTGCTTGAACCCGGGAGGCAGAGGTTGCAGTGAGCCAAGATGGTACCACTGCACTCCAGCCTGGGCAACAGAGTAAGACTCCATCTCAAAAGAAAAAAAAAGAAAAGAGAAAGCCTGAATTTTATGACAAATCCAATCTGATAAAGACCACTAGGGATATAGCTGTAGTTTAACAAAATTAGGCTTATTAACTTGATGTAGCAAGAGAGACAACACACCAGAGAAACTGTGGAGGGTCTCACCAAACAAAGGAAGAAATGGGATTATCATAGGATTTGGGGGAGGTTGGAGTTTAGGTGAAATTGAAATGAAGCCGTGTTGATAGGCGCAAAGCAGAGCTGGCAATGTGTAAAGGGGTTAACATCTGGCGTGGGCTGAGAATCAGAGTCTTGTTTCCGTGGACACCACAAAGGTAAGACAAATATAGACTGTGTCCAAAAACCCTTTATCTGAAGCTCTGCATCTGGGTAGATACAGGCTATGTCTCTGTATCAAACCTGGCTCTTCTGACTCACTAGAGAAGTGTGGGATGTTCTGCTCTCACTGATGTGATTTCAAACAGCAAACTTTCTGACAGTCTCTGATTTTAGAGAATGAGATTTCTTTTTTTTTTTTTTTAGGTGGAGTTTCACTCTTGTCGCCCAGGCTGGAGTGCAATGGTGCAAACTCGGCTCACTGCAACCTCCATCTCCTGGGTTCAAGCAATTATCCTGCCTCAGCCTCCCGAGTAGCCGGGATTACAAGTGCCCGCCACCATGCCCAGCAAATTTTTGTATTTTAGTAGAGATGAGGTTTCACCATGTTGGCCAGGCAGAGAACGAGATTTCTCAGCACTGTCTTTTTTTTTTTTTTCCTTTGAGACGGAGTCTCGCTCTGTGGCCCAGGCTGGAGTGCAGTGGCGTGATTTTGACTCACTGCAACCTCTACCTTCCTGGTTCAAGCAATTCTCCTGCCTCAGCCTCCAGAGTAGCAGGGATTATAGGCACCCACCACCACGCCCAGCTAATTCAGCCTCCCAAAGTGCTGGGATAGGACTACGTCTTTGATGTTAATTGACAAAAGAAAGTTTGACAGATTCACTTTTTTTTGAGACGGAGTTTTGCTCTTGTTGCCCAGGCTGGAGTGCAATGGTGCGATCTCGGCTCACTGCAACCTCCACCTCCCAGGTTCAAGCGATTCTCCTGCCTCAGCCTCCCTAGTAGCTGGGATTACAGGCATTTGTCACCACGTCCAGCTAATTTTGTATTTTTAGTAGAGATGGGGTTTCTCCATGTTGGTCAGGCTGGTCTCAAACTCCCAACCTCAGGTGACCCACCCACCTCAGCCTCCCAAAGTGCTGGGATTACAGACATGAGCCACTGCGCCCGGCCTCACCGTTTTTTTTTTTTTTTTTGACACAGAGTCTTGCTCTGTGTCCCAGGCTGGAGTGCGGTGGCATGATCTTGGCTCACTGCAACCTCCACCTCCCAGGTTCAAGCGATTCTCCTACCTCAACCTCCTGAGTAACTGAGACTACAGGTACGTGCCACTACACCCAGCTAATTTTTAAATTTTTGGTAGAGACAGGGTTTCACCCTGTTGGCCAGGCTCGTCTTGAACTCCTGACCTCAAGTGATCCACTTGCCTCAGCCTCCCAAAGTGCTGGGATTACAGGTGCAAGCCATTGCGCCCAGCCCAGATTCACATTTGATCTCAATCATCTGACCTATGTCCAGAATAGATAAAGAATTCTACAAACCAGCCAGGCACAGTGGCTCATGCCTGTAATCCCAGCACTTTGGGAGGCTGAGGCAGGCAGATCACGAGGTCAGGCATTCAAGACCAGCCTGGCCAACATGGTGAAACCCCGTCTCTACTAAAAATACAAAAATTAGCCAGGTGTGGTGGTGGGCACCTGTAATCCCAGCTACTCAGGAAGCTGAGGCAGGAGAATCGCTTGAACCTGGGAGCTGGAGGTTGCAGTGAGCCGAGATTGCACCACTGCACTCCAGCCTGGGTGACAGAGTGAGACTCCGCTCAAAAAAAAAAAAAAAAAAGGGAATTGAAGTATTGACATTGTGCCTTCTTGAAAAATGAATTGTTGGCTTTTCACAATTTAGAAATCAAAAGCAAAAAATTATTGGCCTTGACATTCTAATCATTATTCAAAGAATTAAGTTATTGACTATATGGGTTTTAAAAGACTTGAATTGTTAAGACTTGGAGATTTGAATAAAGGAAAACTGAATTGTTGGCAGTTTTAGGCAAGATTCCCTGACTCTCTGCTGCCCATGTGTGGAGAGAACTGGGTCATCACAGCTCCCAGCCTCCCTCTGAGGATGAGTAGAGGTCCCTTGGGGGCCCGCTGACCAGCCACATTATGAAATTACATATATCCCACTGCCCTTTACTCTGAAACTATTTTGGAGAATTATCCAAGGGTTCTTCCTGACTCATTGGGAGGAAGTGGACACTCAGCCTTTGCAACCCTACTGTGCCTTGGCAATGCCTGACAGTTACATGTCACCCGGCACTGTCTGTCTGACTCAATAACAATGATTAATGTGTGTGGTTTCAGAACTTCCTCCCCACCTCCCATCACTCCCATGATGTGGAACTCTCTGCTCAGCTTGACTCTATGTCTTCCCTGCTCTCGCTCTGTCCTTGCCATACCAGTTCTCAGGCTTTGCAAGACCTGGAGTGTACAGACAGATCACCTGAGGTCAGGAGTTCAAGACCAGGCTGGCTAACATGGTGAAATCCTGTCTCTACTAAAAATACAAAAAAATTAGCCAGGCGCAGTGGCGCGTGCCTGTAATCTCAGCTACTTGGGAGGCTGAGGCAGGAGAATCACTTGAATCCAGGAGGTGGAGGTTGCAGTGAGCCATGATCGTGCCACTGCACTCCAGCCTAGGAGACAGAGATTCCATCTCAAAAAAAAAAAAAAAAAAAAAAAAAGCTGGAGTGAGAGTAAGGACTAGAAGAGAGTTGTAGGGGAGGGCTGAGATGCCAGAAGTGGTTTAGGAGAAAAATGGGGCAAGTTTGTAATGTGTGGGGGCAGTGGATGGGAAAAGAAAAAAAAAAGAGAATTTGAAGGAGTATTGTTGACACAGTCACTTTGGAGAGCAATCTGGCAATTGGTAAAGTTGAAAATGAGCATGTCCTCCCAGTCAGCAAGTCCATTTCTTGGAATATACCCTAGAGAAACTCTCCCACATGTGCACCAGGAGACATGTCCAAGGACATCCACTGAAGCACTGTTTGCAATCACAAAAAATTAGCTCTGCTTTAAATATCCATGAGGAAGGAATAAAGAATAATAAAAATTTAGGCAATGGGATATGCTACAAACAGCAGCAATGAACTAGAGATATATAAAACAGCATGGATAGACCTCAAAAACACAACATTAAGGCCGGGCGGGGTGGCTCATGCCTATAATCCCAGCACTTTCGGAGGCTGAAGCAGGCAGATCACTTGAGGTCAGGAGTTCGAGACCACCCTGGCCAACATGGTGAAACCCCATCTCTACTAAATATATATATATATATATTAGCTGGTCATGGTGGTGGGCACTTGTAGTACCAGCTACGCAGGAGGCTGAGCCAGGAGAATCACTGGAACCCGGGAGATGGAGGTTGCAGTGAGCCGAGATGGCACCACTGCATTCTGGCCTGGGTGACAGAATGAGACTCCATCTCAAAAAAAACAAAAACAAAAACAAAAACCCACAACATTGAGTGAAAGAAGCAATTTGCAGGACAGTCCATACAGCATGAAGCTGTGCATGTATTTTTAAAAACCAAAACAATGCAATATATTGGTTTTGTATATTTATATATATGATAAAAATATAACAGCACAGAATAGAAGGACAAACACCAAACTCATATTATCAGTCAGGATAGGTTAGGTCCATGCCTCTGTGATAAATAACACCCAGTCTTAGTGGCTTATAACAGAGTTTATTTCATGGTTGGGCTACATGTCCATCAGGGGTTGGCAGAGTCTCTAGTTCACATCTCACTCTGGGACCAGGCTGACCAGCAACAACCAGATGTCATGGCAGAGATAATGAGAGCCTGACAAATTGCTTTGTCTCTCAATATTTCACCTTGGCAAGCCTAATGGCCAGACCCAACTTTTGTTTTTTTTTTTTTTCCCAGGTAGACAGGGTCTCACTCTGTCACCCAGGTTGGAATACAGTGTGTGAGCACCACTCACTGAAGCCTGAACCTCCCAGGCTGAAACAATTCTCCCACTGTAGCCTCCCGAGTAGCTGGGACTACAGTCAGATGCCACCGTGCCTAGCTTAATTTTTTATTTTACTTTTAGTGGAGACGAAGTCTCATTATATTGTCCAAGCTGGTATCAAACTCCTGGGCTCAAGCAATCCTCCTGCGTTGGCCTCCCGAAGTGTTGGCATTACAGGCATGAGCCATCCCATCCAGCCAAGGTGACAGATGTATTGTTATTATTTTCTTTAAGACAGAGTCTCCCTCTGTCACTCAGGCTGGAGTGCAGTGGCATTATCATGGCTCACTCAATCCTCAATGTCCTTGGCTCAAGTGACCCTCCTACCTCAGCCTCACAAGTAGCTGGGACTACAGGCATGTGCCACCATGCCTGGCTAATTTTTTACTTTTTGTAGAGACGGCTCTCACTATGTTGCCCAGGCTGGCCTTGAACTCCCCGGCTGATCTTGGATGCCCAGGCTCAAGTGATCCTCCCACCTTGGCTTCCCAAAGTGCTGGGATTATAGGTGTAAGCCACTGTGCCTGGCCCAAACCTAACTTTAAGGGGGCAAGAAAGAGGTATCTTATGATGTGTCCAAAAGCAAAAGCAGTAATTGATGGATAAAAATCCTCTGTCCATCACGGTGATGACTTTTGGGAAGAATACAAAGGCGCTTCCACCTTAACTGTGAAAACTGAAAATAAAATCCTAAGCCCTCTCAACCACTGAATGGGCCTCCTCTTGGCCAAGAGGACCCCAGAGAAACCTTAAAATTTGAGTTCCCAGCCATGACAGGATGGGAGGTCAGACACACCTCATTAGACTTCCTTTTGGTGGTGTAGACACAACTGACCAGCATTAATGTTAAAAATTAGGCCGGGCGTGGTGGCTTATGCCCATAATTCCAGCACTTTGGGAGGCCAAGGTGGGCGGATCACTTGAGGTCAGCAGTTTGAAACCAGCCTGGACAACATGGCAAAACCCAATCTCTGCTAAAAATACAAAAAATTAGCCAGGCGTGGTGGCGCACGCCTGTAATCCCAGCTACACAGGAAGCTGAGGCAAGGGAATCACTTGAACCCAGGAGGCAGAGGTTGCAATGAGCCGAAATCGCAGCATTGCACTCCAGCCTGGGTGACAGAGTGAGACTCCGTCCCCGACCCCACAAAAAAAAATTAATGTTAAAATAGAGATCATACAACTGACAGAACAGATTCTCAGTGGCAGTAAGATACCAAATTATAACAAGAGCTAAGGTCATGCCAGATAAGGGTTAAGACCCCTACACCCCTACACTTAAAAAAATAAACTATGTTCTAACTGCCACAAGATTTTTCTTTCTTTCTTTTTTTTTTTTTTTTTTGGAGACAAGGTCTCAATCTGTCACCCAGGCTGGAGTGGTACAGTGGTACATCACAGCTCACCGCAGCCTCAACCTCTCGGGCTCAAGTGATCTTCCCACCTCTGCCTCCCAAGTAGCTGGACTACAGTCATGTGCCACCCCACCCAGCTAAGATGGGGTTTTGCCATGTTGCCCAAGCTGGTCTCAAACCCCTGGGTTCAAGCAGTCCTCCAGTCCTCCTACCCAAAGTGCTGGGATTATAGACATGAGCCACCGCTCCCAGCTGCCTGAGATTTTTCCTTTTCTCTAGCAGCTCAACAGGCACTGGCTTTGAGATCAATAATATTAAAACAACTGCAGCTCATCCACCACCAGACCCTAACAGACCCCCTGCTTCTGCTCCAAAGCCACAACTACAGCTTTGATTGGTCAGGACACAGATTTCAGTAACTTTCTCCTGATAAGACCACAGACCATGGACTGGTTCTGTCTGGTTTACAGAAGCTGCACTTGAGTGCCTTCACGTTCCTGCTTCACCTTTTGATGTACAGGGTCTTGTTTTCGTGCTTAAAAAAAAAGAGATGGGGTCCAGGCTGGAGTGCAGCGGCTATTCACAGGTGCAATCAAAGTACACTGCAGCCTTGAACTCCTAGCTTCAAGCTATCCTCCTGTCTCCACCTCCTGAGTAGCAGGGACTATAGGCACATGCCACCATGCCCAGCAGTAATGCATTTAAATGTCAAGTCTCCACCCCACAGTGAACATGGGACACATGTAACATACGTTTGCTCAGTACACATGTGTCAGGACCCCCTTTGTTAATATTTACAGCTCCTTCTTTTTTTTTGAAAAGGAGTTTTGCTCTTGTCACCCAGGCTGGAGTGCAATGGCACGATCTCAGCTCATTGCAACATCTACCTCCCAGGTTCAAGCAATTCTCCTGCCTTAGCCTCCCGAGTAGCTGGAATTACAGGCACCCACCACCACATCTGCCTAATTTTTGCATTTTTTAGTAGAGACGGGGTTTCACCATGTTGGCCAGGCTGGTCATGAACTCCTGACCTCAAGTAATCCAGTGCCTCAGCCTCCCAAAGTGCTGGGATGACAGGCATGAGCCACTGCGCCCAGCCCACAGCTCCTTCTATAACCTGTTGAATATGTATGTTTAGCCAACTCTTTCAGCTTCAAGCTTCCACTCTAATCCCTCCTCCTTTGGAGTGCCTGTTTCTCGTCTCTGCAGGAGGCTACACTTCCCAGCCTGTCAGCACGGCCACCATGCAGGCTGTAACCCTTTATAAGATATAAAATCTCCTTTCCAAATTTATAGATCCTGGCCAGGCACAGTGGCTCACGCCTGTAATCCCAGCACTTTGGGAGGCCAAGGCGGGTGGATCACTTGAGGCCAGGAGTTCGAGACGAGCCTGGGCAACGTGGTGAAACCTCGTCTCTACTAAAAATAACAAAAATTAGCTGAGCGTGGTGGCATGCACCTGTAGTCCCAGCTGCTTGGGAGGCTGAGGCAAGAGAATCGCTTGAACCCGGGAGGCAGAGGTTGCAGTGAGCTGAGATCACACCACTGCACTCCAGCCTGGGCAACAGAGCGAGACTCCATCTCAAAAACAAAAAAAATCAGCCAGGCATGGTGGTGGGTGCCTGTAGTCCCAGCTACTCGGAAGGCTGAGGCAAGAGAATCGCTTGAACCTGGGAGGCGGAGGTTGCAGTGAGCCAGGATTGTGCCACTGCACTCCAGCCTGGGCGACAGGCTGGATCTAAAAAATTATAGATCTCTTGATTTTTTTTAGTGAATGATTGTAATTAATATTTTTTAGAATATGAAGCAAAATGTGAAATTTGTTAATTCTGAAGGGAGGATACCTATCTGAGTCTCTGCTATATTATTCTCTATGTTGCATCTTTTTCAGTTGTAGCTGAAAGTATAAAGGGAGGCTACAAATGGGCCATTAATATTAAAGTCATTTGTGTGTGTCCTTGCTGGGACAATCTTTCCTTTCATGGTATTCAAAGAGAAATATGAGGGAAGAGATTCCTTTGATTTTTTTTTTTTTTTTTTTTTGAGACAGAGTCTTGCTCTGTCCCCAGGCTGGAGTACAGTGTCAAAGTCTCAGCTCACTGTAGCCTCTGCCTACTGGACTCAAGTGATTCTTCCACCTCAGTCTTCTGAGTAGCTGGGACTACAAGTACCCACCACCACACCTGGCTAATATTTATGTTTTTTGTAGAGATGGGTTTTTACCATGTTTCCCAGGCTGGTCTCAAACTCGTGGGCTCAAGTGATCCACCCACCCTGGCCTCCCAAAGTGCTGGAATTACAGGTATGAACCACCAGGCCCAGCCACACTCTGTTGTTTTATGTTGCTTTTGCCTGTGTAACAGCATTCTTTTTCTTTAAGAAGGAGTTTCGAACTCATGACCTCAGACGATCTACCTGCCTCAGCCTCCCAAAGTGCTAGGATTACAAGCATGAGCTACTGCACCTGGCCAGCGTTCTTTCTTTCAAAACTCAACTGTTCGCTGGGCTCTGGGCTCGTGTGCAGCATTGTGTGTACCTGTGTGTACCTGTGTGTATGTGCCTGTGTGTGTGTACCTGTGTGTGTATACCTGTATACCTGTGTGTACCTGTGTGTGTGTACCTGTGTATGTGTCTTCTCCTCTCTGCAGCAAGGGCTCTTCCTAGGGTTGCCTGACTTG
Source organism: Symphalangus syndactylus (assembly GCF_028878055.3). Classification (NCBI taxonomy): domain Eukaryota; kingdom Metazoa; phylum Chordata; class Mammalia; order Primates; family Hylobatidae; genus Symphalangus; species Symphalangus syndactylus. Next base: position 15,554,321 of record NC_072444.2, read on the forward strand.
TCTCTATTTTTCCAGCCCTGAACTTGCCACAAGGCAGGTACCTAATACATGTTTAATGAATGATCCTGATATGCTCATTACATGGTTAGGCTTTATGTCCCCACCCAAATCTCATCTTGAATTGTAATCCCCATAATGGCCATGTGTCAAGGGAGAAGGTAATTGAATCATAGGGCGGTTCCCCCACGCTGTTCTCATGATAGTGAGTGAGTTCTCACCAGATCTGATGGTTTTCTAAGGGGCTCTTCCCCCTTTGCTAGGCAATTTTCCTTCCTGCCACCTTGTAAAGAAGGTCCCTTGCTTCCCCTTCATCTTCCACCATGATTGTAAGTTTCCTGAGGCCTCCCCAGCCATGCTGAACTGTGAGTCAATTAAACTTCTTTCCTTTATAAACTACCCAGTCTCAGGCAGTTCTTTATAGCAGTATGAACACAGACTGAGAGAGCTATCTTTAAATAATGAGCCACTTCAGGGCAGGAACCATGTCTCCTTACCCCTCTGAGCCCTCCTCTAAAACAAGGAGTAAGTGCTTGTTGAATGGATGAATAACCAAAGCCCCCAGCCCTTCAATGGAAGCAGAACACACATTGTCCTTCCCACTCTACCATGAGCCTCCTGAGGGGCTGGCAGGGTCTGTTTATCTGCAGATTCTTACCATGTTTATATGCCTGCATTGAAAAGCTATTGACTTATGTGACTATATACTAAGGTGACCAACTTGTCCCATTTTTCCTGGGACTTTACCAGTTTTAGCATTAAGTGTCCAGTGTCTTAGCTCCTGAAGTTCCAGGCAAACCAGGATGGTCAGGTCACCACACAGCAACTCCCTTCTCTCCCAACATCATTTTTCCCTCATCTTCATATGAAAGGGTTGGACCTGGTCCTGTTTCTGCATATGAGATCTAAGATTTTAGGAACAGGCCAGAGGGGAAGAGGTGAGTCAACAAAGAAAGAAAGATTCAACTTGGAATTTTCTGAGAGATCTTTATTCTTTATTCAGGATGTGGGATCGATCAGCACTGCCAGCTGGGCCTTGGTTCTAGTGGCTTGCTATGGTCTGGAAAAGTTGGGGGGACACACAAAATAGTCAATTTAGGAGCACAGGTTCTGGAGTCAGATGAAACTGGGTTCAACTTCCAGCCCTGCTGTGTGACCCTGGGGAGGGAATGACCTCTCTGAGCCTCAGTTTCCTCCTCTAGGTAGTAGGGATAGAACTTACCTCATGGGGGGTTCTCGATTAAATTGTTAACTAAGGTTCTTTCTACAATGCCCAGCACAATTTAGATGGGATGTGTACATATATATATATATGTATATGTATGTGTGTGTATGTGTGTTTGTATATATGTGTGTGTATCTATATCTATGTATACATATACACAAAATATATATATATATATATATATATATATATATATATATATATATATTTTTTTTTTTTTTTTTTTGAGACAGAGTCTCACTCTGTTGCCGAGGCTGGAGTGCAGTGGCACGATCTCAACTCACTGCAACCTCCACCTCTTGGGTTCACGCCATCCTCCTTCCTCAGCCTCCCAAGTAGCTGGGACTACAGGCGTACGCCACCATGCCTGGCTAATTTTTGTATTTTTAGTACAGACGGGATTTCACCGTACTAGCCAGGATGGTCTCAATCTCCTGACCTCGTGATCTGCCCACCTTGGCCTCCCAAAGTGGTGGGATTACAACTGTGAGCCACTGCGCCCGGTCTTTTTTTTTTTTTTTTTTTTAAAGACAGAGTCTTGCTCTGTCACCCAGGCTGGAGGGCAGTGGTACAATCTCGGCTCACTGCAACCTCTGCCTCCCGAGTTCAAGCAATTCTCCTACCTCAGCCTCCCAAGTAGCTGAGATTACTGCGATGCACCACCACACCTGGCCAATTTTTTTTACATTTTTGTAGAGACAGGGTTTCACCATATTGGCCAGGATGGTCTCGAACTCCTGACCTTGTGATCCTCCTGCCTCAGCCTACCAAAGTGCTGGGATTACAGGCGTGAGCCACCATGCCTGGCCTTATATATATATATTTTTAACATGGGTCTGGGAACCAAGGGATTAAATGGTCTATAAATCATCACTGTTTTTTGTTTGGTTTGGTTTTGTTTGTTTTTGAGATGGAGTCTTGCTCTGTCACCCAGGCTGGAGCTCAGTGGCATAATCTCGTCTCACTGCAACCTCCGACTCCCAGGTTCAAGCAGTTCTCCTGCCTCAGCCTCCTGAGTAGCTGGGACCACGGGCATGCACCAACAGGCCCGGCTAATTTTTTGTATTCTTAATAGAGACAGGGTTTCACCATGTTGGCCAGGCTGGTCTTGAACTCCTGACCTCAGGTGATCCATGCGCCTCGGCCTCCCAGAGTGCTGGGATTACAGGCATGAACCACTGCACTCGGCCACAAATTTTTTTATTGGAAGGCTTCATGACTTTGCATGTCATCCTTGCGCAGGGGCCGTGCTAATCTCTGTATCATTCCAATTTTAGTATATGTGCTGCCAAAGCAAGCACTACTGTTTTATTTATTTTTATTTTTTTAAGAGAGAGGGTCTTGCTGTGTTGCCCAGGCTGGAGTACAGTGGCTATTCACAGGTGTGATCCTACTACTTTTCAGCATGTGAGTTTTGACCTGCTGTTTCTGACCTGGGACAGATCACCCCTCCTTAGGCCACCTGGTGGTCCCCACTCCCAGAACGTCACCACATTGATGCCAAACTTGGTGCGGAACCAGATGGGTATAGCGCACTACAACCCAGAACTCCAGGGCTCAACCGATCCTCCTGCCTCAGCCTCCCGAGTAGCTGGGACTACAGGTAGGCATCACTGCACCCAGCTAGCTATTACTCTTTTTTTTTTCTTTTGAGATAGAGTCTCGTTCTGTCACCCAGGCTGCAGTGCAGTGGTATGATCTCGACTGACTACAACCTCCACCTCCCAGGTTCAAGCAATTCTCTGCCTCAGCCTCCCAAGCAGCTGGGATTACAGGCACCCACCACCATGCCCGGCTAATTTTTGTATTTTTAGTAGAGATGGGGTTTCGCCGTCTTGGCCAGGCTGGTCTTGAACTCCTGACCTCATGATCCACCTGCCTCTGCTTCCCAAAGTGCTGGGATTACAGGCATGACTACACCGTGCCCAGCTATTACTCTCTTTTTTTTTTCGTTTAGCTATTACTGTTATCACGAGCATTATTAGTCCTCTCTGATCACCCATCCCCAGATGAAGTCTGGGGCCTGGACTCCCCTCTCTCGACTCTCATCAGACTGCATCATTATCGTTCATGTAATCACCTGTCCCCCACCAGGCAGCCTCTTGTCTGGCATGTCTCTCTATCCTCCCTGACAAGAGAGGACAAGACCAGAGGAGATACTTTATAAATACTTGTTGAAATAAGGAAGTTCAGCTGTAGTTCCAAGTGCCACCGAGAAGCCATCAAGTTCCTGGGGTCACACTGTATCAGAAAACATCCCCAAGCCTTTCTGGAATGTCCCCAAGGGCCCTTCCCCACTGAGCTTCTAGGATCCTTTCAGGCCCTCCCCAGGATCCGATGTTTCTCACCCGTCACCTCTCAGAGGAGCCACTGCCCTGAAGCCCTCCTGGCCGCCCTGCCCTCCTCACCTTCTCAATCCAGTCGATGAAGGCCGAGACTCGAGTGAACACCGTGGGCTTCCAGATGAAGTTGCAGCCAAAGGCAGAAACAAAGCTGGTCACACCGTGGACCTGCCAGCCACCGTCCTCTGTGGGGCAGTTGAGGGGTCCTCCAGAGTCACCCTGGAACCGTCAGAGAGGAGTGGGTGGCTGAGCCATGTCTGAGGTTTACGGAACTGGTTCTGAACTCTAGGGATTTCGAGAAACTCCAACATTACTTGACACCTCTGAGCCTTAGCTCACTCATTTTTTTTATTATTTATTATTTTTATTTTTTTAGATGGAGTCTCGCTCTGTCGCCCAGGCTGGAGTGCAGTGGCAAAAATCATAGCCACTGTAAGCTTGAACTCCCAGGCTCAAACAATCCTCCCACCTCAGCCTCTCAAGTAGTTGGGACTACAGGCGAGTGCCACCATGCCTGGCTAATTAAAAAAAGGTTTTTTGTAGATGGGCATCTCACTGTGTTACCTAGGCTGGTCTCAAACTCCTAGCCTCAAGCAATCCTCCCGCCTCAGCCTCCCAAAGCACTTGGATTATAGGCACGAGGGACTGTGCCCAGAACAATGATGGTATTCTTAATGTTTAATTATAACTTCACAACCACAGAGTTGACCTGGCGTTAGAGGTCGTGGTACCAGTATCTCCTGCTGTGCTGATGTGGAAGCCTGAGGACCAGGGAGAGACAGTGACTTGTCCCAAGTCATGTCAGTGTGTGAGCTGAGACTGCAACCCGGGGGTCCTGACTCCCAGGCCTGGGCTCTGTGTCTGGACTGCGCTGACTTCCTCCAATTCCTGCCTGGCCTGGAGGCTGAATGGGGCAAGCGGGCAAGATCCTTCCTCCACCTTCCAGGCAGTTGGCCCCATTCCAAGGTCCTGCACACCCAGCACCACCTGGGGCAGGTAAGAGCTGACTCACGTTGCAGCCAGAGCGGATGCCCCCTCCAGCACACACCATGGTCTCCTTCACGGTGGAACCCCACCAGTTCCACCTGGAGCAGTGCTTATAGTCCACCACAGGCAGCAGGGCCTCCTGCAGCTTGTCTGGGAGTGGCCCGTTGGCTGCAGGGATAAAAAGCACAGAGTCAGGGGTCTGGGGGCACAGGGCTAGGAGCCCCAGAGGAAGGGGGCATTCAGGGCGCACAGTTCTTCTGCCCTGATGAGGACTCTCCTCCCACCCGCTAAATGGTCCTGCATGCTTTGTGCACCATTACATCCCCAGCACCTGGCACACAGGAGGTACCAAAACGTGCAATTGAACACGTTTGTGTTTTGGAGGTTGGTGGGAGAAGGCTGCAGCTGGAGAGAAATGGGAGAAAAGTACACGGTCCGGTCTTGGTGTTACCTTCAACCTGCAGCCCCCAGGCCCTGTCTTTCTGCCACTGTCCCTGTGGCCAGCTAGAGAAGTCAGCACGTACTATAGAGACGGCCCCAGCCGGTGATGTAGCAGGGTGTCTTGTTGGGAAGGATGTCACCAGCGGGAGGGAGTGAGGCGAGCTGCACGGCGTCTCCCAGCTGGGCGCTGCGTGAGAGCTTGATGAGGGCGATGTCATTGCTGGGGAGGAGGGAACAGTCACAGGGCCTGGTCCTCCAGCCAGCCCAAGTCATACCTTCCAGCTGCTGCTCCAGGCTGTTCCGCCTCTGAGATGCCCCAGCTCCTTTACCCTCCAAATCCACTCTTTCATAATCATTATCATCATCATTATTATTATTGAGACAGAGTCTCAGTCTGTTGCCCAGGCTGGAGAGCAGTGTCACAATCATAGCTCACTGCAGCCTCCTGGGCCAAGGGATCCTCCTGCTTTCAACTCCTGAAGTGCTGGAATTACAGGCATGAGCCACTACACCTGGCCCAAATCATTCTTAAGTCTGAGCAAATTTATTTATTTATTTATTTATTTATTTATTTATTTATTTATTTATTTTTGAGTCAGAGTCTCGCTCTGTTGCCCAGGCTGGAGTGCAGTGCCATGATCTTGGCTCACTGCAGCCTCCGCCTCCCGGGTTCAGGCGATTCTCCTGCCTCAGCCTCCCGAGTAGCTGGGATTACAGGCTCATGCCACCACGCCTGGCTAATATTTGTTAAGATTTTTTCATACACTTGAAGGGCATAAGATTGTCTCCTTGGCCTTCACAAAAACCCAGGAAGCCCAACTTCATGGTCACCTTTTGATAAATGGCAAAACTAAGGCCCAGAGAAGGCCAGTGACTTGCTCAGGCCATACAGAGGGTTAATGCCAGAGCCCGACTCTCAGCCCAGTGCTCCTCCTTTTGTGCATGGTGCTGGGAGCCCAGGATGCACTGGGCGAGCCATCTATTGAATGGAGAAACCCTCGGATTTGGGGAAGGGTGCCAGAGGGTCCCTGAGCTCTGAAGCCACTAGCCAAGTGGCCTTGGGGGAGTTCCCGCCCCTCCCTGAGCTCTGCCGTCCCCTCTGTAGGGAGACAGGTTTGGTGGTGATGGTCGTTAAAGGCTCTGCTGGCTTGAACCCTCAGTGTGTGGGACCTGGGCACAGGCTGCTGGACTCAGCTCCCCCGTCCCTACGTCCCTACTCAGAGTTGGAGCCTACTCAGACTTGGCTGTGGCTCATGGAGGGATGAGTAGAGGAGCCTCTGGGTTCCAGACCGGAGCATTCACTCACCCACAGGCCACACACGAGCGGTTCCAGAGTGGATGCACAAACAGATCCTCTTTTTTGATGGGGATCACCTGCTCGGGGCCCTCCTTCACAGCAAGGTTGTAGTCGCCCAACACCACCTGGTAGGTCAGGTTGCTAATGCGGGTGGAGGTGAGGTCAGTCCGGGCCTGACTGGCTCCCTCCCTCCTTCCCCATCATCACCCACTCTCCCCTGCTGCCTGCGGCCACGGGCAGGGACAGGGTAGAGAACTCACGAGATGCAGTGACCCGCAGTCACAACCCAGTCGGGGTCGATGAGGCTGCCGCCACAGGTGTGGTAGAAGCTTCCATTTTTCTCATACTGCAGGGAAACCTGGTGGCCCAGGAGGAAACGGCCTCAGTGGGCTGGGCCCCACCACGAGAGTTGCCACCAATGGCTGTATATGTTGTGCACTGTGCAACTCTAGAGGGCGCCATTCACACAGAAAACAAGAGCACCCTCTGAAATGTGCAGCGCAGGACCTGCGACCTGTGCAGCTGCCCCTGGTGGCCCTATCACTTTTCCATGGGGGTCACATTCTGATTCTTCATAGCCTCCCCACACCAGGACTATGACCTCCCTGGGGACCCCAACATTCTCTAACTTCTGTTTCTTGAGAGCCCTTGAAGGCCCTCTGTTCCATCACGCACCCCTCGCCCTATGACTTTTTTTTTTTTTTTCTGAGATGGAGTTTTGCTCTTTTTGCCCAGGCTGGAGTGCAATGGTGGTAATCTCAGCTCATTTCAACCTCTGCCTCCCGGGTTCAAGCGATTCTCCTGCCTCAGTCTCCAGAGTAACTGGGATTACAGGCACCTGCCATCGTGCCTGGTTAATTTTGTATTTTTAGTAAACATGAAGTTTCACCATGTTGGCCAGGCTGGTCTCGAGCTCCTCACCTCAGGTGATCCGCCCACCTCGGCCTCCCAAAGTGCTGGGATTACAGGCGTGAGCCACCACGCCCAGCTCCCCTGACTTTTGAACCTCAGCTCTTTCAAGGCCTCTTGAGCCTTCTGAAGCACAGCTCATCCTGATGAGCTCTTTGCCTCTCTTCCCATTTCCTACATATTCTGATTTTCAAAAGCTCCCTCTACACCAGGGCTAGCAAACTGTGGACAGTGGGCCACACCAGGCTTCTGGTCTGTTTTTGTAATAAAGATGTCCTGGAAATAGTCACATTCATTTCTGTATTGTTTGTGTCTGCTTTCATGCTACCATGGCACAGTCAAGTCATTACTATCCAAACCATCAAATAACCTAAAATATTCATTCTCTGGCCCTTTACAGAATAAGCCTGCTGACCCTCTCCAATAAAACTTCCCATAATGATGGGAATGTTCTATATCTTTGCTGTCCAATATGGTAGCCACTAGCCACATGTGACTATTGAACATTTGAAATGTGGCAAGCAGGCCAAGCATGATGGCTCACACCTATAATCCCAGCACTTTGGGAGGTCAAGACGGGAGGATCACTGGAGCTCAGAAGTTCAAGGCAAGCCTGGGCAACATAGTGAGACCCCATCTCTACAAAAATATATAAAAATTAGCTGGGCGTGGTGGCACATGCCTGTAGTCCTAGCTACACAGGAGGCTGAGGTGGGATGATTGCTTGGACCTAGGAGGTCAAGGCTGCAGTGAGCTGAGATCACACCACTGCACTCCAGCCTGGGCAACAGAGCAAGACCGTGTCGCAAAAAAAAAAAAAAAAAAAAGAAAAGAAAAGAAAAAAAGAAGTATGGCAAGCACTGAGGAACTGAATTGTTAACATTTTTAATTTAAGTAAATTTCGGCTGGGTGCAGTGACTCACACCTGTAATCCCAGCACTTTGAGAGGCTGAGGCAGGTGGGTCACCTGAGGTCAGAAGCTCCAGACCGGCCTGGCCAACACAGCAAAACCCTGTCTCTACTAAAAATACAAAATTAGCTGGGCTTGGTGGCGCCTGCCTGTAATCCCAGCTACTTGGGAGGCTGAGGTAGGAGAATTGCTTGAATGCGGGTGGCAGACGTTGCAGTGAGCCAAGATCATGCCATTGCACTTCAGCCTGGGCAACAAGAGTGAAACTCTGTCTCAATAATAATAGTAATAATAATTTAATTTAATTTTTTTTTGAGACAGAGTCTCACTCTGTTGCCTGGGGCTGGAGTGCAGTAGTGTGATCTCGTCTCACTGCAACCTCCACCTCCCGGGTTCAAGCAATTCTCCTGCCTCAGCCTCCTGAGTAGCTGGGATTACAGGTGTGAGCCACCGCACCCGGCCTAATTTAATTAAATTTAAATAGCCACAGCACATCAAGTCCAGCCTTCTGAGCTTCCCTCCACTGGCCTTACAAGACCCCTCACTCCCTCATTGCTTTCAGACCTCAAAGCCCTGTTGTATCATCCTAGGAATCTAGAAATGAGTCTCTGAAAAATCTCACTTCTTCAACACAGTGCCTGAAATTCCACCATCAGTGTGCCAGCTCCTTGAGTTAAGCATTACCTTCACCCCTGATTCCACTTTTAAGTTGCAAATAGCCCAGTGAGGGTTACAGATGGAATGGGCAAAACCTCCCTGTGAAGTAGATGGTCCAAGGGCTGCCTGGTCTTTGGAAGCTGATAGTGGACATTGCAAAGGGAGCAATGGGGTCAAGGCTGGATGCCGCGCCATTAGAGCTTAGAGTCCAGAGCCCGCGGTGGGAATGAGGGCAGCTGGTATTGCTCTTACCTGCCAGGGCCAGCTGTAGGGGACCGCATCCTTACCATGGACAACGCGGCTGGAAGGGCGAGAGGAAGGTGGGCCATAGCCTGAGGCTAGAGGGGAGAGGAGAGCTGTCAATCAGCTGGAGGGTCCCCAAAAGCAAAGAGGAGGCCAGGGTCCCAGTCCAAGCTGTGCCTTCAACTGGCTGTGTGACCCCATGCAAGCCCCTTTCACCCTCTGGACCTCAGTAACCACATATGAACAGTGAACATTTAAACTAGAGCAGGGCTTTCCAGAATCCCAGGAGTCCAGGGATAGAGATTAAAATGTGGCCTCCTTCATTGGGAGGATTGAAGAGGTTGATACACTTAGAACAATGCCTGGCCCTGAATGAGCCCTCAAAAAGTGAGAGCTATTGTCATACAGAGTGGAGGCTTTAAAGAAGGACTTCCTGGGTTCAAAGTGCAGCTCTGGGCTGTGTGTGGTGGCTCACACCTGGAATCCTAGTGCTTTCAGAGGCCGAGGCGGGAAGATCGCTTGAGCCCAGGAGTTTGAGACCAGCCTGGGCAACATAGCAAGACCCCATCTCTACAAACAAAAAGCAAAAAATAAAAACATTAAGTGCAGCTCTGCCTTTTGTTCTATGATAAGCTACTTTACTTCTCTGAGGGTCGGTAAAATGGGGATAACGATAGTACTCATCTCCTGAGGCTGTTGTGAGAATTACATGAGAAAATATAAGAAAAACCCTAAAGATTCTGCCTGGCATAGTAAGCACTCAATCAATGTTATCTGTTACCATTATTGCCCGTCAAGGGAGGCTGCTTGGAAGAGGTGGCCCTGAGCTGGAATGTAATATGGCGGAGAGACCAGGAAAAGGCCAGAGCATAGAATATGGAGCCAGGTAGCGGGAGTGTGAGAGGAGAGTTGGAGTGGTAAGTAGAACTGTGGAAATTCCAACCCAAGACGTCCAACCACACAGCGCAAACTCTTAACCGTTTGACTTTGTTTACTGCCCCCATCAAGGACTTCCACCACAGCCCTTTGGGGGTCTTTCTCCATCCACGGCTTCCCCTCCACTCTCCTGCTCCATCATAAGCTGAAAGCCCCCATAGTCATGCCCCCGGGTACAAGCTGAGACCCCCTCCTGTGGAACCAGGCATAGGGTGTCATGGGACTCAGAGCGAGTGGTAGATCTCAAGGATTCCTAGTCTAGGGCAGCCCAGGGAGCACACACACAGGTTGGGGTCTTACCAACGGCCACAAGGAGGAGGGAACTGAGCAGCCGGAGCATCGTGAGTTTTGGGATGATAGGAAAAGAGCCTGGGGCTCTAATATAGGGCAGAAGGTAAGCAGGGGGGCTGATTGGGCCCTACTCCCAGAACAGGTGGTGGAAATACAGGTCTCCCATGGTCCAAGGCCATAGTCCTCACCCAGTGCAGATGGAGGAGTGACAGCTAAAGGAAGGACCTAGCGTTCCTTCCAACAGGTGGCTGCACAGGTGGTGTGGAGTGGCCAACTGATAACAGGAGTTCAGGAAGAAAAGCTCATGTCAGGAGAAGACCTCCTCTTTCTGAAAGGACAGGGGCACTGGAACTGGGCAGACCAGGGTTCAATCCTGGTTCTGCCACCTCCAAGCTCTGCAACTTTGGGCACATGGCTTAACCCCTCTGAGTCTCAGTTTTTTCCTCTCTAACATGAGATTCATATTAGTACCCTCCTCCACGAAAAAATTCTTGTTGAGCACTTTTTCTCTATGTATCAGGCACTGTTCTAGGGGATACAGCTGTGAAAAATACATGGTCTCAGCCCTTCTAGAGTTTGAATCTAGGCCAGGAGTGGTGGCTCACACCTGTGATCCCAGCACTTTGGGAGGCCAAGGCGGGAGGATCACTTGAGGTCAGAAGTTGGAGACATGATGAAACCCTATCTCTACTGAAACTACAAAAATTAGCCAGGCGTGGTGGTGGGCACCTGTAATCCTAGCTACTGGGAGGCTGAGGGAGGAGAATCGCTTGAACGTGGGAGGCGGGGAGGCAGAGGTTGCAGTGAGCCGAGATCATGCCACTGCACTCCTGCTTGGGCCACAGAGCAAGACTGTGTCAAAAAAAAAAAAAAAAAAAAAAAAACAGAAAAGAAAAGAAAATGAAACATAGGTGATTGGGGTGGGAATGGGAGTAAGTCATTTAGATGGGGGGACAGGGAAAGTGACATTTGGGCTGAGGAGGTCATATCTGATGGAGTCCCGAGGATAAGTAAAAGCCAGCCACGGGAATCCCCGAAAGAAACACACTCTGAAGGGAGGGGACAGCAGGTGCGAAGTTCTGGAGGCTGTAATGGGCTTGGCTTGTTCAAGGAAAGGGAGGCCAGTGTGACAGGAGCTTGGTAGCCAAAGTAGAGAGTGGTGGGAGATGAGGTCAAAGAGCAGGCGACCCTGAAAGCTGAATTCAAGGGTGATCCAGCAGTTTCCCTCCTAGGTCTACACCGTGAGAAAACCTGACACATGTGCTCCAGGGGGTGTGGATGAGATTGTTTGCCACAGCCCCTGTTCTCAAACCTCAACAGCAAAGACCTAGAAACAACTCCCACGTCCATCAAGGTTCATAGGTCAATATGTGTAGCATATTCACACAATAGATTATTATTTTTTTATAGTGGTGCGATCTTGACTCGCTGCAACCTCCACCTCGCCGGTTCAAGCGATTCTCCTGCCTCAGCCTCCCGAGTAGCTGGGATTACAGGCATGCACCACCACGCCCGGCTAATTTTTGTATTTTTAGTAGAGATGGGGTTTCACCATGTTGGCCAGGCTGGTCTACAACTCCTGACCTCTGGTGATCCACCCACCTCAACCTCCCAAAGTGCTGGGATTACAGGCATGAGCTGCTGCGCCCAGCCAGACGGGGCAATTTAAATGGATCCCTCCTGGGGGAACGTCAGGCATCTTGCTGGGCAGGTTTTCTTTTAGGAGTGAACCCCCTCCAATCACACCCTAGCCACTCTGATAGCCTGGGATCATGGAACGTGTGTGGACACAACAGAAGCAGCTGTGAAAATCCTTCATACTGTGATAAAAACAGCCATGCCCTCCCCTGCCCTCTGTTCCCTATGTGCCCGGACATGTTTGCTCAGCTTGAAAGCTGTGAGCCATTTCCCAGATCCTTCCCCGGGGAAGAAGGAGGGAGGGGCCCAGGAGGTGGCTGGGGAGAGAGAGGGTTAGGTCCGATAAGCCCAGATTCCACTGTAGAGTGTCTGAAAACCACAGGGCCTAAAACACAATCTAATCCATCCACTTACATGTGACAGAAGGGAAACTGATGGCCCAGAGAAAAGCCAGGACTTGCTCAAGTCTCCCTGGTTTGTCACTGCTTGGCCTGGTGAAGGGTAGCCCAAGGGCACGGGGAGGGTCCACTCTCCCTCCTCGAACTTCAAATGAGAAGCCTTCCCAGCTTCTTTCCCAGGTGACCTTGAGCAAGTTCCAGCCTCTCTGTCGGCTCTGCTGGGTCCCCAGGGAGGGGGGCTCCCTGACGCCAACTGTCCCATCACAACCCCTGCCTGATTGGTCACTTCAAGGCCTTATGGACTGACACTGGCAGTTGCACGGCTGATTAACTCTCTGAGGGTTTTCTGGTCTAGAAGTAGCTTGAGTGAAATCCCTGAAGATGAATCTCCTCCCAACACCTGCCCCCCAAGAGGGAAGATCGAGGGGTTAGATCTACTTTAGGCCTCAGCCTGAAGCAAAGCAAGCCATTTCCTGAATGGGAGGTGGAGGTTAGGTGGGAGAGTATGCAAAATTAAGAGGTCAGTCTGGGAAGGAGAGGGAGGGCAGGGAAGCTGGGGAGGGGACGGAGGGGAAGCTGGTGAGCCTTTTTCCTGGGACTGGGGGAGTTCCATTCTTTCTAGTTCCCACCCCATAGGAAGCTCTTTGAGAGTCAAAACTTTATCTTATTCATCTTCGGATTCCCAGTACCTAGAAGGGAGCCTGGCACATGGTAGGTTTTCAACAGAGTTTATTCAAGGAGGCAACACATGAATGAAGGAAGCAAAAGGACTCTTCAAATGCCCTCCTCTTCCTACCCTGAAAGCACGGTTGAACCTGATATTCCTGCAGGGTGCATCTGGAGGGTGTCCCCTCTGTGTGGCCTGGAAAAGCGCAGCAGCATCTGGATGGTGTTCTGATGGGCACATTCTTGAGATATTAATAGATGTTTGATGATAAATGGACCCACTAGAACGGAGCCCCCATGGGGCGGGGGGTTTTGTGTGCTTTGTTCACTGCTGTGGCCTTGGCTCCCAGAATATAACCCAGTGGGCACTCAGTGAAGAACTAAAGGTCAGATGGGATTGGAAAATGTGAGATCAAACAAAGTTCAAATTGTCCTTTCCTACAGGACTTCTCAGAGCCTTTAATATGCCAATGTTTACGGTGAATCACACACAGTGGTCCTAAATCTGGGACTCTGGTGCCTTATTGCCCTGTAGTTTCTGTGAAAATAAGATATTCAAAATCTAAGCTGTTGGAACTTTAAAATACCTTAGACTTAAGGGAATGAGATTATGGGACCTGAGTAATGTAAACAGGACGCCATAACTTCTGTTTGTGTTATCAATTAGCTTTTCCTTACCTACATTGTTTTATAAAATGTTGTAAATGACTAAAGAGTGACAGGGCAGACTGTTTGCCTCTAACTGTCAGTCTTCATTATAGATTAACTTCCTTCTTTTCTCTCTCACACAAAGACTTCATGACTATGACATTATCTAAGATAGAATGTTAAATACACAAATTGGAAAGGAAAATAAAACAAACTATATGGAAAAGAAGACAAATTTTAACTAGCTATATTGTTGTAACTCATAAACCAGCCTGGTATAGAAATGTTATAGTTCTCCTAAATTTCTTTGTTTTCTGCCTGTATGAGCAAGATCTTAATTTTTTTTTTTTTGAGATGAGTCTCGCTCTTGTTCCCCAGGCTGGAGTGCAATGGCTGGATCTCGGCTCACTGCCACCTTTGCCTCCCGGGTTCAAGTGATTCTCCTGCCCTCAGCCTCCCAGGTAGCTGGGATTACAGGCACCTGCCACCACGCCAGGCTAATTTTTGTATTTTTAGTAGAGGCGAGGTTTTACCACCTTGGCCAGGCTGGTCTCAAACTCCTAACCTCAGGTGATCCGCCCACCTCAGCCTCCCAAAATGCTGGGATTAAAGGCACCTGCCACCACACCGGGCTAATTTTTTTTTTTTTTGAGATGGAGTTTCACTCTTGTTGCCCAGGCTGGAGTGCAATGGCGCAATCTTGGCTCATCGCAACCTCCACCTCCTGGGTTCAAGCGATTCTCCTGCCTCAGCCTCCCGAGTAGTGGAGATTACAGGTACCTGCCACCACACCCGGCTATTTTTGTACTTTTAGTAGAGATGGGGTTTCTCCATGTTGGTCATGCTGGTCTCAAACTCCGGACCTCAGGTGATCCATCCCCCTTGGCCTCCCAAAGTGCTGGGATTACAGGCATGAGCCACCATGCCCAGCATTTTTTTTTTTTTTTTTTTTTGAGACGAGTCTTGCTCTTGTCACCCAGGCTGGAGTGCAATGGCACGATCTCGGCTCACTGCAACCTCTGCCTCCCAGGTTCAAGCAATTCTCCTGCCTCAGCCTCCCGAGTAGCTGGGATTACAGGCGCCCAGCTAATTTTTGTATTTTTAGTAGAGACAGGGTTTCGCCATGTTGGCCAGGCTGGTCTTGAACTCCTGACCTCGTGATCCACCCACCTGGGCCTCCCAAAGTGCTGGGATTACAGGCGTGAGCCACTGTGCCGTACTTTTTTTTTTTTTTTTTTTTTAAGAGACAGAGTGTGTCACTCTGTAGCCTAGGCTGGAGTGCAGTGCTGTGATGATAGCTCAGAGCAGTCTCCAGCTCGGGATCATGCTATCCTCCCACCTCAGCCTCCTGAATAGCTGGGTCTACAGGTTCCCGTCACCACACCTGGCTCCAAGACCTTAAAGCTTTTTTTTTTTTTTTTTTTTGAGACGGAGTCTCACTCTGTTGCCCAGGCTGGAGTGCAGTGGCACGATCTCGGCTCGCTGCAACCTCTGCCTCCTGGGTTCAAGCAATTCTCCTGCCTCAGCCTCCCGAGTAGCTGGGGTTACAGGCATGCACCACCACGCCCGGCTAATTTTTTGTATTTTTAGTAGAGATGGGGTCTCACCAGGTTGGCCAGCCTGGTCTCAAACTCCTGACTTCAAATGGTCTGCCCGCCTTAGCCTCCCAAAGTGCTGGGATTACAGGCGTGAGCCACCGCGCCCAGCGAGACTTTAACTTTTAACTTTGGAGCACTTACTCCTTTTCTCTGGAGCCCGTGTTTCTCAATGACTATTCTCAGATTTTTGCAGGAATAAACTCTCAAAAACTGGATTCTGATCTCTTTGATGACTACAGGTCAACATTCCCCAGCTACCAGCCCCACCTGTCCCAGATGGGACAGCAGTGTCAGGGATGGGGAAGGAGGCCCTCCAGGTGCCCCTCCTGTGGTACAAAGAAGCCACCATGGGAACCCAGGGCTAGGACAGTAAGCAGGTATCTCTTGTCCCAGGGAAGGCATCATCCTGGCTGGGAACCAAGGAAGTTATTGAGCAATGGCAGTGGTGACAGGCACAGCCCTTTCCCCACAGCTAGTGCCATACCTTCCCGGTGTTACAGGAAAGGGGTCCCAATCCAGATGCCAAGAGAGGGTTCTTGGATCTCGTGCAAGAAAGAATTTAGGGAGAGTTCACAGAGGAAAGTGAAAGCAAGTTTGTTAAGAAAGTAAAGGAATAAAGAATGGTTACTCCATAGACATGCCCATTTTTATGGTTATTTCTTGCTGATATGCTAAACAAGGGGTGGATCATTCATGCCTCCCCTTATTTTAGGCCATATAGGGTAACTTCCTGACGTTTCCATGGCATTTGTAGATTGTCGTGGTGCTGGTGGAAGTGTAGCAGTCAGGAGGACTGGAGGTCACTCTCATTGCTATCTTGGTTTTGGTGGGTTTTGGCTGGCTTCTTTACTGCAAACTGTTTTATCAGCAAGGTCTTTATGACCTGTATTTTGTGTAGATCTCCTATCTCATCCTGTGACCTAAAATGCCTTAACCTTAACTGGCTATCTGTCTGGGAATGCAGCCCAAGTCTCAGCCTCATTTTATCTAGCTCTGTCGCTCAGGCTGGAGTACAGTGGCACGATCTCGGCTCACTGCAGCCTCAGCCTCCCAGGTTCAAGCGATTCTCGTGCCTCAGCCTCCCCAGTAGCTGGAACTACAGGCATGTGCCACCACGCCCGGCTAATTTTTGTATTTCTGTAGAGACCTCGTTTTGCCATGTTGGTCAGGCTAGTCTCAAACTCTCGACCTCAGGTGATCCGCCTGCCTCAGCCTCCCAAAGTGCTGGGATTACAGATCTGAGCCACCATGCCTGGCCACAAATAGGAAATGTACAATCTCACAGGACTTGACTTTAAGTGGAGAGGCAGAGGCGGGGGAGCCGAAGAGATGTGCACCCGAGATCAGGCTTAGGGTTTCTGCCGTTCCCCTGGCTCTGCCCCACACCGGCTGCTGGCTTCCTCCTCAGGATGGAAGGCTGCCTTTGTCAGTCAGAGTCAAACCAGAAAACAGAAATCTCAAGCATTTGAAGTACAGGGAATTTAATCTGGGGAATTGGCTGTCTCGGTGAGGGAGGTGCAGAGAAGCCAGCAGGGAAGATATGGGAACTCAGAGATTAGTACAGCTCCCTCCCAAGATGGTAGGACAGAGAGAGGAGATGCTGGTAGCTGAAGCCCAGGAGCAGAGGTCACCTCGCCAAAGCTGGGCCCAGCCCAGGCATGTCTGCTGGGAGCCATGGAGGAAATGTAGGGAGAGAAGTACCTTTTGGAGGACAGGAGGGAGGTTTCTCTCTCCCTCCTGCCTTTCAATCTCCCACTGGAAGTGGGAGAAGCCTGCTGTCATAGGTGCCTAGGAAATCCAGCCTGCCCCTGCCCAGCCATGATACAGGGAGGAATAAATCTAAGGATTGGAGCTTCTCTGGGAGGGGAGCAGAGAAGTGGGGCTGGAGATTCCTGCAGGGCAGGCACACAAGGCCACAGGGGGCCTTTGAAGGGTTTTCCACAGGAGAACATGATCCAGCTTATGTCTTGACACGTATCTCAGGCTGCTGAGTGGGAAACGGTTTGAAGAGGAGCCAGAATGCCATCAGGGAGGCTAGTGTGGGTTCTGCAGAGGTTCTCCAGGTAACCAGGGTGGGGGCAGTGGAGGAGCGGATGGGCTGAGATTAAGGGAGGTTTTCAAGAAAGACAAAATCTGCGTCCAGGTGCAGTGGCTCACACCTGTAATCCTAGCATTTTGGGAGGCTGAGGTAGGTGGATCACTTGAGCCTAGGAGTTCAAGACCAGCCTGGGCAACGGGATAAAAGTCCATCTCTACAAAAAAATACAAAAATTAGCTGGGCATGGTAGCATGCACCTGTAGTCCCAGCTACTTGGGAGGTTGAGGTGCGAGGATCACTTGAGCCCGGGAGGTCAAGGCTGCAGCGAGCAGTGATGGGGCCACTGTACCCCAGCTGGACAACAGAGCAAAACTGCGTAGAAAAAAAATTTTTTTTTAAAGAAATTCAGAAGTATTTGGCTTTGAAAAATAAATAAATAAATAAATAAAATTTATTTTCTTTTCTTCTTTTTTTTTTTTTTTTTGGAGATGAGGTCCTTTCTGTTGTGCAGGCTGGAGTGCAGTGGTGCGATCTCAGCTCACTGCAACCTCCGCCTCCCAGGTTCAAGCAATTCTTCCATCTCAGCTTCCCGAGTAGCTGGGACTACAGGCATGTGCCACCATGCTCAGCTAATTTTTTGTATTTTTATTAGAGACGGGATTTCGCCATGCTGGCCAGGCTGGTCTCGAACTCCTGGCCTCAAGTGACCCACCTGCCTCAGCCTCCCAAAGTGCTGGGATTACAGGCATGAGCCACAGTGCCCAGCCATAAATACAATAACCTTTTTAAAAGAAAATTTAGTACTTTGTTGATTTAAAGAAAATTATCCTTGGTATTTTAGTGCGGAAATACATCAAAGCATGACTGTAACTGTCTTAAAAGCAGATATTGTGATGTGGTGTCAGGACACCTGGACATCCTGCCGTCATAGGAGTTTGCCTTGCAGGAATTACTAAACCGCTTCCTTCGCTGGAAACATCTCATGGCCGTGAGTTGTGACTGGTTAGGAGTGTGTCTTGCTAGTTTGAAGATGCAGTTCATTTTATTATTTTATTATTTTATTTTATTTTTTGGGATAGAGTGTCACTCTGTCACCCAAGCAGGAGTGCAGTGGCACGATCTCAGCTCACTGGAAACTCTGCCTCTCAGGTTCAAGCGATTCTCCTGCCTCAGCCTTCCGAGCAGCTGGAATTACAGGGGCCCACCACCACACCCGACTAATTTTTGTATTTTTAGTAGAGATGGTGTTCCTCCATGTTGGCCAGGCTGGTCTCGACCTCCTAACCTCAGGTGATCCACCCGCCTTGGCCTCCCAAAGTGCTGAGATTATAGGCGTGAGCCACCGCACCCAGCCACAACTTATTTTAAAATGGAGTCAGCCTTACTCTCTTATTCTCTGTTTCCTTAACGGTGTCACCATGGACCCAGGCTCTTGCCATCTTTGCACTCTGCCAACCTCAGTGTGTTGCCCACCCCGGGCTGCCTCCTTCATCTCCCAGAAGACTCTGAGACAGGATTTGAGCGCAAGTGATTTATGTGGGAGGAGATCCCAAGAAGGATGTGTAGGGCAGTGGGGAAGTGAGACAGGGAGGAGAGGGAAGCCAGAACAGGGGACGTTCATGGACAACGGGCACCCGATCCCACCAGGGAGCTCAGAGTCAAAGCCTCAGAGCGGCTCCATCTGAAGTGAGAGTGCTGCCCATGCACGTCCATGCATGTACCCAGTGAACACCTAGTGTGCACAGGTGAGGACTACTCACACGCACTTCTCCATAGCCCCAGAGCATGCTTGTAGGCGGATAGCCTGTTGCATGGCAAGAGTGACATCATGATGAAATGAAACTGCCATGATGACCGATGTCTGACTCCAGCATATTACAGTGTTTTGCAGCAATTTTATTATTTTTTTAAGACAAGGTCTCGCTCTGTCACCCAGGCTGGAATGCAGTGGTGCAATCACTGCAGCCTTGACCCCCCCAGACTCAAGTGATCCTCCCACCTTAGCGTCCCGAGTAGCTGGGACTATAGATGCACACCATCACACCTGGCTAATTAAAAAAAAAAAAAATTTGAGGCCGGGCACAGTGGCTCACGCCGGTAATCCCAGCACTTTGGGAGGCCAAGGCAGGCAGATCAACTGAGGTCGGGAGTTCAAGACCAGCCTGACCAACATGGAGAAACTCCGTCTCTACTAAAAATACAAAATTAGCTGGGCATGGTGGCATATGCCTGCAGTCCCAGCTACTTGGGAGGCTGAAGCGGGAGAATCGCTTGAACCTTGGAGGCAGGGGTTGCAGTGAGCTGAGATTGCGCCATTGCACTCCAGTCTGGGCAACAAGAGCAAAACTCTGTCTTAAAAAAAAAAAAAAATTTGTATGTACAGGGTGTCACTGTCACATAGTGCTGGGATTATAGGCATGAGTCACCATGCCTGGCCAGCAAGTTCTTAAATTCTGCAGCAAGTGCTTAAGACAATGGCTGTAGCATAGATAACCCTTCATAAAAACGCTAATCACGACGCTGGGGCGGTGGCTCACGCCTGTAATCTCAGCACTTTGGGAGGCCGAGGCGAGTGGATCACGAGGTCAGGAGATCGAGACCATCCTGGCTAACATGGTGAAACCCCGACTCTACCAAAAATACAAAAAAATTAGCCAGGCGTGGTGGCGGGCGCCTGTAGTCCCAGCTACTTGGGAGGCTGAGGCAGGCGAATGGCGTGAACCCAGGAGGCGGACCTTGTAGTGAGCCAAGATCACGCCACTGCACTGTAGCCTGAGCGACAGAGCGAGACTCCGTCTCAAAAAAAAAAAAAAAAAACGCTAATCACGGCCGGGGTGTGGTGGCTCACACCTGTAATCCCAGCACTTTGAGAGGCTGAGGCAGGTGGATCACTTGAGCTCAGGAGTTCGAGACGAGCCTGGCCAACATGGTGAAACCCCATCTTCACCAAAAATACAAAATTAGCCAGACGTGGTGGTGGGCACCTGTAATCCCAGCTACTCGGGAGGCTGAGGCAGGAGAATCGCTTGAACCCAGGAGGTAGAGGTTGCAGTGAGCCGAGATCGCGCCACTGCACTCCAGCCTGGTGACAGAGCGAGACTCTGTCTCAAAAAAAAAAAAAAAAAATGCTAATCTGGACTCCCCAGTGGTCAAGAGCTTCAGAATATCTGAGGCATGACCAACTGCACATGTCTTTACCCTAAAAGCTTGCTATAAAAAGAATGTTTTCTGGAGGGTAGGTACAGGGGTGCCCCATCTTGCAATCGCTCGATGGTGTCGCTACGGATAGATCTCAAAAGCGTTTTATTGAGTAAATGAATTTGCAACTTCTGTTTGCAAGTCCCTATTTCCTTTCTGATAAACTGGACTTGTCAGCCTCTTTCTTTGGCCTCTCAGCTCCCTAGGTCTTTGATGGTGGGTTGCATAGGCGTGCTCACCGCAGGACAATCATACACAAGCACAAACTCAGAATGTGCCCCCGGGGAACCCCGTGTACAGACCCCTCCTCTGTACAACACCGGAGCACACATATCCATGATGCACACACACATTCCAGAGCACACACTCCGTCCCCCCTTCCCAGTACAACAAACACACATCTGTCACTGCTTCTTACTCTGGCCTTTGGCTTGGGCCTGACGAAGGCTAGGGCATTAGGCCGGGCGCAGTGGCTCACGCCTGTCATCCCAGCACTTTGGGAGACTGAGGTGGGCGGATCACCTTAGGTCAGGAGTTTGAGACCTGCCTGGCCAATATAGTGAAACCCCATCTCTGCTAAAAAATACAAAAATTAGCCAGGCATGGTGGCACACACCTGTAGTCCCACCTGCTGGGGAGGCTGAAGCAGGAGAATCACTTGAACCCGGGAGGCGGAGGTTGCAGTGAGCCGAGATGGAGCCACTGCACTCCAGCCTGAGCAACAGAGTGAGATTGGTCTCTAAAAAAAACAAACAACAACAAACAAAAGGGTGGGGCACTGAACATTTATGACAAGGACCGCACTCTTAGAAGCCCCTAGAATAGAACTGCTGGCAGAAGTTGCAGTGCACCGGGAGTTAGTGGGGAGCCAGGACAGCCCCTTCCCAGAGTCACACTTGGACTCTCCAGCCTAGGATGCAACATCCCAAATTACCAGCAAGGGGCGCCCGAGAGCCATGACGGTCTCCAGGTGTTTTCTAGGAAGTTGCCAGGTGTGAGGGTGTGTTTGTCTCTGGGTGCGTCTGAGGGACAGGGCAGATCTCAGAGCCTCCTCTTACGGGTTGAGTTGAGTGTGGTGGACGCACTCACCACCAGTTCTGGGGACTGCCTCACTCAGGTTCCAATGCCCTGGCATAGAGCTGGTGCTCAGTTTGTGTTAGATGAGTGGATGAATAAACAAATGAATGAATGGATGACTGGGGAATGAAGAGAGAGGAGAGAACTCAAGAGAAAGAAGGTAAAAAGAGAAGGATGGACCCTAGAGATGAGAGGGGAGTTGGAGGAAAGAAAAATGCAGGGAATGGCAGAGAGGAATCAAGGGGTGGATGAGTGACTTGGGGGCAGGGGCTCAGTTGGCCAGCCTCCAAGCCTCGGCCCAAATGTCTCCCTCCCAGATGCCTCCCACTGCTGCCCTCTGCAATGTTCATCTTTCTAGGCCGGTTGGGACTGGTACCTCCTCTAGGAAGCCCTCCCTAAGCACCTCCCCGTCGGGACCAGTCCTTCCTGCGTTTGTGCTTCCACAGCTCTGCGGGATCGTACCAGGGACCCTCTGCTCTGGCTGAAATGTGGGCAGTTGTATCAGACAGACCTAGATTTGGTTTGAATTTCTGTTCAACCGTAATTGTGTGATCTTTGTCAAGACACCTAACCACTCTCTCTGTTTTTTTTGTCTTTTTTTTTTTTTTTGAGACGGAGTCTCGCTCTGTCACCCAGGCTGTAGTGCAGTGGCACAATCTCAGTTGACTGCAACCTCCGCCTCCCAGGTTCAAGCGATTCTCCTGCCTCAGCTTCCCAAGTAGCTGAGATTACAGATATGCACCACCACGCCCAGCTAATTTTTGTATTTTTGTTAGAGATGGGGGTGTCACCATGTTGGCCAGGCTGGTCTCGAACTCCTGGCCTCAAGTGATCCACCCACCTCAGCCTCCCAAAGTGCTGGGATTACACGCATGAACCACTGCACCCAGCCTGAGACACTTAACCTCTCTGTGCCTCAGTTGCTTCACCTAGGGTAACACCAATAGCTCCTCACAAGGTTTCTGTGAGAATTCAAGGAGATAAAGCACTGAACACTGGGCTTGGCCCATAGGAAGCACTGAACAGAGGGCAGCAATGATTGCTCTCCTGTCCCAGAGAGTCCCAACCTTAAGTGTTCCGCCCCATTGCCAAGTCGTTTGCTGTAGTTTGGGCTCATAACATATTGTCATCAGAGCCTGTAGTGAATACCCCGGCTCAATGAATATATGCTCCTTGATAACACTCATCTGTAATTCCTTTTTTTGACATGTATGAGAATATTCATTTCAGTGTTGCTTGAAATAATGAAACATAATTGGAAACAACTTAAAAGTATGCATATTGACAGCAGAATGGATGAATTGTGGTATATATAGAATGCAATGTTAAGCAGTGAAAATGATTAAATTAGAGTCATATGTGTCGCTACGGATAGATCTCAAAAGCATTTTATTGAGTAAAAAAGCAAATTACAGAATAATGCATTCAGTATAATGTCATAGTATGTATAACATTTGAATCCATGCAGATCAGTGCTATGCCATATACAGCAATGTGTAGGAATAGGATAAATACACGTAGCAAAGATAATCAGAGATTGGATGGTGCCACCCTCCAAGAAGAAAGGGTGTGAAGTTGGCCAGGGCTTCAGCTGTATCTGGAAGCTTAACTTGTTTTCAGTTCCTTGAATATGGTAAAGGAAGAGAATTCATGTGAGACCTTCTCTATTTTAATCCCTAGGCATGAAATAGGATGAAACAACTGAGGCTCAGGGAGGCATGGCAAAGTGCCCACGCTTTCCCAGACACTGAGAAGTAGAGGTGGGAACTGAACCCAGAGCTCCTGACCCCAGTGCCTCCTGACTCCAGTGCCTGACCCCAGTGCAGGCTGCTTGGAACTGCTGGTGGTGGTTTCAGAGGCAAAGAACGTCCCCAGGTTGCTACAGCAGAGCAGCTCTGCCAGGCTGAGCAAGAAGGGTGGGCTTTTTGGTCCACTGGGTCCACGGCTCAGCCTATGCCCGGTAGGAGCTTGGGTCCAGGCCAAGCCCAAGGAAGGTTTCCGGCCTTAAGGTCTGTTTCCTGGCACTCTCCTGGTGGAGTCAGAGGTCAGGGCTGGAGCCAGTCTTGGGCAGGGTCTCCACTGCAGGAAGTGGAGGCCTCTGAGCCTCTAATTCAGTTTCCCTTTTACTCCTGCCACCTCCCTCACCTCTCAGGGCATCCAGGGGCACAGGCAGGAGGAGGTACATGAGTGGGTACCAGTCCCAAGGAGATCCAAGGCTTCCTGTCCAGGAACCCCAAACCCTTCAGGGGCAGAGGTGTTCTGGGAAACAGGCTGGCAATCATTCATCTGTCCTCTCCTCCTTCCATGAACCCACTAAGTGCCAGGGCCTGTACCAGGCCCTGGGGAGACAGCCCCTACCCTCTAGGAACTCAGTGGCTGGTGGGAGGAGATTTGATATGTAAATAGACACAAGGCCCAGAGAAAGGCTGGGACTTGTCAATGTCATAGAGTGTGGCTCAACGGCATAGCACTGGCAATAGAACCCAGGACTCCAGACGCAAGCCAGGGCTCTTTCTGCTGCATCCTACCCCTGCATTTTCTATTCAAGTGTATCACTGTGAAAAAATTCAAGTGAACAGAAAAATTTAAACAGAACCATGCCTCTTGGGAAGCCACCAGCAGGCTTTGTCACATCCTCTCAGTGATCATGGCTGGTGCCTTCCCAGTCTGAACAAGATGCTCTCCGTGTTTCCTGGTACATATTTCATTTTATGGGTAGGAACTTCTTTCACTAATTTTATTACTATTATTATTATTTTTTTCTCACCCAGGCTGGAGTGCAGTGGTGTGATCTCAGCTCACTGCAGCCTCTGTCTCCCAGGTTCAAGTGATTCTCCTGTCTCAGTCTCCCAAGGAGCTGGGACTACAGGCACGCGCCACCACACCCAGCTAATTTTGTATTTTTGGTAGAGACGGGGTTTCTCCGTGTTGGCTAGGCTGGTCTCGAATTCCTGACCTCAGGCCATCCGCCTGCCTCGGCCTCCCAAAGTGTTGGTATTACAGGCATGAGCCACCACGGCTGGTCTTCTTTCATTAATTTTAATTTTAATTTTTGTAAAGTACTGTTTTTTGTTTGTTTGTTTAAGACAGAATCTCACTCTGTCACCCAGGCTGGAGTGCAGTGGTGCAATCTTGGCTCATTGCAACCTCTGCCTCCCAGGTTCAAGTGATTCTCATGCCTCAGCCTCCTGAGTAGCTGCAATTACTTGCAGGCACCACCACACCCCGCTAATTTTTGTAATTTTTAGTAGAGACAGGGTTTCGCCATGTTGGCCAAACTGGTCTCAAACTCCTGACCTCAAGTGATCCGCCCACCACAGCCTCCCAAAGTGCTGGGATTACAGGCCTGAGCCACTGTGCTCAGCCTAAAAGAATTGCTTTCTTAAAAAAAATTTTTGTAGAGACAAGGTCTCGCTGTGTTGCTCAGGCTGGAATGCAGTGGCACAATCATGGCTCACTTGCAGCTTTGAACCCCTGGGCTCAAGCGATCTTCCTGCCTCAGTCTCCCAGGGGAAATGGTTTTACCTCACAACGTTATTGAAAGGGGGTGCTTGTCTAAAACATCCTCCCACCTTGGCCTCCCAAAGTGCTAGGATTACAGGCAATGGTCACCGCATCCAGCCTCGGCCTCCCGAAGTGCTGGGATTACAGGCATGGGCCACGACATCCAGCCTCAGCCTCCCCAAGTGCAGGGATTATAGGCATGGGCCACCGCATCCTGCCATGGCCTCCCGAAGTGCTGGGATTACAGGCATGGGCCACCGTACCCGGCCTAGAGCTTCTTTAAGTGGAGGATGGGAGGTGTTTTCTGACACCAACTACTTTTTCATTTATTTGACATCAACTGGATATGCAACAATTCAATTCATTTCTGACACTGTCTACCTGATTTTAGCATCAGATCCCACAAGTTAAAGGGCTCGGGGCTCAGCCCCACAAGACTGTCCTTCAGACACCAGTGGAAAGTCCTGGGGCCACCTCATCCCTCATAATTCTGACCAACCAGCTATAAATTGGAGACTCCCACAACCCCCTCCTCAGGTTTAATAATTTGCTATTAATAGAACAGCTCACAGAACCCAGGAAGGTGATTTACTTACATCTACTGGTTTATGATAAAGAATGCAAATACCCAGGCTCAGTGGCTCATGCCTATAATCCCAGCACTTTGGGAGGCCAAGGTGGGAGGATCACTTGAGTCCAGGAGTTCAAGACTAGCCTGGGCAACATAGTGAGACCCCATCTCTACAAAAAAGAAACAAAATTAGTCAGGTGTGGTGGTGTCCACCTGTAGTCCCAGCTACTCTGAAGGCTAAAGTGGGATAGGATGACTTGAGCCTGGGAGTTTGAGGCTGCAGCGAGCTATGATCATGCCACTGTACTCCAACCTGGGCAACGGAGCAAGACCTTGTCTCGAAACAAACAAGCAAACAAGAAACAAAAAGGGTACAATGAACAGCCAGCTGAAGAGGTCGGGAAGGGTCCCGAGACTGGAGGACGCCATTACTGAGACCAATAGGACTGGAACAGGCTTTAGAGACCATTTGGTCCCCCATTTGGTCCCCCAAACTCCTCCTTTTCCAGTTGGGCAAACTGAGGCCCAGCTCATTCAGCAAATTAATAACAGAGCCAGGTCTAGAACCCAATTTTCTCATCTGTCAAATAATGGTGGCAGTAGCTAGTATTGATTGAGAGCCTGCTACGTTAGGGATAAACCTGGTGGAGCAGATATTATCTCAGGTGAGGAATTTGAGTCTCAGAAAAGAGAAATAACTTACCCAAGGTAACGCAGCTGGTACAACTGGTACAAAGAAGAATCTCACTGCCAAATTCCTCTCTTGGGAAAATGACTCTTTTTTGTTTGTTTGTTTTTGAGACAGAGTCTTGCTCTGTCACCCAGGCTGGAGACAGACTTGTGACTCGTGCTCTGTCTCCCAGCTGACGTGATCCCAGCTCACCGTAGCCTCCACCTCCTGGGCTCAAGCGATCCTCCCACCTCAGCCTCCTGGGGAAAATGGCTTTTACCTCACGATGTTATTGAAAGGATGTGGTCGTCTAAAGCATATTTGCAGGAAGGAACAAGTGGTCATCTGTTGCTCCCACATCTTAGTGGGGTTGGCAGAAGGAAGTCTGCTCCTTTGTCAAGGAAACCCCCCACCCCCCACCCCAGCTGAGAATCAAGAGAGCCAGGAGCCACGTTGCTGGGTACGAGAAAGAACGGGGAGCCGGGCGCGGTGGCTCACGCCTGTAATCCCAGCACTTTGGGAGGCCGAGGCGGGCGGATCACAAGGTCAGAAGATCGAGACCACCCTGGCTAACACGGTGACACCCCGTCTCTACTAAAAATACAAAAAAATGAGCCGGGCGTGGTGGCGGGCGCCTATAGTCCCAGCTACTCGGGAGGCTGAGGCAGGAGAGTGGCGTGAACCCGGGAGGCGGAGCTTGCAGTGAGCCAAGATGGCGCCACTGCACTCCAGCCTGGGCGGCAGAGCGAGACTCCGCCTCAGAAAAGAAAAAAAAAGAAAGAACGGGGAATGTTGGCTTTTCTAGTCAACAGCTGAAAGCCATCCATTTTTCAGGCTCAGCAGCCAGAGGGTGGGAGGCCTGCGGGGGCGGCGGGAGCCCCGCAGCAGGAGCCCCGCAGCAGGGGTGGGGGGAAGAGAGAAGCTGGAGAAAGGGCTCCTGTGGGAGTAGCAGTCATAGAGCAGTGTGGCGGGGGCTGCGACTTTGCTGACAGAACATGACAGTCACAGAAGGTGGGGCGGCAAGAGGGGCTGAGCGCTGACCCAGAAGCAGAGATTCAGAGTGAGGGGTGACAAAAGGCCATAACAGTCCCCTGGGCTCCCTGAAAAATAGCAGGGAAGGCTCTGGACTTCCCACAGCCCGCGGGATGGAGACTTGAGCCATTATACCTGACTATTAAAGGAAAGGGGCTGGGGGGCGGTGGCTCATGCCTGTAATCCCAGCACTTTGGGAGGCCGAGGCGGATGGATCATTTGAGGTCACGAGTTCAAGACCAGCCTGGTCAACATGGTGAAACCCCGTCTCTACCAAAAATACAAAAATTAGCTGGGTGTGGTGGCACATGCCTGTAATTCTAGCTACTCGGGAGGCTGAGGGAGGAGAATCACTTGAACCTGGGAGGGGAGGTTGAAAGGCTGAAGTGAGCCGAGATCGTGCCACTGCACTCCAGCCTGGGAGACTGTCTCACAACAACAACAACAACAACAAGTCCTAATGTGTCATATATGCCAATTCCTGTGGTCTAAATATTTTCCTCATGGCTGATTTCAAGCTAGCTGTGGTTTAACAACCATTCACCACATTTCAGGACATTTAACAATTGGCTCTTGTGGGCCAGCACCAGGCTGCAGCCACTTGTAAGGTAATCAAGCACTCGGAAATGTGCCTGGGACACCGGGAGCACTTTGTGAACACTCGCTGTGATTGCGAGCCAGTCAACAGTGTTCAGGAAGTCCCCTCCCTACCTCCACTTCACAGAATAGGAGATTGAGGTTTGGAGAAGTTCACCTGTTTGCCCCAGGTCACAGCACAAGCCTCTTACTTGCCGTCCTACCTTCCGTGGGCGCTGTTCTCTCAGCAAGGTTGTACATAAGCCTGCCTGTGACCCTCCTCCTGCACCCTCCTTACAGGGACTTTCCCAGGCCCCATCAAGATGGGAGCCCTGCTGCCTCCCAGATCGGCTGCTCGATCTGCAAAGCCCTCAGGTAGGTAGCTTGGCGGGCGGGAAGCTCTCGCTGGCAGGGACTCCTGCCAAGCCACTCCTGCCCCAGTGCTCCTGAGCTCAGATCTGCCCTGGCTTGTGCCTGCCACACGTGGACTTGGGGAGGCGCTGTTTTTGGCAGCGGGTGAGCAGGGGCCCCATATCCTTGAGGGTGCTAGGTGAGGAGGATGCGTGACCCACTGTGCTTTGGTGGGTATAAGGCTGCAGCGGGGGGAGGGCCAGGTCCAGGTCCAGGCCCAGGAGAGATTTTTCAGTCCGGCAGGCAAGTTGGCTCAAGGCCAGGTATTGGCTCCGGCCACAGTGCCAACAGTTGCCTGAGGCCGGATACAGATGCCCTTCAGGCAGGGTGGAGGGCTTTTGGCTCTAGCTGTCCCCTGAACTGACCTGGGTGTCACAAACATGTGGCTG
Organism: Symphalangus syndactylus; assembly: GCF_028878055.3. Taxonomy (NCBI): domain Eukaryota; kingdom Metazoa; phylum Chordata; class Mammalia; order Primates; family Hylobatidae; genus Symphalangus; species Symphalangus syndactylus. The sequence goes on from NC_072444.2 coordinate 15,582,970, forward strand.
CTGAGCTGGGCTTATAAGAGCCATGTGGCTGAAGGGATAAGGGGGCATTTCCCACCCTCTCAGGCCCCAGGGAAGGAGAGAAACTGCTGAGTGGCAGGTGAAGGGTTAATGGGCAGCACCTGCGCTAATGGGTCAGGGTCCTCAGGTCTCTGGAGAAGGGAGCTACTCTCCCTACCCAGGGGAGCGCAGAGAATGAGATGCCCTGGAACTTCTGTGCTTGGGGTTGGGGAAGGTTCCCTAGTGTTCTTGGTGAGCACAGGATGGGCAGAGGATGTTGGTGGGACTGTGGCCCTTGGCGGGTGGGAGTGGGGGTAGGTGAGGAGGAGGAGAGCCGGTCGGGGGTGGGTGCAGGGGGAGGTCCATGGATGATGCAGAGCTACTTTTCAGCCAGTTCATCCTTGGCAAGGAAGCCAAGGATCCAATGCTGGAGGTGGTGGAGAGGGGCCGGGGGGGCAGCGGGTGGCACTGTGGCTGGAGATGGCAGGACAGGGCACCCCACCTCCCAGGACCTTCTGAGACTCTGGCATCTTCTCTGCAGCGCTGGAAGCGGGGGCAGCTGGGCTTGGCTGGGGAGTGGAGGTTGGGGCGAGTGGGGGATGGGACTGTCGCTGTCCACCATCCTGGGTCTCCAGGCTAGACCCCTCCCAGTGCTGCTCAGTTCACAGGGCCGCTTCCTGAGTCCTCACCGAGTGGGAGGGACAGCCTACCCTCTTTTGCACTTAAGAAGGCCAGGTTCTCACTTAAGCCTCCTGGGCAAGCTTGGGCAAGTCTCTAGCCCTCTCTGAGCCTCAATTACCTCATCTGGAAAACAAAATACCTCTTAGGGGTGCTGTGAGGATTAAATGGGAGGGAAGGAGGCTGAGAAGGGCCTGGGACCCACAATATCATGTTCTATGGCACATGATATGTGCCTCACAAATATCAGCTTCCCAGGGCTGAACCTAGGAAAGAGGTGGGGCAGACCTCTTCCCCATATCCTTCCCATCATGCGCCCCGGGCTTGGAGTCAGCTGGACTCCAGCCGGCCCAGCCTAACTCCAGCCTGCGCCCTAAGAGCCCAGGATTGAAGGCCAGAACTTCCCCTCCCCCACCAGGAAAGGGGCCTCCCACTTCCCACTCTTGACTCCCAGCCCCTTCTGGCTCTGAAGGCTTCTGTGGCCTTCAGTGGGCCTGGAGGTTCCCCTGAGGTGGGAGGCTGCAGAGGGACTGTCCTGATCTAGGACACAGCCCGGCTTTCTGGGAAGATGGAGGAATAGCACATTCTTCCTGAAATAATTGTCCTAGAGCTATTTCCAGTGCCTCTTAGGCCAGAAATGGGTAGTGATCTCGATGCTTGGGACCTTCGGGACAAGCATCCTAGAGAGGCCCAGCCTTCTTGCTGGGTGCCTGCCCACCCGGCCCCCCAACCCAGAGCTGAACCAAGCCCTGGCTCAGGGCCCAAAGGGAACTGTGGACACCGCTTCCCTGGTCCACCGAGCTCCCTCGCACTCCTCTTCCGCCGGCTGCGGGCAGCCCTTCTGATCCCTCTTCCTGGCTCCCTGTTTCAGCAGCTGTAACTACCCAACCCAGGCAAAAGACTCCTAGTGACTGTGGACTGTGGATTGTGACGGGCCCACACAGGAGTTTCTATTACTAAAGAACTTTGTAATCCTGAATCTGGTCATTAGCAAACATCAGATAAGCCCAAATTGGAAAACATTCTCCAAAATAACTGGCGTGTACTCTTCAGAAATGTCAAGGTCATAAAAGACAAAGAAAGGCAATGATTCCAGGTCGAAGGAGCCCAAAGAGTCATAAGAACTAAATGCAATGCCTGATCCCAAAATGAATCCTGAATCAGGAAAATAATTGCCATGAAGGACATTAGAGGGACAATCGGTGAAATTTGAATATGGGCTGTAGATTTGATAATAGTACTATAGTGAAGTTCAATGTCCTGAATTTGATCATTACAGTGTGCTAGAAAATGTCCTTGTTGGCCGGGCACAGTGGCCATGCCTGTAATCCCAGCACTTTGGGAGGCCGAGATGGGCGGATTACCTGAGGTCAAGAGTTCGAGACCAGCCTGGACAACATGATGAAACCCTGTCTCTACTAAAAATACAAAAATTAGCTGGGCATGGTGGCTTGCGCCTGTAGTCCCAGCTACTGGGTAGGCTGAGGCAGGAGAATTGCTTAAACTCGGGAGGCAGAGGTTTCAGTGAGCCGAGATCACACCACTGCACTCCAGCCTGAGCGACAGAGCAAGACTCTATCTCAAAAAAAAAAAAAAGCCTGGGCACGGTGGCTCACACCTGTAATCTCAGCACTTTGGGAGGCCAAGGCAGGCGGATCACCTGAGGTCGGGAGTTTGAGACCAGCCTGGCCAACATGGTGAAACCCTGTCTCTACTAAAAATACAAAAAATTAGCCGGGCATGGTGGCGCATGCCTGTAATCCCAGCTACTTGGGAGGCTGAGGCAGGAGAATTGCTTGAACTCAGGAGGCAGAGGTTGCAGTGAGCTGAGATTGTGCCATTGGACTCCAGCCTGGGCAACAAGAGCGAAACTCCGTCTCAAAAAAAGAAGAAAATATCTTTGTTCTCCTAGCATGAGATACACATGGAAGCAACGGGGTGAAAGATCCTGTTGTCTGCAACTTACTCTCAACATAATAAGTATGTGTGTAAGGGAGGGGATGATAAATATGGCGAAAGTGTTCATAATTAGGGGATTTGGATGAAGAGTATATGGGAGTTCATTGTCTTATAAGTTTTCAGTAAGTCAACATTTTTCAAAATAAAAACTACAGCTGTATATATTCAACATTTGAGGGAAGAAAATGATGGGGAGAGTCTTTTCTTGGCACCTATTATGAGACCTCAAATGAGAATCTTGTTCATTCGTTCAACAAATATGTACTGAATGCCTCTTATAGACCAGAGGCCCCAATGAGGGGCACTGGGTTTTGAAAGTTCTGAAATTTGCTCCCTGAAGAGTCCAGAGATTGAGGCTGACCGGAGTTATATTTGAGCTAGCATAGATCTTCCTGGCTCTTGGCGTAATTAAACCGAGAAAACCAATAGCAAATGCTGGAAAACAGCCACCCCACCCTTGTTTCAAAAATAGGGCCCATCTGTCCTGGCAGGCTTAAAGTGGCTCTGGCCCTGAGGCAGGGGCCTGACCAGGATGACCTCGAAGGCCCCTCCCAGCTCTAGGATTTCATGATTCCATGACATGGTCAGCAGTCCAGAGTGGCAGCATGAGGGCGTCCCTTGAGGAGAGCAAGAGCAGGTCTAAATCATCTACCTCCTAAAACACAGAATGAGAAGGGAGAGGCCCCTGGTGGCAGGCAGGGACCAGGCAGCAGCAGAGGGAAGGGCAGGGTCCCGCAGGGATTAGCCTTCCCTGGTCTCTTACTTTTCCAGAGGAGGAGATGGGGTGGGGTTGGACCAGGCAGGAAAGAGGCAAGGGTCTGGACATTCCACCCATATCAGACCCAAAAGACAAGGGCAGCTGAGGGGCCCGGGCTGGAAGGAGGGTAGGCAGCTGTTTGATGGGTGGGATGTGCTTAAACACTGCTCTCTTTTCACTAGGCAGACGTGGAAAATCCTCATCAAGCTGGTAGCAGTAGCGGGGAGAAGTCAGAGCCTTCCTTCTGGCTAGGGGGGTGGGGTGGAGTGAGTCCTGGGGAGCCAGGGGACAATGGGGACAGTGGGGACAATGGGGAGTGGCACTGCTCCTGGCTGGGCCCAGGGTCAGAGGTGGGGTTAAGTGGATGGGACATCTCTTTGGCCTGGTCAGGTCTTTGTCTCTGAGAAGTACCCACGTCCGGGCCAGGAACAGTGGGAACCCCCATCCCCTCTCCCCTTGTGGGGTGGGTGAGGAGATTCTGTACTTTCAGACAGGACCCAGGCCAAATCCCTCGAAAAGTTCTGATCTCATAATCCAGCCCCATCAGCGGGCTTATCACACCACCTGGCCCTCACCCTCATTTGGGGTTCTTAGTCAGGATCCACTTACTAACAGGGTTACCTATAGCCCCTACTTCTCACCAAGGCCCCCATCTAGGCAGGCAGAGCAGGTGTGGTGAGAATTCATCCTTAGCAGGCTACAGGGGAGGCCAAATTCACCGTGATTATGTGACATTTTCTTTTTTTTTTTTTTTTTCGAGATGGAGTCTCGCTCTTTCACCCAGGCTGGAGTGCAGTGGCTCGATCTCTGCTCACTGCAGGCTCCGCCCCCCGGGGTTCAGGCCATTCTCCTGCCTCAGCCTCCCGCGTAGCTGGGACTACAGGCGCCCGCCACCTCGCCAGGCTAACTTTTTGTATTTTTAGTGGAGACAGGGTTTCACCGTGTTAGCCAGGATGGTCTCGATCTCCTGACCTCGTGATCGCCCACCTCGGCCTCCCAAAGTGCTGGGATTACAGGCGTGAGCCACCGCGCCCGGCGATGATGTGACATTTTCTGTTAGGGGTCAACAGAGACGCCCAAGATGCTATCCTGACCCCACTGCTTACAAGCTGTGTGATCTTAGGCCAGTCTCGTCATCTCTCTGAGTCTCAGTTTCCCCATCAGCTAGGAATAGAATAGTAACTACCTCCTTGATTTGTAGCAGGAATTAAAGGAGTTAGCCCACAGGGGACACCCGGTGAGGAGTGTGGCACACAGTGAGAGTGTGTATAGCATTGCATCCATGCTAAGATACAGTTTTTAGTATCAGGGTGCATTGCATAGTTGATGGTTAGCTTTTTGATATGACCTCAAAAGCAGATGTGTCTCTGCTTGGAATTTCACCATTAGAGATTCAGTCCTTGGCCGCTGTGGTCTTCTGGAGTACCTGCTTCAAAGGGGAATGGGAATTTCCAAATGTGGGCTAAAGCTAAAAGAAAAAGAAGGCACTGCCCCACTTCTAGGCGGGCCCCTTGGTCTCAGTCATCACGATGGTCTGGCCTTATGCCCCTATCTCTCATGCTTTCCCTGGTGCATTCTGAAGAAGAGGCTGTCGGTTTTCCAGTTTGAGAATCCCTGGGCCTGGGAGGAGGACGGGGAGAGGAGCAGGGCATGGACCCCTGGGGGCAGAGGGAACACCTAGTATGAAAGCCTAGAGGGTGGCAGCAGGGAGCCCACCTGAGCTGAACTAACTCTGTCCCTGCCAGGCCCCGGTAACCAGTAACCAATCTCCAGACACTGTCACCGCTCAGCCCCGAAGCTTTGTCCACCCAGCCAGGTGATGTCTGGATACCAGGCGAGCCATTCCAACACTCACGGCCGCTTGGGCCATCCCAACAACACATCCTTTCCAGCCCGAATTCCAGGCCGGGCCAAATGCACCCTCCTGAATGAGGCCAAGAGCCTCAAGCACCTCCACACCTGGAGTGGCTCTGGCTCGGAGTCCAGCAGCTGCAGCAGCTGCTCTGAGCAGCCCTTCAACCCCACTAGGCTTCCGCTAGGGAGAATCTGCATGGGCCTGCCCTGCTACTCCAAGTACACAGAAACAAGTGACCTGGTGAACCCCAAGGTGGCCAGAAAGACCACTTTCCAGGGCAGCCCCTGCTGCCTGCTCTGTAAGGATTGTCCCTCAGACTCCTCCAGCCCCATGTTCCTGGACCAGCTCATCAAAGGCATAAACTACCTGGACCGATCCACCAATGCCTGTAACAGCTGCCACAAGACATTGCAGAGCCTGCCAAAGCTTGCAGCCAACTACCTGGAAAGGGCTGCCAGCTCCCTCAACCTAGACCACCAGGACCACCCCTTGCCCCAAAGTTACTCCAGCCCCAGCACCACCGTGACCATCCCAAACAACTCCACCACGAGCACCTGCATGGTGCCGTCCCTCAGGGGTGCCAGTGCCCTGCAGTGCCTGGATGACTCCACCAACACGAGTTATCCGTGCAGGTCTCATGCCAGAACTTGACTATCGCGCTGCTGCGGGGTCCACGTACAAAGCTGCCTAAGCTCCCTTTGCTTGGCAATGGGCTCTTTGCCTTAGGTTGTCTGCCCAAGGTCTGGGAGGCAATCTACTCAGGCTGGAGCGCCCCTGAGCCCATCTCCAAACCCCCAAGCTGGTGGTGACACTGATGCCAACCGTGAAATGGGCACATGCCCCTCAGGCCACAGTTGTGGAAAATAAATCGTCTGTGGCAAAATACTTCCTCTAAGACTTTGTTGGAGGGGAATGGCCATTTAGATTAGGGTTATAAACTCAAGGGCCTCTGGGGCCAGGCAGGGAAAAGTGAAATGAGAGAATTTCAGGCAGGGCAGTAGCAGGGAATGATAGAGACTGTGGATGGCTGGAGAGGCACTGCCTAGTTTAAACCTGCCTCTCGAACAGGTTGAGGCCTTTATAAGAGAATCCAGGGAACTGATCTTTTTTCTTTTCTTTTCTTTTCTTTTTTTTTTTTTTTTTTTGAGACTGAGTCTTGCTCTGTTGCCCAGCCTGGAGTGCAGTGGTGTAATCTCGGTTCACTGCAACCTCCGCCTTCTGTGTTCAAGCGATTCTCCTGCCTCAGCATCCTGTGTAGCTGGGATTACAGGGACACGCCACCATCCCAGCTAATTTTTGTATTTTTAGTAGAGACAGAGTTTCACCATGTTGGTCAAGCTGGTCTTGAACTCCTGACCTCATGATCTGCCTGCCTCGGCCTCCCAAAGTGCTGGGATTACAGGCATGAGCCACCGCGCCCGGCCTCAGGGACCTGATTTTTGTATGTCAGGGACAAATTTAAAAATGTCATGATGCTCTGTGGGCTGAACAAAAATACTTGCAGGCTAAATGTGAAGCCCACAGGTCTCGGCTTGGAATCTCTGGTTTAGATGGATCACTGAGGAGGTTGCTGGCCTCCCTTAGCCTTGGTTGCCCCGTATGAGGAAACAGACTCGCTGTCCATTCCCAACTCCTATGCGTATTCCTCTCTTTTCAGGATTGTTGACTTTAGCACCGTCCCATGTGAGCAGAAGTGTAGAATTAATACAAATTACAAGAAGAATAACAAGCACTCATAGAGTACTTATTGTACAGCAGGAACTGTTCTAAGTACTTGATATATGTTTATTCTTTTAAAGGTGTGATTTTAATGATCAGGGCCTAGGTTAGACATAGAATAAAGCTTCCTGGTGGCTAGTGTGAGAGGCGTTGGAACAGGCCACAGAGGGATAGTAGCAGATAGTGGGATGGCCCTTTTTAGGAAATCTCTGCAGAGTGGTTCTGTCAGGGGAGGGCTGGAAGGGTCAAGATGAGCTAGTCCCCTTTTCCCACTACGCTGAATTTCTTGCTGGGAATATCTGGGAAAATGTTCCCTGGGCCACCAAGAACTCCAACTGAGCTCCTTCAGAGACCCAGCTGAGCCTGGTGCTGGAACATAGGGCATTCAGCAACCCACCATCCTGCTAGCTAAGGGACCCTGGAGACGGGGATTCCAGCCTAGTCCCACCACTAGCCTGCCCTGAGATCTTGGATATATCAATTCTCACTCCAGTCCTCGGATTCCCCGTCTGTAACAAGGATGCAGTAGCTTTGATGATCTCTAAGGGTCCTTAGACTCTGATGTTTCTGAGTGTCTCCTCTTGGTCCCAGGCCAGGCCTGGAGCCTCTCAGGCTGAGGCTTGAGAATGCCTACACTGAAGAACTCAGGCCTCCTGTACCCTGAGCCATCTTCCCAGGCTGCCCAGGGGCTGTTTCAGGCCTCGGGGCCCATTTATTTTCTTTTTTTTTTTTTTGAGACAGAGTCTAGCGCTGTCACCTCGGCTGGAGTGCGGTGGCACGATCTCCACTCACTGTGAGCTCCACCTCCCTGGTTCAAGTGATTCTCCTGCCTCAGCCTCCTGAGTAGCTGGGATTACAGGCGCCCGCCACCACACCCGGCTAATTTTTTGTATTTTTAGTAGAGATGGGGTTTCACTGTGTTAGCCAAGATGGTCTCGATCTCCTGACCTCATGATCCGCCCATCTTGGCCTCCCAAAGTGTTGGGATTACAGGCGTGAGCCACCATGCCCGGCAGCCCATTTCTATATGGTGATAAACTTCAGGCTTCAGGTCTGTTATTGCTTGAGCTCTCCTCCTCACCCCAGCAATGTGAAGGCCAATAGCAGCTCAGACTTCAGAATGGGGCTGACCTTGAGATAATGCAGAACCTGGAGGCCCACCAGGTTCCATGGTGTTTGGAGGCAGTGGCCAGTCAGAGAAAGTGACAAACCTGAGTATCCCCCCCATGAGATCACCACAGTGGTCCCAGGGCAGGAGGAGGGAAGGGGCCAAACTCCTGGCCCACTGAATTCACCCTCCCTTCTATTCCATCTCTGGAGGACAAGGGCGATCCTCCCTGGGCCCACAGTGTAGCATGTGGCATGCTCCTTTCTCTGTTGCACCCCTTCCCTCCTCAGGGAGAAGACTTTGGCCTCAGTCTGGTGGGTCCTCATCTTGCCAGAGACCCATTCCTCAGGTGAACATTCGCAGGAACACAGCTTGTTAGAATCCATTTGGCCTAGTTCAAGAGACAGTTCAAGGGTGTCCTGACTCCCAAAGCCTCTGTCTGGCCATCTAAAGCCACCCTTCCCATTCCAGGGCTGTATTTTCCTGGCTCTCAGAGGCCTCAGAGCAGTCTGTCCCTGACTCTCCTGGAGATGCTCACCTCCAAAACGGTGCACTTTCTCCCAATAAGAGTGTAAGAGCCTTGCCTAGGTGCTGCTCTTAAGGTCTCCAGTATCTAGCCCACTTCTGGCTCATGATAGGGACTTGAATATCAGATTAATGTTGATTACAAGCCTTGCGCTCAATAGGTGCCCAGTAAGTATAACTACTATTATCTTAAGGATGATTACAGGGTCTCGTGCAATGGATGTTCAATAATTAACAATAGTAATGATGACAGCCAACATTAATTAAGCTCTTGGTTTTTGGTTTTTGGTTTTTTCTTTTTTCTTTTTCTTTTTTTTTTTTTTGAGATGGAGTCGTGCTCTATTGACCAGGCTAGAGTGCAGTGGCACGATCTTGGCTCACTGTAACCTCCGCCTCCCGAGTTCAAGTGATTCTCATGCCTCAGCCTCCTAAACAGCTAGGATTACAGATGTGCACTACCACATCAGCTAATTTTTGTATTTTTAGTAGAGATGGGGTTTCATCATGTTGGCTAGGCTTGTCTTGAACTCCTGACCTCTTGATCCACCCGCTCAGCCTCCCAAAGCGCTAGGATTACAGGTGTGAGTGACTGAGCCCGGCCTCTTTTTTTGTTTGTTTGTTTGTTTTTTCTGAGACTGTGTCTCGCTCTGTCGCCCAGGCTGGAGTGCAGTGGCACAATCTTGGCTCATTGCAATCTCTGCTTCCCGGGATCAAGTGATTCTCCTGCCTCAGCCTCCTGAGTAGCTGGGATTACAGGTGCCCGCCACCATGTCTGGCCAATTTTTGTATTTTTTAGTAGAGAAGGGATTTCACTATGTTGGCCAGGCTGATCTCAAACTCTTGACCTCAAGTGATCCTCCCGCCTTGGCCTCCTGAAATGCTGGGATTACAGCATGAGCCACCACCCCCGGCTGCACAGCAACTCTTTAAGGATGGTACTATTATCCTTATTTTACAGATGAGCAAACTGAGGCACAGAGTGGTCAGGTATAAATGATTATGATAAAGATGATTAAAGTGCATAGGACACATTGGCTTCTCAGAAAATATTTGGTATGAACATTATGGAGTACTAGATGCAGAATAGGTACACAATAATATAATTATCTTCACAGGAACAACATCTTGCACACAGAAGGTGTTCTGCAAATGCACACAATAGGTGCTCAATGAATGCTAGATGTCATTATAGAGCCTCGTACTGAGCAGGTGCTCAAATGAGGTTTTCCCATTGGTTGGGGATTGGATTGTATCCCAGAGAGACAGGATCTCGGCCCTTTGCCCAAACTGCTTCTCAGGATAGGTACTTACTCTTCACAAATCCCTTCCACAAGTCATTCAGCCCGAGTCCAGGGAAAATAAGCCTGTTAGGGAAGGTCCTCTGCTCCACATGGCCATGCAGAGGCCACAGGAAGCTTCCTAGGTCTACAGTTCAAGCCATGCATCTGCAGGGTCCATGTAAACAGGAGGCAGCATGCTGGCTGCAGACAATGCCACAGCCTGCTGTACTATCCCCCTTGTATTCAGGAGTGGCCTTGGTGTCCCCGTGGCTGGGAGTGGCCAAGGAAAGTCTTTCACACTTGCAGAAGTACGTCGCTCATTGAGCACTCACGCTGTGTGCCAGGCATGCTGCCAAGGCCTGAAACGCAGGCTCTCAACCCTCCCTAGCCTGCCAGGTTTCAGTGCCCCATTTTGCAGAGGGGGAAACTGAGGCTTAGTGACAGGAAGTGACTGCCCAAGCGCCTGCAGCTGGTGGCAGAGCTGGGATTTCAACCCAGGGTTCTAACTCTCAACCAATGTCCTTTTCGTCCAAAGTACAGCTTCTTTTTATTTATTTATTTTTATTTCAATAGTTTTGGGGAAGAGGTGGTGTTTGCTTAGCTGCATAAGTTCTTTAGTGGTGATTTATGAGATTTTGGTGCACTCATCACCCGAGCAGTGTACACTGTACTCAGTGTGTAGTCTTTTATCCCTCACCCCCTTCCCATCCTTCCCCCTACCAAGTCCCCAAAGTCCATTATATCATTCTTATGCCTTTGCATCCTCACAGCTTAGCTCCCACTTTTTTTTTTTTTTTTTTTTTTTTTTTGAGATGAAGTCTCACTCTTGTCGCCCAGGCTGGAGTGCAATGGCGTGATCTCAGCTCACTGCAACCTCCACCTCTCGGGTTCAAGCGATTCTCCTGCCTCAGCCTCCCCAGTAGCTGGGATTGCAGGCATTTGCCACCACACCTGGCTAATTTTTGTATTTTTAGTAGAGATGGGGTTTCCTGATGTTGGCCAGGCTGGTCTCAAACTCCTGACCTCAGGCGATCCACCTGCCTCGGCCTCCCAAAGTGCTGGGATTACAGGCATGAGCCACCATGCCTGGCCAGCTCCCACTTATAAGTGAAAACATATGATGTTTGATTTTTCCATTCCTGAGTTACTTCACTTAGAATAATGGTCTCCAACTCCATCCAAGTTGCGTGAATGCCATTGTTTCATTCCTTTTCATGGCTGAGTAGTATTTCATGGTCAAAGTGCAGTTTCTTTTCTTTTTTTCTTTTTCTTCTTCTTCTTTTTTTTTTTTTTTTTTGAGACAGAATCTTGCTCTGTCGCCCAGGCTGGAGGGCAATGGTGTAATCTCGGCTCACTGCAACCTCTGCCTCCCAGGTTCAAGCGATTCTCCTGCCTCAGCCTCCCAAGTAGCTGTAAATACAGGCATCCACCACCACGCCTGGCTAATATTTGTATTTTTTAGTAGAGATGAGGTTTCGCCATGTTGACCAGGATGGTCATGAACTCCTGACCTCAGATGATCCACCTGCCTCAGCCTCCCAAAGTGCTGGGATTAGAGGTGTGAGCCACTGTGCCTGGCCCAGTTTCTTTCTTACTATTTATTAAACAAATTCCAAGAGAAAGAGGAGTAAATCTTGGTCTCCAAAATATGTAGTAAATTAGGAAAAGCAAGGATGGTATTTAACATGGGTTTGGGCTGCCCCACAATACCAGTGTTCTAAACAGGGCAGAGTAAACCTGGAACATGCTCTTTCCAGTAAATAGTAAACAAAGGGAGAAATTTCCTCAAAGGTCATCTATGGTATCAGTTGCCCGGTCCAATGGTCTCTGCATCTTTTGGTATCATTTGGTATGACATTAAATTTTTTTGTATATTTAAACAAATTTGGTGTGGCCCTTTTCAAACAGACAATTTGATTCACTTCTGTGATTCTAGAAAATAAATGTAGCTTTTTGGCTGGGCTTGGTGGCTCAAGCCTATAATCCCAGCACTTTTGGAAGCCAGGGCAGGAGGATTGCTTGAGCTCAGGAGTTCAGAACCAGTCTGGGTGACATGGCGAAATCCCGTCTCTACTGAAAATACAAAAATTGGCCAGGCGTAGTGGCGTGCGCCTTTCATCCCAGCTACTTGGGAGGCTGAGGTGGGAGGATTGCTTGAGCCTGGGAGGTCGAGGCTGCAGTGAGCCAAGATTATGCCACTGCACTCCAGCCTGGGAGACAGAGTGAGACCCTGTCTCACAAAAAAAAAAAAAAAGAAAAAAAAGAAAAGGAAAAAGAAAATGAAAAGAAATGCAGCTTTTTTATTACCAAGGTGTGTGTGCCAAAGAGAGGCGCTCATGCTATTCCTCATTCTCACTCCACCCCAAATCTCTCCTCATGGGCCTAACTCTCCCAAGCCTCAGCCCTCCCCATCCCTCACCCCATTCCCGGGCTCTCCTTTATTCCTTACTGCCTCTTCTGTCTACACAGGACTGGTCCTGCTTGCTCTACCTAAGAAACATAAAAAGGAGGCCTGAGTGGCAACCCACCCGCACCTCAAAAGGCACCCACACTGCCCTCTCTCTGCTGAACTCTGCAGGAGCAGCAAAGAGGCTCGGCCATGTGCTGTGCCTGAGCGGGTACCACCATTTTTGGCAAACTCTTTAACAGCCTCCCAGGCCCCTCCCAACAGAGCAGGAATTTCTGGTGAACAATTGAACAAAGCCGGGAACTCGGAGAGAGAAGGCACAGGACATTCCAAAAGGATTTCTCTCAAGCTCCAAAAGACAACATGCAGGAACACTGCAGAAAGCTCACGGCCAAGCAAAGAAAATCATGAAAGGGACGGAAAATCCGTCTGGGAGGAAGGGCAGTGCAGGCTGCAGGAAGGAACAAGGGACTGGGGGTGGTCAGGAGGCCTGGGTGGGAGGCCTTTCTCTGCCACTTGTATCCCTGAGGAGGCCATTCCACCTCCCTAGCCTTGGATTTGTGGTCCTTAAAAACTGAGGGAGCTGCAAAGTGAACACTCGGACCCACACACAGCCATTAATAGCAATGCCCTTGTGAATAACAAAGACCTGGAAACAGCCCAAATATCCATTTCCATCATTCACATAATGAATGGTAGTGTGTTGATGAGACATGATACCAAATGATTATCGAAAATATTGTGTGCAGGCCGGCGCAGTGGCTCACGCCTGTAATCCCAGCACTTTGGGAGGCCAAGGCAGGCGGATCACCTGAGGTCAGGAGTTCGAGACCAGCCTCAACATGGAGAAACCCTGTCTCTACTAAAAACACAAAAATTAGCCGGGCGTGGTGGTGCATGCCTGTAATCCCAGCTACTCGGGAGGCTGAGGCAGGAGAATTGCTTGAACCTGGGAGGCAGAGGTTGTGGTGAGCTGAGATCACGCCATTGCACTCCAGCCTGGGCAACAAGAGCGAAACTCTATCTCAAAAAAAAAAAAAAAAAGAAATATTGTGTGCAAAGGCAATGTCTTTGTTTGTTTGTTTGTTTGTTTGTTTGTTTTGAGACCGAGTTTCGCTCTTGTTGCCCAAGCTGGAGTGCAATGGCGCGATCTCAGCTCACTGTAACCTCCACCTCCCGGGTTCAAGTGATTCTCTTTTCTCAGCCTCCCGAGCAACTGGGATTACAGGCACATGCCACCACACCTGGCTAATTTTTTGTATTTTTAGTAGAAATGGGGTTTCACCATGTTAGCCAGGCTGGTCTTGAATGCCTGACCTCAGGTGATCCACCTGCCTCGGACTCCCAAAGTGCTGGAATTACAGGCATGCGCCACCGCAAAGGCAACGTCAATGCTATTCAAAGTAGCTGGCCCAGGAATTGTTCATGGGCACCGTCCGTCACAAAGAGCTTGCACCAGAATATAAATCTAGGTACTGCTTCCAATATGGGACAAGAATGGCCAGGAAAAAAAAAATGTCAACTGAGCTAAACTGTCACTAAGCTGTGCTTATTGAAACAGTTGATTTACACCTGGAGCAAGCTCTTTATCTCATCTCAGACTGGTAATAAACAGTTTGGGGGCTGGCACCAAAGACTCATTTTTAAGTAGCTCTGTTCCTTCCTGACACATAGAATGTGTTTATCTAAAAAATGTTCAGTGAGAAAGGCCGGGCACGGTGACTCACGCCTGTAATCTTAGCACTTTGGGAGGCCGAGGCGGGTGGATCACGAGGTCAAGAGATCGAGACTATCCTGGCTAACACGGTGAAACCCTGTCTCTACTAAAAATACAAAAAGATTAGCCGGGCATGGTGGTGGGTGCCTGTAGTCCCAGCTACTTGGGAGGCTGAGGCAGGAGAATGGCGAATGGCATGAACCCGGGAAGCGGAGCTTGCAGTGAGCCAAGATCATGCCACTGCACTCCAGCCTGGGCGACAGAGCCAGACTCCGTCTAAAAAAAAAAAATGTTCAGTGAGAAAAGCAAGACATGAAATCGTACATATGCATGGAAACGTACACAATGAGATCAAATGCATGATATCTACACTGACAAGGGAAGGGGAAGGAGCATTTATGGAACTCTAACCATGAGTCTGGCAGAGAAGTCTTCTATAGCTGAAGTAGGGTCTAGCAGGTAGGAATGTGAGGGTGTGTACGGAGCCGTAAGAATTCCAGCCTGGCTGGAGGGGAGGGGTGAGAGTGGAAAGCCATGAGTGCAAATTCAAATTTTAAAGACCATCTATGGTCAGCTCAGGAGCCAGGCTCTGGGGCAGCATTCGCAAAGTGTTATGAGAAACCCCAGCCCTATAAGATTTTAAAAGGATTTTCCGTAAAAACCACTGGGTTCCGTTCTTAAAGCGGTTGAGGAAGGCTGGATTAAATACAGTTGCACAGGTGACTTCACTGGAGGCCTATTCAGAAACCTTCCTGCTTTGGTGTCCCTTGAGATGGTCAAAGTGTGGGAAAGAGTGCAGGGTACCCAGACTTCTTTGACCAAAGAACCTCTTTTTCAAAGAGCATCTCAGATGGTAGGTGACCCATGAGGCACAGTGTGGGAACCCTACCTTGGGCCTGGGACCCCAGTCCAAGAAAGCGATTGATAATGATGAAGCGTAGTGGGCAAACAGGAAGTTGGGGCAGGGGGTCAAAACCAAGGGCTTTCAGAAGATCCACACTTCTGCCTGAGCTGGGAGAAGCGCACTTCTGCCTGGCCAGAGTTGAGAACAGCCCACAGGGAGGCAGAATGGGTGTGGTTGAGAATGGGAGTTCTAGAATCAGACCGACACGGACATGAATCCTGGTTCTACCTCTTACTGACTGCATGACCTGGGCAAGCCACTTCATCCCCTGGGCCTCAGTTTTCCCAGCTGGAAAGGGAGGGGGATAATAAAATGTACTGCCTTGCCTGCTCCCCAGGGTTTATCTTTGTTCCAAGCACAAACCAGAACAGGGACATTTACACTGTGTGCCACATTTGAACTAATGTCTTGTTCTTTCATTTAAATAACAATTATCCAAATGCCAACTGTGTGCCACACACTGTGCTCTTCACAGGGGATATAATTGGGACCAAGACAGAAACAAGACCTTCATGCCCTCTGCCTTCATTATGCCTCATAATATTAAATGATCTTCCAAATAATTACAATGGTCAAAAATGCTACAAGAAAAGCATGGCGGGGGTGCTGTGGGAAAGTGTGGTGGGGAACATGACCTAGCTTGGGAGGTCAGAGAAGATTTCTACGGTAATGTGATGTTTGGACTCAATCTTAAGGGAGAGTAGAGTGATGGGGGATGGGTGTTAACTGGGAAAAGCACTTAGGAGAGGGAACAACATCTGCAAAGGCTCTGGTGGGGAAGGGCTGTGGCTGGATTGATGGGCAGGACTAGATCATGCCAGGCCTTGTGGGGTCCCCGCCCTCTCCATGGGAACTTTTGCTGTCTGCTTAGACCCACGTCCTGCCTCCTCTTCCTCCTCTTGTTCAGTACTATCTTCTTGTTTTTTCTCCTCCATCTCAAGTCTCTTTCACACCAATTTCTGACTCTCCATTTTCACCCAAGGACATATTGTTACTCTGTTAGCATTTGTTTTCCCACACGGGCATAGAAACTCTCGTGGGTAGTGTTTAATTTCATTATTGAATGAATGTAGGGCCATAGCTAGCCTTACAGTGCCTTCACTCATATTAGCAAAAAGTACCCACTCTGAGCCGGGTGCAGTGGCTCACGCCTCAATCCCAGCACTTTAGGAGGCCAAGATGGGTGGATCACTTGGGGTCAGGAGTTCAAGACCAGCCTGGCCAACATGATGAAACCCCGTCTCTACTAAAAATACAAAAATTAGCCAGGTGTGGTGGCATGTGCCTGTAATCCCAGCTACTTGGGAGGCTGAGGCAGGAGAATTGCTTGAACCTGGGAGGCAGAGGTTGCAGTGAGTTGACATCGTGCCACTGCACTCCAACCTGGGCAACAGAGCAAGATTCTGTCTCAAAAAGAAAAAAAAAAAGTACCCATTCTGAGCAGATGTAGCCCCACAACAGGGCCCATTACAGTTCCTATTTGCCCACTTGGCTGCACAATTTGTTCAGTGAACAACCTGCCCAACTGTCCACTGCAGCCCTGAATGAATGAATGAATGAATGGACAAAGGAATGGGATTAAGATGAATGATAAGCTCTCAGGCAGAGAAAAGATTTGGAATGGGAGTGGAAGCCAGAAGATGAGTCCTATTGAATTTGGAGGAGTGGACAGGTAAGCCACAAACTCCAGCTGCTGGTTCCAGAACCCCCCACACCTATTCTCAGAAGTCAGGCTGTTTGACTGTTTCTGCCTATCCAAGCTGTTGTAGTCTCTCCGTGCCCAGGGAAGCTTGTATAAGACTTGAGTTGTTTCACTCCTCGAGTGTGACCAGCACCCTGAACTCTGTGTATGTACAGTGAGATTATGGGCGCCTCCAAGGTTTTGCCAAGCCCAGAAGGCCTTGTGCCTGCTCCTCTTCTTAGCCATATGAGGAGATAGCCAGGCTCTAGACAAAGCAATTTGAGAGCATTTGCTAAAGATATCGAGGACTGCAAACTAAAACAGACCCAGCCAAATCCCTCAGTGGGAAGGAGAGGATGCAGAAAAAATAGGTGGATGACCAATCCTCCGCTGGAGCCGCCCTGGAAGACTTTCCCAACATGCCGTATATTCCTGCTTTCTGCGTGTCAGCCCAGCTCCTTCCAGTCCCCAGTCGGCCTTACCATCTCTTTCCTCAACCCCTTTGAGGAAGCAAGACTTATAGCTCTGGGTTAGTCTTGACCAAACATCTACAAAGGGTTGCTTGTTTCCCTTTTTTTCCCCCTTTGCTCATGAGCAAATCATCCAAGAAGCCAAAGCTCTGGTACTTAAAGGGCCCGAGGTAGGGAACAGACACTGAGGCAGCTCATGAAATGCGATTTGTCACGGATGCTGACAAATCCATGGCCAGGCAAGGCCTTGGAAAAATCCTGCCACTAGGGCTGGCCACCTGCCAGCTCTGAAGTCAGTGGAGTTTTGAAGCCTTTCTCATCAGACAGGGAGTTTCCAAGCGCAAACCTGGTGTACTCTCCCCTCAAATGGGAGGTCCCTGGGGTGGCTGTGGAGGCTGCTCCTCTATCAGACCTCAGCTCCCCAAGGGCCGAGTCATGTCTCTCTCTTTAGATTGGGAGCACACCAGAAATAGTAATAAGAGAAATGGCTACCACTTATTTCATGCTTACCATGTGTCTGAAATGGCTGTGTTTTTTAAAAGAAATATATTAATTCATCTTAATTCTCATAACAACACTAAGAGAGACGTCTTAATGTTATTCTCATTTTCTACATGCAGAGACTGAGACATGGAAGTTGAATAATGTGCTCAAGATTGCACGGCTAGGTGGTGGAGGCAGGATTCTCTATCAGACTGAGAACAATACCGGGACAGGGACAATTCTTCCCCATACCTCTATCAGATTAAGAGTTTACTGAGGGCCAAGATTGGGCGTCCCTCCTCTGTCCACCCCTATCTCCCTGTGCGGATCAGAGATGGACCTTATTCAGTGCTGTGCCTGGAGCCTGGGTTGGGGCCAGGCAGTTGGCCTGACTACCATGGATGCAATTTCTATTCTTTACAACTCTGAGCTGGTCCCACAGAAATATGCCCCACAGGGCAGAGAAGAACCCAGTCTTTTGGAGATAGGGTATCTATCTGGGATGGAGGTCAGGATGCCAGTGTTTTTTCAATCCCCCAGATGCCTGGATGAGAGGCCCCAATGTGCCTGGGAGCCTGCGGACCCCTATCACAGGGAACATAGCTTCCGGAGCCAGGCCTGGTGCCGCCCAGTGAGCTGGGCATTTCCTTCTGTCCACAGCTCACCTCACTCCTGGCTACAAACCCAGCCATGAGTTTCTGGAACCTAGCAACTCTCGCAGGAAACAATGGAAACTTCAGTTTTATTCTCCTCCTCTATCATTACTCAAAAGGTTTTCCTCAAAGCTACACACATATAGTTTTCCTCTCCACCCATCAGCCTGGGGCTGCCCTGGAAATTTCAGGGAGCTGAGAGTAGGCAGTGGAGAGGTCCGGGGTCTTGGTGCTGTTTGCTGCCTGCGGCTGGGTCAGAGACAGATCATGGGGCTGTGATTTTACCACCTACCCAAGCATCCGTGATGGGGCTTTGGCAGGGTCTGTCTGTCTGGGCCTGGGTGTGTGAGCTGGTGTGGTTCTGGCTCTGGGGCTGTGATTTATGTGACTCAAAGTTGATGTGTGAGTGATTTACGTGGAAAATGGTGCAGGTGGGGTGGGCAGCTCAGTTCAGTACCCAGTGCCCACTATGAGGCACTGTGATTAGTGGGTGGGAACAGGTAAAAAATGCAGGCTGAGGCTGGGTGCGGTGGCTTACGCCTGTAATCCCAGCACTTTGGGAGGGCAAGGCGGGCAGATCATAAGGTCAGGAGTTGGAGACCAGCCTGGCCATCTCTACTAAAAATACAAAAATTAGGCAGGCGTGGTGGCATGCCTGTAATCCCAGCTATTCAGGAGGCTGAGGCCGGAGAATTGCTTGAACCCGGAGGCGGAGGTTGCAGTGAGCCAAGATCGCACCACCGCACTCCAGCCTGGGGACAGAGCGAGACTCCTTCTCAAAAAAAAAAAAAAAAAAAAAGCTGGTGAGCATGCAGGCAATGATGTGGGTCTGCGTGTGAAACGTGCGTGCCTGCGAGGAATCTGTGTGAAAAGGCGTCCTCCCGCTCCGTGACTTGTTGGGATGTGTGCATGAGTCTGTGTGACATGGGAACAAGCCTGTGAGAGGCCGAGTGTGGTGTGAGGGCTGTCCCCTGTGTCCCTGGTGGAGGTGAGAGTTTGGAAGCGAGTTAAGTGTGCGTGTGAGCCGGTGAGGATTGTTGGTACTTGAGAGTTGGGTCCAGAGCGTGAAGTGTTGCCGGGTAGCGCACAAGTGTGTTCGTGCAGTAAAGTTATGGTGTGAAGGTGTTCTTGGGTGTGGAAATTGGCGTGCACGTGTGGCGCGGAGTGGCAGCTGCGTGCGTGTGAGCTTGGGAAGGAGATCCCGGGATCCTCAAAAGCTGCGCGAGTGGAGTCGGCCCTGCGGGGCGTGGAAGTCGGCGGGGCGCGCGGGGAAACTGGGGAGCCGGGGATCGGGGAGGCGAGAGCGCCTGGCCCGGCGGCCCCATCCCATGCCCGGGCCCCCGGTCCCCCGCCTCGTCCCATCCCATACTCCAGGCCGGGTTTGGCGGGGAGCCGGGCCAGGCCGCGGCCCGCGCGGAGGGGGCTGGGGGCCCAGACAAAGGACCAGTGGGCTGCGCGGCCGGCTGGGGCGAGCAGAGCCCGCGGCCCGGGGGCGGTCCGGGGGCGGGGCCTGGCGCTCCGGGGAGGGGCGGTCCGGGGGCGGGGCCGGCGCCGCGGGGGCGGGGCGGGGCAGGCGGGGAGGAAAGCCGGCGGTGGGGAGCGGGCTGGGCTGTCCCGAGCTGGCCGGCGAGCGGGCGGCTGCGGGCCGCGCGGAGCGAGCGAGCGAGAGAGCGGCGCGGGCCGGGCCATGGGGCGGCGGGCGGCGGGCGCGCTGCTGCTGGCGCTGCTGCTGCACGGGCGGCTGCTGGCGGTGAGTGTGCGGGGCAGAGGGGCGGGGGGCGGGGGGCGGAGGGGCGGGGGGCAGGGGAGCTAGGGGCTACCCGGTCCTGCTCGCTGCCTCCCGCCAACTTGGCTGGGGCGCCCAAGCCTGCGCGGCGGGGACTCTGGCCCGGGACGGCGGCGCCCGCCGGGGACCCCGGGCCGGCGCCACCCTGCGGCATGGGGCTAATCCAGGAGGGCCACCAGTCAGGACCCTTCGTGGGGCCGGAGGCCGGGGGCCGGAGGCCGGGGGCGGGGCTGGCCCGCGTGGGAGCCCGTGGGTCTCTCGGCCACGTTGCCGAGTGCTGGAGTCTCGCTGGGCATGGTCCGGCCTACCATTCCTGGGGACCAGGAGGGGAAACTTTGAGCAGGGTGGGAACTTGGCAAGACAAGGGAACTCTTCTGCGCCAGCTTGGCAGAAGGGCCACTCATTGGTGATGGGGACCCTAAGAGTCTCGCTGAAACTTTACCACACCGTCTATCACCTTGGGGAGCTTGGACCCAGGTAGGCACAAGCAAAACTTTTGGGACAGAACTGAAGCTTGTGTGGAACACCCACGGGCCTCGGAGTCATACAGCCCAAGAGTTGAATCAATCCCTGCCTTTCACTCAGTAACTGTGTGACCTGAGGCAAGCTAGTTAACCTCTCTGAGGCCAGCCCCACGTGGGTCAAGGGAACTCAAAATGCATAGCTGCAGGGCGTTGCTGGACTGGGTGGAATGAGCTGCTAAGTGCGTGGTGCAGGGATGCAGTGCACCCTTGGGGGACCCGAGTTCCCCAGCTTTCCTCTTCCCAGGTCTCCACGAGGCAGGGAGAGGCCTGCCCTTGCAGTCTAGTCCCCTACTCTGAGCTTAGGTGGAGGAAAAGGGAATTCTAGGGTCAGGAATCCCGAGACTTAGAAGGCACTTGGCCAGCAGAGGCCCTGAGGACCTGAGTGAACTTGAGGAGGACTGGGCGGGGTCGGTGGGCAGGGAGCTAGTGGCAGATGTGGGTGGGGGCACATCTGGGGAGCCGAGCCTACCGTGGGGAGCCACAGAGCCACCCCCATTCTCTTCGAGGTGCTCCTAGGCAGTCCCCATACCTGCCCCCCTGTTCTCTGAGCCAAGAGAGGGACTTTTCTGACCAGGCTGGTGTTTACCCAGGAACTGCCTGCCTGGCCTCACCTTGCTGGCTTCGTGGCACCTCTGCCCTCCTGAGTCACTCGTCAACCCCCCACCCAGACCTGGCTCCTCACTGCTCTTGCCCCACCCACCCAGCACTTCTCCTCCCCCACTCCCACTCTGGGCGGCCTCCTCTGTCGTCCTCCTGTTTCAGCCTCTCACCCCGAAATATTCAGCAGGGCCATCCAGTAGCTCCCTAGTCTTGACCTGAACTTGCACTCCCGGCACTGACTTTTACTTTTCCCAACGCACCAACCTAGCACATGGGATGTTTTCCGAGGCCCAACAGTCTTTCCTGACCTTCCTCCAGCTCTGCCCCCTGATGAGGGGCTCCTCCATGCCCGGGTGCGGTAGGATGGCGGTGGGTGGAGTTGTTTGCTGTGTGCATAAAGAATTTCCACAGACATTCCTGGACCGCGGCAGATCATCTCATTCACTTGTTCATTCAACAGATCATCACTGAGCGACATTCCATGGCAGTCACCGGGAGTACAGGGGTTCATTCTTCGGGCAGATATTTGCCATGCACCTACTGTGTGCCAGTGAACCAGTGAACCTGGTGTGGTGCTAGGGGCTGGGGTGGTGGGGACCAGCAAGGACAGGCCCTGTCTGTGCCTTCCCAGCACTCACAGGCTGGTGGGCTGTAATTTAGACAAATAAACAGGCAGCTCCAATCCTATGGGATTAGAGAGCCTTCTCAGTAACACATGGAGGGTCGCTGTCCCACCCCAGGCTGCTGGTGGTGGGCTGGAAAGAGCTTGGCCCCTGAAGTCTCTTTATAAAATTCTTTTTGAAAAGTTTTTCAGGCCAGGCGCGGTGGCTCATGCCTGTAATCCCAGCACTTTGGGAGGCCAAGGCGGGCGGGTCACGAGGTCAGGAGTTTGAGACCAGCCTGGCCAACATAGTGAAACCCCGTCTCTACTGAAAATACAAAAATTAGCCGGGTGTGGTGGTGCATGCCTGTAATCCCAACTACTTGGGAGGCTGAGGCAGGAGAATCGCTTGAACCCAGGAGGCGGAGGTTGCAGTGAGCCGAGACTACACCATTGCACTCCAGCCTGGGTGACAGAGTGAGACTCCGTCTCAAAACAAACAATAAAAAGTTTTTCAGGGCCAGGCGCGGTGGCACACGCCTGTAATCCCAGCACTTTGGGAGGCCGAGGCGAGCGGATCGTGAGGTCAGGAGTTCGAGATCAGCCTGGCCAGCATAGTGAAACCTTGTCTCTACTAAAAATACAAAAAGTTAGCCAGGCGTGGTGGCACGTGCCTGTAGTCCCAGCTGCTCGGGAGGCTGAGGCAGGAGAATGGCGTTAACCTGGGAGGTGGAGCTTGCAGTGAGCCGAGATCTCGCCATTGCACTCCAGCCTGGGCGACAGAGCAAGACTCCGTCTCAGAAAAAAAAAAAAAAAAAACAGGGCATCACACTTTGTTGCCCAGGCTGGTCTCAAACTGCTGGCCTCAAGCGATCCTCTCGCCTTGGTCTCCCAAAGTGTTGGGATGACAGGCGTAAGCCATCATGCCTGGCCTGTCCCTGAAGTCTTACAGACCCAAGTTTGTGTCTCCAGGCTGCCATTTCTGGCTGTGTGATCTGGGGCAAGTTCCTCTCTCTGAGCTTTAGTTTCCAAATCTGTACAATGGGGTTGAGGAGTTTGTTGCAAGTCAAAAATGCGATCAATTCCTAGCCCAGGCTCCCAGCACGCCTTGGACCCTCCTTGCCTGCTGCCCTTTCTCTCATCTGCCCTTCAGTTCGGTCCGGAGCCAGTGGCGTATGGGGAAGGGTTGGGCACAGGAGCAGGGTAAGATGGGCCTTAGGGAGCTGAAGACCTCCCCGGGACGGGGGACAGGACCGCAGGAAGCTGGTCTGTGATTAAGTGTGGGTGTAATTTCAGCTGTTGGGAGGTGAGGAGGCTTGCTGGAGGAGGGGGCTGGGCCTGGGTGACTCGGCAGGCCTTGGCCTGCTGACCCCTTTAGGGCGGCCCTGGGGGGGACAGGCGTCTTGAGGGAGACTCGGTGGTGATTAAGGTGTTTTCCAGGGCCGAGGAGGGAAGTTGCTGAGATACCTGTTTCCTGCCGCAGCTGGATTTCCTCACTGGGGAGGCTGCCAGCTGAACTGGAGGAGCCTCCCCTTCCTGGCGGTCCCCCAGCCCTCCCCCCCACGCAGCCAGCTGCTCTGTCCCCTGACACTAGCCTACTCATTCCATACCTGCAGCCGGCACAGGATGGGGTTTTGAGTGTGCCCTGGACATTCCCGGAGGGAAGGAGGGCAGGCTGCAGGTCTGTCTGCAGGGTGGAGGCTGGAAGGGGCAGAGATGGACCACTCCCCATCCCTTAGGCCCAGTTCCCCGTGTCTGGGAAGCTGTGGCCCCTGCCTGGCTTGGCCTGGGCCTGTTCTCAGGCTGAACGCAGACAAGTTAGAATCTGTGGGTCTGAAGCCCTGCCCGGGAGACGGTGGAAAGAAGGTGGCAGGAGGTGACTGGGTTCAGGGCCTGGAAGATGCGAGAGCAAAGTAGAGAGGAAGGAGCTCTTGGGGTGCCAGGCTGGATGATGACAAAGTAATACGGGTACTTCACACTTACCCAGTACCCACTGTCTGCTCTGAGTTTCTCAGCGAATCCTCCCATTCATCTGTGTTTCCTGCTCACCACCTCCCTGCGGTGCTCAGAATTAGGTCCCAGCCCCTGACTTAATATAGCCTACGAGGCCCTGCAAGACCCGGCCTCCTGCCACCTGCTCCTCTCAAACTCCTCCAGCTATACCAGTCTTTGTTTATTTTTCTTTTCTTTTTTTTTTTTTTTTTTTTTTTTGAGACAGGGTCTCACACTGTCACCCAGGCTGGAGTGCAGTGCCACTGCACCCAGCCTTTTCTTTTCTAATGAATATAAAAATTTAAAACAAATAGAGATGGGGTCTCATTGTATTGCCCAGGCTGGTCCCAAACTCTTTTTTTTTTTTTTTTTTTGAGACGGAGTCTCGCTCTGTCGCCCAGGCTGGAGTGCAGTGGCGCAATCTCGGCTCACTGCAAGCTCCGCCTCTCGGGTTCACGCCATTCTCCTGCCTCAGCCTCTCCGAGTAGCTGGGACTACAGGCACCCACCACCACGCCCGGCTAATTTTTTTTGTATTTTTAGTAGAGACGGAGTTTCACCGTGGTCTCGATCTCCTGACCTCGTGATCCGCCCGCCTCGGCCTCCCAAAGTGCTGGGATTACAAGCGTGAGCCACCGCGCCTGGCCGGTCCCAAACTCTTTAACTCAAGCTACCCTCCCACCTCCGCCTTCTGAAGTGCTAGGATTATAGGCATGGGCCACCTCGCCTGACCAGGTCTTTGTTTCTTGAGCATGTGAAACACACTCCCACCTTAGAGTCTCTGCATCTGCTGTTCCTTCTGCCTGGAACACTTGTCCCTGTAATATCCATATGACCCTCTCCCTCTCCTTCAGGTCCTTACCACTCTGCCCATAATGGCTGTCTCCTTAAACTGCTTTATTTTTGTTCTCACAATTGTCTGGCCTGTATTTCTCTGTATTTGTTTATGTGTTTATCTGCCTCCTCCTGCTCAGTTTTAAGTTCTTCGAGAGCAGGACCTCCTTTGTTTTTGTTCACTGCTGTATCCTTAGCACCTGGCAGGTAGTAAGTGCTTAGTGAATATATTTGTCGAATGTTTTAAGCTATAGCTACTAGCCTGATCCCCATTCTCTAAGCAGAGGACATTGAGGCACTGAGAGGTTACGTAACTTGCCCAGCGACTTACATATCCACACACTCAGAGATGCCGCAAGCCAAGTTTTGAATCCAGACGGAGCTCTCCTAATCACTCCACTACTGCCCCATGTGCTTGTCGCGGGCAGTCAGTAGATATTGCTACAGCTTGTCACAGATGTTGATTAAGAACTCTGGTCCCAAGTATTACAGGGGCTACCTCAGGCAAGGAATATCAGGGATTAGCTCGGGGACAGAAGCTCCTAGGGTGGATGTGCCTCAGTGTCCATGGGGTCTCCTAGGGACGCCTGTGCCTGGAGGGAAGCCTAGGAACTAAACTCTAGGGTGGTCATTTTTAGGTTTGTTAATTCATTAGTGTTCTCATCAGATATTCCCCAGGACTCTACAGGCAGTTGAATTTATCCAGGGACTTTCAGGCCTGAGTGGGCCAGGCCGGCCCTGCCCAGTGTGGGAGGTCAGGGGCCCCTGCCCCTGCCATGCTGCTAGTGGGGGAAGGGGAAGAACACCCTCATGGTTGTCCTGCGTGGAGCCTGCGATGTTTTTTTCTGGCTGTTCACTGGGGGCTCAAGGTTTAGGGTGAGTCTGCAGAGCTTCAAGGGCTGCCTGGCCTTGGGGTGAGAGGCTCAGGAGGGAGGGCAGGAGGGCCTGCCCAGGCTATGGAAAGATCTAGAGCAATGATTCAGAGGCCACTTGGAGGCCAGACGTGTGGGTTCTGCCCCCTCAGACTACTTGGGGTATATGGGAAGGGTTCCCAGCCCTGGCTTGTTGCCCCGCTCCCCTCCGCCCAATCCAGTCCCAGCTGTGAGGGGTCAGGCTGGAGGAGGAAGTGAATATGATTCCATTCCCCGGCAGCCTCCCAACGATCTGCTGGGCCTACCTCTCCCCATCCCAGGGCCTACCCTGGCCTTTCCCTCCTCTCGATCCTGCTCCTGCCGAGAAGAGGGAGGCTGCGCCGAGGGTCCCAGCCCTGCTGGAATGTCGCTTCAGGCTGGGCCTTGGCCTCTTTGGCCCTGCCACCCCCTCCTGCTCCCGGGGCCAGCTGCCCCAGCGCCCAGAGCTGGCTGACTGAAACCCAGAAGTATGTGTGGAACTCACTTCGCGGGGAGCCGCCGGCCTCACTGCCCAGCCTGGTGGCGTCAGGGCTGTGTCAATAGCAGCCTTGAGAGGGGTGTGGCTCGAGGCTGCTGGGGTGGCTGGGTCGGGGGTGCTGTCATGAAAGCCCTGAGAACAAGGTGGCTCTTTGAGGCCTGGGAATGTGGGGCCTTTGAGTCTTGCTGCCCCCAGCACCACCCTCCCTTCCCTTCCATGATGCTCATCTGTGCCAGGCCTGCAGGGACCTCAGAGCATCCCTGGGGGCATCTGTGGCATCCTGAGATAGCCTTAGGACCAGCTCCTAGCTCCTGACCAGAGCCCATTCCCTGAGCCGTGAAGGAGAGTGTCCTGTTGCTCTGGGTTTTAGGGGAGTATCTGGTGCACAAAGCCTTGCAGAGTGTATTGAATGAATGAATGAACAAATGATGTATGTGATTAAGCATTTGTTAAAATTCATTTCACAAATATCTGTGGAGCATCTTCTATGTATCTGACTGTGTTCTAGATTTTTTTTTTTTTTTTTTTGAGAGGGAGTCTTGATCTGTTACCCAGGCTAGAGTGCAGTGGTATGATCTTGCCTCACTGCAACCTCTGCCCCCCAGGTTCAAGAGATTCTCCTGCCTCCACCTCCCAAGTAGCTGGGATTACAGGAACGCACCACCACGTCCAGCTAATTTTTGTATTTTTAGTAGAGATGGAGTTCCACCATGTTGGCCAGGTTGGTCTCCTGGCCTCAAGTGATCCGCCCATCTTGGCCTCCCAAAGCACTGGAATTACAGGCGTGAGCCACTGCACCCGCCCTGTTCTAGATCTTGAGGTTACCGCAGAGAATAAAAATGTCAGATTCCTTCCTCTCATGTCACTTGCATTATAGCTAGTGCAGGAAGACAGACAATAAATGAAATACATTAGGTGGTGATAAGTGCTCAGAAGAAAAAATAAAACAGGGAAGAGGGCAGTGAGTGATGAGGCGGGGTAGGGTGGGGTGGTAGGAAAAGCCTCTGATAAGATAAATTTGAACTGAAGGAGACCTGAAATAAGTGAGCGGGTGAGCCTCGCAGATATCAATGGAAAGGGCATTCCAGGCAGAGGGCACAGCTAGTGCAGAGGCCCAGAGGTGGGAGTGTCCTTGGCATGTCTGTGGAAAAGCAAGGAGGCCCGTGGGGCTGGAGCAGCATCAGTGAGGGGGAGAGTGGTGGACGTAGCAGGCAGGGGGGTGGCAGAGGGTGATCAGCAGAGCCTTGGCCGTGGGAAGGACCTTGGATTTGTGTCTGAGTGAATTGAGAAGTCACTGAAGGGGCCTGGTGCTCCACAGGATTGCTCTGGCTGCTATGTGGAGAGGAGCACAGGGAGGGTCCAGAGCAAAGGCAAGGAGGCCATGACCCGGGCCACACGATGGGAGCTCAAGCCAGGACCACGGAGCTGGGAGATGGTTGAATCCCCAGTACATTTTGAAGATGGGTCACTAGGATTTGCTAGTGGGTTGGATGTGGGGTGGGACAGAACGAGAGGAGTCCAGGATGCCTCCACAGTCTTTGGCTTCAGCATCCCGAAGGATGGAGCTGCCACTACCTGAGATGGGAAAACTCCAGGAGGAGTGGGCTTAGGAGGAAGATCAAGAATGGCAGGAGGTGGAGTCCAGAATTCTCAGAACAGTTAATTTATTTGTGTCTTCTCTTACGATCTGTTTGGACAATAAAAATCCTTAAAAAAAAATAAAATGAAAAGGGCAGATGGGCCAGGAGTGGTGGCTCACACCTGTAATCCCAACACTTTGGGAGACCCAGGTAGGAGGATCACTTGAGCCCAGGAGGCGGAGGCTGCAGTGAACCATGATCTTGCCAGTGCGCTCCAGCTTGGGTGATAGAGCGAGACCCTGTCTCTTAAAAAAAAAAAAAAAAAAAGAAAAGAAAAAAAGAATGGCAAGTGATGGAGGGGACAGCATGGGTGGGGGTTGGACTGGCTCACATGCCTGGCAGTCATCCCCCTACCCATCCCCAGCCAGGAGCTCCCCCGTCCCCACCCAAGCTGGGGCCTCTCCGTTGGCTTGTGGTGTAGGCGGAAGGGATCTTGCTGAGTGTTCATTTGTGAAGTTGCAGACTCTGCCTTAGAACTCCACAGCCGGAGCTCATGGCTTGTAGATTTATTCTTACCCCCTCATCTAGAGTGGAAGCTGCATGAGGGCAGGGACGTAGCTTTGTTCATTGCTGTTTGCCTGGGCTAGGCAGATAGTAGGTGAACACATTAAAAATTCAAGTGAGGCTGGGCGCGGTGGCTCACAACCTGTAATCCCAGCACTTTGGGAGGCTGAGGCAGGCGGATCACCTGAGGTTGGGAGTTCGAGACCAGCCTGACCACCATGGAGAAACCCCGTCTCTACTGAAAATAATAATAAAAAAAATCAGCCAGGCATGGTGGCACATGCCTGTAACCCCAGCTACTCAGGAGGCTGAGGCAGGAGAATCACTTGAACGCAGGAGGCAGAGGTTGTGGTGAGCCGAGATTGCGCCATTGCACTCCAGCCTGGGCAACAAGAGCAAAACTCCATCTCAAAAAAAAAAAAATTCAAGTGAATAAAGGATGGGCGCGGTGGCTCACGCCTGTAATCCCAGCACTTTGGGAGGCCAAGGTGAGCAGATCACTTGAGGTCAGGAGTTCGAGACCAGCCTGGCCAGTATGGTGAAACCCCGTCTCTACTAAAAATACAAAAAAGTTAGCCGGGTGTGGTGGTGCGTGCCTGTAGTCTCAGCTACTCGGGAGGCTAAGGTAGGAGAATTGCTTGAACCTGGGAAGCGGAGGTTGCAGTGAGCCGAGATCGTGCCATTGCACTCCAGCCTGGGTGTCCTTGTGAGACTCTGTTTCAAAACAACAAACAAACAAATTCAAGTGAATAAATTAATGGCTTTGAGGAAGCCAGCAGGCCAAGAAGGCCCAGGCTCCTTGCTGAGATTGGAAAGGGGCGTGCTCTGGCCCCTGCACTTGGGAGCTGCCTGCCCAGCCATGCTCTCTGCAGGGCCCCAGAAGATGTGGGACAAGCTGGGATGTCCACTCTGCCCTTTTTGACTTGTCTGTGTCCTCACTGGTCTCAGAGCCCCTTCCCTGGGCACTGTGGTCAAGGGAAAGATGTGAGCTCAAAAGGCCCTGCCTTCAAGTCTTGGCCCAGCCCTGACTGGCTCTGTGACCTTGGGCAAGTTGCTTTACCTCTCTGAGCCTCAGTCAACTGTGGAATGGGGAGGCCTGCTTCCTGGTGGTTATGAAGTAACCAGGTGGATGCACCTTGCTCAGTGCCTGGAATGTGGCAGGTATTTGACAATCCGTGATTGCACTAAATCTTGTTCCTGCTAAAGGCAAAGCTGATGGAATATCTGAGGCAGGGTTCCCAGGGCCCAGCCGGTCATGCCTTCTCTATGACCCAGGTCCTGTACTGGGCTTATTGAATGAATGGCTGTGTAAGGGGATTGTCCATTCCCTGGGCCTCTTTCGCAGTCTCAGAGCTCCGGGTGTAACTGCCTGTGATCTGTCACTGCTCCTCCTTCCCCTACCGAGGCCGCAGCTGTAGGACAGAGTCCATCCTTCCACCCTGATTGCTCCTTCCTGGACTGAGAGAAGGAGGGGGGCACACCCCAGGGTGTGGCCTGGGAAAGGCTGGAGCCTTTGGACGCCTTGTCCCCTTCCCAGATGTGTGCAGTTGGTGGGCTCTGAGCAACAGGAGGTGTGGCCAAGGGCTCCCATGGGTGCAGAAAGGATGTTCATGTATCCTGAGGGTAGTGACGGTGGGGGGGTGGGGGACGTCCTGGGACCCCATCCTAGCCCTGTCCCCCCTGGCCTACACTGGAGGAGGCAGGACCTTGCCTGGGGAGCTCTGGGCAAACCCGTAGTTGGTCCTTACTTGGTGGGATGTGGGGCTGCTCGACTCTAAATCTGGCTCCTGTGGCCTCAGAGAAACGCAGGACTCAGGAGAGAGAGACACACAGGCCTGGGGATCTCACCCCACCCCACCCTGTGCTTTGGGCTTGGGCTGTTGGGTAGAGATGTGTCCCCTCCCCACCAGGCGGGTCACACCTAGGTGTTTTGTAACATTTGGCCTCTTTCCCCATCTTTCTCCCATCCCAGTCGGTGGGGAAGGGGAGGCCTGGCTGGGGCCTGAGCCTGGGGAGGACTTCAGAGGTGGCCTCGGGTCACCCCACAGATGCTTCTCAATGGGTGGGGCTGGGATTCCCAGCTGCCTCTGGCCCCTTCCCAGCCCACGTCCAGGTCCCTGCCACCACCTCCCCACTCCCCGCGCCTGCCCATGGCTCTCTCCCAGGAAGCCGGCTCCGGCCCCCACCTCCTGGTCCTGGCCTCCCCTCCTAACTAACCCCAGCTGACTCAACCCTCTCCTTGTTTGGCATTTCCAATTTTCAAATAGTTGGGAACTGGGATCATGCCTCTTCTTGGATCCCTTACTGGGCTGGATGGATTGAAATTCTGGCCTCATAAATCCCAGCCCTAGTGGCCTCTACTCTATCATTTTCTTTCTTTTTTTTTTTTTTGAGACTGAGTCTCACTCTGTCTCCCAGCCTGAAGTGTAGTGGTGCGATCTCGGCTCACTGCAACCTCTGCCTCCTGGATTCAATAGCGATTCTCTTGCCTCAGCCTCCCTGGTAGCTGGGATTAGGGATTACAGGCATGCACTACCACGCCTGGCTAATTTTTGTATTTTTAGTAGAGACGGGTTTTCACCATGTTGGCCAGGCTGGTCTCGAACTTCTGACCTCAGGTGATCCGCATGCCTCAGCCTCCCAAAGTGCTGGGATTGCAGGTGTGAGCCACCACACCCAGCAGCCTCTGTCACTTTCACGGCTCTTCACCCTTTCCTGCCTTTTGCCTTGCTATGACCCTTAGGCCAGAGGAACAGAAACCCAGGAGTTTCCTGGGGACAGACCAGTCTCTTCCCTGTCCTGGGACCTGCAGGTTCTCCTCCCCAGTGGCCTCAGTCACATAGGTCACCAGCCAACGTTCCCTGAGTGCTGACACCTTCTCATTAAAACCGCCACCCTCTTTAGAGCCAAGCCTCCCACTGGCTCTTGCCAGGCATTATCTCATATAATACTCACAGCAATCTTTTGAAGTTGGCATTATATCTCCATTTTGCAGAGCGGGAAACTGAGGCATCAGGAGGGGGAGTTGGGGGCCAGATTCTCACTTGTAATCCCAGCACTTTGGGAGGCCTAGGCGGGCAGATTGCTTGAGGCTAGGAGTTCGAGAGCAGCCTGGACAACATGGTAAAACCCTGTCTCTACTGAAAATACAAAAATTAGCCGGGTGTGGTGGCTCATGCCTGTAGTCCCAGCTTCTTAGGAGGCTAAGGCAGGAGAATCGCTTCAACCCGGGAGGCGGAGGCTGCAGTGAGCCGAGACTGTCTCAAAAAAAAAAATAAAAATAAAAAAATAGAAGGAGTGGCTGGCCCTTCATCCATCCAGTACGTGCCACACCTGGGAATGCAGCCCAGGTTGTCAGACTCCCAAGTCGCCATTGTTTTCCCCAGTGGGTCCTATTGTGTCCAGAGAGAGGAAGTCTGGGAGGGCTGTGTGGAGAAGGTGGGTCCAGACTGGCCTTGGCAAAGGGTTATAGGAGGCTGCATGTCTGCCACATGGGCTTTGCCAGTTCCTGCTTCACAGACTCGGGTGCCTTTTTGCCCTTTGGCTTCCATTTCAACCCAGTGATAATGTTCCCCAGAGAGAAGGATGTGGCCTTCCCTGTGATTGAGACCCCTGGGAACCCTGATTCTTCTCAGTCAGGTCCCAAGCTCCCTGTGGGGCCTGCAGGTTTTGCCCTGTTGGGAGTTCAGTGAGTTTTGCTGAGCGGGGCCTGCTCTGAGCCAGCCCTGTGTCCCCCTCATACTGGGGGCTTGGGTGAAATACAAGGCAGAGAAGCACATGGCTCAGCTGCGAGATGAAATCTACATCCAAGTCCCGCGTTGTGTTGTTTCAACAGCCCTGTGCGGTGGAAGCTTCAAGAATCCTTCCATCCATCCCTCTGTCCACTCATTTGTTCACATATTCAGCTAGTGCTGCCTGAGGACCTGCTGTGTGCCTGACATCGCGCTCATTGTTTGATCTGCGTTATCAATCCCACTGTACAGCTGGGGTTATGCCTCCATTTCCCAGCTGAGAAGTAGCTCAGAGAGCAGGGAATAGCCAGGCGCAGAGGAAGGTGGAAGCTGCCTTCAGCGTCACCAGACCTCCTGGGAGAAATTGGAGGCATGGTCCCTGCTCTCCGTCTGCCTTGGATCTTGCTGGAGAGGCAGGACTCGTAAGCTGTAAGTGCCCAACACAACTCAAAGTCCATACAATAACAGAGTGTCAGGGGAAGGAAAAGATTGATTGGGCATGAGTTATCTGGAAAGACTTTCTAGAGGAAATGGGGCTTAAAGAGCAAGTCTGATTTGGCTGGTAGAGGAGGAAAGCATTGTGGCAAGGTTCCAGGAGTTGTCCCCATTGTCCCTGGACTCACATTGTCCACATTGTTGTTGCATGTGCGAGAGCAGGAAGACACTCGCCTGCTGCCAGAGTCGTTAAAGTTGGGAAAGAATAAGAGGAAGTCCCCAAGATAGCTGAGGTGACATTCATTGCTGGTCAGACCAGGGAGGCAAGAGGTTAAGACCTGGGCCTCCACTTGGTCACCAGCCGGCTACCATCCCTCCTCCCTGGGCCTCAGTTTTCCTACTCACAAAATGGGCTCCTTTCTTGCTTGTTGGCCACCTTCCAAGTCAGAAGAAAGGGACCCTGAGTTCTTGGAGAAAACTGCTCACTACCCCCAAGAGTTGGTGGCGTTCCATTCTCTGGGGCCTGGGGTGGTAGGCATCTCAAGGAGCCCACCACATCACCAATCCCATGTCTTCCTTCGTTGACGCTGTTGATTCCTTCCCCTGGCACTCTGTTATTGTATGGACTTTGAGTTGTGTTGGGCATTTATAGCTTACGAGTCCTGCCTCTCCAACAAGATCCAAGGCAGACGGAGAGCAGGGACCTTGCCTCCAATTTCTTCCAGGAGGTCTGGTGACGCTGAAGGCAGCTTCCACCTTCCTCTGCGCCTGGCTATTCCCTGCTCTCTGAGCTACTTCTCATCTGGGAAATGGAGGCATAACCCCAGCTCTCAAGTGCCAGGCTCTGGGCCAGGGAAGCAGATGAAGGAGATGGCCCCTGTGCCCTAGACCTTGAAGCCTGTCCTGTCTTCTTGTGTAGCCCCAGAATCTCTCTTGCCATGCTCTGTCCATGTCAGTTCACCTCTGCTCTTGGGTACCTGTTGCTAAGCTGACATCAGGGGCATTCATTGTAAATGTCTGTTTAGAAAGTGTGACTAGGAGTCACAAGATTCCTAAACTCTTATGTGATCCCACGCCATTGAACTTCTTTGAGCTTAATTTTCCCCAGAAGCAAAATGGGACCGTTCATTCATTTGGCAAACATTCTCGGAGTGACAGCGGTATGCGAGGCCTTGTGTTGGATCTAAACACCAACCGTGGGCTTGTGGAGCTTGTGGTCTGATAGGGGAGAGAGGCGGAGTGGTGGGCCAGTTGGTAAAGGAGTAGGGAGAAGGAGGCTGCATTCAAGGAAGACACTCGAGGACTACAGCAGGATTTCAGGGCCACCAGACGTCTGGGAGATCTCTTGAGTCGTTGTGACTTGGTCTCAGCACTCATTTATGAGTCTGTTTCCCTTGCAGTGAGCCTGTGGGAGGAGAGGACCTGGGAGCCAGCTCCCCTGGGCGAGGGCAGGGGGAGGGCCCACAGCAGCAGAGAGAAGGGCAGGCCGATTTTATCGTGAGTCTCAGATGAGCTCATGGATGTGCAAAATAGCGAGGACTATTTATGTTGAGTCTGGTTATTTTATTTTATTTTTGAGACGGAGTCTTGTTCTGTCGCCGAGACTGGAGTGCAATTGGCATGATCTCGGCTCACTGCAACCTCGGCCTCCCTGGTTCAAGCGATTCTTCTGCCTCAGCCTCTCGAGTAGCTGGGATTACAGGTGCCCGCCATTACACCCAGCTAATTTTTGTATTTTTAGTAGAGACGGGGTTTCACCATGTTAGTCAGGCTGTTCTCGAACTTCTGACCTCAGGTGATCTGCCTGCCTTGGCCTCCCAAAGTGCTGGGATTACAGGTGTGAGCCACCGTGCCCAGCTGAGTCTGGTTATTTTCATTTAGGAGAAATGGAAGCTGCCAACAGAGCCCAGGTTTGGGGTTCCCTGGCGTTGAGTGGGTTAAGTGAGGGGCGCAGTCTTGGGGTGCCTGCTTTTCAATTTCCTCCCTCTTTTTTCCCTCCCGGCCTCCTGGGGTGGGGGTCGGGGCGGGATGGGGGAAACATCAGCTCAAGCCTGGATTTGACTTGAGGAAATGGGAGGAAATGGGAGGAAAGGGTTAATTAAGTCAGTCTGGCTTCCCACCTCCCTGGTAGGGGTTGAGGAGGGGGGTCTGGGATGGCTAGGGCAGGAATGTGTGATAAGATCAAAGCTTTCAGCTGGCCTGGGCCCCACCTCTGGTTTCACCTGAGCAATTGAAGGGAATTCTCTAGCTGGGAGGACTGTGGCTTCCTAGGCAGGGGGGTTTTAGGCAGGGCCACCTTCCTCCAAGAGGCCACACCTCACGTTGGCTTCAGGTGCTTCCTCCTTCCCCCCACACCTCCACCTCATCTCCCAGAAGACCCACCTTGTGCCCTGACAGGTACTAGAAGCCCCAGGGGCCACCTTTACTTGGTACTTCAAATGGGGGGGATGCACCCTCTCTAGCAACAGGCCTCTCTCCTGCTCCATCCACTGCCCTCTCATAGTTTGGGTTTTTAAGCCCAGGACACTTGGTTTTAGAAAGACCAGGAGGACCCTGGCTAAGGAGCTGAAAGGCTTCAGACCGCCCAGAAAAGAGCCCAGAGCCTCCTTGCTGTGGTTGTTAGCTCCCGTCCATCAATTCCGCACCGTTTCATTCTGCAGGTTGCACTTTGGGACAGTGTCATAGGCAGGAGGCATAGCCCTGAGGCCTGTCCTAGCTTCATCACTGATTGCTGTGTGACCCTGGGCTGGTGAGTTCGCCTCTCTGAGCCTCCTCTGTCAGGTGGGAATGGCAAGTCCTACACTGCAGGGTTTTGGTGAAAATTAGAGATCATATAAATAGCCTACAGCTGGAACAGGCAGTTGATAAATAACAGGAACTATTATTTTGTGATTTTATTTTTCCTCCTTCGAGAGGGCCCCTGGTACTTGGTCCTAGATAAACCTCTGGGTCTCAGTTCTATTGTTTCGTGCCCCTGCAACCCCACCTGCCACCTCACCCCCGCTATGGGAAGGCCCCTAAGTCCCAGAGTCCATCCTCTCCTCCAAAACTCTTTTCTTACGGGATCTTCATAATGTTGGGAGGGGAGCAAGGTGGGAAGGGGTGTGAGTGCAGGGGGCCGAAGGCTCTGTAAATGCTCTCAGGGACCTTCCCTGGGGATAGCAGGTTGAGCCTTCCTGGACAGCCAGTGGTCCAAGCTTTCCCTCTCCACTGCCAGAGGCCCCAGCAGGCCAGCTGGGCTACAGAAGTGGCCCCAGGAGGCACTCAGTAGGGAGGAGCGGATGCCGGGGGTGCCGCAGCCCGGGCTTCTGCCTGCTCTCCACGCTGGCTCTGCCCTGGTTAATGATTACTCTGGGTGAGCAGGAGAGCAGCAGAGGGGACCCTCCCAGCCCCTTAACCACTGGTTGCACCCGAGGTATGTCAGTAGTCCGGTGTTCCCTGCTTTAATGTGGCAGCCTGCTCTGGGGTACGCGGGGCAGGGAAGCAGGGGCTTGAAGTCACATAGACAGGCAGCTTGTGCACCTGGGGTCCTGGGGACAGTCTTAGGGCCCACAGGATCTAGGTGCAATGTGAACGCTGGTGTAATAACAGGCCCTGTGGTTTGGTGGCAGCTATATGAACAGATCCTGCAATAATCCACAAGGCAAGGAAGCCGCTTCTAGCTCAGAAAATCCTGCACTCCTCCTCTCCCAGGCTCAGACCCTGCACAGGAGTCCTAGTAGGACGATTAGGGCTTTGGGGCAGCTGGGCTTGGCTTCCAACCCCCAACTCTGCCAGTTCTGGGCTGTATGACCTTGGGCAAGTCACTTTACCTTTCTGAGTGGCTGCTTCCTTATCTGAAAGAAGAGAATGCTAATCCCTACTTTGCAATGGCAGCGAGCCACTGGGAGGGAGGTATTTAGTTCACAATTAATACCTGGGGAATGGCAGCAATTGTTATATTACCGTTAGAGTTTTTGTTATTAGGAGAAAGGGAAATTGAATCTTCCTCTTGGGTAACCAGGGCGACAATGGCTGTTGGGGATGAGCTGGAAGATCTGCCCGGGGGAGGAGGCATAGGCAGATCCCAGACACTTGTTTGAAGAGGGCATGTAGGAAAGGGCTGGAAGGATGAAGAGAACAGGGGCTTAGCAGAGATCTCAGCCGCCCTAGGCCCACCTCAGACTTCTCAGCCTGGATTCCTCCCCGGGCTGGGTCCTGCTGCTGGCGAATCCGGGAGTGGGGGAGGAGGGAGAACTGTTTTATTTTGATAACATTAGGGCATTTTCCCCTACTGGCAGCTGCTATTTTGAGAGCCCTGGAGAGCAGGGGCTATGGTTAAATTAGGTAATGTTGCTCCAACAGGAATGTGTGAAGCAGGCAGGCTGAGGCTGCAGAGAGAGGACAGTCAGTTCACTCCATATAAAATTAAACTGCAGCCTGGAAAAGAGCAGCTTGGGCCACTTTATAAGGCGATGTGGGGGGAACCACTGGAAGCTGCTGCTAGTGGAGTGAAAGTGATGGCCCAAGGCCTCTTTTTAGGGAGCCTGGGCCTCTGCCCAGAGGCCTGGCTGACCCAGCAAGGAGCTAGTGACTGGCCTGAGGGGGCAGAGCTGGGGTGTCTTCAGCTCCACGCCTGTGGCTGCTACTCGAGGCGGGTGGGGTTTAGGGTGGCGTGATGCATGAGAAAGATGGCTTGGCAGACTTGGCCTTGAATCCTGTCTCTGCCTCTTTCTGGCCTTCTGTGCTTGGGCAAACTCCTCAACCTCACTGGACCTCAGTATTAGCAGCAGTGGAAAAACAGTTCCAGCCACGCGCAGTGGCTCACGCCTGTAATCCCAGCACTTTGGGAGGCCAAGGCTGGCGGATCACTTGAGGCTAGGAGTTCGAGACCAGCCTGGCCAACATGGTGAAACCTCATCTCTGCTAAAAATATGAAAATTAGCTGGGTGTGGTGGTGCATGCCTGTAATCCCAGCTACCTGGGAGGCTGAAGCAGGAGAATTGCTTGAATCCGGGAGGCGGCGGCGGCGGTTGCAATGAGCCAAGATTGTGCCACTGCACTCCAGCCTGGGCGACAGAGTGAGACTCTGTCTCAAAAAAGAGAAAACAGTTCCAGTCCCTTAGGAGAGTTTCTTATAGATCAAATCACAAGAAACAAAGGCATAGCTCACTTTTACGGAGGGCCTACTGCGTGCATTAATCCCTTTATGTCCTTGTAACTCCAAGGGTGGTCCAGGCACTAGCAGCCCGGGCCTTAACTGGGAGCTTGTCAGAAATGCAGAGTTTCAGCCCCCCCTTGGACCTACTGACTCAGAATCTGCATGCTGACAAGATCTCCAAGTGACTCATACGCTCGTTTAAGTTGGAGGACTGCTTTCCATCTGCTGTCTCATTTCATCTTGAAAACCACCCCTGGAGAGATGACTGCCATAGAAACTCCATCAATGCTCATACTCTTTCCAGATTCTTCCCTTCTTCCCTTTTTTTGGTCCAGGTGGGGGTTCAGTGAAGAATAGGGTGTCAAAGCCCCTGACAGGACTGGAGAAAGTTGAGAGTATTACCTGCTTTTGAGACTTTTTTTTTTTTTTTTTTGAGACAGGGTCTTGCTCTGTCACCCAGGCTGGAGTGCAGTGGCACAGTCTTGGCTCACTGCAATCTACGCCTCCCGAGTTCAAGCAATTCTCCTGCCTCAGCCTCCCAAGTAGCTGGGATTACAGGTGTGCGCCACCACACCCAGCTAATTTTTGTATTTTTAGTAGAGATGGGGTTTCACCATGTTGGCCAGGCTGGTCTCAAACTCCTGACCTCAAGTGATCTGCCAGCCTTGGTCGCTCAAAGTGCTGGGATTACAGGCCTGAGCCACTGCGCCCAGCCCCTTTGAGACTTAATCGGACTTTCTTGTTTCCATTCACCTGCAGGCTCGGCACAGCTGGACAAAGGTCATTTCCCCAAAGTCATTCCATGCTGCCTGCCTTTGGGGAAAGATGGGGGCAGGAAAGCGGTTCTCTACGGACATGGCCTGTGGGGCAGGCAGCAGCAGCCACTGCCCTATAGATCAGAGGAGAGGGGGAGGAGCCCAGTGAGGAGGGGAGTCAGAGAGGGGCAGCCCTGGGCTTAGTTAGGGTTCTCCCACCTATCACTGGTACATCTGGGACTGAGACGGTCTAGCAGCAAATATTTGGAGAACGCTAACTATGTGCTCAGCCCTGGGGAAGTATCCTCAATTTCCCCTAATTCTGTAGACCCTTTATTATTCAGAAATAAAACTCCACAACTGTTAATACAATTTATTTAGTACCTAGCATGTGCCACACGCTATACTGAGCACTTGAGTTGCATTAGCTCTTTGATCTACTTAATTTCACCATCACTTCCCTCCTCTATAAAATGAGGGTAGTAATAATAATACTGATCTTGTGGGGCTGTTATGAAGATAACTCAATGTTTGTCAAGTATATGGCACATAGTGTTAAATAAATATAGTAAGTACAAATACTCTCCCAATAAGGCAGGTACTATTATTGTCCCACTCCTCCTTTTCTTTTTTTTTTTTTTTTAATTCCCGCAGAGTCTCACTTTGTTGCCCATGCTGGAGTGCAGTGGTGCCATCTTGGCTCACTGCAACCTCTGCCTCCCAGGTTCAAGTGATTCTCCTGCCTCAGCCTCCCAAGAAGCTGGGACTACAGGTGTGCGCCACCACACCCTGCTAATTTTTGTATTTTTAGTAGAGACAGGGTTTTACTATGTTGGCCAGGCTGGTCTCGAACTCCTGACCTCAGGTGATCCGCCTGCCTCGGCCTCCCAAAGTGCTGAGATTACAAACGTGAGCAACCGCACCCGGCCTATTGTCCCATTTTACAGAGGTACAAATTGAAGTTCAGTGCAGGGAAGGGTCTGGACTCCTCTCCTGGGATCACAGGAGACTCGGGAAGAGCCATAAGAAATTGAGTCCTCAAACTTATAAGCCAATATTATAATTCAGTTCAACATAGTAAGTATTTGTTTATTATCCCCTAGCTGCTGGACATTAGGAAGTATCTAAAGGTTGAATATATATATGTTTAAAAGATGAAAAAATAACTTGGTGTCTGTCCCCAAGGAGCTTTGGTTCCAACAGGAGAGAAGAGACATTAACTCAAGTGATTATAATTAAGACTGAATCTCTAGTGTTCTGAGGTAGAAATTAAGTCCACATATTTGTAGGGAGAAGGATGTCTTTATAGGGGTTCCCAAAAGTCTTTAGAGTGGAGGTGGTGATTGAGTGGGCCTTGAAGGATGGATGAATAGATTAGCTCGAAGGGCGTGGGAACAGCATTCCAAGAAGAGGGAACCACATGACTAAAGGCCTAGAGGCAGGCAAATGTGCCCTGTGTTACCCTGAGTGGGTGTCGTCCAGTTCTTAGGAGCCTCAGGGGGCTGATGGGGTCAGGGTAACCAGGTGGAGAAGGCCAAGCCCAGCCTTTTTTGCCATTGAAGATTCCCAGTGTTCTTAAAGACATGGCTTCTCGACCAGCTGGGATTATTCCATCCCCATTCTGCCCTGTCTTTTATTTTTATTTGTTTATTTATTTATTTATTTATTCATTTGTTTACTTTTGAGACAGGGTCTTCTTGCTCTGTCACCCAGGCTGGAATGCAGTGGCACGATCATGGCCCACTGCAGCCTCGACCTCCTGGGCTCAAGTGATCCTCCCATCTCAGCCTCCCGAGTAGCTGGGACCACAGGCACACACCACCACACTTGGCTGATTTTTGTATTTTTCATAGAGGTGGGGTCTCGCCATGTTGCTGAGGCTGGTCCCAAACTTCTTGGGCTCAAGCAATCCACCTGTCTCAGCCTCCCGAAGAGCTAGGATTACAGGCATGCGCCACCGCGCCCAGCCATTCTGCCCTTTCTTAGTGTCAAAAAATCCAAGACCTTTGTAAACAGGCAGTCAGAACTTCTGGTCAGCGTGTGATAACTGGTGTAGCTGACAGAATTCAGGCCAAAAGCAGACAGACTTGATGTCTTGATTAACGAGGCCGTCTTATCACCACACATGTTCGATTTCCGTTAGCCGTTTCCAGCCTTGGCAATAACCGTGGGTGGGGAGCCCTGTGGCAGGGCCAGGCCTGGTTCCGATTTTGCCTCTGCAGCCCACAGCTGTGCAGCCTTGGCAAACCTCAGTTTCCTCTTTTGTAAAATGGAGATAGCTCCACCTCCAGGCTTGGCCTAAGGATCAGTGATGGTATAATCTGCACTGTCTGATATGGTAACTGCTAGTCACATGTGACTATTTAATGCAAAATTTAAAATTAATAAAATTTTAAATAAAAATTCAGTTTCTTTTTTTTTTTTTTTTTTTTTTGAGATGGAGTCTCGCACTGTCAGCTGGGCTGGAGTGCAATGGCGCGATCTCGACTCACTGCAACCTCTGCCTCCCGGGTTCACGCAATTCTCCTGCCTCAGCCTCTGGAGTAGCAGGGATTACAGGCACACACCACCACACTGGCAATTTTTTGTGTGTTATTTATTTATTTATTTTTTAAGACAGAGTCTCTCTCTGTTGCCCAGGCTGGAGTGCAGTGGCGCAATCTCAGCTCACCGCAAGCTTCGCCTCCCGGATTCATGCCATTCTCCTGCCTCCGCCTCCCGAGTATCTGGCACTACAGGTGCACGCCACCACACCTGACTAATTTTGTTTTTGTATTACTAGTAGAGACGGGGTTTCACCGTGTTAGCCAGGATGGTCTCCAACTCCTGACCTCATGATCTGCCCGCCTCAGCCTCCCAAAGTGCTGGGATTACAGGCGTGAGTCACCATGCCAGGCCTTTTTTTTTTCTTTTCTTTTCTTTTTTGAGATGGAGTCTTGCTCTGTCACCCAGGCTGGCATGCAGTGGTGTGATCTCGGCTCACTGCAACCTCTGCCTCCCAGGTTCAAGCAATTCTCCTGCTTCAGCCTTCCAAGTAGCTGGGATTACAGGCGCACACCACCATGCCCAGCTAATTTTTTTAATTTTTAATAGAGATGTGGTTTTACCATGTTGGCCAGGCTGGTCTCAAACTCCTGACCTCAGGTGATCCGCCCACCTCGGCCTCCCAAAGTGCTGGGATTATAGGCGTGAGCCACCATGCCCGGCAAAAAATTCAGTTTCTTGATGGCACTAGCCTCATTTGAAGCACTTAGTAGCTATCTTACTGGATGAGTGCAGGCACGCAACATTTCCATTGCACCAGAAAGTTCTGTCGGAAGCGCTGGTATGTTAAGTGCTGGGTATTGCTGGAAGGAGTTGCTGTGGTCATTATCCCTGGTTCCCTGTCCCATATTGGAACCGTTACAGCTCTCATTGGTTCTTCTTGCTGCTCCTCTCTCTGCTGGGCCCTTCCTGCTTTCTTCTCGGCAGCCTCTCACTCTCCCTTTGCCTGACCACACCCATAATGTGAAAAACTCCATGACTTGCCTTCATCCAGCTCCTCTGCCCCTGTTATTTTCCCACGTGCTCCCTGCAGCCTGTCTGTGTATCTGCCCTTTCAGCTGCTGGCACCTGGAATCTCCATGTCCAGGTTCCAGTATTCCCACTACCCATTCCCAGTGGGAGAGGGGGAGGAGGCCTCCCCTGGCAGTCCCTAGTCCCCAGCTCCCAGCAGAGGTGCCAGCTGCCTGGGCCCCTCAGCAGGGCGGAGATGATGGTTTGTTGTGACGGGGGCAGTGGGCAGCCTGCCCGCTCTAACGCGCCCGTATCAGGGCACCAAGTGTGCTGTTTGCACTTGGCTGGGCCTCAGGATCTGGCCGGGTGCCCGTGAGGGCTGGCCTGCTTTGGCACCCTTGGTAACAAAGGCCAATCATGGACCCTCCGCCTGGTCAGGAACACAAGGAGCCGGTCCTGGGCTGGGCCCTGGGGGTGAGGGATATGTCTGACACCCAGAACCAGAGTGCAGGACAGAGGCTGTGGCTGTGGCTGGGCTCTGGGTGCTGAGTGGGACAAGGCCCAGGCAGGCATAGGCAGGATGTGAGCTTTTGCGGGTCAGGCAGGTGGTTGCTCTGGGCGGTTCAGGTGGGCAGGGTCTGCACCTGGCATTCACACCTGCCCGGGGAGGAGCTTTGGCCTGAGATGCCAGGGAAGCTCAAGGTCAGTTCCCAGCACCATACTTTCTCCTCCCCTTCCTTTTGGGCACATCATCTGCGAAGTGGATGGGACAGGCATCTCTAGCCCATGAGTGACAAGGACATTGAGGCCCTGCAAGGAGCTGCAGCTGGTCTGAGATCACATGGCCAGTCCCTGGAAGAATCAGAGCTTGGACTCAGAAACCTGCGCTTTTCTCCCTTTTCTGCTCCTCCCCATGGGAGTTCTGCAGCGAGTTGTCCCTGGACACCTGGCCGTGGAGGGTCAGATCCTGGCCCTGCCGGATTCTCCTCAGGGGGACAGAGACAATGACACCTAGCTCTCAGGGCAGTCATGGGGGTTAGATAACCGGCCTCCTGGCTGTTTCCAAAACATTCTGAGGCTCCTTCTGCCTCTGGGGTCTTTATAGATGCTGCTCCTGGTGCCTGGGTTCTCTTCCTCTAAGTATGCACCTGATTTACTCTGTCAGCGTCACCCTCCATACCCAGGGAAATAGCAACACTCAATGGGCCACTCCCCATCCCCTCACCCTGCTGTATTTTCTTTTCAGCACTCTCACCATTTGACGTGTATATTTGGGGTATTAATTTATGGTGCATCCGTCTCCAAGTAGAAGGTCAGCACCGCGAGGGCAGAGAACATTGTGTGGCTCATAGTACCTGCTCCTATAACGATTACTGTTTTTTTCCCCTTCTCTTTCTAATACTTCCCAATACCTAATAGCCACCGTTTACTGGGTCCTCGCTACACACCAGGTCTTGGGCTAAATGACTCACAGCTTAACGCCACAAATTTCACAGGTTCCTATCACAGGCTGCTGTCACTTATGTATTAGAGATGAGGGTGGAAGGCACTGCGGTGCCTTACCCAGAGCCACCCAGCTGGCAGGCGGCAGAGCCACGCCTCCGGCTCGGTTGGTCCCACCCAGAACTCACACTGTACTGCCTCTGGTGTTGGGTTTATGAGATCAGAGCCTTCATCCAAACTGGGGACTCAGAATCCACGTATGATGGGATTGGATGGATCAGATTTGGGGGTAGCTCTCAATCTTTTGGGGGTTCCCCTTCTAGCCTTCTCCTCCTTCCCTGTGCCCAACACACATTTCCTAGGATGGCTCCTTCCCTGGGATTGGTCAGTTAGTTACAGCCGGGCTCACTGCCCCAGAATGACAGGTACCCTTTGGCTGTGGGGACTCAGCAGCTAACCTAAGGCCTGGGGGTGGGGCAGGGAGCAGAGAGTGGGTCCAGGTTCCTGGCTGTCCCTGAGCTGTCTGAGGGCAGGTGGACAGGATGTTCCCTGGGGCAGCAGACATTCCTGGTCGAAGGTGACAGGCAGTGGGGAGATTTACCATTTCCGGTAACCCGAGTCCCTGGGATGTCGTGTTCTCCCTGCCAAGGACATGCATCCCTTCCTTGCCAGCCCTTCCTGCCATTTCCTAGGCTGGGCCTGTCTGACTGGGGCTTGAAGACAGGCTGGAGGGACCAGCTCTGGGGGCCAGAGATTGAGACTGAGGGCTCTGGCCCTGCTTAGCACACCCACAAAGACCTAGCCCATTGCCACCCTCCCAGAGGCCTCATCTGTGTAGCCCCTTATCCTGGCCTTTGAGAATCCTTGCCCCAAGGAGAGGAGGAAGTGGCTTCGCGAAAGGTAAATGACCCTTTGTTAGGAACCAAGAGGCTGGGTCCTGGATCTTGGATCTGCCTCTGCCGTCCAGTTGCTGGGAGGCTCCTCTCTCTTCTCACGGCTGCCCGAAAGCACCATTCTTAACACTCTGTATCCATAATCTAGGTTTTTTTTTTTTTTTTTTTTTTTGAGATGGAGCCTCACTCTTTCGCCCAGGCTGGAGTGCAAGTGGCGCAATCTCAGCTCACTGCAACCTCCGCCTCCCGGGTTCAAGTGATTCTCCTGCCTCAGCTCCCCAAGTAGCTGAGATTATAGGCGCGTGCCACCACGCTCTGCTAATTTTT
The DNA here is from genome assembly GCF_028878055.3 of Symphalangus syndactylus. Taxonomy (NCBI): domain Eukaryota; kingdom Metazoa; phylum Chordata; class Mammalia; order Primates; family Hylobatidae; genus Symphalangus; species Symphalangus syndactylus. The sequence goes on from NC_072444.2 coordinate 15,627,251, forward strand.
TTGTTTTTAGTGGAGATGAGGTTTCACCGTGTTGGCCAGGCTGTTATCAAACCCCTGATCTTAAGTAATCCGCCTGCCTCGGCCTCCCAAATTGCTGGGGTTACAGACGCAAGCCACTGCGCCCAGCCATAATTATTAATCCAACATTATGGGGGTATGGGAGGCACGAAAATGAGGCTCAAAGTTTCCCAGCAGCCAGAAGTGTCAGAAACGGGATTGAACCCAGGCCCTCCAAGTCTGGTTGGTTCCCCATAACATGCTCACTTCCCTTCTCTGGGACTTGGTTTCCCCATCTGATAAGTGAAGGTGTTGGGCTAGGTGATCCCTCCCAGCTCGGACAGTACAGGATCCAGGAATGCACTGGAACCTTTTGCAGGCAGGTCTCTCTTATGTCTCATTCTCCCCAGAGGTCTTTGGAGAGCTCACTCGCTTGGTGTGTGAGCTCTGGGGTGGATAGGCCTGGGAGAGAAGGAAGAAGTGATACTTACACCTCATAAGTGCCCGACACTCGCAGTTAGGTTGTCCTGTTGAATTCTCACAGCAGCCTTGTGAGGGGGATCATTTTTATTCCCATTTTACAGATGAAGAAACAGAGGCTCAGAGAGGTCAAGTGATTTGCCCAGGGCCACACAGCTAGGAAGCTGCCAGGCTAAAGTGTCCAGTCAACAGTTAACAGTGGTATGGGGTGGCATGTGCCCAACACACATTTCCTAGGATAGGATGGCTTTGATTTATTGATAAAATATGATAGATATAGTAGTCATCCAAAAAAACTATCAATGTGTCTCACAGATTTGAATACCTCTGGATCCAAACTTCATCTCCCAGCCTGCCTCTGACACTCAGAAGTAGCCCAGAAATCCTTTGTTCAGTGGTTTCTTGATTTCTGCTTTGGAAAATATGGTCAGTTGTAATTATGGGTATGTGAGAGTTCAGAGGAGAGAGAGCTGCGTGGGCTGGAGTGGGCTGGAAAGGCTTGGCACCGAACTGGGAGTGGAGCTGGGCTGGCCGGCAGCTGAGGGGGCTGAGATGGGCTGGGGTGGGCCAAGCTCACAGCCTCCAGGGACGTTTCCTGAAGGGCCTGCAGTGGGGCTGTGCACCAGGAAAATTGCAAGCCTCTTCAGGACTCCCTCCCTCCCAGCCCTGCACCTCCCCACGGGGGCCCTGGAACAGGCCAGGCTCCAGTTAAGGCATGTTCAGCTCCAGACCTTTGCTCTGGCCTCTCCACCCAGGCTTCCCAGGGAACTGGGTAAAGGGCTGTGCGATGGGACAGCGGGGCCAGGCACCCTGAGGCTTGAGCAGTTGACAGCATGAGGACTGAGATGACCCCAGCCAGCCCGCCGGCCCCCTCCACACCCCCACTCCCTGCCTGCTCTGGGGCCTTTGGCCCTGAGGCCTCGGCAGCTGTCAGCAGGGAAGGGTGACAGAGGAGGGCCAGAGGTGACTTCCCAGCCTGCCCCTTCTCCCCCTGCTTGGGCCAGGCCCAGAGCTCTCCCCAGCTGTTGTCAGCAGCTGCGGAGCTTTGTTCCAGAGCCAGCTCTGGGTAGCCCCCTCCTCCCAGTACATCTTCCCACCACCCTTCACAGCTGCTGCTGCCCCTGGGGAGGGGCTGGGGCTAGTGTGGGAGACAGAGTCACATCCTTTGGTTCCTTTGATCCTACCAACGACCTGAAGAAGAGGAATTCATGCCCTTGTTTTTATGGAAGAGAAAACTGATTCAGAGAGGCCAAGCAGCTTGCTTGAAGTCACACAGCTTAGTGGCTGACTTCAGGCTCCTGGCTCCCCGCCCAGTGCTCTCCGACCGCCTTTCTTCAGTGTGCATTTGCGCAGGATGCCGGGGGCTTCAGGGCTCCTGGGCTTGACTCCCAGCTTGGCCATTTAGGACCTCAGGCGAGCTGCTTAACCACCTGGACTGGAACTCCCATTTTCTTGCTTGTGAAATAAGATAATGGTACCGACCTCTTGAGATTGTTGAGCAAATTAAATGAGATAATTAACATCAAGTACTTAGCATAAGGCTTGATGTGCTCTTTGTGCTCAAGCTGAGAGCTGGCAACGTTACCATCGAGGGTATTAGCCACCTGTGTGCCTGGCATTCTGGGTGGTTCTATGGAGGCTACAGACACATTCCACAAATATTTGTATCAGTCAGTAAATATTTATTTGGCACCTACTGTGTGCCAGGTGCTAGAAAAAGGGCAGCGACAAAACAGACCAATTCCTGTTCCTGCTTATATTCTGCTTCACAAGGTGGCTGGAGAGACACTACTCATCCTAACCATGGAAGCCTCTGGCGTGCTTTCACACGCTGGGATTCACATCCACATTTTGCAGATGAGAAAACTGGGACCCAGAGAAGATCGATGGCAGAGTTGGGCCAGGATCTAGCTTTTCTGAGGGTCTCAGGCAGTGCTGCTGGGCACAGGAGGCAGCCCTGTGGGCTTCCTGGAGGAGGCATTTTGCGCTGAATCTTACACGGCCTCAGGGCCTGGCAGGAGAGGTGGGGAACAGTACAGGATGCAGCCACCACAGTCTGGGCAGGAACAATTTCAGGAAGGTCTTACGGAGGGCAAGGCCTTTTGTTCCCCAGGGAGGAGGCCCAGTCAGAGCTTTAAATACCCCGTGCAGCTCAGAATAGCCCCCATTGTGTTGGTCTGCAGCTGGGGGACCCAGGGAGGAACCAACATGGCCATGGAGGATCCTGAGGGGGCTGATTCTGGCAGATTCTGGAGGTGGGGCGGGGAGGTCTTCAGGCACTTCCCTATATGGTGCGGTGGCATTTCTGTGGAAGGCTTTTCCAGTCTGGCTCAGGCAGGAAGGCCTGCTTTGTGGGAAGGGTGGAGCAGCAGCTCAAGTTCTGCGTGAGCAACGTGCAGCTGAGGGGGGAGCCTGGTGGGTGGGGGACTCCCAGGGACGGCTCTGTGCCTGACTGAAGGTGCCTCTTTGTGCATCAGAGGTATGTGTGCATTGGCCCACTGGGCCCTCCTGTAGGTAGGCCTAGCCCAGGCCCTTGCCAGGGCCTCTTGGCACCCTCTCCTGCTCTAGCTATTTTGGGCACTGGCTGTGTTCGGGTTTGGGGAGTGATGGGTAATCCTGCCTAGACCAAGGCTGCTGGGGTGAGGTTGGTAGGGTACTGCCTGGACTGCCATTCCAGCTCCCTGAATCTTTGATCACTGTAGACTCTGCCCCTGGCTTCAGCTTCAAAAGGTCATGGTCAGCAGACTCTGAAGGGGATGCCAGCCCCACTGATGATGCAGAGAAGGGTGCCAGACAAGCCTGTCCCTTGGGACATTCCCTGCTCTCAGTATCAGGGATAGTTGTGCTTTTTCTAAGCAACTGGTTTGTTTTTACATTATGAGACATGGAATCTAGGGACTGGTCAGGTTTCCTTCTTCCCATTGGCTGCTGGCAAGCTCAGGGCCACATGAGTTGTCCCTTTCCTAGATCTCTGGGATTCAGCATGTGCTGTCTGCTTGTTTCACTCCAGGCTCCATCTGCCTGCCCTGCCTGAGTTTTTCTTACGTATCTTTAGTTAATATTCTCTTGGCTGTTAAGTGTGCATCTTTGTAAGCTGTCTGCAGCCTTTTTGGAACAGGGCAAGAGGAGAGGTATAAATGAATGATGAGGATGATGGTGATGATGACCCTTTGCTGGGCAGGTCTCTGCAGCCTGACTCCTTCTGGCTTTGTCCTGACATTGTTTTTGTTTTTGTTTATTTGAGATGGAGTCTCACTCTGTCGCCCAGGCTGGACTGCAATGGCGCCATCTTGGCTCACTGCAACCTCCACCTCCCGGGTTCAAGCGATTCTCCTGCCTCAGCCTCCCAAGTAGCTGGGATTACAGGCATGTGCCACCATGCCCGGCTAATTTTTGTACTTTTTAGTAGAGACGGGGTTTCACCATGTTGGCCAGGCTGGTCTCGAACTCCTGACCACCAGTCTCGGCCTCCCAAAGTGCTGGGATTATAGGTGTGAGCCACCGCACCCGGCCTGTCCTGACTTTGTAATCCCCTCCTTTAGCCCTGTTCCCTTTGCGGGTGGGACACAGCCTAGAATTTTAGAATCCTGATGTTTTAGAGTGTCAGTGCTCTAAAATATCAAAGCCAGAGGAAGCTTTGGGATCATTTAAGTTGATGGCTTTCAAACTCATTAAGCAGTGAGACCCTTATTTTAATCAAAATAACAATAGTAATCTTAGCAAACACTTTTTTTTTTACAGCTCAGAGGCCTTTTTTCTTTTTTTTTACACCTGTTATGCCATGAATTCATAGGGAATAGGTTCCAGCAGCTCAGGCTCCTTCCCATTGGTTCTCACAAAGTGTGCTTCTCTGGGTGGAGCAGGCTGGCGCTTTAGTTGAACCCAGGTACCTTTCTCTTTGGCTTCTTTCTTTTTCTGATCATTTTCCTTCACGTGTCTCAGGAAGCTATCTCGGCTCTTACAGTGCTTAATGCGCTCAATCCGCACATTAGTTCTCTTGGCAAGAATCTTGCCCTTAACTTGTTTGTTTACAACAATGCCAGCAGCGTGCTGGGGAACATTGTAGACCCAGTTTTGCCATGGTAACACTGGTGGGGCATTCCTTTTTGAACAGTACCCATTCCCTTGATGTCTACAATATCACCTTTCGTATAGATTCGCATATACGTGGCCAAAGGAACAACTCCATGTTTTCTAAAAGGCCTGGAGAATATCTATCGGGTGCCTCTCCTCTTTCCCTTTGTGTTCGTCATTTTGGCGAATTACTGGAAGATGGAGGTTCCGGCCAAAAGGCAGCAAACACTTATAGAACATTCACCATGTGCTGTGTTATTTGTAGCATTTTACATTTGTATTTATATTTAACCCTCACAACAGCCATATGAGATAGATATTATTACTATGAGTGATCGTGCCCATTTTACAGATGAGGAAACGGAGGCACAGAGAGGAGAAATGACTTGCTCATGGCCTCACAGCTAACCAAGGGCTGAACCAGATATTTATGTAGAAGGTGAGAATATAAAAAGGAAAGAGGTGGATTTGTAGCCGGGCACAGTGGCTCATGCCTGTAATCCCAGCACTTTAGGAGGCCGAGGCAGGAGGATCGCTTGAGACCAGGAGTTCGAGACCAGCCTGGGCAACATAGCGAGACCTCATCTCTACAAAAAATAAATTAGCCAGATGTAGTGATGTACACCTATACTCCCAGCTACTTGGAAGGCTGAGACAGGAGGATATCTTGATCCTAGGAAGCCCTGAGGAGGCCCACTGCCCTCCAGCCTGGGCGACAGAGCAGAACCCTGTTAAAAAAAAAATTGGATGTGTTTTGATGAAAGTGAGTGTTTGGGAAGGGGCCCAAACTCTAACGGTGCCCCGCTTCCACCTCACTCCTGTCCGGAGTGGCCCTGAGGCTGCTGAGGATGGACTGGAGAGCTATGACCTAGGGCTGCTTTGTTATCGGACAGAGGGGAGTCTGAGGCCCAGAGAAGGGAAGGGACTCGCCCAAGTGAGCAGAGCTGGTTGGGAGCCCTGTTCTCAGTCGCTGCCCTGAAGAGCACCAGCACCCCCTCGCCTGCATGGTCCTGGGCCCTGGGAGTGAGCCCCTGCCCCGGTCTTTGCACTGAGCAGCTGAACGAAGCTCTCTTTCTCTCTGGGGCACAGGTACCTCCAGACTTTCTGGAGGGTCCCAGCGGACCAGGAATGACTGGGTGCTGGGCTACCTTCTCTTTCACCTCCAACAGGATTCACCCCCTGAGAGAGCAGATTGATGGCCAGGGAGGGAAGGGAGGGAAGACTCAGGCTGTGTCTGGATTTCTCAGGTGACAGGTGTCAATCACCCTGAGGAGAGAGAACACACCCCTCCTACTACCAGCTACCCTGCCGCCAGCCCGCTTTTCCTTCCATGGGGCCTTGCGGCTTTTCTCATCTTCAAGAGCCTCCTTTACAGAGCCCCTGGGTACTGGGGAGCATATCTTACATCTAAAATCTTACTTAAGGCTAACTTGAGGGAAAGGCGGGATGGTTGGGATGGTGTTCCCAAAGTGTGTTCTGTGGAACCCTAGTCTAGTGAGCCTTGCATAAATAAAGGGTTCCAAGTTAAGCAACTTGGGAAACACTAAATAGTTGTATGTGACCCCCCCAACCCCCCCGTCCCATCATTTTGCTTCAGTCATTTAGGACTTAGGGAGGCAGCTCAGCTTTGTGTAACCAGCCTTTCCCAGATGTGTTTGTCTCCCCCGCACCTATTCCCATCCCAGAGTTTCTGTGTCCAGGAAAGGACATTACCATGAAGAAAGCAGACACGGGGCGCTTCAGGACGAGGACCCCTTGCTCTGATTTCCAGCTCTGCTGTCCACAGGCCTATCTCAGCCATGGGCCTGGCCCTGCCTGCCCCTTCCTCCTCTTCTATACAGCAGATGAGGAAAGCCCGGCCTGGGGGCAGGGGGAGCTGACCTCCTTGGCCACAGCTGCCGGGCCGCCGTTCCAGCCTGTTTTTTCCTGTTGCCAATGCCCACGGGAGCAAGCGCTGAGTACAGTCACTGAGGCCTGGCTGTCTGGCTGTGTTGCGCAAGGCCCTGGAGCCAGAGCTCTGGCCCCTGCTCTGGGCAGCCTCTCGTCACCCCAGAGATGGGCTTCCCAGCAGGAAAGTCCCAGGCATCATCGGCGGGACCAGGTGGTATGGAGTTCCTTCCCGGTGTGGAGCCAGGGGTCTTAGGTTCAAGTCTTGGTTCTTCCAACCCTGTGACTATGGGCAAGTTAGCTCTCTGAGCCTCAGGCTTCTCACTTATAAACCCCATTAATTAATTAACTAATTAATTGTTTTTAGAGACAGGGTCTCACTCTTTTGTCCAGACTGGAGTACAGTGGTGCAATCATAGCTCACTGCAGCCTCAAACTCTTGGTTCAAGCAGTCCTCCTGCCTCAGCCTCCAAAGGAGCTGGGACCACAGGTGTGCACCACCACAACGGGCTGATTTTTAAATTTTTTGTAGAGACAGAGTCTCACTATGTTGTCCAGGCTGGTCTTGAACGCCTGGCCTCAAGTAATCCTCCTGCCTCAGCCTTCATTAATTAATTCAGCAATTTATTTTTTTAGATGGATTTTCACTCTTATTGCCCAGGCTGGAGTGCAATGGCATGATCTTGGCTCACTGCAACCTCTGCCTCCTGGATTCAAGTGATTCTTCTGCCTCAGCCTCCCAAGTAGCTGGGATTACAGGTGCCTGCCACCACACCTGGCTAAGTTTTGTATTTTTAGTGGAGATGGGGTTTCACCATGTTGGCCAGGCTGATCTCGAACTCCTGACCTCAGGTGATCCACCCGCCTTGGCCTCCCAAAGTGCTGGGATTATAGGCGTGAGCCACCGACCATGCGCAGCTGAAAGGTGACATTTGAGCAAAAACTGGAAGAAGAGGAGCGAGTGATGGAATATGTGGAGACAGTGTCCCAGGCAGGGGGCTTGGTGTGTTTGAGAACTATTGAGGGGATGCATGTGGCTGTTTTAGAAGGTAGGGAGTTGGGGGAGCGCAGTAGCAAAAGAGGTTGGAGCGTGGCATGTGTGTGTGTGGGTGGGTGGGTGTGTGTGTAGACAGATTACATAGAACCTGGTTGGCCATGATAAGGGCTTTTCCTCTCACCCGTTGGTGAGTCAGGAGTCGTGGGAAGGCCTAACCCGACAGGTTCAGGAAGCGGCCGTGGTTGTTAATGGTGTCTCATGGCAACGTAACTTTGTGGAACATTCCGCCCATCCTTCCATAGTCCTGGCACTGTGCAAGGGGCATCATTCATGAAATCTGTGGGCAGTGACCCAGGAGGGTATGGGCAGGCCCGACCAGGTTGGTGTGCCCTTGAAGCCCCACAGACATGCCAGGGCAGCAGGGCAGCTGGGAGCCGGAGAACCTGAGAACCAAGCCAGGCTGCGTGCAGGAGGCCGGCACGTGAACGCTGCAGGTGCTGCCGGAAGCCGCGGTGCCTGGCGGATAGTGTTCAACCCCCAGGGACCTTCTTGCTGGGCAGCCCAGTCTAGAAACTGTTCCCGCGTGGGCCACCCCCACCGCCTTGGCTACACCCGGCACATGGGTGAGGCAAGGGCATTTCCCGGTGGCTTCCTGGTTCCCTGTAAGTTGGCAGGCAGCTCATTCAGGCACCAGGGGAGACCTAATCTTGGGGTGTCTGTGGGGGACGGAGGAGAGTGGGGGACAGGGGAGACGTGGCCTCTGTGAGTAGCACCAGGTCAGCAGCACAAATGAGGGGCAGCACTTTTAAATGGAAAAGCCCACTCGTGCCGCCTTTGACTCCTCTGCCACTCACACGCGTGTCCCGCTGCACCAGGCTTCCTCCCACCCCGCGAGAACGTGCCCTGCCCTCTCCAGCCCCGGCCTCAGCGTGTGCCCTCCCCTCCACCTGGTCCGCACTCTTCCCCTTCTCCACTTTACTCAGGTGAAGTCATCTCTCAGGCCCAGCTGAGTTAGCATTTCTTCTGGAAATCTTCCCCAGCCTCCCAGCCACCTCCCTAAGTGAGGGGACCCTCCCCTGGGCTCTGCCGGCCCCTGTCCTTCCCCTTCAGCACTGTCTTTGCATGGTGTTGCCGGCACGTGGTTCCGTGGCCCGTGTCCCCCAGGAACATGGAGTTCTGTGTCCATTTCACATTTTGTCCCCTGGGCCCAGCACATAGTAGGTACCCAGTAAGTCAAGGTTGAAGTGACTTGAATTGAACCGAATGGGACAGATCTGATCGATTCTACTTTTTTACAGATGAGGAAGCTGAAGCCCCCCCAGCTAGAATATGGCCAGGGTGGCCCAGACTTGGGGGTGTCTGACAGCACAGCCTGCTCTGCCCCACCAGCTGGTGGTCAAGTGTTCTCGCCAGTCCCCTGCCTGGTCAGTGCCAGACTGGGTTGTGTGCCCACCCCTAGCTATGTCATAGGAGCCTCCAAGGCAGAGACCACATGGGGCCTGCCTGGAGAAGGGCCAGGCAGATTCAGAGACTGGGACTGTGCCTCTCAAAGAGGTCACCACCTCATTCCACGTGCCTCTCCCAGTAGCCCCAGGAAGGAGGCAAAGCAGGGACCTTTTTTTGCTTCCATTTTATTTATTTTTATTTTATTTATTTATTTTTTGAGATGGAGTTTTGCTCTTGTTGCCCAGGCTGGAGTGCAGTGGCACAATCTTGGCTCACTGCAGCCTCTGCCTCCTGGGTTCAAGCGATTCTCCTGCTTCAGCCTCCAGAGTAGCTGGGATTACAGGCGCACACCACCAAGCCTGATAATTTTTGTATTTTTAGTAGAGATGGGGTTTCACCATGTTGGCCAGGCTAGTCTCGAACTCCTGACCTCAGGTGATCTGCCTGCCTCTGCCTCCCAAAGTGCTGGGACTACAGGCGTGAGCCACCGTACCCAGCTCTTTGCTCCCATTTCATAGCGGAGAGAACTAAGTCTTGGAGGGATTGTTATGCAAGGACAGGGGGTGTCTTAGAATGGATTTCAGGGCTCCTGTGACCTAGTCCCCTCTTTCCCTTGGGATGAAGTGTTGTGGCCTCTGTTGTATTAATGGGAACTGAGGACTAGAGGTAATTCTGGCACTTTCAAGCTTTGTAATCTTGGGCAAGTCTCCTTCTGGAGTTAGCTTTCTTCTGTCAGGTGGGTTAATTTCCACCTCAGGGCTGTTGGGCAGGTTCATTCATTTGGTTTGTCTGTGAGTCCGCAGATTTATTGGTACCTGCTGTGTGTTTTCTGTTGTGGAGTTGCAGCAATGCTCAAAACAGATCAAAGTCACTGCCTTCCGCGTTTTGTTCACATGGACTGAGATGGTGGGTGTGGATGCCCAGTGCATACAGTAGGGACTCACTAAAGTTAGCTAAAAGGTAAAGGAGGCAGGGGCTTGTCCAAGGCAACATCGTGAGTGTGGGGCTGAGCTGGGACTAGAAACTCCAGATCCCAGCTTTCCGCCCTCTGGGCCTTGGCTGAAGGCCCCAACCTGCCCCAGCTCCCGAGAATCCCTGGATGGAATGCAGCTTTTCCAGGTTGCAGGCCTTGATATGAGCTTACAGAGGGCAGGGGCCAGAGGTCAGAAGCAGGGCCCTGCTGGCAGCTGTGCCTCTGAGCTAGCCAAATACAGAAGCATGAACCCAGCAGAGGGTTGTCCTAGTTTCAGACTCTGTTCCCGTTGCCTTTGCTGTGTGACCTGGGGCAGGTAACTGTACCTCTCTGAGCCTGGTTTCCTTATCTATCAAATGAGGGTGGCGCCGGTGTCTCCCTCGTGAGGTTGTGGTGGATCTGAGTGACGTAAGTCTTATGAAGACCTTAGCTCAGCCCCTGGCACAAAGAAGCCCTGGATGCGTGTTGGACCCTCTCCTTGTTTGGGGGGGTCCGTATTCCTCCTGGGTGACTGGCTGGCGAAGTTCCTGCCACCTTGGGGGCCCCCGTGTGAGAAGCTGGCAGGCCTCCCGAGTGGCACGGGTAGCACAGGCATGCCAGAGGAGGCTGTGGCCACCTCCCTTCCGGCCTGGCGCCCCTCTCAGACTGCCAGGGGATTAAAGGCCTTTTGGCCTTTGTATTGGGCTCTGCGCCCCTGGCAGTTTGTACAACAAAGTGCTGCCCCAACAGATTCCTTCCCCTGTGCTGTCTGTCGCCTGTGGACAGGGCACTGGGTGGCCTGGGGGTGGGGCAGGGCACCTTGATCCTGTATCTGGGGCCTGGGTTGCATCCAAATAGGGGAAACACTTGTTTTGGGGTTACCTAGGAGCCTGCATCCTGGCAGAGGGGGATGGGGACCTTGTCTGGGTTCATGTCCCTCCCCAGAGATTTGGGGACCATGGGTCACATTGTCTGCTGGTTCCTCGGCAGTGGGCAGGGGAAGGGGCACTGAGGCAGAGCCCGTGGTAACCGTGGGAGGGAGGCAAGTGGGCAGGCAGGAGCTCTTTTGTCCTCCCGCCCCCGCACTGTCTCTGGATTTTGATGGGGTGAGCTCACTCCATCCCCACATGCCTGGAGCCTGGCCCTGGGCAGCTGCAGCCGCCCTGGGGACCGTGCAGTGCTCAGACCTTCCTGCCTAGCTGCGGGGGCAGTCGGGGGCTCAGTCCCAGGCTTGGGCTACAAGGAGGGTGGGGTGGACTGGCTGCTGAAGGCATGTGAACAATGTGTCTGGAGAAGCCCGAAGCCCTGGGTTGGTCCCAGAGTCAGCCTCTGAGCAGGCAGACAACTTTGAGCCATGGGACCCAATTCTACTGCCCACCCCTTGCCAGGGTCCCGCCCACTCAGCCAGGCTCCTCCCTTCATCCCAGATCTGGAGGCCACCCCAGGCCTGAACCCACACCTCACACTCCCCATGCATCACCCCTCAACCACGCCTACCCCTCACCCCTACCCCGCACCCCCTGCATGGTACTAATCCTGATGCTTATTAAGCACTTACTGTATAAGTAAACGCCTCACTAAGTGCCTTACCTGCTTGATCCCATTTACCCAGCCGATCATCTCTGAGCCTCAGTTTCTTCGTCCAGAAAACGGAAATAATAATAACACGAGCCCACAGTTGCTTGACCGAAAGCCTTGCAGTCAGATGTGTTTTGGAATTCAGAATTTTTCAAGTTTGAGGAAGGTGACATAGAGCATGTGCCCAGCCGGGATGTGACATCCCCATTGGAGTCTGGGGGTCACACCCTGTGATCAAACAACAGTAATATTGCTACAGTGAAACACAGGACTCTTCCCTCTGAGTGGAGTGAACACACTCTGAATAGCTTCATGTCAGTTCAGTTCAGGGCTTGGCACCAAATGAGCTTGCTGTAAACTTTTTTTTTGACAGAGTCTCGCACTGTCGCCCAGGCTGGAGTACAGTGGTGCGATCTCGATTCACTGCAACCTCTGCCTCCCGGGTTCAAGCAATTCTCTTACCTCAGCCTCCTGAGTAGTTGGGACTATAGGCATGCACCACCACGCCGGGCTAATTTTTGTATTTTTAGTAGAGATGGGGTTTCGCCATGTTGGCTAGGCTGGTCTCGAACTCCTGGCCTCAAGTGATCTGTACCTGCTCTCCGTATCTGTACCTCTCTCGCCTTCTCTCCGTCCTGTGCCCCACTCCTGTGGTTTTCTCCTCCGTGCTGAGTCCTTTCCTAGCCAGCCTTGTCTGCCTCTTTATCCTCACCCAGGCCAGGAAAGGAGGATCCAGCCTGCGTTCATTGTCCCCAAGGACACAGCTTGGACCTGGAGTTCCATGTGACCCTCGTTCTCACCAGGAGGGCCCGGACATAGCCCGCCTCTGGGATTGGGTGCCTCCCAGAAGCCCTCGCCTACAGTCCCGCCAGTGTTCAAGGAATGCCTGCCCACTGGGGGTCGCCCTGCCTGCATCCTGGCCCCAAGCAATTGTTCTCAGCCTGTTAGAACAGTTCTCTGGCCTGGGCCCGGTTGAGTCAGCTGCCTGCACCCCCCCTCACCCCAACCAGGAACTGCAGGGTCTGGAAAATCCCCCTCTCTGCTTAGCTCCTTCCTCTCTGGCCGAGGTCTGCCCCCCTAGATCCCTCCTCTCCGGCTCCCCGTCCGGCTCCAACACATGCCTGAAGTGCTGGGTTCCTCTGGGAGGAAGCCGGGCTCCCTCACCGCCGGAGACCGGCTGGAGGGCAGGAAACCTGGGTTCTATTTCTGCCTCTGACCTTGGAGCCGTTAATGGCCCTCCTTGGGACCTGAGGCACATGCTGCATGGTCCCAGGCCACTGCCCGCTCAGGCATCCCATGGGGCCGTTCTGAGAGCTGGTCAGGTTGGGGACAGGGACCGGCCAACCCTGGGCTCCCTGGTATTGCTCTCTGCTTAGGGCTCATGGCCAGCCCAGAGGTCCAGCCCTGCCTCATTTCCTGGTGAGCAGAAGGCTTGGGGTGGGATGCCAGATCCTCACCTGTGGTCTGGGCAGACACATCTCCCAGGACTCACTGGGAAAGGGGAGCCTTCATACCTCCTCAGCCTCCTCCAAGGGTCACTGTCAACTCAGGTGGTACTAGGCTGAGGAAATGTATTGCAAAGTGGCATGCAGTGTGGCTGAGAGGCTTCGCAAGAGTGACTCCCAGTGATCTCATATCTGCCTCATTGCACACCCCTGGTCACAGAGGTGATATAGCACAGTGGTAGCTGCTTAGGTATTGAAGCCCGACCACCAGGGTTCAAATCTCAGCCCTGCCACATGCCAGTTTCCACAGGTAACCTGACTTTCTCCGCTCTCTTTGCCCCCCTTCTCAGTGGAGCCCCGTAAGACCTATAACCTGGTTTACCAGTGCCTGGTGCATAGTAAGTGCTCAATAAATGTTAGCTGTTATTATTCCTCAAGCAGATCCTGGACTTTCCCATTCTGGGTGCAAAGTCCTTCTATGGTCAAGCCTCAAGTTCCTTTTGGCTCTTTCTGGGAGCTTCTTTCCTGTCTGGTTCCATCTCCTCTCCCAGATGTGAAATACAGCTGCTGGAACCTTTTGATCTTCGGCTTTTTACAAATGAACTCTCTGCTCTTGCTGACTTATTCCTTGCTGTGGGTCCTGATCTGACACTGGATCCTCAGACCCTAGGGTGGGGGCTGCAAGCAAGAGAAGACTGGCAGATGGAGGGATCCGTGCTCTGGAGTTCTCTGGTGGAGTGTGGGGTACTTCTGTCCAAGTCCCGACGTGCTCTGGCCTCTCTTTCCCCTCTCCCTGCAGATGTGTGTTCCTGGCTTTCTTTCCATGTTGAATCTCACTTTGCTATTTCCTGTCTGGTCCCAAGGCCACCCCCGCCGCCACCCCCCGACCAGCTCCCTACTCTCTGGGAAAAGCTCTGGACCTTGCTCGTCATTCACCGCTAGGTTTTCCTTTCTAGATGGCAGTGCCTAGGAGATGCTGGGAGTCATGGTGCTCCAGGCATGCCCTCCATAACCTTGGTTGCAATGGGAGGGGGATTGGCATTGACAGAGCCCCCCACCAGGTTGAGGGGACCCCTCAAATCTCCTCTAACCAGAGTCAGTGCCCCTGCACCAGTCCCAGCCTCATACCCACGATGGGTCAGTCAGGCGTGCTCCAGCCAGTGGGAACACTGCCCTGTACCCCACCCAGGGGAGGAGGCAGAGTCCCTGGTAGGGGCTGGTCTTATGGTTCTTAACCAGCGGCTGTAGGAATCCCCTGGACATGCACAACTATGACCATGGAAGAACCTGACTCACTGTCTCTGAGAAGGAGCCCAGGAATCTGCATTTCTCACCAGCTCCTGGAAGTTCTAAAGCACACTCCTGACTGCACATCCCACGGGCACAGCCTAGACATCCACAGGCCAGCACTCAGGAGGACAGGGTTGGGCGCTTGTGCACAGGGAGAGGGCAGGGAGAGGAGAAGGAACAGGAGGCAACATTTGCCCGTGGATTGTTGGGAGGTAAGGGCTTTAGGCCAAAGCAGGAATAAGATGTGGACAATGCAGACCTTCCCCAAGGTCTGAGAGCACCACAAACACAAAGATGAACAAATGGCACCCAGGCACTCCCCCACCCAGGGAGCTCACAGCCTGGGACAGGAGATGCTTACAGATTGCACAGAGGTAGGTGGTGCCTCCCCAAAGCAAGTCATCTTCAAGGAGTGACTGGAATTCATAGGTGATGACGTTTTTGTCCATTCATTTATTCATTCATTCAAGTATTTATTGAGCACGGGGTGCAGAAAAGGTGGAGATGAATTCATCACAGCCCTTGCCTTCAAGGTGCTTCCGTTCCAACGGAGGTACAGACAATAACCTTGTGTGCCCAGGAGGGCCCAGAACCAGACTGGGCTTGAGGTCACTGTTGAACAGCAAGGAGTTGGGACAAAGAGAGTTTCTTTCTAGTCATCCTTATTTAGGCATAAATACACACAACAAAATATACCCATTTTCAGGGTACAGTCAGTAATGAGATATGTATGCCCAGTGAACCATCACCCCAGAAGTGTCTCTTGTGCCCCCTTCCTAGTCACCCCCAGCCTGCCCTTGGTCTCAAGCGACTACTGATCTTTCTGTCACTATGGATTAGACTTTCACCCCTAAGGGTTCATGTAAATGGAATCGTATAGTTTGTAGTCTTGTGTGTCTGGCTTCTTTCAGATCCACGCGTATCAATCAGTCGTTTGTTCCTCCTTATTCCTGAGTAGGTGGGGGAGGTGGTATTTAAGCTGATTTTGGAGGATGCATTGGAGTTCGCCTGAGAAACAAAGAGAGGAAGGGCATTCCAGCAGAGGGCCCGGCGTGAGAAAGGCCAGAGGCGCGAGGGACATGCACTGTGGGAGCAGTAGGGGTGGGGAGGGAAGGGGGCCTGGCTGGCTCGTTGTTTTTTTTCTCCTCCTTGGCCTTTGCCCTGGCTTGGACCTCACTACCTTGTCTAGCCCTTGTGGGTTTGATTTTCAAAAGCAAGACCATTTCCTTCTGGCTTAAGGCCAGGGCAGGGCCTGAGGCCCTCACGCCAGGCCATTACCAGTCTGTGCATACTTGTGCTTGTGGAATCTGGGGTCCAGCCATTGTGAATCTGCACACTTGTGGGCCACGGGGTTCCCTTGGGCTCCCCTGGGTTTGTTTTCCTCTAAGTTATGTGGTAAAACTGCTTTGGAATCATCCGGATCTTGTCTAGGGGGAAAGAGGCACTCATTGCCCCGACCCACACCTGAGAAGGCAGGTGTTATGGCCGCTGGGGCCCTTCTGCTCCAGCCCACATAGTTTGCAGGCCCCAAGGTGGAGCTTCTCCTGGGCTCGGCAGCAGCCTGAGGTCACGTGGAGTTGACACCACGCCTGTCCCCATTCAGCCCAGATGCTGAGCTCCGCCTCCGCGCTGCTGGGCCCAGGGATGAGCCTGTCAGTGTGGCTGCATGTGCCAAAGCTAATTCTCCAACACAGTGGAATGTGTTCCCTGCAGCCTGGAGACGGGCAGGCCAGAGTGAGGCAGGAAGAGGAGCCAAATGGCCTGGGAAGGAGCTGCCTGGGGAGGCAACAGCTTTGAGCAGCTCGCCCTCAACTTCTGCCTGTGTCCCCACCCATGCTGACCCTGGCCAGCCTTCCACCTGCCTGTGCCCCCCATCTGCGCTGGCCGAAGTCACCCCTTTACCTGTCCACATCCCCCCATCCACTCACTCATGTGGTGTCCCTTGCCTTCTCCAAAGGAAAAGGAGTCTTTACTTACCAAAGTGATTTACGTTTTATTGTCTACTTTATTTGAGGATTCATTCGGAATGTACAGGGTTGGGCTCTGAAGCCTCCAGGGGCTAATGGGACTTGGGGAAACTGAGTCAAAAGGATTCAGCCCCAGCCTGGCTCACTGAGCCATACTAAGTCGAATTTAACCACTAGAGGGCCTGAGGGTGGGATTCTGGGTCCCCCTGGAAGTGAGGGGAAGGACCGTGGGGCTCAGTGGGAGCTGGAGAGACTCAATCAGCTCTCGTTTACTTATAGGTGACCCACGGGCTGAGGGCATACGATGGCTTGTCTCTGCCTGAGGACACGGAGACCGTCACGGCAAGCCAGATGCGCTGGACACATTCGTACCTTTCTGATGATGAGGACATGCTGGCTGACAGCATCTCGGGAGGTGAGCCAAGGATGCGAGGCTGGGAGCAGAGGGGTGGGGGGTGAGACCGCGCTTCTTCCCACTGGTCCTTAAAGAGGCCCCATGAAGTTCCACAAGGTGGTGCCTCAAGAGATGGGCTGGGTGTGTCCTGAGCCCTGGGTCCCCATGACCCCAGCATCCTCCACTTACAACCTGTGTGGCCCTGGGCTGGTCATCACTCTGCAGCCTGGGACGGTCAGGACCCACTGGGCAGGTGGCTGGCAATGCAGCCTGCAGGACGATCACGCATCCGGTACCCCACCTCCTTGTTCTCACCTGGAGGCTAGTCTGATCCGCCCGTTCCCACCCCAGCCACTGCACAGATAATTTGAGTCCCTGGATTTTGGGGCCTCAGCCCACATCCTCTCTCTCTCTCTCTCTCTCACTTTTTTTGTTTTGTTTTGTTTTTTGTTTTTGAGATGGAGTCTCACTCTGTCGCCCAGGCTAGAGTGCAGTGGTGCAGTCTGAGCTCACTGCAACCTTTGCCTCCTGGGTTCAAGCAATTCTCCTTCATCAGCCTCCTGAGTAGCTGGGACTACAGGCGGGTGGCACCACACCCGGCTAATTTTTGTATTTTTAGTAGAGACAAGGTTTCACCATGTTGGCCAGGCGGGTCTTGAACTCCTGACCTCAAGTGATCCACCCACCGCGGCCTCCCAAAGTGCTGTGATTACAGGCTTGAGCCATCGAGCCCAGCTGGCCCACACCCTCTGTGATGGAGGCTTCCAAGCCGACTTTCACAGGCCAGCCCTCCCTGGGCATGGGGAAGGAGGGTGACCGACCATTCTGTGCTTTCTCAACCCTGCCCCACCGTATACTAGGTGCCCAGAACAGTGCCTGACGCCCAGTAGGTACTCAACAAATACTTGTTGTTGCTGATTACGTCTCTTTTTTGCTTATAGATGACCTGGGCAGTGGGGACCTGGGCAGCGGGGACTTCCAGATGGGTAAGTTGCTGCGGGCCTCCCGCAGGTCTCCCTCCTGTCCCTCAGGGAAGCCCCAGAACCAGTCTCCTGGGCTGAGGGCCTCGAGGGCTCCTTGGGCCTGCCCTGGGGTACAAAGCAAGAAGAAGTGGGTGTGATCTCTTAACCTGCTGAGTGACAGTTGTGCAGACTGATTGGCAGGTCCCTGCAAGGCTGGTGTGGCCAGGTCCTGTGCTTGCCCATGCCACAGGCACAGGTATCAGGGCACTGGGCAGGTAAAGCCCAGTTCTGCTGGAGACTGAGAGCCAGTCAGCTGTTTCACATTCAAAGCAAAGTTCTCACCTCCCAGGGCAGCTCAGCTGTTGAGTCCTTCCCCAGAGCCCTCCTGGGGGCACAGAGCTGGGGATCCCAGGCAAAGACAAGCGGAACAGAGGGGCTCTGTGGAATCGGGCATTCAGGCAGCCAGCAGGGCGGGCAGGGCACAGATCGAGCCTGACCCTAGGCTTGGGAGAGAACCCTGCCTTAAGGTGGGTCACCTGCCGGGAAGCAAGGGTTCCTAGCTTAGGGAGGCAAGGCTAGGCTCTTGGAGAGAGGAGAGTCAGCCCCCACCCTGGTCAGACTGGCCCAGCACTGGGATGGGGGTTCATAGTCCCCGCTTCCTTCCACTCTGGGATACTGGGCGGAGAAGGACCTACCCCAGGACAAGGCCCTGTGGCTCTTTATGGTTCCCACCGCCCTCTCTGGGAGGCAGCTTCCGGGACAATCTGTGACCAGGGCCAAGGATGGAGCAGGTGCTCAGGTCAGACCAACCACTGGGCCATCCCGTGGCATCCAGGGCTGCCTTCACCCTAGGCAGGACTTGGCCAAATCTGGCCTGGGCCTACTTCAGGGGTGGAGTCACCTCCCTTTAGCTGACATATCAGGGGCCTTCAAATGCCAGAGGGTAGCATCCTAACTGGGTCAGTGTAGAAAGGAGGGTGGGTGCCTGGGTAACCTGGTCCTGACTGTGACCTCCCAGAGCCTGGACTTGGGCTCCGCCTGAAGGTTTTCCACATGTAGGTCTCCACGAGGCTGCAGGATGCCTGGGAGCTGGGTGGGGCTTGGCAGAGGGAGTGTCAGGTGGGCCCCAGGCACACATGGCACGTCTTGTCCTGGAATGGCCTATGCTAATGTGTGCCTGGAGCTGCCTCTGGCCAAGCCAGGCTTGCCTTTGAGTCCACCCTCTCCATTCATGAACCATCTCCGGCCCCTCCCCAGGGGGCTGCCCACTGCAGCAGCTCTGCCCCGGCTGGGCAGTCCTGGCCAGCCCACCTGCCCTCCCTGAGAAACAGCTGTGAGGGCAGGCGAGGCCAGAGAGGGAAGAGGTGGGGAACAGGGCACAGCAGCTGGAGGGGGCCCAAGACCAGGGTAGGTGCCTTTCCTCGCAAGTGGAAACAGGTGGGGCCTCAGACCCTCCAGGCCCAAACCATGGCTCCTGCCAGCTGCCCTTGGGGCAGGTCCAGGCAGCTGGGCTGAATGGCAGTCAGGGAGGCAGCAGGTGTGCCTCTCTGATCCTGGGATCCCAGGGTGCCCGCTCAGACTTGACCAAGGGCAGCACCCCCGCTGCGCCCATGAGCCAGGGCCATCCTGCCTGTCGTGGGGCCATGTCTAGGCTCCGGCCTAGTCCCAGACCCTGGACTCCAGCCCCTGAGATGGCTCTTCCCCTCCTCCCCCTGGGCATGGCTGTGGCTCCCTGGCTCAGCTCTAGCCCCCTGTGTGTCAAGACCCGTCCCTGAGAGCCTCCCCTCCCTAGGACCCCTTCCCACCTCTCCTCCCCCAGTTTCTTTCCATCTTCTGACCTGTCTCTTTCTGTCTTCCCCCATGCCCGTGTGTCCTGCTCTGACCCTTGTCTGCATGTCTGTGTGTGTCCCCTGTCCTCCCTGCCCTGGACCCTCTTCCCCACTCCTTGAATGTCTGTCTCTGCACCTCCTCCCTCTGCCTCATCCTGTTCTTCTCCCTCTCTCTGGCTCACCATCTCTGCTTCTGTCGCCCTCTGTCTTTCCCTCTCTCCCTTCTGCCTGTTCTTTTTTGTTTTTTCTTTTTCCCTCTGCCTTTTTCTTCACCTTTGTCTTACCTTTTCTCTCTCATTCTCTCCCGCCCCACTTTCTGTATCTCTGTCTCCGTCTTTCTGTCTCTTTGTGTCTCCCTCTCTCTTGCAATGTCTCTGCCTCTCTCTCTGCTTCTCTCCATCTCGTCTCCCTCGCTGTCAATGTCCTTTCTCGCCTCCTCTGTCTCTACTCTGCAGGCTCAGGGCTGCCCCTGGGCCGACCGCCCGTGGCTGGCATGATGGTCTTGGAGCCTGATGAGGAGTCCCCTCTCAGTAAGTGACCCAGGCCCTGGCCAGGTGGGAGCGCTGCTCTCCCTCTGCCTCCCTCCCCATCCTCCCTCCCCACTCTTCCTTTTCTCTCCTTTCTCCCTGTTCTCTTCCTTCCCAACCTGCACTTTGCTGTGAGTCACACAAGAGGCTCAGAGGCACCTCCCTGCAGAGTCCAGGGGCCAGGCCAGCCACTGCCTGGACACAGCCAGGCCCATCCTGGGCCCACAGATCTAAACACAGTGGGCTGGGACCCTGGCAGGCGTTCTTCCCCATGGGGTGTTGGTCGGGCAGAGATGGGTGCAGCAGCCCTGCAGGGACCAGGCCCTGCATTCCAGAGGCCACTTGTGTCCACCCCAGCACAGGCCAATCCTGGGCCCACCCGAGGGACCCACAGGGACCCAGGGCTGGAGTTCGGGGGCCTGGGTGTGTTGCAGGGAGTTCTGTTGAGCAGGGATGGGAATCAGGAGTTGGTGAGTAGCCTGCTCTGGGGCCAGGGTAGTCAGGTGTGCAGCCCCCACTTCCACCCTGAGTGCAGGGCAGCTGTCTCCCTCTCCTGGCCTCTGGCTCCAAGGGAACTCACCAGATAGGGTGAGAGGAGGGAAAGGACTGGCCAGAGAGCACCGCTATTCCAAGGCAGCCTTCCCCCTGCTGGCTGCACCAGTGTCCTTGGCTCTGGAGGCTGGTTCTTTTTTCTTTTTCTTTACTTTTTCTTTTTTTTTGAGATGGAGTCTCACTCTGTCACCCAGGCTGGAAGGCAGTACAGTGGCACAATCTCGGCTCACTGCAACCTCTGCCTCCCTGGTTCAAGCAATCCTCAAGCAATCCTCCTGCCTCAGCCTCCCGAGTAGCTGGGATTACAGGCACGCACTACCACTCCTGATTAATTTTTGTATTTTCACCATGTTAGCCAGCCTGGTCTCGAACTCCTGACCTCGAGTGATCTGCCAGCCTCGGCCTCCCAAAGTGCTGGGATTACAGGCGTGAGCCACCGCGCCCAGGCCGGGGGCTGGTTCTTGAAATAGAGGTGGCCTCACCTTCTGCCCCAGTGCTCAGGCACCAGCTGCAGGGTGGAAGACGGGAGGTGTTCGCCTGGACCTGCCTTTGGTCTCGAAGAACGAAGCGGGGTGGGGTCAGGCTGGAGGGCCTGTGCCCTTCCCAGGCCCTAGTAGAAAGGGGCTTTGTGGAGCTCCAGCCCCCTTCCCCAGGAGCGGGCACATTCCTGGGCAGAGGCCTGGCCTCCTCACCCGCGCTGGGCCGTGGGGCTGAGGCCAGGGGCTTGGGTGGGGGGACTCTCAATGGGCCTCTGTGCTGGCTCACAAGGGGCCTCTGTGGCTGAGCCATGGCCCCCACACTCCAGCCCACAGAGCCCCACCCACCCGGCACCCAGGAGCCTGGCCCAGTGGTTCAGGGCAGGCAGCGCCAGGGCTTTCTTCACTCGAGCCACAGAGCAAGAATGTCCTGTGCACCTGTGGGCCTGACGGACAGAGTAAAGCGGGAGGAGGATGGGCCTGGCAGTAGCACAGACAGTGCCACTCCCTGCTCTGCCACCTACACACCAGATTTCAGATTTTTGGATTAGGGATGCTTGGCTTGTATATGACTCATTTGTCACTCTTATTCATTCATATTTATCGCATACATGAATTCACAAATATTGTGAAACGTAATGAACATAAAATGTCTCGTATATAGTAGGTGCTTAAGAAATGATAGATGTACTTCGGGAGGCCAAAGTGAAAGGATCGCTTGAGCCCAGGAGTTTGAGACCAGCCTGGGCAACATAGCAAGACCCCATCTCTATCAAAAGTCAAAAAATTAGCCGGGCATGGTGGCATGCACCTGTAATCCCAGCTACTCAGGAGGCTGCAGTGGGAGGATAGCTTGAGCCTTAGAGTTTGAGGCTGCAGTGAGCTGTGATTGTGCTATCACACTCCAGCCTGGGTGACAGAGTAAGACCCTGCCTAAAAAAAAAGAAACAACAGATGCATGTGTATGTTCACACCAGTCTGAGATGAATTTATTCAGCCATCACTTTCGAGGAACCCGCTGTGTGCCAGGCACTCAGCAGGCACTAGGGATGCGGGCGTGAATGAAACCCCAGGTTCCCCCTCATCAAGCCTAGAGTCGGATGGTGGAGAGAGGACCACAGCAGCTTCGATTCTCAGGTGGTTTGCTGTGTGCCATCCGCGGCATCTGAGTACAAGGGCCTGGTGCATGTGAGCACAATGTCATGCTCCTCGCAGCAACCCAGGTGGTGCACACATTCAATATCCCCATTAGGAAACAGAAACTCAGAGCCGAGGTGAGTGCCTGAGGCGCGGCTGACGTTAGAACTCACGATTGTTACTGTGATGTGGAACCTGGCAGAATCTATGCAGTACACGGTGGAAGGTGCTCTGCTAGGGAAAGCAGGGCACTGTGGGAGCCCAGGGGAGTGGTCTCTACCCCAGCCAGGGCAGATCAGGAAGATCAGGAGACAGTGGCTGAGCCAAGTCCCGAAGAATGAGTAGGAACTGGCCGAGGAAGGCTGACAGAGCCTTTCCCAGTCACACTCAGGTAATCCCGGTGCCAGGCCAGCCCCCTCTGGGAGCCGCCCCTTCTTGTCCAGCCCTCCTCTGAACTGCGGGGGTCTCCTCATCTGCACTAGCACTTGGTTTCTGGATCAGGCCATTTCCCCTGTTAGTTAAGGCCCCTCAGTCAAGTTGGGGCCTTGGCATTGACCCCTGAGCATGTATACCTACAGTCAGTCCTGGGCGTAGCCATGGGCACACAGGTGTCAGCCTCGAGGGAGGCCTCCCAGGGCCATCCCCTCAACTCTGCCTGAATGGTCCAACTGCCTAAGGCCACTGCATGCCACCCTGGGGCTCTCAAAATGATCCTCCTTCGATTTTCCAGTTTATTTCCGAGCCCTGGTGAATTTCACTCGCTCCATCGAGTACAGCCCTCAGCTGGAGGACGCAGGCTCCAGAGAGTTCCGAGAGGTGTCCGAGGCTGTGGTAGACACGGTGAGGTGAAGGGGGTTTGGGAAGCTCGCGGGTGTGGCAGGGCAGGACCGAGGATGGGGTGAAGGCCTCTGGGGCTGATGGCACTGTGTCCCTCCCCAGCTGGAGTCGGAGTACTTGAAAATTCCCGGAGACCAGGTTGTCAGTGTGGTGTTCATCAAGTGAGAAGGGGCCCCTGGGGGCTGCTGGGGGTCTTGAGCGGGTAACCTGGAGGGGGCTGATGAGGATGGGAAGGAAGCCTGGCACCACGGAAAGGCCTATGGGATGAGTTGCTATGGGTGGAAATTCAGGAATTGGTGGGGGGATCATTGGGATCTTTAGTTGCCCTTCTTTGGGTACAGGCTGTTCTGGAACAGGGCCTGAGCGTCGGGGCAGGAGCCTCATGGAGGAGCTGAGAACACAGGCGTCTCGCTGACCCTCCTCTCCTGCCCATCTCCATCCCCAGGGAGCTGGATGGCTGGGTTTTTGTGGAGCTGGATGTGGGCTCGGAAGGGAATGCGGATGGGGCTCAGATTCAGGAGGTGCTGCTCAGGGTCATCTCCAGCGGCTCCATGGCCTCCTACATCACCTCTCCCCAGGGATTCCAGTTCCGACGTCTGGGCACAGGTGAGCCTATCCTGGGGTCTGGGGTCGCCTCCTCCAAACTTGTGGGGTCCCCTTTCAGTGTCCCCGCCATGGGCACCCAACTTGGGCTTGCACACCACTAGAAACGGGGAGCTCACTACCTCCTGAGTCTGCCCCATCGATCTTTACGCAGTCTTGGCTTGGTAGAGCACAGACTGTTTCCTCTAGCACATACCCATTAGAGCCGAGTTCTGCTCCTTCCTTCTAGACCTCTGCACATTGACAATAGGTAATCAGGCCTTTATTTATCCTGTACTTCCAAGTCCAAACCACATTAGTACTTAATGATAACCAGCAACTGTTTACTGAGCACTGACTGCCTTTATTTCCAGCCTCTGGGTCAGTCTTCACAGCAATTCCTATGAAGGAGATGTTATTCCTCCTGTTTCAGAGACGAGGGAACTGAGGCCCAGAAAGGAAAATCGGAATTTGTCCAGAATCAGATGGGCAGATAGTGAAAAGGCGAGGATTTCAAACGAACTCGGTGTCTGTGACAGTCTTGCCAGAACCTGTGATGAGAGAAGCAGGAGAAACTGAGGCATAGAGAGACTAGGAAACTGGTGCAAAGCCACACAGCTGTTAGGTGCAGAATCCTGGCCTTTGTACTCTGGGTCAGCCTGGATTTCCTTCTACTGTGCCCTTGGTCTCCTGTTTTAACCTCCTGAGTCTTTTTTTTTTTTTTTCTCTAGACCAAACAGCCTTAGTTCATCCCTCACAGGTGTGGTTCTCAGCCCTGTCTCCATCTCAGTTCCCTCTCTCTGGGAAGACCCTGACTCAGTGGAATTCAGAATGGAACAAACTCCATCCCCTACCATGGTGTAGCCCAATTAGGAAAAAATAGTGAAACCATCACCTCCCTTGTTCTGCACCTCGAGTGTGGTGGTGCGCGCCTGTAGTCCTAGCTACTCAGGAGGCTGAGGCAGGAGGATCACTGGAGCCCAGGAGTTTGAGGCTGCAATGAGCTAGGATCATGCCACTGTACTCCAGCCTGGGCGACAGAGCAAAACCCTGCCTCTAAAACAAACCAAACAAACAAAAACCCTTAATTATTATACCCAGAGATCAAGCTTGCCCTTCTGCATCATCAGGCCCAGGTCTAAAGACTGCTGGGGGTCCAGCCCTCCTCTCTCACTTTTCAATGAGTCCTCCTGGCTAGGGATGGTGAAGTGGCCTGGCCCAGCCCTGCAGCCCTCAGCTCCCGACTCCCAGGTGGAACAGCCACTGACCACATCTTCCTTTCCAGCACAGACCCCCCCACCCCCGCCGGCCGCTGTGGCGGTCGCAGTGACACCAGGTGAGAGTGTAAGCCAGGCCCAGGCCCAGCCAGGTTCCTAGAGAAGTTAAGGTTGGAGAGGAGGCCAGGTGCGGGGGCTCACGCCTGTAACCCCAGCACTTTGGGAGGCCGAGACGGGAGGATTGCTTGAGGCAAGGAGTTCGAGATCAGCTTGCGCAACATAGCAAGACCCTGTCTCTAAAAAAATAAAAAAGAAGAGAAAAAAAATTTTTTTTAAAGGATGAAGGGGAAAGAAGGGTGTGGGCAAGATGGCTGGCTGGGCACAGCCCAAGACAGCTGGGCACTCCCTTCTCCCCTCCTTCTTTGTCCTCACTGGGGCCAGGCTGTGGCCTGCATGTGTGTGGTGTGGTAGCTGCATGCACGTGGCATGTCAACTGTGTGTGGGGTCTGTGTTAGAGATGGGGGAGGCCACTGCCACATGTCCCATGCCCCACGCCCCACGCCCCACACGTGCTGTGGATATGTCTAGTATGTGCTCCTTGCCCTCGCTGTGCCTGCCGGAAACCGAGCTGCCTGACACAGGGCCCTGAAGCCCACTCCAGCCACATAGCACCTACAGCTTCCCGCACCTCCCTCCTGCCACCTCTGACTCCAGTCTGCTTCCTTCCACCCGCAGTGCCCCAGTTCCCAAGAGCCTGCACGGAGGCCGAGTTTGCCTGCCACAGCTACAACGAGTGTGTGGCCCTGG
Organism: Symphalangus syndactylus; assembly: GCF_028878055.3. NCBI lineage: Eukaryota > Metazoa > Chordata > Mammalia > Primates > Hylobatidae > Symphalangus > Symphalangus syndactylus. Next base: position 15,652,684 of record NC_072444.2, read on the forward strand.
AGTATCGCTGTGACCGGCGGCCCGACTGCAGGGACATGTCTGATGAGCTCAATTGCGGTGAGGGGATGTCTGGGGCCACAAGTGCTTTGGGCGCCAGGAGAGGGCCAGGGTCCTACACCTGGTCTTGGAGCCCATCAAGGACTATGAGGGTTTGGTGCAGGCAGAGGACAGGGCCATAGGAAGGGTGATGACAGAGCCAGACGGGGCGGCAGGGAGTGGTGTTGGGGAGTACAGGGTGGGCCTGGGAAGGGTTGGGGACAAGGAGCAGGTGAAGAGCCATCTGCTTCTGCCAAATGCCAAGCGGAATCTCTCCACAGAGGAGCCAGTCCTGGGGATCAGCCCCACATTCTCTCTCCTTGTGGAGACGACACCTTTACCACCCCGGCCAGAGACAACCATCATGCGACAGCCACCAGTCACCCACGCTCCTCAGCCCCTGCTTCCCGGTTCCGTCAGGCCCCGGCCCTGTGGGCCCCAGGAGGCCGCATGCCGCAGTGGGCACTGCATCCCCAGAGACTACCTCTGTGACGGACAGGAGGACTGCGAGGACGGCAGCGATGAGCTGGACTGTGGTGCGCACCGGCAGGGGTGCAGCTGGGTGCGGGGAGCGGGAAGCTGGCCCGGGAGGATGCTGCTGACCCCTGCCTGGTCTCCTAGGCCCCCCGCCACCCTGTGAGCCCAACGAGTTCCCCTGCGGGAATGGACATTGTGCCCTCAAGTTGTGGCGCTGCGATGGTGACTTTGACTGTGAGGACCGAACTGATGAAGCCAGCTGCCGTGAGTATCGGAGGGTCCAGCTGAGGCCCCCCTGCCCTGCCCTGCCCAGGCCGCTTGCTCGTGCCCCACCCCTACCCTGCCCCTCCGCTTTCCGCCCTCCCCAGTCCCCCAAGGCTGTTTGTTTGCTGTCCCTGGCTGAGTGCGGAAGGCCGTGGAGACACACTCCAAGGTTTATCTCTGACCAGAGCCGTAAGGCCCCTTGGCCCTGAGCTGGCCTTCGGTGAAGCTGTGTGGTTAGCCTGCCTGTGGTTCGTGTCTCTTCGTTTCTTTCCTTTATTTTTGTTACCGTAAAGCTTCTCTTTGTTTTGTATGTGGCTCAGATGAATGGCTAGGAGGGTTCTATGTGCCAAGGTCCCTTGGTGATGGTCCTTGGTGTATGTATGCGAGTCAGAGCCTTACCCATCCATCTGTCCAACTCCCCAGCTACCCATGCACCCACCTATACACCCATTATCCATCCACCCAGCTCTTCATCCATCTATCCACCCATCCATCTGTCATCCTTCTTCCCTCCCATCCATTCCTTCCAGCCTCCCACTGCCCCACCCTTATGGTATCCATCTTTTCCAGTCGTGGACATTATGGGCATCCTGACAGTTAAATAGGAAGGGGAGGCTGGAGAGGCAGCGACCACATCAGGTGGTATCCTGTATGTCCCATCCCGCGAGAAGCCTGATGCTTGTTAGTGCGAGATTGAGGATAATCTTCAGGCCTTTCTCTGTGGTCCTGGGTGGTGTGTCTGGGCGCGTGTCCATGTTCCTGCTGTGAGCTTGTCCAGCTTCTCCTTGCCTTCCTTCCCCTGCCCACTCCACAGCAAGCTCTGGGGAGAGGCTGCGTCATGCCACAGACTGGCAGAGTTTGAGAACGCCTTTCTGTGGCTCTAAGCTTGCCTGACAGCACCAGCCGCTTGGGAGAGAGAAAGTAATTGGGGGCTTTAGTTGGAAGGCCCTTCTCAGGGGCCTCTGCTGGGGAAATCAAAGAAAGGACAGGTCCTAGTGGACGGCACAGAACCAGAGAACGTGAAGCCTGAATGGCCTCGTGGGCTCCTGAGAGTGTGGGGAACAGAAGCGCCTGAGCTCCGTCCACGGCTACCTCCTGGTCTCCTCTCGCACCTGCTCTGTGGATGCACGGCTTCCACTCCTGCATGGCTGTGACTTCTCTGTCCCTGTCTGTGTCTCTCTCAAGCTCCATCTCCCTGAGGAAGAACATCGGTCACCAGCCACTAGAGAGGCCTAGCAGGGCCCAGCCCTTGTCCCGGGCCACTTTCAGCCTCTGGCCACTCCATAGAGGGCCTGTCAGTGGGAGCACAGACCGTTGAGCCCCGCAGGGGACCACGCTGTGCCAGGCGTTCTGGTAGAGAAGGGTGTGCGGGCCATTGCTGGCGCCCAGATATGCCAGCCCCACTGGTTGTGCCTTTGACATGGGTCTTGTCCATGTGAGCAAGATAGCGCTTCTGTGCCTCTGAGCGTGGCTGGGTGACACTGTGATTGTGACAGTGATGTGCCAGCCATAACTGGCATGGGGAATGCAGGTGGAGTGAGGGGTGGGGGCCGGGTAATGTGATGAGTGGTTCGATCACAGCTGGTGGTCGCATCATGCTGGCTGTGAGGTGGACAGTGTTGTGCAGCAGGGGCTAGGCATGGTGAGGGCCGCTGTGGGTTATGTGGGCAAGATGAGAGAGTGGCCCTGGGGATGCCCAGGGAGGATGGATGGGGTGGGCTGTTGGGAACCACCTGGCTTTGTCCCCAGCCACCAAGCGTCCTGAGGAAGTGTGCGGGCCCACACAGTTCCGATGCGTCTCTACCAACACGTGCATCCCAGCCAGCTTCCACTGTGACGAGGAGAGTGACTGTCCCGACCGGAGCGACGAGTTTGGCTGCAGTGAGCAGGGAGCTGGGGTCGAGATGCGGGCCCTGGGCTGGGTTCTGGGGGCTTCTGTCCACAGCCTCAGCCTCCACTCTTCTCCCTCCTAGCCCCTCCGAGCCCTCCTTCCGCTTCTCCTTCCTTTGCCCCCGACCCCTCACTCCTGCCCTGGTCTCCTCAGTGCCCCCCCAGGTGGTGACGCCTCCCCGGGAGTCCATCCAGGCTTCCCGGGGCCAGACAGTGACCTTCACCTGCGTGGCCATTGGCGTCCCCACCCCCATCATCAATTGGAGGCTCAACTGGGGCCACATCCTCTCTCATCCCAGGTGCGGCTCTGGGCCCGGCTGGTGGGGTGGGAATGAGGGGCAGCTGGTCCAGAGCCCCAGGCCAGATCCCACCACTTGTCTTGGGGCCCACCAGGGTGACAGTGACCAGCGAGGGTGGCCGTGGCACACTGATCATCCGTGACGTGAAGGAGTCAGACCAGGGTGCCTACACCTGTGAGGCCATGAACGCCCGGGGCATGGTGTTTGGCATTCCTGATGGTGTCCTTGAGCTCGTCCCACAACGAGGTAATGCCGGAGGGCAGGTGTCACCGGGCGTGGGAGCGGAGCCCGGCTGCCCACCACAGCCGGCTGCAGCCCCCGCCCATGCCGCCCAGCAGGCCCCTGCCCTGATGGGCACTTCTACCTGGAGCACAGCGCCGCCTGCCTGCCCTGCTTCTGCTTTGGCATCACCAGCGTGTGCCAGAGCAGCCGCCGCTTCCGGGACCAGATCAGGCTGCGCTTTGACCAACCCGATGACTTCAAGGGTGCGTTGGCGGGCGGGTGAGCGCTGCGGGAGGTGGGAGGTGGGTACCTGTGTACCCAGTGGGCACAGAGGATAGATGCGGACAGAGGGGGCCAGGTTTGGGGAAGGAATATGAGTCACTGAAGAAACACTGAGCCCTGTCAAAGAAGCATTTCAGGAGGAAAACCAACACGTTTAGGAAAAGCCAAATCCCCCCTTGCTACCTACCTGCTTCAGGTTACGGCGAGGACGGGCTCTGGAGCCAGCTTCCCGCTTCAGATCCTGACGTGGATGCTGTCCACGTGTGTCCTGGGTCAAGTTGCCCACTATCTCGTGTCTGTTTTCTCATCTATAAAGTCGGGGGGGGGTGGAATAATAACTACCTCCTAGGGGTTGGTAAGGACTTAGTGGAGTCACATATGTCAGCCTCTCAGAATTGTGCTCAGCCCATGGTCAGCACCCAAGAGGTATTTGCTAACGCCACAGTCATTGTCCTCATTCTGAGAGACAGAGGTGCCAGTGTGCCCAGACTATAGGAGCCCAGGCTTTGGCATCTCCTTGGCCTGAGGGTGGCCTCCAGCTGCACCACTTACTGCTGCTGTGTCTTTGGGCAAGTCTCTTGGCTTCCCTGGGCCTATTTTCCCAAAGATAGAGGCAGGCGGCTGGACTCAGTTCTTTCTGGCACTGAGAGGCAGAATGGCAGGATGGCTGAGGGCATGAGCCCAGGCACTGCCTGGACTGGGGCTCAGGTCCCAGCTCTGTCGTTTCCCACCTGGCGTCAAGCAGCCCTTACCCTGCTGTGTCTCACTTTGTTGCAGAGGATTAAATGCATGTAGAGAGTTAGCTCCAAAGCACTCAACACATTTTATGCCCTTTTGTTGGTTGAAGAACCTGAAAATGACTTGTATAAAACTTAAGTTACCTGGCCAGGCATGGTGGCTTATGCCTGTAATCCAAGTACTTTGGAAAGCTGGGGAGGGAGGATTGCTTGTGGCCAGAAGTTCAAGACCAGCTTGGATAACATAGAGAGACCCCATCTCTACAAATAATTAAAAACAAAAAATCTAGCTAGGCATGGTGGCTTGCACCTGTAGTCCCAGCTACTTGAGAGGCTGAGGCAGGAGGATCTGTTGAGCCTAGGAGGTTGAGGCTGCAGTGAGCTATGATCACACCATTGCACTCCAGCCTGGGCAACAGAGTAAGACTCCATCCCTAAAAACAAAACAAAACTTAGTTACTTCCCAAAGTTGTCCCCCAGTATATTTAGAATGCTAATGGCCGTGGCCACCATTTGGTGAGCAGACAGTTGGCCCTGTGGCTTGACATGACAGTCATCGAACTGCCAATAACCCTTGCAAGGTCAGGGCTGATTTCACAGTTTTAAGATGAGAGCCCCAGGGCTCTGAGAGGTTGTGGGGCTTCCCTGGGTTCACACAGCAGTTTAGACGGGGAGCTGAACCCAGGGCTGTCTAATTGGAATCTGGGTAGTCCAGGGGAGGGAGTGGTGGGAATTTCAGAGTGAGCAGGTGGCCTGTGTGTGGATGGTGACCAGGAGGGAGGAGGCCTGAAGACATCCCCAGAGGGCAGGGAAGAAAGAGGGTAGAGTAACCTAGACCCAGGGCTGTGCTCGGTCATTCTGCGGGTGAGGAGCTGGATTCCCCTGTGGTTGCAGGGGGTTAATTCAGGATGATGGGAGAAGCTATTGGCAGACAGATGTGGACTCCATGTAAGGAAGAACTTGCTGAGAGTCAAAGTTCTCCAGAGCTGGCAGGGACGGCCTTTGGAGGTTGTATGGTCTCCATCCATGACAGCTGCACCATCCAATGTGGCAGTCACTGGCCACGTGTGGCTCTTTAAATTGAAATACAATGATTCATTCCTGAGCAGCACTAGATACGTCTCCAGTGCTCAGTGGCCACGTGTTGCGAGTACCATTACTTTTAATGGCAAAACCAAACCAGCAATTACTTTTTCACCAACCTAACAGCTACCATAATGAAGAGTGTAGGTACAGGATATTTTCACTCCACCGAAAGTTCTCTAGGTTGGAGCTGTCCTAGAGATCTGGGAGGATGCTGTCAAGGGAATTCCCACGTGGGGTGACTGTGTGTGTGTGTGTGTGTGTGTGTGTGTGTGTGTGTACATAGGAGAGGGTTGGACTGGATGACCCGTCATAACAACAGCAACAATAAGAGCTAGCCATTTTATGTCAATTTGCTCATTTTAGCTTATGCCTCTAGGAGGCAGGCTACTTTAAGCACCATCTTACAGATAAGGAAACTGAGGCACTTGCCCAGGCTTACAACACACCTGGACTTGGTCTCCTGTTCCTCAGCCCTGTGTAGCTCTCCTGCCTGCAGGGTTGTTTCAGCCCTCAAAGTCTGTGGGTCTCTTAGCAAGAAAGGCCCTGAGAAGTCTGGCTTCAAAGAATCCCCTTTTCCTTTCTTTGACCCTGTGGTTCCCAAATGGTTCCCAGCTATCATTCCATGGCACTGACTTTCCCAGAGCATGCTTTGGGAAATGCTGCTTCGGTATTTGGGAAGGAGGAAAAAAACTGCATTTTCTTTTTTTTTTTTTTTTTTTTTGATACAGAGTCTTGCTCTGTTGCCCAGGCTGGAGAGTACACTGGTGTGATCTCAGCTCACTGCAGCCTCCGCCTCCCGGGTTCAAGTGATTCTGCTGTCTCAGCCTCCTGAGTAGCTGGGACTACAGGCACTCACCACCATGCCTGTCTAATTTTTTTATTTTTGGTAGAGACGGGGTTTCACCATGTTGGGAAGGCTGGTCACGAACTCCTGGCCTCAAGTGATCTGCCCGCCTCTGCCTCTCAAAGTGCTGACATTATAGGCGTGAGCCACCACACCCGGCCAAAACCTGCATTTTCTTCACTTTGGAAGAGAGATCAAAGTTTTCTCGAAATCAAATTTCCCCTAGAACTTTCCCATCTTTCTGGATTGCTGCCCCTCAAGATGGGTGTATCAGGCAGGCCCAGGCTGCAGCCCTCAGCCTCCCCCTTGCCACCCGCAGGCGTGAATGTGACAATGCCTGCGCAGCCCGGCATGCCACCCCTCTCCTCCACGCAGCTGCAGATCGACCCATCCCTGCACGAGTTCCAGCTAGTCGACCTGTCCCGCCGCTTCCTCGTCCACGACTCCTTCTGGTCTCTGCCTGTACAGTTCCTGGGCAACAAGGTGAGGGGCCTGGGCTGCCGCCCTGGGTGGGGAAAGAATCCCTGTGGCCTCTGCTCCCTCTGCAATTGGTAGACAACAAGGCAGACTTGGATGGAGAGGTGTTACTATGCCCCGACGCAGCCCCCTGTGGCAGCGGCTCATCCATTCAGGGCAGGACCTTTCCCCGGCACTGTTGGCTTGGGAAGAAGAGCTGGCCTCCCCTCCTCCCGGGAGCCCTCCCTGACCGCTCCCCCATGCCTGGGCTGGGTTCTGTGCCTCCGCACTGGCTTCTCTGGGTACCCTGCGCACTGCATGATTCCACCCCCTGTCATGGACCAAACACCCTTGAGTCAGGGCCTGAGTCTCACCCATCTCGGTTTCCCTGTGCCCAGCTCAGTGCCTGGCACACAGTGAGTCTCAGGTAGGCAGAGTGAGGGAGGAGCTGGAAGACTATAGGCACCTCATAGGCATGGTGGGTGTCAAGTGTACCCACAGCTGCCCACCCTGATCCACGCTGTTGTGCCAGGTGGACTCCTATGGCGGCTCCCTGCGTTACAACGTGCGCTACGAGCTGGCTCGTGGCATGCTGGAGCCAGTGCAGCGGCCGGACGTGGTCCTCGTGGGTGCCGGGTACCGCCTCCTCTCCCGAGGCCACACACCCACCCAACCTGGTGCTCTGAACCAGCGCCAGGTCCAGTTCTCTGAGGTGGGTGGCGCCTGAGCCCTTAGGGCTGGGAGCAAAGCGAGATTTAGGCTGGGTGGGCGCTGATGTGTGACCCCTGCCACCTTCACCCATACCCAGGAGCACTGGGTCCATGAATCTGGCCGGCCGGTGCAGCGCGCGGAGCTGCTGCAGGTGCTGCAGAGCCTGGAGGCCGTGCTCATCCAGACCGTGTACAACACCAAGATGGCCAGCGTGGGACTTAGTGACATCACCATGGATACCACTGTCACCCATGCCACCAGCCATGGCCGTGCCCACAGTGTGGAGGAGTGCAGGTGCCTGAGCCGGCAGGGCTGGGAACCACAGAGACCCTGGCAAGGATAGAGGAGAAACGGCAGGGCCTCACAGTCCTTGCAGCGACTCTCTTGGTCTTGTCCCCACAGATGCCCCATTGGCTATTCTGGCTTGTCCTGCGAGAGCTGTGATGCCCACTTCACTCGGGTGCCTGGTGGGCCCTACCTGGGCACCTGCTCTGGCTGCAATTGCAATGGCCATGCCAGCTCCTGTGATCCTGCGTATGGCCACTGCCTGGTGAGTAGTGCCAGCAGACACTTGGACACTAAAATAGGAGCAGGGACAGGGTGTGAGACTCCCTGTGTTCATGAGCTCAGCACAAGCCTCCAGAATGACTGTCATGACTGCCAGATGAACTATCATGACCTCTGGATGCAATAACAGAAATATAGGTCAGGTGCGGTGGCTCATGCCTGTAATTCCAGCATTTTGGGAAGCTGAGATGGGTGGATCACTTGAGGTCAGGAGTTTGAGACCAGCCTGGCCAACATGGTGAAACCCCATTTCTACTAAAAATACAAAAATTAGCCGGGCGTGGTGGCGCACGCCTGTAATCCCAGCTACTCAGGAGGCTGAGGCAAGAGAATCGCTTGAACCCAGGAGGTGGAGGTTACAGTGAGCCGAGACCATGCCACTGCACTCCAGCCTGGGCAACAGAGCAAGACTCCGTCTCACAAAAAAAAAAAAAAAAACAAAAAAAAAAACCCAGAGATATAGCATCCAGACGAGGGAGGTGTTGGCCCTCCTCTCCTCCACCCTCATCAGACTAATCCTGGAGAGTGCCAAATGAAGAAGCATGGCCTGCAGAGGGCAGCCCTAGGGGGAAGAGCCCTTGGGGTGGTACCTTATTTCTCAGGAATAGTGGCAAGAGCTGGGATTGTGGAGCTGACAGAAGAAAAGACTCAAGCAGGGCAGCATGTCATCTCCAAATCCCTGCAAAGGTGTCGGGTAGAAGAAACAGACTCTGGAGAGCAGAACCGGCCAGTGGGTGCAGATTGGAAGAGGGTGGCAGGTTTAGGTCAATAAAAAGCAGGCATTTGGAACCATCTATGGGACAGGCTGCCGTGTAAGATGATGAGCTCCCCATCATCTATAAGTGGTTGCAGTTGATGCTCCCCTGTCTGCAAAGCTGTGCTCCAGCGTGATGGGGAGGCTGAGCTAGACAGCCTCCAAGGCCCCCCGCAGCATCTGGCCCAGTTCTGCTCTAGAAGTTGAGCCATACCCTCCTCCTCCTTCTAGAATTGCCAGCACAACACGGAGGGGCCACAATGCAACAAGTGCAAGGCTGGCTTCTTTGGGGATGCCACGAAGGCCACGGCCACTGCCTGCAGGCCCTGCCCTTGCCCATACATCGATGCCTCCCGCAGGTCAGCCCCAGCTCGGGGTGGGGAGGTTTGGCCGGGGACAGTGCAACAGGCCAGAGAGTATTTTGGGCAGGGAGGCGGGAGACTTGGATTCAGATCTCTACCTGATCACTAAGTTATCCCGTGCTCCTCAACCTCTCTAGGCCTCTGTTTCCTTTTCTGTATAATGGGCCCCCTGACTTCCCACAGTTGCTGTGAGGCTGCCGGGCAGGGAGATGGCGTCATGCCTCATGGCACACTGTCTGTGTGGACAGCAGTCGTTTCCCAGGGTGGGAGGAGAAAGCCTCACCCCAGCCCTGCCCCATGCCTTGTCCACTTGATACCTACAGATTCTCAGACACTTGCTTCCTGGACACAGATGGCCAAGCCACATGTGACGCCTGTGCCCCAGGCTACACTGGCCGCCGCTGCGAGAGGTGAGGTAGAGCCTTGGGGGCTACAGGAAGGGGGCTCCTGGGTGGGGTCATGGAAGTGCTGATAGTGGCCCCCTCTCTCCCCTAGCTGTGCTCCCGGATACGAGGGCAACCCCATCCAGCCCGGCGGCAAGTGCAGGCCCGTCAGTGAGTATGGCTGCCACCATCCCCTGACACCCACCTCCCAACCCAACCTGGGCTGCACACCAGGCACCCTCCCTGCCTGCCCCAGCTCATGATCCTTGGGGAGCCACTCTTCCTCTATCTGCCCGGACTGCGTCTATCCCATTCCCACCTGCCCTGCCAACACTCGCTTTGTGTCCCAGACCAGGAGATTGTGCGCTGTGACGAGCGTGGCAGCATGGGGACCTCCGGGGAGGCCTGCCGCTGTAAGGTACGCATGCCATCTGCCGCCCATCCAGGGGCCTTGGGCCCAGCACCACAGCTGGGAGAAGGAGGAAGGAAGCTCCATCCTCTCCATAGATCCTTGGCCAGTGGGTGGTAACCTAGTCAGAGGCTGGTGGACCTGGCTGACTGGGCTTCCGTACCAGGAGAGGTGGCCTGGCGTTGGGAAGGAGCACTGGTTAGGGAGTCAGGCGACCAGAGTTCAAGTCCCAGTCATTCTTTATGCAGCCTTTGTATCTGCATTGTACCTTTGCTTTTGCCATACTTTGTCCATTGTCACGTTGATACAATGATATAGATATTAGTGTCCCCAATTTGTGAATAAGGAAATGGAGACTCAGAGAAGGGAGGTCACTTGCGTTAAGAATGGGAGCATCGGCCAGGCACGGTGGCTCACGCCTGTAATCCCAGCACTTTGGGAGGCTGAGGTGGTTGGATCACTTGAGGTCAGCAGTTCAAGACCAGCCTAGCCAACATGGTGAAACCCCATCTCTACTAAAAATACAAAAATTAGCCGGGCGTGTTGGTGGGCACCTATAATCCCAGCCACTCAGGAGGCTGAGGCAGGAGAATCGCTTGAACCCAGGAAGCAGAGGTTGCAGTGAGCTGAGACCGCACCACTGTACTCCATTGTGGGCAACAAGACTGAAACTCCGTCTCAAAAAAAAAAAAAAAAAGAGAATGTGCATATCAAGTGTCGGTGTAATAAAAGAATGGATAGATTCTGGAGCCAGGCACTCCTGGTCTTAAATCCCAGAGTGGATGGGCAAGCTGAGTAACTTTGTGCAAGTCATTTCACATCCCTGAGCCTCTGTTGCCTCATGTGAAGGATGAAGGTATCACCTACCTCTCAAGGTCCTTAGGGGAGTTAAATGAGGTGATGTCGAATGGAAAGCAGAACAGTGCGTGAAACACTCCATAACTAGAAGCAGCAATTATTTCAATCAAGTCGCTGTATTTCAAATCTAAATTTATTGGTGAAACCCCTGCCAGCCAAAGAGAAAAGGGAAAAATGCTTGCCTAAGTGCTTGTTAAGTGGGAATTACTATTCAGATTTAGGTAATGACGCCTCATACATGTGCTCTTTCTTTTCTTTTTTTTTTTTTTTGAGTTGGAGTCTCGCTCCCATCACGCAGGCTGGAGTGCAGTGGCGCGATCTCGGCTCACTGCAACCTCCACCTCCCGGATTCAAACAATTCTCCTTCCTCAGCCTCCTGAGTAGCTGGGATTACAGCTGTGTGCCACCACGCCAGGCTAATTTTTGTATTTTTAATAGAGACGGGGTTTCACCATGTTGGCCAGGCTGGTCTTGAACTGCTGACCTGAGGTGATCCACCCGCCTTGGCCTCCCAAAGTGCTGGGATTACAGGCATGAGCCACCGCGCCCGGCCACGTGTTCTCTTTCAGTGGCTCCCCTGGGTCTTGGGTTCCTATCTGGACTGAGGGTGGATTCGGCCAGAGCTCCAGGCAGCCTCTCCTGTGGGCTGTCCATCAGCTCCAACTCTGTGCCTGCAGAACAATGTGGTGGGGCGCTTGTGCAATGAATGTGCTGACGGCTCTTTCCACCTGAGTACCCGAAACCCCGATGGCTGCCTCAAGTGCTTCTGCATGGGTGTCAGTCGCCACTGCACCAGCTCTTCATGGAGCCGTGCCCAGGTACCTCTGCAAGGTGGGCGGGCAGGACCGCCAAGCCCTGGGCTGGATGGACCAAGCGCCAGTCCCAGGCCACGGCCCCCATCCCAGCCCTTTCTCCTCCTCCCAGGTGCATGGGGCCTCTGAGGAGCCTGGTCACTTCAGCCTGACCAACGCCGCAAGCACCCACACCACCACCGAGGGCATCTTCTCCCCCATGCCTGGGGAACTGGGATTCTCCTCCTTCCACAGACTCTTATCTGGACCCTACTTCTGGAGCCTCCCATCACGCTTCCTGGGGGACAAGGTGGGTAGTGGGTGGGAAGGCAAAGGAAACTCCAGGCAGCAGGAACAGCGCAGGGCAAAGGCTTGGAGGCAGGAGGGTCGTGGTGCCTTGGGAGAATAGTGAGCTACACTGCATGGAAAAGGCAGCTGGGGCAGTGACGGGGCCCGAATTCAGGCCCACGCTAAGCTCCTGTCTAACCCTGGTCCCAGGTGACCTCCTATGGAGGAGAGCTGCGCTTCACAGTGACCCAGCGGTCCCAGCCGGGCTCCACACCCCTGCACGGGCAGCCGTTGGTGGTGCTGCAAGGTAACAACATCATCCTAGAGCACCATGTGGCCCAGGAGCCCAGCCCCGGCCAGCCCAGCACCTTCACTGTGCCCTTCCGGGAGGTGAGCAATACTGCCCCCTGGGGGTAGGGGTGCAGGCAGGCCCTTGCTCCTGCCTCTGGCATCAATACTCCAGGACATCAGGGGCTGAGCACATGTGTCCTTTCCTTGGCAGCAAGCGTGGCAGCGGCCCGATGGGCAGCCAGCCACACGGGAGCATCTGCTGATGGCACTGGCAGGCATCGACACCCTCCTGATCCGAGCATCCTACGCCCAGCAGCCCGCTGAGAGCAGGTGTCTGGAGCCGGGGCAGGAGGACCAGCATGGGCTTGGGGAGGGGGCTCCGTCTAAGCGGTGCAGTGCAGCACAGCCATTTACAGACTGTGTGACCCTTTTGTGCCTCACTTTCCCTGTCTGTAAAATGGAGAGTCTAACAATGTCTCCCTTACAGTCTGGTCTGGGGCCAGGCTCCCTAGAAAGAAGCCTGAGACAGGGATTGGGGTGCACGTGACTCACAAGGAGAGGGACGAAGGAGGGAGGAGGGGCCATGCAGGGATGTGGTTGCAGGTCAAGTCTAGCCCCAGCCTCAGCCCACGGGGAGCTCTGGAGAGTCATTTGCCGGAAAGTGATCTTACTTTCAGGCCCGTGGGCTCTTGTAGCCTGTATCAGCCTGTCATTGGGGACCCCAGGGGAACAGGGTGGTATAACCTCTCCAGGTGAGGAAAGGTGATGGTTTGGAGTAAATTGGAGGTAACGGCTGTTTGCCACGGTCCTCGCAGCCTCTGGAGATCTGGACAGGGCCCCAGAAGCACTGTGACAGGGCTGTCGGGAGGACTAATAAGACCCTCCCAGTGGAGGAGTCCAGGCGTGCCTGGCACAGAGCCAGCACTCCTATTCACGCTGGGTCTTGTCACACCCAGGGTCTCTGGCATCAGCATGGACGTGGCTGTGCCTGAGGAAACCGGCCAGGACCCCGCGCTGGAAGTGGAACAGTGCTCCTGCCCACCCGGGTACCGTGGCCCGTCCTGCCAGGTGAGTCCTGGGCCCCACGCCAGCCCAGGCAGCCCCCTCCATGGTGCTTCCCGCTCCTTCTCCACGAGCCCTCCACACCTCCCCAGCCCTGGCCATCCAGTGCCCCTACCTGAATGGGCCGTGTTCGGAAGGCCCTCCCACTGCCATCTTTCTGCCCCCAGGACTGTGACACAGGCTACACACGCACGCCCAGTGGCCTCTACCTGGGTACCTGCGAACGCTGCAGCTGCCACGGCCACTCAGAGGCCTGCGAGCCCGAAACAGGTGCCTGCCAGGTGAGTCCCGCCCTCCTTCCGCCCACCCCAGCAATCTGTGGCTTCTGGGGGCCCAGCCTCAACTCACATCCTGCTCCTCTAGGGCTGCCAGCATCACACAGAGGGCCCTCAGTGTGAGCAGTGCCAGCCAGGATACTACGGGGATGCCCAGCGGGGGACACCTCAGGACTGCCAGCTGTGCCCCTGCTACGGAGACCCTGCTGCCGGCCAGTGCGTCCAGTCCCCGCCTGCATCTGCCCTTCCCTGAAATGTCTACCACCCCCCCCACACCTGCTTTGTCCAGGGCCCTTCTGGGAGGCAGTGGTTAAATCCTGGCCTTGCCGCCTCCTCAGTGTCACTTGGTGTGAGGTACACTTCACTTTCAGGGCCTCAGCTGCCTCATCTGTGAAATGGGGTAGTCCACACTCCTCAGCCCCTTGTGTGAGAGTTAAATGAGGCTATGCATGTGGAACTCTTAGCACAGTGCCAGGCATGCAGTGGCACTCAGGACACAAGATTTCTTCCCCTCCCCTCTCCCCTGGTCCTGAAAGAGGATCGGGGGAGAGGAAGGAGCCACTGCGTTCCTGACTAGAAATCTGCCCCCACACTCAGGGCTGCCCACACTTGTTTTCTGGACACAGACGGCCACCCCACCTGTGATGCATGCTCCCCAGGCCACAGTGGGCGTCACTGTGAGAGGTGAGGCAGCGGTGGAGAGGGTGGGGGGACGTGCACAGGGGGTGTCCCTGGAGTCCTCAGGCAGGGCCCAGCCCTCCCAACCCAAAGGAATCAGGGATGCCTCTCACTCTTAATCTTGTACAGGCCCCAGAAGACAGTCAGCTCCCCTCCCTGGGAGACTCACCCTCTAGCCCAGAATTCAAGACCCTCAGACACACATCCTAGCCTGCGGTTCACCTTCAGCCCCCTGGCCCCCTGCCCCAGCCGGGCCAGAGTCTTCCCACAAAACCCCTGCTTCTTTCTGAAGCTCCTGGGTTCCTGACTGCCCCGATTTACTGGCTGTGCGGTCCAGGGCGCGACCCTGCTCTTCTCTGCCCAATTTCCCCGTAACATGGGCAAGTCAGGCTGTTCGTTTCTTCTAGTGCACGAGGCCACCGAGTTCAGTATGGGGCCCCCAGCCCAGCCCTGGGGTTCTGCTTCCCTTCATCCAAAATTCATCTGAGGCTTTTTCTCTCTGCAGGTGTGCCCCTGGCTACTATGGCAACCCCAGCCAGGGCCAGCCATGTCAGAGTGAGTAGGACTGGGGAGGTTGTTGGGGTCGGGTTACCCAGTATCCCTAGGGTGGAGCTAGGACAGAAGCCTTTACTCCCTTTTGGCTTTGCCTGTCCGAGCCTCTGTTTCTTCATCTGTAAAATGGGGATAGGAGCGGCCCCACCACCGCCAAGGGCTGTCGTGAGAGTGTTGAGTGCCCACATCAGAAATCAGAGCTCCCTCTCAGTGGTGAGCAGAGTGGAGGGAAGAGGGGTGCCGGGTGGCGGGTTTGGGGCTTCAGCCATGGCTTTCTTCCACCTCAGGAGACGGCCAGGTGCCAGGGCCCATAGGCTGCAACTGTGACCCCCAAGGCAGCGTCAGCAGCCAGTGTGATGCTGCTGGTCAGTGCCAGTGCAAGGTCAGTCCGAATCCCTGCCCCGAGGGGCCTGCTCTGCCGCGATGCCCAGACCCTGCAGGGAAATCAGGCAGCATCTGGTGGAAGCCGAGACCTGGACATGGAGGGCAGGGCATGGGGAACAGGCCAGGGGCTGCCCGGGGCTGCTGGAAGTGGCCAGGGAGGCTGGCCTCAGGCTGCTGGGGGTGCAGGAGACCCACTGAGTCCCCTGCCTGCCTCCTTCCACCCATCTACCCAGGCCCAGGTGGAAGGCCTCACCTGCAGCCACTGCCGACCCCACCACTTCCACCTGAGTGCCAGCAACCCCCACGGCTGCCTGCCCTGCTTCTGTATGGGCATCACCCAGCAGTGCGCCAGCTCTACCTACACGCGCCACCTGGTGAGAGCCTGTGCTGCCCAGCCCCAGGAGGAGTTGCCACCTGCTGCCTGTTACTGTCCATCTCAGCACTGAGCCCAGCTACCCTCATCCCTGCCTCAATACCCTCACATGCCCCCATTATTTCTCTCGCAGCCCTGATCTCAGCAGGACCCCATTCCCCACCTTAACACCCTCCCATGCCCCATCCCCCACCAAGGCACCCCAGTGCCCAGGCTGACGCCGCCTCCTTTTTCCCCTGCCAGATCGCCACCCATTTTGCCCCTGGGGACTTCCAAGGCTTTGCCCTGGTGAACCCACAGCGGAACAGCCGCCTGACAGGAGAATTCACTGTGGAACCTGTGCCTGAGGGTGCCCAGCTCTCTTTTGGCAACTTCGCCCACCTTGGCCACGAGTCCTTCTACTGGCAGCTGCCGGAGACATACCAGGGAGACAAGGTGGGCCCCAGCCCGGCACCCGGGTCAGCCGTGACTCAGACACGAGTTCACCTCTGCACCGTCTCTCAGCAGGCAGGCACCTGCCACCTGCATGGCCATATCGCGGTTAGGCACGTGGCTTTTGCGGTCCCATAGACATCGGTCTAAACCCCAGCTCTGCTGCTTGCCAGCCAGACACCATTTGATAAACCTCAACTTCATGGTGGCTGAGGGGATTGGAGATCATGCCTGGCACATAATAAGTGCTCAACTGTTCATGACTTTTAGCTTTCACACAGTTGTTCAACAAACAGATCTGGGAGAGGCCGGGAAATATAAAGACAAGTGAGACACAGTTTCAGTGTCATTCACGTGCCCGCTCCGACTTCACTCATCCACACTGCTGGCTCTGTGCTTGTGTTGGACACAGTAATTCTCATGATAGGTCATGTGTGTTGAGCTCTCACTATGTGCTAGGCAGCGTCCTTTACAAGTCACAAACCACAACTGTGTGAGCCAGGTCCTGCTACTGCCCCATTTCATAAACAAGGCAAGAGGGGCTCGGTAACTTACCCAAAGCCCCACAGCTGAGAGGTGGGAATGCTGGGATCCAAACCCAGGTCAGAGGCTGCCCTTCAAATGCTCTGCCGAAGGCCAGAGCCCACATCTGTAATCCCAGCACTTTGGAAGGCTGAGGCGGGAGGACCACTTGAGCTCAGGAGTTTGAGGCCAGCCTGGGCAATGTGACGAAACCCCATCTCTACAAAAAATACAAAAAATTAGCTGGGCGTGTTGGTGCATGCCTGTAGTCCCAGCTACTTAGGGAGGCTGAGGTGGGAGGATCGCTGGTGCCCAGGAGGGGGAGGTTGCAGTGAGCCATAATTGCACCATTGCTCTCTAGCCTGGGTGACAGAGTAAGACCCTGTCTCAAAAAAAAAAAAAAAAACAAATACTGTGCCAGTCAGAGGTGAACCTGTCTTTGCTACTCCAGAACAGGGTCTGGTGGGAAGGTGGTGATGGTGGTGGTGATGGTGTGATGGTGTTGTGGGGGGGCAGGGGCTCAGGGGTGGGCTCTGGGACAGCTGCCCAAATGTGTTCCTTGAGCAGCACAGGCATCCGGTGGCACCCAGGGCAAGTGGGTCTTGGCACAGGAGTCCACTGCTGGTCGAGGCCAGTGTTCCAGCAGATGTGCCCCCAGGCAAGGGGTGAGGGGCCAGGGACACCTAGGAGGGGGTGCTCTGGGGTTGCCTCGTCCCCGTTCCTTGGACACAGCCAGGTACTCCAGGCTTCTCCCGGGCCTGGCTGCCTTCTGGTCCCTTCTCCCCTCTCCCTTCTGGGGTTCGCTATCTCCTGGCCTCCCTGCTGCCCTGTCCTGCAATTCTCAGACCTATCTCTGTCTCCTGTCCTGGCATTTCCCTGTGCCCCATAGGGGGAGGCATACTTTGTGCGGATGCGCCGGGCTCACCAGGTAGGCCCAGGATGTGCGTGGTGTGAAGTTGGTGTGATGGGGCGTGGTGCCTTCTCGGGTGCTTCCAGCCCTGTGTGGGGAGATGCGCCGTGCCCAAGGCATTGGGGGTCTGCATGAACCCAGGCAGTGTCCCATGGCCCCAGGGTTGGAGCCAGGAGGGTATATACCTCACCTTGCCTCACCTGCTGTGTGGTCTGGTCCTGGTGCCAACTGTCTGAAGTCAGAATGGCAACTGAAGTAGCAAGAAGACTAACCCGATGCTAATCCACATGACTATATCTAGCCCCCCACGTTCCCCTGGCCCTGCCTCTCAAGCAACCACCATTAACCCTCTGTGTGCATGTGGGCGGCCTGGAGTTAACTCTTGGGTGCCAGCCTGAAGAGGGGGGGCTGCATCTTTCTTCCTAATTAGTGTGGGCCTTTCTGACTACCACGTCCATGGGTAGAGGACCCTGCCCATGGCTCTAGCTCTAGGACCTTGGGAGGTCTTAGCTGGCCTGCCCCCTCCATTTCATCAGAACCGCACATCCCTCTCAGAGGAGCAGTTGCGGGCAGCTGTGACAGCTGGGAGGATCCCAGGGCCCCCAGAGGGCAGGGACCGGGCACAGCGGGCGTCACAGGTAACTGAGGACCTGGCTAGGACAGGTTATACCTAGGGCCACAGGGAGGAGACCAGAGAGCTGAGTCCAGGCAGGTGCCTGAGTGAAGACTCCAGCTTTCCTGGGCCATTTCCCCTATGCCAGGCCAGGCCCCAGCCTGATGCCTGGTCTGCTCTGGTGTCACCCCTGGGAAACATTCCAGAACCATGAATGGCTTGGGCTGGTGCCAGGGCACACACAGAGAGTCAGGCCGAGGAGCAACAACCCCCTCCAGATGTCCCTGGGGCTGCCTCCAGCACTTCTGCCCCTCCCTTGCTGGGCACCCTTTGTAGGGCTTCTCCCATCAGTCACGGCCCATAGGCAGCCAAACCCATCCCGGGATACCCCTGCCTAGCTCAGGAGGAACAAGAGGGCAGTGGGTACAAGGGCCAGAGTGCCAGGTATCAGCACTTGTGAGCAGACAGTGCAGAGCGGGTGGCTGGCTGGGCCCGCGGGAGGTGAAGCCTCATGGACGTCCTTTCTGTCCCTCTCTGCTCCCTTCTGCTGTTCTTCGGCTCCTGGTCCCTCAGGTGGACGAGGCTCAGAGACGGATGGATGCTGAGATCTGGCAGCTCCTGTCCAGCTTTGCTGCCCACCCCCAACCCCCTCCCCAAGGGCTCCCTCCTCATCCCCAGCCTGCAGCTGCTCTGCGAGCAGCTCCTCCTCCTCCTTCTTCCTCCTCCTCCTCCTCCTCCTCCTCTTCCTCAGCTTCTCTATCTTTCTCACCAGACTCTCAGGTATGTGCCAAGGTGCCCATCAAGGGATCCCCGCCCACCATGCTTTCTAGACTTCAGTCATTTCTGAACCAACTTCACCAATTTCTGTGAACTACTTGGACTATTATTTCTTTCCAATTTTCCTTTAAATCAATCATATACCAACTCAGGCTGGTTACTCTCTTTCAAATACATATGAAAGGAGCCACCCCATTGAAATTGTGTACTGATGTGCTGTGTAAACATTGGGGTCCACAAAAGAGACCCAGCAGATGGGGGGAGAAGCCGACCCAGGCCACACCCAGAGAGAGCAGCTGGGGACCTGGGCCGGGATTGGGAAGAAAGTCGTCCGAAGAGCAGGGCCAGGACCCGCACTGTCGGGTGGGAGTGGGGGGCTCTGTCTCTCTGCCCTGCCACCGGGCCTCCCTCCCATGACGGTCCACCCCTGCCGGAACCACCTCCGCCCTCCTACCCCACCCCCGCTCCCCTCGGCTCTCACCACCTGCCCTTCCCTCCTAGTTCTCTCTCTCCTACGAAGGCTTCTCTCTGCTTCCTGGGAGCCTCTATTACTGGCAGCTGCCCCGGGCCTTCCTGGGGGACAAGGTAACAAGGATTTGGGGGGATTAAAGGGGTGTCGTAGGATCCTAAAATATCAGAGGGCCCTTTGTCAAGGCCCTTTGTGACACAAATGGGGAGACCGAGGCTCACGGTGGGTAGAGACTTGCCTGGGGTCTCACGTTCAGGTCAGAGCACAGCTGAGACTGAACTCAGCTCTGCCCCTGTCCTTCAGCGGGCCCTGACCCCTGACCCCTGGCCCCTGACTGCTGACCCCTGTCAGAGGAGCTGTCTCGCCTGGGAGAGTTTCTCTAGTGCGTTTTCTCTGGGCTTCCTTGACCTTGTGTCTAGACGCTGGCCTAGTTTTGGGTACTTCACTCAGTCATTCAAGAAGCTTTAATTAAGTATTTACTATATGCTGCGTCGCGTACAGGCAGAGTGGGCTCTGGCCTCCTAGAGCTCCCTGTCCATCCGATTATCATTCCTGTCACCATCAGTGTCATTATTATTATCATCATGAGTGCTGGCATTGGCCTTAGATGAGTATTGATATTGCCTCTATTTTGTTCAAACAATTTCAAGTACCTCTTAAGAATACACGTAACAGGCTAGGCGCGGTGGCTCACACCTGTAATCCCAGCACTTTGGGAGACTGGGGCAGGCGGCACACCTGAGGTCAGGAGGCACACCTGAGGTCAGGAGTTTGAGACCAGCCTGGCCAACATGGTGAAACCCTGTCTCTACTAAAAATACAAAAACTAGCGGGGCGTGGTGGCAGGCAGGTGTAATCCCACTACTTGGGAAGCTGAAGTGAGAGAATCACTTGAACCTGGGAGGCAGAGGTTACAGTCAGCTGAGATTGTGCCACTGTACTCCAGCCTAGGCAACAAGAATGAAACTCCATCCCAAAAAACAAACAAAAAAAGAATAGGCATGACATGTCACAAGGTACAGTCAGAGAAGTGAGACAGGGAGGTTGAGGGGTGAGGATAAGAAGTGATCTGCTGAGGCCGGGCGCGGTGGCTCACGCTTGTAATCCCAGCACTTTGGGAGGCCGAGGCGGGTGGATCACGAGGTCAGGAGATCGAGACCACAGTGAAACCCCGTCTCTACTAAAAATACAAAAAAAAAAAAAAATTAGCCGGGCGTGGTGGCGGGCGCCTGTAGTCCCAGCTACTCGGAGAGGCTGAGGCAGGAGAATGGCGTGAACCCGGGAGGCGGAGCTTGCAGTGAGCCGAGATCGGGCCACTGCACTCCAGCCTGGGTGATAGAGCAAGACTCCGTCTCAAAAAAAAAAAAAAAAAAAAAAGAAGTGATCTGCTGGAGCCGAGGGTGGAGCTGGAGTACTGCGGGGTTATCGAGCATGATGTGCATTCTCAAACCGTGTGGAGTACATCACCATTTGTGTCCTGTATTACTTAATCCTCGTGATACCCTTCAAAGTGGGTATTACTTTTACTTCCATTTCCATGTGAGAAAAGTAGGGCTCAGAGGGGTGAAGCAACTTGTCCAAGGCTATATAGCCAGTAGAGCTAGAGTTTGAACCCAGGTCATTCAGACCATGGACTCTGCCATTTTGATCACTATGCTGGATCTGGGTACAACGGCTCACACCTGTAGTCCCAGCACTTTGGGAGACTGAGGCTGGAGGATCGCTTCAGGCCAGGAGTTGAGACCAGCTTAAGCAACATAGTGAAATGCTGTCTGTAAAAAAATAAATCGGCCGGGCATGGTGGCTCATGCCTGTAATCCCAGCATTTTGGGAGGCTGAGGCAGGACGATCGCTTGAGTCTAGGAGTTTGAGACCAGCCTGAGCAACATAGGGCGACCCCATCTCTATTTTTTAAAAAAGTGAAAAAATAAATAAAAATTGTTTAAAAACCACTGTGCTGTACACACCTGCAACCTGCTAGAAAGTCAGTCCCAGAAATGGCTGTGAACTTGCTGGCATTCAAAGCAAGCAGGAAACCAGTTATTTTGTGGTTATTTGGTTACACTCCAAAATTCCTTACCATGCCTTGAGCTCCCTGTAGCCATGTAGCCCAGGGCCACGTGTGTAATCAGTAGGTGTTTGATAAATGCTGGTGAGCTGAGTGAACACAGAAATGAACAAAGGGGTAGGTTTGATGCAGTTTGGTATTGAGATGAACATCTGCCCTGGTGGCAGAGAAGAGAAAGGAAAGTCCTGTGGGGCAGAGCTGGGGGGCCTCAGCTGTCCACGTGAAGGTCCTCTGCAGCAAGAGTAAGGACTCTCCGGTCATGAGCAACACAGTGCCCAAGTCCAGTGGGCTTGTCTGCAACAAAGAATCTATCAGCTCATGCAACTGTGGAGTCTAAGCATGTCTGGTATCAGGCATGGCCTTATCCAGGGGCTCATTAGGGCTTTATCTTGGTTCTCCAGCTTCTCATCTGACTGCAGAAGGGACTTCCTCTGGCCTGGTAGAAAGAGCAGAAGTGCCCGGGTTACTTGTCTATCCCTGATGGGGTGGCAAAGGGCAGTGGTAGGTTACGCAGATTGGCCAGGCCTGGCTCATGTCTCTGCTATAGAGGAGGAGGGGATCAGGGCCCTCAGACCACATGGTCTGCATGCGCGGAAAGAGTTGTTCTTTATAGAAAACCACGGTTTAGTTTCTAGAAAGGAGGAACTGGATTCTGGGCAAACAAAAACCACCTGCCTAGGAAGCAAGGCCTCCAAGGGGCTGCCCTAAGCCCCACCCCCATGGCTGAGAACTTTTGAAGCTTCCGCAGCCTCCCCATGGTGGTCATTGTCATTACCCTTGTCTTCCTTATGGGAAATTCCTGTAAATGAAAGCAGACCTGGAGTTTGTTCGCCGGCACCGTCAGGCAATGGGGAATAGAGAAGCTTGCAGAGCAAAGAGGCTGCTCAGCATCACCACCACCATGTCTGGGGCTGCAGAGGAACTGAGAAATGTCCTGTTTCCCAGGCAGCCATGCACCCTGGCCTCTTGGTTTGGGCAGGGAGGCAGTGGGGGAGTGTAGCACAGGTGCAAAAAGGCCACCAGATGCTCCATCCCTCACCTGTATGGTCCAACACTCACACCCCAAGGTCAGCCGGTGACCTCTGGGCTTGCCTCTTTGCAGGTGGCGGCCTATGGTGGGAAGTTGCGATACACCCTCTCCTACACGGCAGGCCCACAGGGCAGCCCGCTCTCTGACCCCGACGTGCAGATCACGGTGAGCATTTGGATGCCATGCTGGGCGGGCAGAAGGGCAGGATGGAAGCCAGGGGCACCCTCGGCATTTGTCCTTTGTCCTTTCCATCCAGCACTCAGTTTCCTGGCACAGGCTGGGGGAGTTAGGCCCATGCCCCCACATCCCTGCCTGGTTGGACACTACCCAAGCAGAGGATCCTGCTGCTGGGAGAAGGGGGCAGTGGGCATGTGCCTGACTCCTTTGGGCGCGTGAGCTTGCAAGAGCAGAGAGGTGGGAGGCTGGGGGTTACAGAGAATCTAGGACTGGTGGAGGACACCCTGTCACCCCAGGGACCCCTCGGCTCCCCTTCCAATCCTGCTGGTGTCTTTCCAGGGCAACAACATCATGCTAGTGGCCTCCCAGCCAGCGCTGCAGGGCCCTGAGAGGAGGAGCTACGAGATCGTGTTCCGAGAGGTAAGGGGCACCTGGCCACGCTATGTCTAACCCCACCCCACCCTCCATCCTGACTCGGAGCCTGGCTTTGATGCCCACCCTGCCTCTTGCTCCCCAACCTTCACCTGACAGCTCTCAGTCAGTGCCTGTATGGCAGGAGTTGGGGGGTGGTGACTGTAGGAGCAGCCCGCAAAGCCCACTGCCCCTGCCCACGTTGCCACCCCCAACCCAGGAATTCTGGCGCCGGCCCGATGGGCAGCCGGCCACACGCGAGCACCTCCTGATGGCACTGGCCGACCTGGATGAGCTCCTGATCCGGGCCACGTTCTCCTCCGTGCCGCTGGCGGCCAGCATCAGCGCAGTCAGCCTGGAGGTCGCCCAGCCGGGGCCCTCAAACGGACCCCGCGCCCTAGAGGTGGAGGAGTGCCGCTGCCCCCCAGGCTACATCGGTCTGTCCTGCCAGGTGAGTGTGTGGCTGGCTCCGCCACCTCTGCACAGGCACAGAGGCATCAGCAAGCAAATCAGCCGGCGTCGCCGCAGCCTCGATTACCGTCATAACTATAATGACCCCTGCATCTGGGCCCTGCATGTATTCCTCCCGACAGCCCTGAGTTACATATCATTATCCCCTTTAACAGGTAAAAAAACTAGAGGTGCTGAGGGGTGAGTGTGTCCCAAGGGCACACGGCTAATGTGTGGCAGAAACTAATTTGAAGCTGGGTCTGATTGACTCCAAAGCCTAGCATGTCCTAACCACTGGGCAGTACAGCCTCAAGCTTGGGCCACACTCTCCGGAGGTTAAAACCCAGTTCATGCCCTTGAGGGGGCCCACCAGAGACAGGGAGCCAATTCAGAAACACAGATTTCTCCGGCCCAAAGCGCAGCATGGAGATGCCTCTGAGAGGTGAACAGTGTGGACTGGGAGAGGGCCGTGGGCAGGAGGACAGACTGAGCAGAAGTGGGGAGGGAGGGGCGCCAGCCTGTGATGTTCCAGGGTCACCCCTGGGAGGACACTGGAGGGAGGGGTTCTAGGTCTGCTGGCTGTGGGTGGGGCACATTGAGAACAGAGGCCAACCTTCCTTTCTGCCCCTAGGACTGCGCCCCTGGCTACACGCGCACCGGGAGTGGGCTCTACCTCGGCCACTGCGAGCTGTGTGAATGCAATGGCCACTCAGACCTGTGCCACCCAGAGACTGGGGCCTGCTCGGTGAGCTGCAAGCGAGGCCAGGACGGGGGGTCAGCTCAGCTGGGCCTGGGTGGAGGACCAGGGCTGGACAAGGCAGGCATCAATCCAGGGGATCAAGGTCACAGGGCATGGCCTGTGGTTCAAAGCACCTGGGTCAGCAGGCCAGGTCACCGGGGATGGTGGAGTGGCCAGAGCTGTGGAATAACATCCTTCCGTGTAAAGAAAACTTTGGTTCTTTACTATTTTTTTCTTTTTCTTAAAAAAAAAGTTTTATCTAATAGAGATGGGGTCTCACTTTGTTGCTCAGAAGGTCTTAAACTTCTGAGCTCAAGCAATCCACCTGGCTTGGCCTCTCAAAGTGCTGGGATTACAGGCGTGAGCCACCACACCTGGCCTTTTTTTTTTTTTTTTTTCTTTTTTTTTTTTTTTTTCTTTTTTTTTTTTATTATACTTTAGGGTTTTAGGGTACATGTGCACAATGTGCAGTTTTGTTACATATGTATCCATGTGCCATGTTGATTTCCTGCACCCATTAACTCGTCATTTAGCATTAGGTGTATCTCCTAATGCTGTCCCTCCCCCCTCCCCCCACCCCACAACAGTCCCCGGAGTGTGATGTTCCCCTTCCTGTGTCCATGAGTTCTCATTGTTCAATTCCCACCTATGAGTGAGAACATGCGGTGTTTGGTTTTTTGTCCTTGCGATAGTTTACTGAGAATGATGTTTTCCAGTTTCATCCATGTCCCTACAAAGGACACGAACTCATCATTTTTTATGGCTGCATAGTATTCCATGGTGTATATGTGCCACATTTTCTTAATCCAGTCTATCGTTGTTGGACATTTGGGTTGGTTCCAACTCTTTGCTATTGTGAATAGTGCCGCAATAAACATACGTGTGCATCACACCTGGCCTTTTTACTTTTTTTTTTTTTGAGACAGGGTCTCAGTCTCGTTCTGTTGTCCGGGCTGGAGTGCAGTGACCTAATATTGGCTCACCGCAACCTCTGCCTCCTGGGTTCAGGTGATTCTCATGCCTCAGCCTCCCGAGTAGCTGGGACTACAGATGTGAGCCACTGCGCCTGGCCTCATTACATACATTTTTTATACCTCGACTTTTTGGAGTAGCATGTATATAGCTCCCCAGGGTACATGGTGAAGGGGCAGGTGGTTGACAGCCATAACCTAAACTTGGAGCAAGGAACACCCTATGTTGATACAACAAACATGAATCTCTTTGGAGGAGAATCTGTAACCCACATGTTTTTATGAGGATGCACGTATTTTCTTTCTTTTTTTTTTTTTTCCTGAGACAGAGTCTCACTCTGTCACCCAGGCTGGAGTGCAGTGGCGCCATCTGGGCTCACTGCAAGCCCTGCCTCCCGGGTTCACGCCATTCTCCTGCCTCAGCCTCCCGAGTAGCTGGGACTACAGGCGCCCACCACCACACCCGGCTAATTTTTTGTATTTTTAGTAGAGACGGGGTTTCACCATGTTAGCCAGGATGGTCTCGATCTCCTGACCTCGTGATCCACCCACCTTGGCCTCCCAAAGTGCTGGGATTACAGGCGTGAGACACCATGCCCAGCCTCTTTTTTTTTTTTTTTTTGAGATGGAGTCTCGCTCTTGTCACCCAGACTGGAGTGCAATGGCACAATCTCGGCTCACTGCAAGCTCTGCCTCCCAGGTTCATGCCATTCTCCTGCCTCAGTCTCCTGAGTAGCTGGGACTACAGGCACCTGCCACCCCGCCTGGCGAATTTTTGTATTTTTAGTAGAGATGGGGTTTCACCCTGTTGGCAGGCTGGTCTCGAACTCCTGATCTCAGGTGATCCACCCACCTCGGCCTCCCAAAGTGCTGGGATTACAGGCATGAGCCACTGTGCCTGGCTGACAATACACATTTTTAATGCTCTGCCCCCAGATACCTGAGTGTATACCTTTCCTTTGCTATCACAGGTACTTAGGGAGAAAATAGAATTAGCATCACCCTTTTTCACAGCTATTTGGATGGATGTACTTTTTAATTTATCCAATTCCCTATTCATGGATGTTTAGGTTTGTTTCTAGCTTTTTTTTTTTTTTTTTTTTTGAGACGGAGTCTTGCTCTGTTGCCCAGGCTGGAGTGCAGTGGTGCAATCTCAGCTCACTCCAACCTCCACCTCCTGGATTCAAGCAACAGTCCTGCCTCAGCCTCCCGAGTAGCTGGGACTATAGACGCACACCACCCCACCCAGCTAATTTTCGTATTTGTTAGTAGAGACGGGGTTTCACCATGTTGGCCAGTTGGCCTTGAACTCCTGACCTCAGGTGATCCACCCGCCTCGGCCTCCCAGAGTGCTGGGATTACAGGCATGAGCCACTGTGCCCAGCCCATTTTGCTTTTTATAAACACCACGGAGATGAGTGTCCTTATAATGAAATCTGTGTGCCCTTCCATGATTCTTTCTTTAAGATGAGTTCACAAACTTGGAATTTCTAGATCAAGGGATTACAACCCTGAAAGGCTTCTGGTAAATTTGGCCTAATGGCTGGTGCCCGCCCCCCTTGTGCCCTGCAGCAATGCCAGCACAACGCCGCAGGGGAGTTCTGTGAGCTTTGTGCTCCTGGTTACTATGGAGATGCCACAGCCGGGACGCCTGAGGACTGCCAGCCCTGTGCCTGCCCGCTGACCAACCCAGAGAACATGTGGGTACCCTAGCTCAAGGCCCAAGGACACACTTCCACAGGGGAATGAATGGAAGGCATTGCATTGGCTTTTGGGGCAGAAGTGAAGGGAGCAAGATGGAAAGTGGGCTTCCCATGACCTGACCTTTGCCTCCCCGATCCCAGGTTTTCCCGCACCTGTGAGAGCCTGGGAGCTGGTGGGTACCGCTGCACGGCCTGTGAACCCGGCTACACTGGCCAGTACTGTGAGCAGTAAGTTTGTAAACAGAAGTAGGGGAAGGGTGGAGGACAAATGGTGGACTCCCAAGTAAGAGCCTTAAAGGGTGTTGCTCAGAAAAGTCTCTTCTAGGATTATGCTCCTTCCCTGCCCCAAACCCTTCTAAGATGCCACATTGCCCTTGGGACAAGCCCAACCTCCTTAGGCAGCTTTACTGTAACAGCCTCATCCCACTTCTGACACCCAACTCTGTACTTTAGCTGGGCTTAACTTTTTAAATTCTTTTTCTTTTTTTTTTCCAACTGAGACAGGGTCTCACTGTGTTGCCCAGGCTGGTCTTAAACTCCTGAGCTCAAGCCGTCCTCCTGCCTCAGCCTCTCAAAGTGCTGGGATTACAGGCGTGAGCCACCATGCCCGGCTACTTTTTGAATTCTTGATGTTCGGGCCTTGCTTATGCTGTTCCCTCTGCATGAAACAGTCTTCACCCCTAAACCATCCGTTCCTGGCTAACTTCCACTTAGCCTTCAGACCCAGCTTCATTCACTCATTCAGCAAATCTTTATCAAGCAGCTCCTGTGCACCACGCTGTGTGCTGAGGTGTTGGAGAGAATGGAGGGAACAGAACAGATTCCACCCCAGCCCTTACGGAGTCTGCCACCTAATAAGAGATCAGCCCTAATGGGAGACAAGACAGGGAAAAAGTGATTGTGCAAATGTATGTTTACAAACCATGATAAGTTATCTGAAAGAAGAGTACAGCCTGCTCTGAGGTAATACGAGAAGTCCCATCTTCTTGGAAGCCTCCCTGGCTCTCCAGGCAGGGCCAGTGCCCTCCTCTGCACCCACACAGCCTTGAGACGCTTCCTGCACTCTCATTTTCACATAGAATTTCCATGTTGGGTCCCCAACTAGTAAGTCCCACAGAACAGGGACTTCATCATGTTCACTCTTGTATTTCCAACACCTGTAGCACATGCCTGGCACGCAGTCATTGCTTAATGGACATTTGCTGGCCAGTCGTGGTGGCTCACGCCTATAATCCCAGCACTTTGGGAGGCTGAGGTGGGCGGATCATGAGGTCAGGAGATTGAGACCGTCCTGGCTAGCACAGTGAAACCCTGCCTCTACTAAAAATACAAAAAATTAGCTGGGTGTGGTGGCGCACCCCTGCAGTCCCAGCTAATCAGGAGGCTGAGGCAGGAGAATGGTGTGAACCCGGGAGGCGGGGCTTGCAGTGAGCCGAGATCGCACCACTGCACTCGAGCCTGGGTGACAGAGCGAGAATCTGTCTCAAAAAAAAAAAAATGGACATTTGCTGAAAGAATTTCTCTGGAGAATAAAGACCTTACCTCCCTCATCACCCAACCTGCTAACACTCCCTTACACTCCCCTTTCTCAGTTCACCAGCACCCTTTGTTGCAACCTGTCTGGTCCCCAAAGTGCTTCCAGAGCTCTGAGCCTCCTCACTGACATTGGGCGGCCTGCTGAGCTTCTGGCTCCCCAAGTCCACCATTGAGGCACTGGGGCCCTTGAGGCCTGACATTGCCGGCCCTTGTTCCCCCTTACAGGTGTGCCCCAGGTTACGTGGGTAACCCCAGTGTGCAAGGGGGCCGGTGCCTGCCAGAGAGTAAGTGGGACCATGGCCCAGGATGGGGACGATGGGCAAGGCAGGGAGCCCTGGGAATTTGGGGGATACTGGGTCTGGGGCACAGGGCTGAGGGTGGGGTACCCCAGCTTTTGGGAGAGCAGAGATACCGAAGACAATGCTGAAAGGCCCCTCCTGTCCTGGCCCCCACCCCCAGCAAACCAAGCCCCACTGGTGGTCGAGGTCCATCCTGCTCGAAGCATAGTGCCCCAAGGTGGCTCCCACTCCCTGCGGTGCCAGGTCAGTGGGAGCCCACCCCACTACTTCTATTGGTCCCGTGAGGATGGGCGGCCTGTGCCCAGCAGCACCCAGCAGCGACATCAAGGTACCCATGGCCCTAGGCTGCTCAGCCCCAAGAGCCATCCCAGTGGGAGGGGAGGCAGGGGCCTGTCCCTGCCCTAGTGGGGTCCTGTCCTTGCACATGGGGCTGGATGTGAGAAAGAGTGCATCTGCACCAACAAGCTCCTGTCTCCTCTCCACCAGGCTCCGAGCTCCACTTCCCCAGCGTCCAGCCCTCGGATGCCGGGGTCTACATTTGTACCTGCCGTAATCTCCACCAATCCAATACCAGCCGGGCAGAGCTGCTAGTCACTGGTGAGTCCCTATGCCCCCTGTAACCAAGACTGCCTGTCTTGGGCTGGGCTGCAGGCTGCAGATTCAGGCAGATGGTACATTCACCTGCTAGGAGGGGCTAGTGGTTGCCTGGACAAAGTCAGCGGCCGTGGAGATGAGGAGAGGTGGCAGAATCAAGACTCATTTTAGAGGTAGGATTGGCAGGACTTGACTGATCAGTGAGGGCAAAAGAAAATGGTGGGCAGGGTGCGGTGGCTCATGCCTATAATCCCAGCACTTTGGGAGGCCGAGTTGGGCAGATCACGAGGTCAGGAGTTCGAGACCAGCCTGGCCAACATGGTAAAACCCCGTCTCTAGTACAAATGAAAAAATTAGCTGGGCATGGTGGTACATACCTATAATCCCAGCTACTCGGGAGAACTGAGGCAGGAGAATTGCTTGAACCTGGGAGGTGGAGGTTGCAGTGAGCCAAGATTGTGCCACCGCATTCCAGCCTGGGCAACAGAGCAAGACTCTGTCTTAAAAAAATAATAATGCACCTCAGAGTCACCCTGCCCTGGCGTCCAGGGAAAAGTGAGACAGGAATGGGAGGGCATCCATAAAGGCTGTGTCATCAAGCAGATTGCCACCGTTAGCAGTTGTTGCTTAGTACAACTGAGGAAGCTTTTAAAGGGAGCTAGTGTAAAACACGCACCTCAAAGTCACCCTGCCCTGGGGTCCAGGGAGCTGCAGTATGTCTAGGCCAGCTCCTGTCAGTCATTGACTGAGACCTATTCTGGGAGCATCAAGTCCCCTGCACGTCTCTCCCACCCATGGGTGTGCACTGTGGGCTCCAGTGGCCTGAGAAAGCCCTCAATGCAAAGAAGTGCAGTGGCTGGCAGAAGTCAGGCAGGTGGGCACAGGGACGGAGCGTGGCTAGGCCACCAGCAGCACAGGCTACAAACAGGTCAGAGAGAATCACAGGTTTGCTTTGGACGTGTTAGAGTCTGAGACGTTTGGGAAGACATCTCATTGAGTCCACCAGGCAGGCGTTTGGGTGTGTGAGTCTGAACTCCGGTAAGAGGCCCCAGCCAGAGAAATGAGTCTGGTGGCTGTTGGCACAGGGATGGTGTTCAAGGGAGAGTGTGGCCCGAGGACAGGGCCCCAGCCCAGAGTCCCGAGGAGCTCCAGTGTGAACACATCAAATGGAAGAGGAAGGGCAGGAAGAGCCTGAGAGAGTGTAGCCATGAGGCGGGAGGAGACAGGGGGCATCATGGGAATCAAAGGGAAAGGGGCTTCCAGGGCAGCCTCCCCGCTGGGAAGTCACATAAGGGCAGAGAAATAGCCCTTGGAGGTCATGCTTTGACAAGAGCGGTTTTCAGTGGAGAGAAGGGATAGAAACCAGATTGGAAGGAGGCGACGCATGGGTGGGAAGGCGGCGAGTGTGGACAACTCCCGCAAGAGTCTTGGCTCTGAAGGGAGGCCAGGAAATGGGTCACTGGCTGCGAGAGCATGAGGTCAAGGGGGAGTTTTCAGAAATGGGAAATCCTAGAATGCACTCTGGACCGAAGTGATCGCATGAGAAGGAGGAGACGCTGATGTCGCGAGGGCGGGAGAAGCCATGGGGAGGGGTGGCACTCAGGCGCAGCAGTGGGATGGGGTGGGGGGCAGGAGAAGGGGCCTGTCCTTCAGGGACCCGTACCTAGAGAGCTGGTAGCTTTGAGAGGCTGGGAAAACCCCTGACTAGTCGTTTTGATTTTCTCAATAAGTGTGTGTCAGCGCCACTAGCTAAGAAAGTGGAAGTGTGGTTGGAGAGGCTGGAGGAGATGGGAGGAGGTGTGAAATAGTTGTTTCTGGGGGATAGAAACTCAAACCAGATGAAGAAACCCAGTTGGAGTGAAGTGTGATGTGTCAGGAGCTCATTGTGGTCTGTGATCAGGAACTGGAGCCAAGTGGACCTGTGGTGTAATGTTCCCCAACCACAGCCCGTGGCCACTCTGTGCTGGCGAGGAGGGCGGGGGTGGTGGGGTTCAGCCAGAATGGGGGAGGGAGGCGCCGGGGGTAGAATGAGCTAGGCTGGACCAGGAAGGAAGTGATGCCTGGAGGTTTTGGAGAAAAGACAAAGTGGCCACAGGACCAGGGCCTAGCCAGCACCGGCTCACGGGGGGGCTTCCCGTCCCCGCAGAGGCTCCAAGCAAGCCCATCACAGTGACAGTGGAGGAGCAGCGGAGCCAGAGCGTGCGCCCCGGAGCTGACGTCACCTTCATCTGCACAGCCAAAAGCAAGGTGTGCAGGTCAGGGAGTGGAGATGGAGGAAGCCTGTCTTCTGGGGTCTCTGAGCCCCACCCATGACCCCCTTTCACCTTGCCCTGCAGTCCCCAGCCTATACCCTGGTGTGGACCCGCCTGCACAATGGGAAACTGCCCACCCGAGCCATGGATTTCAACGGCATCCTGACCATTCGCAATGTCCAGCTGAGTGATGCGGGCACCTATGTGTGCACCGGCTCCAACATGTTTGCGATGGACCAGGGCACAGCCACTCTACACGTGCAGGGTACACCTCCCATCTATACCTGATTCTCCCACCCCAGCTCTCCCCCCATGCCCACCAGGATTAGCACAGCATTTCTTCATTCTGCTGATCATTTCTGAGCACCTGCTGCATGCCTGGGCCTGGTCTAGGCTCTGCAGAAGCAGGGGAGAGAAGCATGTACAGTATCTCGGTCCTCCTGAAGTACACGTTCTAGGCAGGGAGACCATAAGCATGGGAATAAATGAACAAGCAAGATAACTACACATGGCGATGAGTGCCAGGCTAGGAATGATGAGAAAGCAAGAAACGAGGTAGGAGAAGGCCAGGTGTGGTGGCTCACACCTGTAAGCCCAGCACTTTGGGAGGCTGAGGCAGGTGGATCACTTGAGGTCAGGAGTTGCAGACCAGCCTGGCCAACATGGTGAAACCCTGTCTCTACTAAAAATACAAAAGCTAGCTGAGTGTGGTGGCAGGTGCCTATAATCCCAGCTACTCAGGATGCTGAGGCAGGAGAATCGCTTGAACCCGGGAGGCAGAGGTTGCAGTGAGCCAAGATCGCGCCGCTGCACTCCAGCCTGGGTGACAGAGCGAGAATCCGTCTCAGAAAAAATAAATAAAATAAAACAACGTGGGAGAGGCAGGGGCTACTCTATTCAGGGCAGTCAAGGAGGGCCTCTCTGAGGAGGTGACACCTAAGCTGAGACCTGAAGGAAAGGTAGGCATTGAGCAACTTAGAGAGTTGGCAGAGTGTTCTTGGCAGAGGGAGCAGCACATGGCAAGGCCTTGAGGCAGGAGCACGTTGCTGTGTTTGAGGAACAGCAGAGACCACGTGGCTGGGGCTGTGGGAGGGAGGATGGGTGTGGGCAGATGGGAGAGCATGGAGTATGTGGTGGATCAGGGTAGGAATTTTGGATTTTGGCCGGGCGCGGTGGCTCACGCTTGTAATCCCAGCACTTTGGGAGGCCGAGGCGGGCGGATCATGAGGTCAGGAGATCGAGACCATGGTGAAACCCTGTCTCTACTAAATGTATAAAAAAAAAAATAAGCCGGGCGCGGTGGCGGGCGCCTGTAGTCCCAGCTACTCGGAGAGGCTGAGGCAGGAGAATGGCGTGAACCCGGGAGGCGGAGCTTGCAGTGAGCCGAGACTGCGCCACTGCACTCCAGCCTGGGCGACAGAGCAAGACTCCGTCTCAAAAAAAAAAAAAAAAAAAAAAAAAAGAATTTTGGATTTTATTCTAAAAGCAACAGGGAGTCATGGACAGGTCTCAAGGTGGGAGGTCACAAGGTCCTGTTGACATTTCCAAAGCTCCCTCTGGCTCCTGTACGCACAGATGGCCGTGGAGGGCTAGCCTGGAAGCAGAGCGGCAGCAGGACTGTTGTGTGAGTCCGACGACACTCCCCACCCTGACTGCATGTTCCTTTTCCTCTCTCATCAGCCTCGGGCACCTCGTCCGCCCCCGTGGTCTCCATCCACCCGCCACAGCTCACAGTGCAGCCCGGGCAACTGGCGGAGTTCCGCTGCAGCGCCACAGGGAGCCCCACGCCCACCCTCGAGTGGACAGGTGAGGCCATGATGGGAATGACATTCAGGGCCTGACTCTCCTGGGTGTGGGAGGGGAGGGGCAGGACTCTGAGCAGGCTTGGTGTGTGCTGACCCCGCGTCTACTCGTCAGGGGGCCCCGGCGGCCAGCTCCCTGCGAAGGCACAAATCCACGGCGGCATCCTGCGCCTGCCAGCTGTCGAGCCCACGGATCAGGCCCAGTACTTGTGCCGAGCCCACAGCAGCGCTGGGCAGCAGGTGGCCAGGGCTGTGCTCCACGTGCATGGTGAGAGGCCAGGCTCAGGGTGGGGGCCGGGAGTGTGCTCAGCCCAGGGCGCGTCCTCATGGGACTCTTGTCTGCAGGGGGCGGTGGGCCCAGAGTTCAAGTGAGCCCAGAGAGGACCCAGGTCCACGAAGGCCGCACCGTCAGGCTGTACTGCAGGGCTGCAGGCGTGCCCAGTGCCACCATCACCTGGAGGAAGGAAGGGGGCAGCCTCCCACCACAGGTGAGGAGATGGGCCCACCCAGGAGGAGGAGGCCCACAGGCTCTGCAAAGAGTGCCAGCCACCTTCCCTCCCCCTCCACGCCCCACCCCACCTCCTCCTCTGTGGCTCCCTTCATCTCCAAGACGGTGGCCTCCTGCCCCTGCATTCCAGCAGGGAGCCCCTGCCATCTTCTTGGCTGCCTGGCATTTGTCCTCCTTCATGCCCCACTGGGCTCTAATATTGGTCCTGCACCTGCCTCTCCCTTTTATGCCCCATCTGTCCCCCTGGCCAGCCATTGTCCAGCTGCCTCTGGGGCAGCTGACCCTTCTCACCCGTGGCAGGCCCGGTCGGAGCGCACAGACATCGCAACACTGCTCATCCCAGCCATCACGACTGCTGACGCTGGCTTCTACCTCTGCGTGGCCACCAGCCCCGCAGGCACCGCCCAGGCCCGGATCCAAGTGGTTGTCCTTTCAGGTGCGGGCCCTCTGGGAACGGAGGGGTGGGGAGGGCAAGCCAGGGCTCCCCTGGGGCCTGCTGACCCCTCCTCTGGCCCCAGCCTCAGATGCCAGCCCACCGCCCGTGAAGATTGAGTCCTCATCGCCTTCTGTGACAGAAGGGCAGACACTTGACCTCAACTGTGTGGTGGCAGGGTCAGCCCATGCCCAGGTCACCTGGTACAGGCGAGGGGGTAGCCTGCCTCCCCACACCCAGGTATGTGGGCCCTGAGCCTATGGCAGGGGACCCAGGGTGCAGGGGCTGTGGCGGAGGTGGGGCCTGTACCCAGGGCGGGGGAGGCAGCCCACTGCCCCACATGTTCCACCAGCAGAAGCCAGGCCTCGTCTCCCTCCCCGCCAGCTTCTAGCATGGGATGGCTCAGAGCAAAGCCAGTGAGAGTTTGAATGAATCACTGAGGCTGAGGGAGTGGTGACAACAGCCCCCGTCCCTGTCCTCATGTACCTCTGGCTCCTCCTGGCCCAGGTCCACGGCTCCCGTCTGCGGCTCCCCCAGGTCTCACCAGCTGATTCTGGAGAATATGTGTGTCGTGTGGAGAATGGATCGGGCCCCAAGGAGGCCTCCATTACTGTCTCTGTCCTCCACGGCTCCCATTCTGGCCCCAGCTACACCCCAGGTGAGGAGCCAGGTGCGGCTGGGCTGGGGCTGAGCCCTAGAAGCTCCCAAGGAAGATGCCTGTGGCTTCTTCAGTGGGACCAGGACAGGGGGGCATTCCAGGCAGGCTTTGACCCTTCAGTGCCTGCTCAGAGAGAGGAGGGGGTTGAGTGGACGGGAGGGAGGTTAAGGCTGGTCCAGCTTACCTGGACTCCCTGTGAGTGACTGTTTCAGAATTTGTCAGGAAGCAGCAGAGTGTCCGGGTTGAACACGAAGCTGGGAGTCATCTGAACTGGTTCAAATCCCAGATCTGCCCCTTAGCAACCTTGGACTAGCTTTTACCTTTTGGGGCCTCAGATTCATCTACGAAATGGAGCAGTACTGCTCACCTGCTTGGTCATGGTGTGGTTTATTTTTATTTTTATTTATTTATTTATTTTACTTATTTTTTTTTTTGAGAGGGAGTCTCGCTCTGTCACCCAGGCTGGAGTGCAGTGGCACACGATCTTGGCTCACTGCAAGCTCCGCCTTCCGGGTTCACACCATTCTTCTGCCTCAGCCTTCCGAGTAGCTGGGACTACAGGCACGCCCGCCACCAGGCCGGCTAATTTTTTGTATTTTTTTTAGTAGAGACGGGGTTTCACCATGTTAGCCAGGATGGTCTCGATCTCCTGACCTCGTGATCCACCCGTCTCGGCCTCCCAAAGTGCTGGGATTACAGGCATGAGCCACCGCGCCCGGCCGATCATGGTGTGGTTTAAATGAGACAGTGTCTATGGAAAGTACTTGTGAGCACACGGAAGACGCCCTGTAGAAGGGAGGTGTCTCATTGTCATCTGCATCCTTGGGCACAGCCTGGGTAGTAAAGCTTGCTGGTTCCCTACAGGCCAGAGGAGCTCATCATCAAGAAGTCATGGGGGCGTCAATGGGCCTCCAGCTTGTGGGTAGAGGTTGGGAAGGGAAGAAGCCATATTCGGCTGGCCATGTGGAGGCAGAAGGGTGTGGCCCTAGTCCCAGAGAGGCCACCTGTTGGCTGTCCCCACTAGGGCCTGGTCACCGCCCAGAGCCTTCTGCCCCGGGGCTACAGGTTACAGCCCAAGAGTTCAGGCCTCTGAGCAGCCCCTCTGTGTCCAGTGCCTGGCAGCGCCCATCCCATCCGCATCGAGCCCTCCTCCTCACACGTGGCTGAAGGGCAGACCCTGGATCTGAACTGCGTGGTGCCTGGGCAGGCCCACGCCCAGGTCACGTGGCACAAGCGTGGGGGCAGCCTCCCTGCCCGGCACCAGGTATGGCAGCCCCCCGGGACCACCTTGCTGGAGTGGCTGGATGGGACTGTTCAACCCCCTCCCGACCCACCCCATTTGCACACAGACCCACGGCTCGCTGCTGCGACTGCACCAGGTGACCCCCGCCGACTCAGGCGAGTATGTGTGCCGTGTGGTGGGCACCTCCGGCCCCCTGGAGGCCTCAGTCCTGGTCACCATCGAAGCCTCTGTCATCCCTGGTGAGTGACTCCCAGTGACATGGAAAGCTGGAGGAGGCAGAGAGCCCTCCAGGGTGGTGAGATCCAAGGGACCCCTGTTGCCGATGGGGCAGGAGGCCCACACTGGAGCTGGCTGCAGGGCCCTGCCCAGGCAGACTCCACCTGTCGGAGTAACCACCGCCTTCCCATCACACTTCGCCTTGGCCACATGACTCCTCAGGCGTCCCCTCCCACCTCCTCTTCCTCTCTCCAAGCCTCCACTACTCTCATCTCTCTCACTTCCTCACTCCCCTCTGCAAGGCGTGGCCCATGCCCTGGTCCTCCCATCAGGGTTGCTGAGCTGAGGGCATCAAGTCCAGGCCCCCAGATGCCTGAAAACCTGGACCTGGCCTTGGAACCCTGGGCTGAGCTAGCTGCAGGGTGGGCAACCCCTGCCCTCTCATCTCAGGAGCATCTACAACTCTCACTCCCATCCCCACTGCAGCAGGACCTGTCCCACCTGTCAGGATCGAGTCTTCATCCTCCACAGTGGCCGAGGGGCAGACCCTGGATCTGAGCTGTGTGGTGGCAGGGCAGGCCCATGCCCAGGTCACATGGTACAAGCGTGGGGGCAGCCTCCCTGCCCGTCACCAGGTACAGGGCACCAGGAATGTGGGATGGGGCCATGGACAGTGGGTGGTAGGATCCTGGCCCCTAGGCTGAGGGGCTGGCACTTCCTAGATCGGGGGGACAGGGGTGGGGCATCTGCTGGCCTCCAGGAAGCCCCCCTCTCACACCTCTGCCCACGGCTGCCCAGGTTCGTGGCTCCCGCCTGTACATCTTCCAGGCCTCACCTGCCGATGCGGGACAGTACGTCTGCCGGGCCAGCAATGGCATGGAGGCCTCCATCACGGTCACAGTAACTGGGACCCAGGGGGCCAACTTAGCCTACCGTGAGTGGGGTCACCAGGCTGGGCTGGGATGCAGAAGACAGGCTGGGGCAGCTTCAGAGAACAGGGGTGAACGCTGACCATCTTATCCTCAGCTGCCGGCAGCACTCAGCCCATCCGCATTGAGCCCTCCTCCTCACAAGTGGCCGAAGGGCAGACCCTGGATCTGAACTGTGTGGTGCCTGGGCAGTCCCATGCCCAGGTCACATGGCACAAGCGTGGGGGCAGCCTCCCTGTCCGGCACCAGGTATGGGACTGGAGGACAGACAGGCCAAGAAGAGGAAGCAGGTCCCTGGGTGGCGGAGGTTACTGGGGGAGGGCTAGAGGCTCCCCTGAGATCAGGAAGCCCTGGACCCTATTGCACGGATGTATAGTGCAATGGTTAGAACCCAGGATCTAGGACTGACTAACCTGGGTGTGAATTCTGGCTCTACCACTTAGCTTGTGACCTCAGACAAGTTACTTAACCTCTCTGTGCTATAGTTTCAGGGTCTATAATATGGTAATAATAGTACGTACCAGCCAGGCGCGGTGGCTCACACCTGTAATCCTAGCACTTTGGGAGGCTGAGGTGAGCAGATTGCCTGAGGTCGGGAGTTTGAGACCAGCCTGGCCAGTATGGTGAAACCCCATCTCTATTAAAAATATAAAAATTATCCGGGCGTGGTGGCAGGCACCTGTAATCCCAGCTACTTGGGAAGCTGAGGCAGGAGAATTGCTTGAACCCGGGAGGCGGAGGCAGCAGTGAGCCAAGATCACGCCATTGCCCTCCAGTCTGGGCGACAGAGCGAGGCTCAGTCTCAAAAAAAAAAAAAAAAAAGTACGTACCTTACAGAATTATCTTAGAGATTAAAATATATGCAAAATTCTCAGAGCCTAGGCTCACAGAAAGTACTCTAAGCTGTTAATGTTACTATAATACCATTAGCTATTGTTGTTACCGTATTTTGTAGAATTTAGGATACCACTGATTACAAGATCCACTATGATTTTATGTACCTCTAAGAAAAAGCTTCCATTTGTAAGGTTATTCATTGTAGATGCATCTTGATTTTGGAGACATTGAAATGTGTCTAGAATTGATGGGATGTGGTGTGAGTGTGTACCCAGCTCACTGGGGCTCCTCTGGTCGACCACCCCGCTCCTGGACAAGAGTCCCCCTTTCCCATGTGAAGGACAGGGAAAGTGATCCAGAGCTGATAGCCAGGCCTTGGGGGTCAGAGTGAGGCAGGGTTGCAGGTTATAGGAACAGGGGTCTCCTGAGGGCTCCCTCTGACTCACCCCCATTCTGGCCAGACCCACGGCTCCCTGCTGAGACTCTATCAAGTGTCCCCCGCCGACTCAGGCGAGTATGTGTGCCGAGTGTTGGGCAGCTCCGTGCCCCTAGAAGCCTCTGTCCTGGTCACCATTGAGCCTGCGGGCTCAGTGCCTGGTGAGTAGCTCTCAGGGAGGGCAGGGCTGGGGGCCCGGGGCGGGAGGCTCTCCAGTCTTGCAATGGCAGGGTCAGGAGGCCAAGCCGCAGACTGCACCTGCCTAGAGAGCAGAAACTCCATCTCATCTCACCTCCCAGCCGGCTATTGACCCTTTGCCCTCTGTCCCCAGCACTTGGGGTCACCCCCACAGTCCGAATCGAGTCATCATCTTCTCATGTGGCTGAAGGGCAGACCCTGGATCTGAACTGCCTCGTTGCTGGTCAGGCCCATGCCCAGGTTACATGGCACAAGCGCGGGGGCAGCCTCCCGGCCCGGCACCAGGTAGGAGGCAGGAGCTAAGGAAGCCTGAAGGACCCTGTAGCTGCAGTACAAGAGCATAGGCTTGACCAGGCGCGGTGGCTCATGCCTGTAATCCCAGCACTTTGGGAGGCCAAGGCGGGAGGATCACGAGGTCAGGAGTTCGAGACCAGCCTGACCAACATAATAAAACCCCATCTCTACTAAAAATACACAAATTAGCTGGGCGTGGTGGTGTGCACCTGTAATCCCAGCTACTCAGGAGGCTGAGGCAGGAGAATCGCTTGAACCCGGGAGGCGGAGGTTGCAGTGAGCCAAGATTGTGCCATTGCACTCCAGCCTGGGCGACAGAGCAAGACTCCATCTCAAAAAAAAAAAAAAAAAAAGAGCATAGGCTTTGAACTCAGGCATGTTCGAGTTCAGACGCTGTTCCGCCACTTGCATGCTGTGTGACTTTAGGCCAGTCACTTGCCACTTGATTCCCTGACCTTCAGTGTCCTCGTCTGCCAAATGGGCTCATGCTGCCTACCTCATCTCCCCTGTAGCATGTCAACAAACACTGGTCCCCACTTTTCTCTGGTGCCAAGTGTCAGTCGTCCCTGGCATGGGTGAGGTGGGAGGCTAGACCCAGTCCTGACACTGGGGCGGGAGATAGCGAGGGAGAAGGTGGTTTCCCCTGAAAGGGTTTCCATCGAGTTCCAGCTGGCTGGGCTGGGAGTGGCACCAGGGAAGGGAACAGGAGCTTGGCATGAGCCGCAGTGCCCAGCTCTGAGCCTCCCTCCTCTCTCCTGACCCTCCCAGGTTCATGGCTCGAGGCTACGGCTGCTCCAGGTGACCCCAGCTGACTCAGGGGAGTACGTGTGCCGTGTGGTCGGCAGCTCAGGCACCCAGGAAGCCTCGGTCCTTGTCACCATCCAGCAGCGCCTTAGTGGCTCCCACTGTGAGTGTCTCGGGGGTCATGCAAATGGTGGAGGGCTGGGGGACCTCGACTGCACCCTCAGCAGCTCCCACACCCTGCCTTCCGTCTCGCCCTCCCAGCCCAGGGCGTGGCGTACCCCGTCCGCATCGAGTCCTCCTCAGCCTCCCTGGCCAATGGACACACTCTGGACCTCAACTGCCTGGTTGCCAGCCAGGCTCCCCACACCATCACCTGGTATAAGCGTGGAGGCAGCTTACCCAGCCGGCACCAGGTACAGGGCCAGCAGGTGGGGAGGGCAAAAGCAGGGCACACCAGCCCCCAGTGGGAAGAGGGGGGACTCTCAGCACCTCACTCTGTGCTCATTCAGTCATTCAGCAGACATTGAGTATCCTTGCTGGATGGGTCCTAGACTGGTGCTGACAATACAGAAATAAGGCTCCCTGACCTCAGGGAGATCCACTTATGCACCGAATCTCACTGAAAGGCTGCTCCGGGCCATGTCCTGTGTCTGACACTGAAGATTCCAGATAGAATAAGACAGGTGCCTGCTCTCAGGCAGCTCGCAGGCTGTGGGAGCCCCAGCAGGATACTGTGTCAACACTGCGGAGGGCCTTAACAGGCTTTCTGGAGGGGTGATGAAAAGCTAGACGTCCACCCCAGCCCAGAGACAGGCCACATGCCATGCTGGGAGCTTCACGAAGGCCACTGAGGAGGCAAGGCAGGAAGGCTCCCAGAGTCCAGGGGCAGTGGCAGCAGTGCCCAAGACGTGGAGGAGCTGCCCACACCTACTGCCACACCTCCTGCCACCTGCTTCCTGCAGATCGTAGGCTCCCGGCTGCGGATCCCTCAGGTGACTCCGGCAGACTCGGGCGAGTACGTGTGTCACGTCAGTAACGGTGCAGGCTCCCGGGAGACCTCGCTCATCGTCACCATCCAGGGCAGCGGCTCCTCCCACGGTGAGAGCACAGAGGGCAGGGGGTCCAGACAAGTGGCACAGGGGGTGGCAGAGAGGTCCCCGGTGCCATCACTGTTACCTCACTCTGGCTGCGTGGTCCACACCCCTCTGTCCCCAGTGCCCAGCGTCTCCCCACCCATCAGGATCGAGTCCTCTTCCCCCACGGTGGTGGAAGGGCAGACCTTGGATCTGAACTGCGTGGTCGCCAGGCAGCCCCAGGCTATCATCACATGGTACAAGCGTGGGGGCAGCCTTCCCTCCCGACACCAGGTACAGAGTGGAGCCACGGCAGCGGGGGTGGAACCCTGGTCTCCTGGGGTGAGCAGAGCAGGTTCCCTATCTCACGGACTGGGCCCTGGGTAGACCGACAGCCGCCTCAACAGGCTGAGCAGGAAGGCCTGAGCCAGCTGGTGACCCCAGGGTCCCTCCACTCCCTCTCCCTCTCCTTCCCCATCCGCACACCCAGACCCATGGCTCCCACTTGCGGTTGCACCAAATGTCTGTGGCTGACTCGGGCGAGTATGTGTGCCGGGCCAACAACAACATCGATGCCCTGGAGGCCTCCATCGTCATCTCCGTCTCCCCTGGCGCCGGCAGCCCCTCCGGTGAGTCTGCCCAGGAAAGGGACGAGGGATGCAGGCAACAGTGTTCCCTGGGGAGAAGGAACTTTCCGGTCAGAGTCCTCAGACCTGGTGGTACTCAGGCAAGGGCCAGCGGAAAGATGCGTGGGTTCAGTGGCTACGGCTACCCCATTTCTAACATTTCAAGTTCTCAGTAGCCACATGTGGCTTGCAGCCACTGTCTTGGCCTGTGCAGATAAAAAACATTTCCATCATCCCAGGAAGTTTATGAATTTTGTGAGGGTTAAGTGAGTTGGTGCATGTAATGTGCTTAGAGCGGTGCCTGGCATGCCATAAGTGCTTTATGAGTGTTAACTATTATTATCATTTTTCTTTTTTTTTGAGAGGGAGTCTTGCTCTGTCACCCAGGCTGGAGTGCAGTGATGCGATCTCAACTCACTGCAACTTCCGCCTTCCAGGTTCAAGCGATTCTCCTGTCTCAGCATCCCGAGTAGCTGGGACTACAGGCACATGCCACCATGCCCGGCTAATTTTTGCATTTTTAGTAGAGACAGGATTTCACCATATTGGTCAGGCTAGTCTCAAACTCCTAACCTCAGATCATCCACCCCCCTCAGCCTCCCAAAGTGCTGGGATTACAGGCATGAGCCACCATGCCCGGCCAAGTGTTAACTATTAGTATTACTCGAGGGGGTGAGATTTTCTATGGCAGAGGGTCCCGCCAACCCTGTTCCCAAATCTGACAATGGCGGAACCAACTCACTGATCTCTGTTCCCCCAGCCCCTGGCAGTTCCATGCCCATCAGAATTGAGTCATCATCCTCACACGTGGCTGAAGGGCAGACCCTGGATCTGAAC
The DNA here is from genome assembly GCF_028878055.3 of Symphalangus syndactylus. Classification (NCBI taxonomy): domain Eukaryota; kingdom Metazoa; phylum Chordata; class Mammalia; order Primates; family Hylobatidae; genus Symphalangus; species Symphalangus syndactylus. Next base: position 15,694,802 of record NC_072444.2, read on the forward strand.
TGCGTGGTCCCTGGGCAGGCCCATGCCCAGGTCACTTGGCACAAGCGTGGGGGCAGCCTCCCCAGTCACCATCAGGTATGCAGCCAGCAGGAAATGGTGGGAGGGCCGCTGGATGTGGGGGCCCTGGCTAGCTCTGCCAGGAGGGAGACCTAGGCGCCCCCGTGGGGTGCAGTACCCACCTGTGTCAGAGGTTAGACTCTGGCGCCAGGCCTTCAATGGTTCCGGACTGGCACCTGACTCTGTTCCTCTGTCCCATCCCCTGTTCAGACCCACGGCTCACGGCTGCGGCTGCACCAGGTGTCCCCGGCCGACTCGGGTGAATACGTGTGCCGGGTGATGGGCAGCTCCGGCCCCCTGGAGGCCTCAGTCCTGGTCACCATTGAAGCCTCTGGCTCAAGTGCTGTCCACGTGCCCGGTGAGGGTCCCTGCAGTGGGACTGGGAGGCCGGAGGAGGGAGGAAGGGACAGAGACCAGTGGGCAGAACTGGGAGAAGGAAACACTTTCTGGCACTTGGCGAGAACTGCCCCTCTGATTCCAGACTTCACCTCCTGCCACCCGCACGGTCCCAGGACCAAGGAGCTGGCTCAGGTGGAGTGGCTCCTGTCCCTCTCCACAGCTTGCGAGCACAGGCTTTGGAGTCTGGCATCTGTGCATGAGTCCCAGCTCCTCTGGCCACACTGGGAGATGTTGCACAAGGGACCTCAGCTTTCCACGTGTCAACTGTCCCTTATCTGTAAAGAAGGGGTAGTAGCACTCTTGTAGTCTACTATCTAATTATAGAGTCCCCAAAAGCCTGAGACTGCACCTCTGCGAGTATTGGAGGATGATTTACACATCTTTATCAGGGCCGGTGTGGTGGCTCACACCTGAATCCCAGCACTTTGGAAGGCCGAGGTGGGCAGATTGCCTGAGCTCATGAGTTCGAGACCAGTCTGGGTAACATGGTGAAACCCCATCTCTACTAAAAATACAAAAAATTACCTGGGCATGGTGGCACGTACCGTTAGTCCTAGCTACTCGAGAGGCTGAAGCATGAGAATCACTTGAACCCAGGAGGCGGAGGTTGCAGTGAGCCGAGATTGCACCACTGCGTTCCAGCCTGGGCGACAAAGTGAGACTCTGTTTCCAAAAATAAATACATAAATAAATAAATAAATAAACAAACATCTTTATTAGTACTGGTGGCATATAAGGGACAAAAAAACACATCAAGCCTGTCCTTATTTCTTGGAAATCTTTGCTTATGATGGGGCTAAGTAGTTAAGGTATTTTTTGTTTTGTTTTGTTTTGACACAGAGTCTCGCTCTGTCACCCAGGCTGGAGTGCAGTGGCGCGACCTCGGCTCACTGCAATCTCCGCCTCTGGGGTTCAAGCGATTCTCCTGCCTCAGCCTCCTGAGTAGCTGGGACTACAGGCGTGCTCCACCACACCCAGCTAATTTTTGTATTTTTAGTAGAGATGGGGTTTCACCGTGTTGGTCAGGCTGGTCTCGAACTCCTGACCTAGTGATCCACCCGGCTCGGCCTCCGAAAGTGCTAGGATTAGAGGCATGAGCCACCACGCCCAGCGTGTAGTTAAGGTTTTTTTTTTAAAGTGAATCAGTTGAAAGGAAAATGTTCAGTAATTAATAGCACAGGGGACACATGCTATGCAGAAATCATGATAAGGGGACACTGATTGCTAAGTAGTAAACATGATCCAGCACTTCTTAGGTGTTGGACCCTATCATATTTACACACATTAGTTCATTTTATCCTCACAACAGCCCTTTGAGGTAGATGGCATTGTTCTCTCCATTTTACGGATAGGGAAACTGAGACTCAGAGAGGTGAAGTTGTTTTCCAGAGGTCATACAACCAATCAATGGCAGAGCTGGGATTTGAACCCAGGCAGTCTGGCCCCAGAGTCTGTGTTCTTAGCCACATTCTATCTGAGTTTGCCAAACATTAGTGGTCTAGTGGTCTGTGTGGAGGTGTCTAGACCTGAGCCCTGGCCCCACTGGTGCTGGGAGCATGGGAGGAGGAGGAGATGGTGGGGCCATTGCCTGGGGACAGGGCTGGGGGAATGAGAAGTGCCTCCATCTTCCAGGCTAGCCCAGCTGCTCCAGGCCTCAATGGAATGGGAACGGAAAGAAGCCATGTCCCAAATGGCCTCTGGTCCTAACATCTGGGCCCCAGGGTAAGGGCTGAGGGCATCAGGGTGGGCATCTCAGCTCAATGACCTCTCCCCTGTGCCCCAGCCCCAGGCGGAGCCCCACCCATCCGCATCGAGACTTCCTCCTCCCGAGTGGCCGAAGGGCAGACCCTGGATCTGAAGTGCGTGGTGCCCGGGCAGGCCCACGCCCAGGTCATGTGGCACAAGCGTGGAGGAAACCTCCCTGCCCGGCACCAGGTAAAGGAGCTGGAGAAGGATGCATGTGTCCTCCACACCCACAGCGGTCCTGTGTGAATCCAGCGCTGAAGGGAAAGTGGCCTCAGCAACTGGGGCTTGTGGGGAATGGCAGCAGGAGGTCACTGGAGTCAGGAAGTTGAGAGCGGGCTGGGCACAGCAGGGCCACCACCAGCCCCACAGCACCTTGGTGCAAAATAGAAAAGGACATCTCTGGCCGGGCGCGGTGGCTCATGCCAGCACTTTGGGAAGCCGAGGCAGGTGGATCACTTGAGGTCAGGAGTTCAAAGCCAGCCTGGCCAACATGGCGAAACGAAAAATACAAAAATTGGCCAGGCATGGTGGCAGACGCCTGTAATCCCAGCTACTCAGGAGGCTGAGGCAGGAGAATCACTTGAACCCAGGAGGCAGAGGTTGCAGTGAGCCAAGATTGCACCACTGCACTCCAGCCTGGATGACAGAGCGAGACACTGTCTCAAAAAAGAAAGACAAGGACACCTGTTACTCAAGGCTCTTGACTTCCTCCTACCAGAAAAACCATCATAATAAACACGTCCTCCACAATGCAGACTGTCGAAGGGGCCCCTCCAACAGGACGCACCTACATATCTGTGCATGGCAGTCCCAGGGTGTGGGTTCCAGAGGCCTGGGCATCTGAAGGCTCCCAGCTCACCCTCCCCACTCTCACCCCACCTTGGCCAGGTCCACGGCCCACTGCTGAGGCTGAACCAGGTGTCCCCGGCTGACTCTGGCGAGTACTCGTGCCAAGTGACCGGAAGCTCAGGCACCCTGGAGGCATCTGTCCTGGTCACAATTGAGCCCTCCAGCCCAGGACCCATTCCTGGTGAGTGATAGGGAGCAGTGGGCGATGCCAGAGCACAGGCATGGGGCCGCTTCCCGGCTCTGCTCCTCTCCTCTCTCCCAGCCGAGCACTTATTGTTGCCTGCGGGTGGGGTTTCCTACCGCAGAGGACCAAGCCAACCCAGGTGTTCCCAAGTCTGACGATGGTCCCATCCCCTCAACCGGGGGTCCCCAGCCCTGGGTTTCAGGAGGACCCTTGAGTCCCCAGGGAAAGGAGACCCTTCTTAGGTTCTATCAGCCACTCTCAAGCCACTGCACACCCAGGACCAACTGGAGCTGGTCTTCACTGCCACCACCTTCAGCCCCTGCCTTGATCCCCAGAGCCTGGCCTCTCTCACCCACCCCCTGTGCCCACAGCTCCAGGACTGGCCCAGCCCATCTACATCGAGGCCTCCTCTTCACACGTGACTGAAGGGCAGACTCTAGATCTGAACTGTGTGGTGCCCGGGCAGGCCCATGCCCAGGTCACGTGGTACAAGCGCGGGGGCAGCCTCCCCGCCCGGCACCAGGTACAGGGGCCGGGATGGGGAGGATTCCAGGTCAGGCAAGGTTAGACCTGCAGTTGCTTTCTGCACCCAAACCTCACGCAAACACCAGCCTGCTTGGGGACCCCAGGGGATAAAATACTTTTGGGGGACGAGTTCACCAGCCTGCAAATCAGGAGACGTGGGTTTTTCTCCTGGCTCTGCAGCTGAATCCTTTCCTAGGCCTCAGTTTCCTCCACTGTAAAGTTAGTGGGTCGGACCTCTAGAATTCTGTGAATGAAGCTTCCACCAGCCCTACCAGCTGGGACCCTGAGCTCCCGAGAGAACTCTCGGGTACCGGCACAGTTAGGCTTGGGGACATTCCTTGTCCCAGGGACTTTGCCCTGATAGCTGTCCGCTCGCTGCTCTGACAGACCCATGGCTCCCAGCTGCGGCTCCACCACGTCTCCCCTGCTGACTCAGGCGAGTATGTGTGTCGTGCAGCTGGCGGCCCAGGCCCTGATCAAGAGGCCTCCTTCACAGTCACCGTCCCACCCAGCGAGGGGTCTTCCTACCGTGAGTATGGCAGATGCCATGGGCAGGGGGGGAAGGGGAGGGCCCTGAAGCTGAGCCCACCCCTGCTGAGCCCAGCCCTCTGCCCCTTTGGCCCCAGGCCTTAGGAGCCCGGTCATCTCCATCGACCCACCCAGCAGCACCGTGCAGCAGGGCCAGGATGCCAGCTTCAAGTGCCTCATCCACGATGGGGCAGCCCCCATCAGCCTCGAGTGGAAGACCCGGAACCAGGAGCTGGAGGGTGAGCCAGGCTGGTGGGCGGGTGGGCAAGCTGGGGGCAGGCATGGGGGTGCCGTCATCCCCACTGTGCAAGGGTGGGGCAGAAGTCTGGACGCCCCACATTCATGGTGTGGCCCTGAGTAAGGCCCTTCCCATCTCTGTATGGCAAGAGCACTGGACCCAGGAGTTTCCAAGGCCTTTGTTACCTTCTGCTATCTGGGACTCCATGAGCTGGACACACCCAGGCCGGAGGGGTTGGGGGCGTGCGCCCAGGGGCACAGGCTGGCAGCACCAAGACACGAGAAGGACCAGGTCAATCCTCTCTCACCCTCCCCCATGTAACCTCACAGACAACGTCCACATCAGTCCCAATGGTTCCATCATCACCATTGTGGGCACCCGGCCCAGCAACCATGGTACCTACCGCTGCGTGGCCTCCAATGCCTACGGTGTGGCCCAGAGTGTGGTGAACCTCAGTGTGCAAGGTGAGGGGACAGTGACCCTGTGGGGCTCTGCCCTGTTTCCAGCCCTGATTCTCAGCTCAGAGCCTCCAAGTTTAAATCCGCCTTCCACCACTGAGTCTGTCTTGGGCATTCTCCCTCTCTGAGCCTCAGTTTCCATCTCAGTGCAGTGGGGAGACAGGTGCCCACCCAGCAGTTACTAAGCTGGAGGCCATGGCAGTGTGGGTGACCAGCACAGCCCTGCCTGTGTGTCAGTGGTTGTCATTCCTCCGCACAGGTCCCCCTACAGTGTCCGTGCTCCCCGAGGGCCCTGTGTGGGTGAAAGTGGGAAAGGCTGTCACCCTGGAGTGTGTCAGTGCCGGGGAGCCCCGCTCCTCTGCTCGTTGGACCCGGATCAGCAGCACCCCTGCCAAGTTGGAGCAGCGGACATATGGGCTCATGGACAGCCACGCGGTGCTGCAGGTGAAGCCGGGGCTGGTGCCTCTCTGGGTCTGAGGCCCAGTCCAGGGTCCAGCCTTGAGCGGGTGCTTGGAGGAGATAGTAGTGGATGGGCAGGTGGTGATGAGTGGATAGAGAGAGGAAGGGAGGAATGGGGTGGGATGGGATGGGTGGATGGCGAATAGACTGGAAGATGAGAGGGAAGAGAGAAGGAAGGTGGGAGAAGGAGGAAAGAATGAGTGGGAGGGTGGGTCGAAGGCCAAGTGGATGGATGGACTAATGGGGTGTCATGAGGGTAAGCCCTCAAGCAACCAGATGGGAGAGCTAAAAACCAAGGAAAGGGCCAGGCATGGTGGCATGTGCAGGAAGATCACTTGAGCCCAAGAGTTTGAGACCAGCCTGGGAAGCCTAAATGGGTAGATCACCTGAGGTCAGGAGTTCGAGACCACCCTGGCCAACATGGTGAAACCCCGTCTCTACTAAAAATACAAAATTAGGCCGGACGCAGTGGCTCACACTTGTAATCCCAGCAATTTGGGAGGCTGAGGCGGGCGGATCACAAGGTCAGGAGATCGAGACCATCCTGGCTAACATGGTGAAACCCCATCTCTACTAAAAATACAAAAAAATTAGCCAGGTGTGGTGGCGGGTGCCTGTAGTCCCAGCTACTCAGGAGGCTGAGGCAGGAGAATGGTGTGAACCTGGGAGGTGGAGCTTTCAGTGAGCAGAGATCATGCCATTGCACTCCAGCCTGGGCGACAGAGCGAGACCCTCAGAAAAACAAACAAACAAACAAAATTAGCTGGTGTGGTGGCACACGCCTGTAGTCCCAGCTACTCGGGAGGCTGAGGCAGGAGAATTGCTTGAAACAGGGAGGCAGAGGCTGCAGTGAGCCGAGATAGCGCCACTGCACTCCAGCCTGGACGAGACAGAGCAAGACTCCATCTCAAAATAAATAAATTAATTAAAAGAAAATAAAAAATTAGCCAGGTATGGCAGCACATACCTGTAGTCCCAGCTATTCAGGAGGCTGAGGCGAGAGGATTGCTTGAGCCCAGGAGGCAGAGGTTGCAATGAGCCAGATGGTGCCACTGCACTCCAACCTGGGCAACAGAGTAAGACCCTATCTCAAAAAATAAATAAATAGATAAATACCAAGGCAGGGTAGAGGAAATAGGGAAGACCAAGTCAGAGCTGGGGCTGACATCAGAGTCCCCACTCGGTCCCTGCATAACCAGCCTCCTTGCTTTCTCCCAGATTTCATCAGCTAAACCATCAGATGCGGGCACTTACGTGTGCCTTGCTCAGAATGCACTGGGCACAGCACAGAAGAAGGTGGAGGTGATCGTGGACACGGGCGCCATGGCCCCAGGGGCCCCTCAGGTCCAAGCTGAAGAAGCTGAGCTGACTGTGGAGGCTGGACACACGGCCACCTTGCGCTGCTCAGCCACAGGTGTGGCCAGGGGCAGGCATATAGAGCTGGCAGGGCAGGGATGCCCTGGGGTCTGAAATGTAGACACATGTGATCTAGAGATGATGTCATGCCCAGGGGTGGGGAGTAGGGGGAGACTGTGTTGCTAGCATCCTCCAGTGATGGCCGAGGAACCCAGTTGGGGTCCCCATAGAGGGACAGCATCACCCAGGGCCCTTCCTCACCACAGCCACCCTCTGTGGGTCCCTGAGGTAGCCCAGTGACTTCTGTCATCTTCCACTCGACTCCACAGGCAGCCCCGCACCCACCATCCACTGGTCCAAGCTGCGTTCCCCACTGCCCTGGCAGCACCGGCTGGAAGGTGACACACTCATCATACCCCGGGTAGCCCAGCAGGACTCGGGCCAGTACATCTGCAATGCCACTAGCCCTGCCGGGCACGCTGAGGCCACCATCATCCTGCACGTGGAGAGTAAGGCCTCATCCCTTCTTTGTCTGCACCAAATGGAGATCTGAGCCCCCCGACTAGGCTCCACCCCACACAGAACCCCAGGAACCCCATCCAGAGGTCTCCAGGCGCTGCAGGGTCCTGGAGCCTGCCCTGCCCGACACCCACACCCCCAACTAGGATCTTTGCTTTCCTTATCCCCAGTCCTCTGGGCTCACCATTCAGCTTCCCTGGACACCTGGATCCAATGACCTGCTGCCATTGTGACCTTTGCCCTCCCCCATCCTGACCTCTGTGTCCCCCCACTCAGGCCCACCGTATGCCACCACGGTCCCAGAGCACGCTTCGGTGCAGGCAGGGGAGACGGTGCAGCTCCAGTGCCTGGCTCACGGGACACCCCCACTCACCTTCCAGTGGAGCCGCGTGGGCAGCAGCCTTCCTGGGAGGGCGACCGCCAGGAACGAGCTGCTGCACTTTGAGCGTGCAGCCCCTGAGGACTCAGGCCGCTACCGCTGCCGGGTCACCAACAAGGTGGGCTCAGCCGAGGCCTTTGCCCAGCTGCTCGTCCAAGGTAAGCAGCCCCGGCTCAGGGTGGAAGGGGATCACCTTTCCTCTTGGCCCTTCGATGACCCAGCTAGGCAGACTCGGGTGGGAAGGCCTCCCTCCATAACCCACCTGGAATGCCCTCATCTGGGCCTGAGGCAGGCTTGCCTCCTCCAGGAAGCCCTCCATCACATGTGCTCAGCTCCTCTAGCTCTCACGGCTGCTCCCCACCTTTGGCACAGCCCTGGCACTGCCAAAGGAAACCATTCTGTGTACATAAGCACCCCAGCCTGCCTCCCGTGCCAGGCAATGAGAATGCTCAGGGCAGGGCCTGGACCCAGGTATCTCAGCAGCCCTGGGCTTAATTGAGGGCAATAAGGCCCAGGATGGGCTGGGTAAATGCTTGACAGGGACAACAGTGAATGAGTGACAGGAGCGCCCACCCCAGCACACCCAGGGCTGTGTGTGCTGGGTGAATCTTCAGAGAGCCCAGCATTTCCATGGCCTCCTGCATCAATGATACAAATGAGGGCTTTTGGACCACAAACTCTTTTTTTTTTTTTTTTTTTTTTGAGACGGAGTCTTGCTCTGTCACCCAGGCTGTAGTGCAGTGGTGCGATCTCGGCTCACTGCAAGCTCCGCCTCCCAGGTTCACGCCATTCTCCTGCCTCAGCCTCTCCAAGTAGCTGGGACTACAGGCGCCCGCCACCACGCCCGGCTAATTTTTTTGTATTTTTAGTAGAGACGGGGTTTCACCGTGGTCTCGATCTCCTGACCTTGTGATCCACCCGCCTCGGCCTCCCAAAGTGCTGGGATTTGGACCACAAACTCTTAAAGCAACACAGCATGTAGCCCACTGGTCAAGGGCCTGGACTGTGGACTCAGACCTGGGTTCAAAGCACAGCTCAGCCATTTGCTGGCTGTGCACCCTTGGCCAAGTCACTGAACCTTTTTGAGCCTCAGTTTCTTTTTTTTTGAGACAGAATCTCACTCTGTCACCCAGGCTGGAGTGCAGTGGCATGATCTCGGATCACTGCAACCTCCACCTCCCGGGTTCAAGCCTTTCTCGTGCCTCAGCCTCCTGAGTAGCTGGCACTACAGGCACGCGCCACCACGCTTGGCTAATTTTTGTGTTTTTAGTAGAGAAGGGGTTCGCCATGTTGGCCAGGCTGGTCTCGAACTCCTGACCTCAAGTGATCCACCCACCTCAGCCTCCCAAAGTGCTGGGATTACAGACGTGAGCCACCGTGCTCAGTCTGAGCCTCAGTTTCTTTATCTATAAAGTGGAGAGAAAAATGCCAACCACGTAGGCCGAGTTGGAAAGGTACACAGAGGTAAACACAGATGTAAAACTGTGGCTCACAGTAGGCACTTAGTAAATGGGGACAATATGCATCAGGCCCCGCCTCCCATCTGTCCCCTGCACGTGTAGGTGTCTTTGCCATGGCCAAGTCCCTGGATTCTCTTATTTAAACTGCAGGCAGAATAGGCTTTGCTGTCCTTCCTTAAAATGTCTGAGTCTGGCCGGGCGTGGTGGCTCACGCCTGTAATCCTAGCACCTTGGGAGGCCGAGGCAGGCGGATTGCCTGAGCTCAGGAGTTCGAGACCAGCCTGGGCTACATGGTGAAACCCTGTCTCTACTAAAATACAAAAAAAAAAAAAAGATTAGCCGGGCGTGGTGGCACACCTGTAGTCCCAGCTGCTCAGGAGGCTGAGGCAGGAGAATCGCTTGAACCCGGGAGGTGGGGGTTGCAGTGAGCTGAGATTGTGCCACTGCACTCCAGCCTGGGGACAGAGCAAAACTCCGTCTCAAAAAAAAAAAAAAAAAGTCTTGAGTCCCTCCCACTCTTTTCGTGGCCTGCCCTCCCCACCCAGAACCGAGGAGCTGTGGAGACAGAGCCCAGCACTCCACAGGCCCTTATCTGTGTTGGCGGAATGGCAGCTGTGTGTGCAGATGAATGAATCTGCCACTGAAGGGTCTTTTTTCCCTGGTCAGAGAGGCTGTCAGGAGAACATTCCTTGAATGTTGGGCTGGGGGTTTCCTGGGTCCCTGGAGGGGCATCAGGGACATCACACACACATATACCTGCCGAACTCATATATGTCCCCGCAGGCCCTCCCGGCTCTCTCCCTGCCACCTCCATCCCAGCAGGGTCCACGCCCACCGTGCAGGTCACGCCTCAGCTAGAGACCAAGAGCATTGGGGCCAGCGTTGAGTTCCACTGTGCTGTGCCCAGCGACCCGGGTACCCAGCTCCGTTGGTTCAAGGAAGGGGGTCAGCTGCCTCCGGGTCACAGCGTGCAAGATGGGGTGCTCCGGTGAGTGGGGCCGGGGGCAGGACTGGACTTGGGCAGCATAGCCCAAGGTTCACAGTGAGCAGAGTTAAAGCACCTGCCCCAGGGGGCGCAACATGAAGCACTGTCCTTGGACACATCACTTTACCTCTCTGAGCCTCAGTGTTCTCAGCTGTACAATGGGTTATATAAGACTGAATGAGGTCCAGGCACGGTGGCTCACGCCTGTAATCCCAGCACTTTGGGAGGCTGAGGTGGGCAGATCACCTGAGGTCAGGAGTTTGAGACCAGCCTGGCCAACATGGTGAACCCCTGCCTCTACTAAAAATACAAAAAATTACCTGGGCCTGGTGGTGGGCACCTGTAATCCCAACTACGCGGGAGGCTGAGGCAGGAGAATCGCTTGAACCCAGGAGGCGGAAGTTGCAGTGAGCCGAGATCGCACCATTGCACTCCAGCCTGGGCCACAAGAGCAAAACTCCATCTCAAAAAGAAAAAAGACTGAAAGGAGATTATCTAAAGCACTTGCACAGTGCTTGGTGCTTGGAAGGCCTTCAGTAAACAGTGGCCCATTCATATTTATTATTAGTGGAGGAAAGAGAACAGGCCCTGGGGCCAGAAATACACAAATGACCCCAGATCTCAGCTCTGCTATTTGACAACTGTGTAATCTTGAGCCCTAGACCATAAGGTCTTTGTCTAAAATGGGTGTGGTGCCCCCCAACCTGCCTGCCTGCCTCTAGTGGTTATTAGGAAACTAGAATGCAACACTGCGTGCCGTTCTACATCAGTTTTTAACACCCACACAATCGCAAAGCATTCTTTTTTTTTTCCTTTTTGAGACAGAGTCTTACTCTGTCACCCAGGCTGGAGTGCAGTGGTGTGATCTCGGCTCACTGCAACCCTCTGCCTCCCAGGTTCAAGCGATTCTCGTGCCCCAGTCTCCCTCTCCTGAGTATCTGGGATTACAGGCATGTGCCACCATGCCTGGCTAATTTTTGTATTTTTAGTAGAGACAGGGTTTCACCATGTTGGCCAGGCTGGTCTCAAGATCCTGATCTCAAGTGATCCGCCTGCCTCAGCCTCCCAAAGTGCTGGGATTACAGGCGTGAGCTACCACACCTAGCCCAGTTGCAAAGCATTCTATCAGTTGTTTTCAACTCCCTGAGGTCTTATTATTTTTTCTTTATAGAATCCAGAACTTGGACCAGAGCTGCCAAGGGATGTATATTTGCCAAGCCCATGGACCTTGGGGGAAGGCCCAGGCCAGTGCCCAGCTGGTTGTCCAAGGTAGGAGGGTGGCTTCAGGCCTCTGCTAAGAGCAGGCAACAGAGATGAGAAAGGGAGAGAGGCACAGGGCCCAGACCCTGTTCCCCAGGAATCCCCCTAAATGTGTCAGAATAAAGAGGATTATTCTATTTTGCCTTGCTTGTGTCTAGCATAGAGTAAAAGGGGCTTGATAAATATTTCAAGGGAGGGAAGAAGGATACGGGTGGAGTGTGTGAGTGCTCAGATGAACCGATGAAGATTGAATCAGTGTGAACCGGGCATGATGGAATACACCTGTAGTCCCAGCTACTCAGGAAGCTAAGCTGGGAGCATTGCTTGAGCACATGAGTTCTAGGCTGCAGTGAGCCATGATCACACCTGTGAATACAGCCAAGACCCTTTGTCTAAAAAAAAAAAGAAGTGGACACGTGAGTGAGTAAATGCATAAGACCTGACAAGTGAGTGTGTTTGTGAGTGAATGCATGAAAAAGTGAATGAGGAATGAATGAATGCTGGAGCTTCAGTGCTCACCTTTCCTTGGACAGTCTATGGCCTCCCTCGGACCAGGCCTGCAGTGACTGATCTCACTGGACCTCCACCTCCCTCCTCCCCAGCCCTGCCCTCGGTGCTCATCAACATCCGGACCTCTGTGCAGACCGTGGTGGTCGGCCACGCCGTGGAGTTCGAATGCCTGGCACTGGGTGACCCCAAGCCTCAGGTGACATGGAGCAAAGTTGGAGGGCACCTGCGGCCAGGCATTGTGCAGAGCGGAGGCGTCGTCAGGATCGCCCACGTAGAGCTGGCTGATGCAGGACAGTATCGCTGTACTGCCACCAATGCAGCCGGCACCACACAATCCCATGTGCTGCTGCTTGTGCAAGGTGAAGGCCAGTGGGGACTTTGTTGGGGGACAGTGAGTGGGGCAGGGGCTTCTGCTGCTGCCATCTTCTGTCTGCCCGCTCTGCTCTTCCTTTCTGTTCGCTTGGGATCTTTTCCATTGTGTGTATTTTAGGGGCAGGTTTCATAACAGGTGGCAGCAGCAGGGGATAAAAGTGAGATTCCCCCAGGGCAGCCTGGAATGTACAGGGAGAGAGCTAGGCCATAGAGCATGAAGAAGAAAAAAGAAACCTTGTCCTCATCTGCAGGGAGTGCCTGCTCTGCTGGGACAGACCTGCAGCATAGTCTGAGGGCAGAGACATAACCCAGACAACAAACAGACCTAATAGAGAGTAAAACAAGGACAACAGATGCAGGGCAGACACAAACACTGTGTGTTCTTTTTTTGTTTTTTTTTTTTTTTGAGACGGAGTCTCGCTGTCACCCAGGCTGGAGTGCAGTGGCGCGATCTCGGCTCACTGCAAGCTCCGCCTCCCGGGTTCACGCCATTCTCCTGCCTCAGCCTCCTGAGTAGTTGGGACTACAGGCGCCCACCACCACGCCCGGCTAATTTTTGTATTTTTAGTAGAGACGGGGTTTCACCGTGTTAGCCAGGATGGTCTCGATCTCCTGACCTGGTGATCCGCCCGCCTCGGCCTCCCAAAGTGCTGGGATTACAGGCGTGAGCCACCGCGCCCAGCCCACTGTGTGTTCTTTAAAGGCACTTCCTTTTTACCCCAAGCCCTGTGACTTGCCTCCACACTTTCTTACCTATACTGCCCCTAGTACGCACTTCTCACGTCCCCAAAGGGCTGCACAATTTTTTGCCCAGGCATGTTGAAGAGGTCTCAGGCTGTGGAGTGAAATGGATCTGGCCCTGAACCCTGACTCTGCCCAACCAGGAGCAAACAGCCACTTTTCCCCTCTAAGCCATAATTTCCTCATCTGTGAAATGGAATGCAGTGGCTCCCTTCAAGGGGTGGTGTGAAGATGAAATGAATCAGGGTGCAGGCTGGGCACACATCTGTGTCTGTCATGTTGATGGCCTATGTCTCTTCCATGCCTCTCAGCCTTGCCCCAGATCTCAATGCCCCAAGAAGTCCGTGTGCCTGCTGGTTCTGCAGCTGTCTTCCCCTGCATAGCCTCAGGCTACCCTACTCCTGACATCAGCTGGACCAAGGTAAGTGCTGGAGAGGGAACCAGCAGGCATGCCTGAGGGGCTGGGACCAGGTCTGAAGCATCTCAGTGTCCCCAGGATGTGGCACAGGCTTGGCCAAGAGTAAACGCTCAATGTTGGAAGGTGGGCCTGAGGCACAGATGGGAGGCAGGCCCCTGGAGCTGTGGGCCAAGGCCAGGGCCCTCAGTGCCAGTGCATTTGCAGCTGGATGGCACCCTGCCACCCGACAGCCGCCTGGAGAACAACATGCTGATGCTGCCCTCAGTCCGACCCCAGGATGCGGGCACCTACGTCTGCACTGCCACTAACCGCCAGGGCAAGGTCAAAGCCTTTGCCCACCTGCAGGTGCCAGGTAAGACACCACTCCCAAGAATTGGCAGTGCCTTGCCCACTCCCTGACTGGCAGGGTCTCCAACTGTGCTCTCTGCCGGCAGAGCGGGTGGTGCCCTACTTCACGCAGACCCCCTACTCCTTCCTACCACTGCCCACCATCAAGGATGCCTACAGGAAGTTCGAGATCAAGATCACCTTCCGGCCTGACTCAGCCGATGGTGAGCAGGAGGGTTAATTTGCGGGGTGGGCTGGCCTGGGTTGAGGGACCTCGTGGAGTAACTGCCATCATGGCTTGAGCCCTGGCTGCCCCTCAGTCCTGCCCCAATCCCTCAGCCCTCCCTCTCCAGAAGCCCCCAGATCTCTGAGCCTCCATCCTGGCGTGCCTTCTCTCGTGCCTCCCTGCTTCTCCATCCCTGCCTCTGTGATATCTCCAGCCTCCCCGTGGCTCCTCTGCCACTAGGGCATCACCCCCAGTCCTCCTGTCCCAGCTTCCTCTCCCCATCTCTGCTCCTTCCTCCCTCCCCTGCCTCCATCTCACCCTTTCCTCCTCTCTTTCTCTCGTCTCTTACGGGTCTCTGACTTTCACTGTCCAGGCCTCCTTCTCTACTCGGGTGAGTCTCTGCCTCCCTCTCCACCTTGAGGGAGACTCCAGTGTGTGTGAAGCAAATTCAGTTTCTTTGTAGGGGCACTCAGTAAGGCACTTGCGTTTGGGGCACCAGCCCTGAGATAGTGAGAAGGCCCTGGCTGTGTGAGGAGTGCCAAAGGGAGGGACAGGTTCCAAGAGTGGACAGGCTCAAGAGCTTGGGTCATTTCGAGGGTGGGGGAGGACAGGGAGCCTGCGGCTGGATGGGAGGCCCCTTACACAGTGGTGTCCACCCAGGGATGCTGCTGTACAATGGGCAGAAGCGAGTCCCAGGGAGCCCCACCAACCTGGCCAACCGGCAGCCCGACTTCATCTCCTTCGGCCTCGTTGGGGGAAGGCCCGAGTTCCGGTGAGACCCCCAGCCTCCCCACCTATAGGGGGACTGGTCACAGGGTTTTGGTAAGGCAAGCGCTACCGTGGGCTCCATTATACAAACGATATCTGGAGGAAGGAGAAAATGTGGCCGTTACCCTTGGTGACCACCCAGTCTGCTGGAGTAGGAATAGTATGCCAGTCAGGTGGAGGAGGGTGCAACCTCAGACTTGGGACTGCTGCAGGCCAGGATTCATTCATTCATTCACGCGTCAGTTACTTGCTGAACACCCCATGTGTGCCAGGCACTGATACAGGTAAAACAAAACAGACCAAATTCTGGCTCTTGTGGGAAGAGGTGTATCCTCACTGGGGAAGAATAAACAAGCCATAAACAGAGAAACAAGGTGATCACAGGGAGAGAGGAGTCCTCAGAGGAACAGGGAGGCCAGGTGCTAGGCTGCAGGGCCCTGAGCCTGGGGTCCCTGTGGGCTGCTCTGGGAAAGCTCCCAGCGAAAGGATGTGGGGAGAGAAGATCCAGGGGATGGGTCACGGGGAGGGAGGACAAGACAGGGACAGGAACTGGAACAGCCCCAGGGCTAGGACTGCAGGAAGTGGTGACATCCCTCCTCTGGGGCCCCTCTGCCCGACTGGGCCCCTAGCCCTTCTTACGAACCCCCTATCCACTCTCTCCTGCCCCGGCCTGCCCCATGGAGCAGGTTCGATGCGGGCTCAGGCATGGCCACCATCCGCCACCCAACACCACTGGCCCTGGGCCATTTCCACACCGTGACCCTGCTGCGCAGCCTCACCCAGGGCTCCCTGATTGTGGGTGACCTGGCCCCAGTCAACGGGACCTCCCAGGTGAGAGCCAACCCCATCCTGCTACTTCCAGCCCTCATCCCGCCCCTGCCCAGCCTGTGTTGCCATTCCTGACTTCCCCCCCTCCCCAGGGCAAGTTCCAGGGCCTGGACCTGAACGAGGAACTCTACCTGGGCGGCTACCCTGACTATGGTGCCATCCCCAAGGCGGGGCTGAGCAGCGGCTTCATAGGTGAGCCCCCTCCCCACCTCCAGCTGAGGCTGGGCCTTACCTGGCTGGCCGGAAGAGCCCCGGAGAGCCTGGGAGGGCACCGCAGGGTGTGGGCTGGGACACCCTGCCCTGTGCTCATCCTGCCCACTCACCTCCCAGGCTGTGTCCGGGAGCTGCGCATCCAGGGCGAGGAGATCATCTTCCATGACCTCAACCTCACGGCGCACGGCATCTCCCACTGCCCCACCTGTCGGGACCGGCCCTGCCAGGTGACGCCACACCCCACATACCATCTAGCTGCCGTGGCCTCTGCCCCCAGCCCTGGCTGGCCCCTGTGGGGATTATGGGGGGCACTGAATGTTCTCGGCCTTACTTCTGGGGGCTGCTTTGCAGAATGGCGGTCAGTGCCATGACTCCGAGAGCAGCAGCTACGTGTGTGTCTGCCCGGCCGGCTTCACCGGGAGCCGCTGTGAGCACTCGCAGGCCCTGCACTGCCATCCAGGTATGCACCCCCAGCCGCCAGTCGCTGTCGCCCCAGGGTCTGCCTCTTCCCTTTGCTGCCTCCCCATATCCACCACCATCTCAACCACTGGGGCACTTCCACACCCCTCACTGTTACCTGAGCACTCTCCACTCCTCCCGTGTACCCATCCCCCATCTCTGCTACCCAGGGGCCCTCGCCCCATCACTGCTGCTTCCCCTCCTCCATCCCTGCTGACCAAATTCTTACCACTACCCCGCCACCCAGGCACTTCCCCAGCCCCAGCCCCTGTCTTTTTTTTTTTTTTTTTTTTTGTGAGACGAAGTTTCGCTCTTGTTGCCCGGCCTGGAGTGCAGTGGCACAATCTCAGCTCAGTGCAACTTCCACCTCCTGGGTTCAAGCAATTCTCCTGCCTCAGCCTCCTGAGTAGCTTGGATTACAAGTGTCCGCCACCACCCCTGCCTAATTTTTTGTATTTTTAGTAGAGGTGGGGTTTCACTACGTTGGCCATGGCTGGTCTTGAACTCCTGACCTCAGGTGATCCACCCGCCTCAGCCTCCCAAAGTGCTGGGATTACAGGCATGAGCCTGCACGCTGGGCCCCCAGTCCCATCTTATTACCCAGGTGCCCACCCCATTACTTGCCACCAGGTGCTCCCCACTCCCACACTGTTATCCAGGTCCAGTCTCTGAAGAACCTGCAGACACACAGAGTCCCTCGACTGCTTCCTCTGCAGTCCTCCCTGTGGCCTCTTCTGGCTCCCGCCTTGCTGTGCTCAGTTCCCTCCTCCAAGGCCTCCCAGGAGGCTGGCCTGGCCCTCACTAGCCCAGCCCCCCGGGGTGTGATGGGCAGGGCTCTGGCATCAGGGACCCCCTCCCTCCAGAGTCACCTCCATGTCCTTTTCACTGGCCTATGTGCCCCCCAGAGGCCTGTGGGCCCGACGCCACCTGTGTGAACCGGCCTGACGGTCGAGGCTACACCTGCCGCTGCCACCTGGGCCGCTCGGGGTTGCGGTGTGAAGAAGGTGAGTGGAGCCTGGCCTGAGACCCCCAGGATCCCAGGGTCAGCTGGGGAGGCTGGGTGGGGCACTCTGAGGCCGTGATGGGCCCTACGGATGATAAAACGATTCCCAAGCCAGAGGATCTCAAAGTCACCTGGCCACGTGTCTGCCCAGCCTGAGCCCCTTATTGAGTGAGGGCCCCCAAAGAGGACCCCTATCATACTGGAGCTCCTCCCAGCCCAGTGTGCAAGGGCAGGGGGGCTCCTGAGCCACTGCAGCTGGTGCCAACTGGTCCTGAGCCTCTGGGCCTGGAGAGTGAGGCAGGCAAGGGTCCCAGAGGAAGGCAGAGTAGCTGGACCCCACCCGAGGGTCCGGGATCCCCACTGCCTCAGCTGAGCTGTGGCTGCTGCAGGTGTGACAGTGACCACCCCCTCGCTGTCGGGTGCTGGCTCCTACCTGGCGCTGCCCGCCCTCACCAACACACACCACGAGCTACGCCTGGACGTGGAGTTCAAGCCACTTGCCCCTGACGGGGTCCTGCTGTTCAGCGGGGGGAAGAGCGGGCCTGTTGAGGACTTCGTGTCCCTGGCGATGGTGGGCGGCCACCTGGAGTTCCGCTACGAGTTGGGGTCAGGTAAGCACCCAGCACCAAATGCAGGGCTCTGCACGCCAAGCCTTGTGCCCCCCTCGGCTCTCCAAGCCCCAGGGAGGCGTGGGAGGATAAATGCAGGGATCCAGCCAAGTCCCCTCTTCCTGTGCATTTCATCTCTGTGTCATTTGAGGCCCGTCCCTGGCCCTCTCTGAGCCGTGGTCTCCTCATCTGGAATACAGAAGGCTGTAGGGCATTCCCCATCTGCTCAGGGCCCTGTTTGTGGTGGAGAGGGCAGGGAGCCCCGTGTGCCCCCATGTGCCCAACCCTGCCTGGCATCCTCCGCAGGGCTGGCCGTTCTGCGGAGCGCCGAGCCGCTGGCACTGGGCCGCTGGCACCGCGTGTCTGCAGAGCGTCTCAACAAGGACGGCAGCCTGCGGGTGAATGGTGGACGCCCTGTGCTGCGCTCCTCGCCCGGCAAGAGCCAGGGCCTCAACCTGCACACCCTGCTCTACCTGGGGGGTGTGGAGCCTTCCGTGCCACTGTCCCCAGCCACCAACATGAGCGCTCACTTCCGCGGCTGTGTGGGCGAGGTAAGAGCAGCCTCCTCGGGACAAGCGGGAGGGGAGGGGTGCCAAGCCTTGTGCCCCCCTCAGCTCTCCAAGCACCTTGGCACTGGGCCCCTCCACCTGCAGCCACCCACGAGCCCTGGGCCAGGATGCTCTACCTCTGAGCCTCAGTTTCCTCCTCTGTAAAATGGTCATGATCACACCTACTTTGATGGGTTGTGCAGAGGATTGTCTGCACTGACGGATGAATGTTTCTAGCACACAGTAGGCACTCAACTCCTGTGCCTCTCTCCCCACACCGAGAATCCATGCTGCCACTTAGGCCCAATGTGGGCTCCCAGCTGCCCTCTGCTGCATTCTTCTCCCTGCTGGGAGGCCTCTGCCTCCCAGGCCCCTTTAGTCCCTCGGTGTCCCTGTCCCCACAGGTGTCAGTGAATGGCAAACGGCTGGACCTCACCTACAGTTTCCTAGGCAGCCAGGGCATTGGGCAGTGCTATGACAGCTCCCCATGTGAGCGCCAGCCATGCCAACATGGTGCCACGTGCATGCCTGCTGGCGAGTATGAATTCCAGTGCCTGTGTCGAGATGGATTCAAAGGTGGGAAAGCCTGCCCAGGGCACCGGAGGGGAGGGGCACAGGTGGTCAGCGACACCTCCAGCCCATGCCCACCCACCCACTCGCCTCTGCCCTGGCCCGCAGGAGACCTGTGTGAGCATGAGGAGAACCCCTGCCAGCTCCGTGAACCCTGTCTGCATGGGGGCACCTGCCAGGGCACCCGCTGCCTCTGCCTCCCTGGCTTCTCTGGCCCACGCTGCCAACAAGGTACCCAGGCCTGGCTTCTCTCCACTTCATCTCTGTCTTGGGGCCCCGGGGCTCGACATAGTACCCACGGGTGTCTGTGCCCACCAACTGGACCCTGCCCTTCCCCCTAGGCTCTGGACATGGCATAGCAGAGTCCGACTGGCATCTTGAAGGCAGCGGGGGCAATGGTGAGTACTTGCCGTGGCCTCCTCCCCAGCTTCAGCTCAGCTCACTCTTCCAGTTACCCCACACCCTCAGTTCTGACCTACAAGCAAAACAGCTTTGCATGAGGAGCTTGCTGGGCAGAGAGACAGAATGAAGACCACAGCCATGTGGAGCTAGGGCCTGCCCCACACTTACTGGCTGGGTGACCTTGGGCAGGCCTTTGAAACCACTCTGACCTCAGTTTCCTCCTCTGTATTCATGTATTCAGTCAACAAACTATCGTTGCCCATCCTTGCCCTGGGAGCAGTAAATATAAGATGCATAAAGCAAGACCCTCATTCCCAAGAATTCCACCATCTGCTGAAAAGCTAAGGAAACAGTGAAGAGTGAATGCTGATTGAATGTTTACGGACACTGTGCTAACCCCTTTACAGACACATCTCTTCTTGCATATCACTAATATGATAGGCAAGGCAGTGGTGTAGTGGTTAAGAGTATATAGACTTGGGGCCAGCCTGCTTGGGTTCAAATCCTAGCTCTCCCACTTACTAGCTGTGGAACTTTGGGTGAGTCACTTAACCTCTCTGTGCCCCATATAAAATGGAGATGAGTAACATCTTTCCCTAAGGATTTGGATAAAATTTTATGTGAGAGTAAAATTACTTAGTACATTTTTTTTTAAGGTGGAGTCTTGCTCTTTCGCCCAGGCTGGAGTGCAGTGGCACGATCTCGGCTCACTGCAACCTCCGCCTCCCAGACTCAAGCGATTCTGCTGCCTCAGCTTCCTGAGTAACTGGGATTACAGGTGCCTGCCACCACACCCAGCTAATTTTTGTATTTTTTGTAGAGACGGGGTTTCACCATGTTGGCCAGGCCTGTCTCTAACTCCTGACCTCAGGTGATCCGCCCCCCCTTGGCTTCCTAAAGTGCTGGATTACAGGCATAAGCCACCGTCCTAAAGTGCCGGATTACAGGCGTAAGCCACCGCGCCCGGCCACTTAGTGCATTTCAAATGCCTAGAACAATGTCTGGTACAGAGTCAGTACGGAATGTTAGCTGTTGTTAATATTATATTCAGCTGGCCGGGCGCACTGGCTCACGCCTGTAATCCCAGCACTTTAGGAGGCTGAAGCGGGCAGATCACCTGAGGTCGGGAATTTGAGACCAGCCTGACCAACATGGAGAAACCCCATCTCTACTAAAAATACAAAAATTAGCCAGGTGTGGTGGTGCGTACCTGTAGTCCCAGCTACTCGGGAGGCCAAGGCAGGAGAACTGCTTGAACCTGGAAGGCGGAGGTTGTAGTGAACCAAGATTGTGCCACTGCACTCCAGCCTGGGCCACGGAGCGAGACTCCATCTCAAAAATAAATAAATAAAATAAAAATTATCTATCTATAATATTCATTCATAGGGTTGTTGTAAGGATTGAGTTAAATGCAATGGTGTCTGTAGCTGGATGGGACACTTCCCGCACAGGCACATCATAGGTGCCAGGTAAATGTCAGCCATTCTCCTCATCATTTGGTGGAGGGTAGCAGAGGGTTCCCTACTCTTGTCCCCTGCGAGAGCTACTGTGGCCAGTGCCAGCCTGTAGGATGGGTCATGAGCAGATAGGGCTGGGGGCGGTGTGGAGCCACACACAGTATGGACATCCTGGGCCAGTCACTCGCCCGAGCCTGCCTGCTCATCTGTAAGATGGAGAGAACACCAAGGCTCGGAACCGTTTATCGCCACGGTCCAAGGTGACCAACGGTCCCAGTAGCTCCGGACTGAGGGGTTTCTTGGGATGTGGGACTTTCAGGGCTAAAACCAGACAGAACTTGGCAAGTAGAATGGTGGGTCACCCGACACGGATCCTGTTGACTACACAAAATAAAATAAAATACATTGATTTAAGGAAAGCAATTATGCTGAAGTAAAGTAATCAAACCATTTTTTAAGTTTCCTGACTTGCTGTGTACGTGCTTCTTTATTAACACATCAAATAACAAGATCTGGTGGTCTCAGTAGCTACCACAATTTCAAAGCAGCAATATGTGTAAATGATATTTTGAAATATTTGCAGCTACTCTAATGTGATAAGCAAATACTAGTAACAAAGTTGCAGGTCCTACCACTACTACTTTGGATTCTTGCCTACATTTCATTGAAAGAACTGCTCAATTTCAGAGAGAAGTGAGTGAAATTGAGGTGTAATGCCTTCCCATCCAAGGTCATAGGCTCCCTGAATTCTGTCGACAGCCCCGTTGGGTCCCCAGGGACTGCAGGCTCGGAGCCCCCTAGTCCTGCATGTTGGCATGGAGGTGGGAGTCAGGGGAACTGACGGGGCATTTTGATGCCTGATGCAGCAGGTGTGGCACCATCCTCCTCTCTCCCACAGATGCCCCTGGGCAGTACGGAGCCTATTTCCACGATGATGGCTTCCTTGCCTTCCCTGGCCGTATCTTCTCCAGGAGGTGAGACTGGCACTGGAAGGGCCCATGGGCCTAATGGGGAGGACGGGAACCTGGGACTTCTGTCCCCTCACCCACTCTTCCTCCGCAGCCTGCCCGAGGTGCCCGAGACCATCGAGCTGGAGGTTCGGACCAGCACGGCCAATGGCCTCCTGCTCTGGCAGGGTGTGGTGAGTGTGGGCATCCGGCCGGGCTCTTGGGGCTCCTGGGGAAGGAAGCTGGCTTCCTGGTGGCCAGAGTGGTGGGAAGAGGGGAAAGCGGAGCCTCCTGGCCTCGGCAGCCTCTGCTTTCCATGCTGGGGACCCCAGAGACCCTATGCTTCCCTGGCAGGAGGTGGGAGAGGCCGGCCGAGGCAAGGACTTCATCAGCCTCGGGCTTCAGGATGGGCACCTTGTCTTCAGGTGGGTCCTGGCACCTGGCCCTTCCTCTCCCTTCCCTGGTCCCAGCACCCCACCCCCCGGTCCTGCCCCAGCTCATACTTCTTGGGCCTGGATGACTACAGGTACCAACTGGGTAGTGGGGAGGCCCGCCTGGTCTCTGAGGACCCCATCAATGACGGAGAGTGGCACCGGGTGACAGCGCTGCGGTAAGGGACCCTGCCGGGCACTCGGGATGGGGCCCAGCATTCTGGAGTGGGGCAGGACGCCCCCCACCATGGGCAGAGAGGCAGGCATTGAGCTCTGTGGAGACAGAACTTGAAGCCAGGGGAGGGGAGAACCCACCAGCCAGGGCTCGGGCTTCCATCTCGGACTGAACTCCGCTGGGGGCAGGCGAGTGCCCCAGGAGTGGGAGGAAACCTGGGCACAGAAACGAGGAAGCTGTGTTTGTGGGGCCCGATCTCTTGTTCAGCAGGGGAAAGAAAGAGTTTGGGGAACAGGGACAGACTTCTGAGTCTGGAGTCTCGGTGCCAGAGGGAGGGGACTCTGTCCTGGGGCCGGAGTTTGTGGGAAGGGGCCTGACCCAGTTCCACTGCAGGGAGGGCCGCAGAGGTTCCATCCAAGTCGACGGTGAGGAGCTGGTCAGCGGCCGGTCCCCAGGTCCCAACGTGGCAGTCAACGCCAAGGGCAGCATCTACATCGGTAAGTCTGGGGCTCCTTCTCAGGGCAGGGGCAGGAACGGCACTCCCTTGGGGCTGGAGCTCGCCCGGCCTTCCTCGCCTCCTGGGCTACTGGAGCCCACAGGCCCTGTCCTCTCACCTCCCGGCAGGCGGAGCCCCTGACGTGGCCACGCTGACTGGCGGCAGGTTCTCCTCGGGCATCACAGGCTGTGTCAAGAACCTGGTGCTGCACTCAGCCCGACCCGGCGCCCCGCCCCCACAGCCCCTGGACCTGCAGCACCGCGCCCAGGCCGGGGCCAACACACGCCCCTGTCCCTCGTAGGCACCTGCCTGCCCCACACGGACTCCCGGGCCGCGCCCCAGCCCGACAGTGTCGAGTATATTATTATTAATATTATTATGAATTTTTGTAAGAAACTGAGGCGATGCCACGCTTTGCTGCTACCGCCCTGGGCTGGACTGGAGGTGGGCATGCCACCCCCACACACACAGCTGGGCAAAGCCACAAGGCTGGCCAGCAAGGCAGGTTGGATGGGAGTGGGCGCCTCAAAGCCCCAGGACTTGGGGTCAGGAACGGTGGCTGGGTGGGCCCAGAACTGCCCCCATTGTCCCCCTACCTACCGATGGAGCCCCCAGATAGAGCTGGGTGGCCTGTTTCTGCAGCCCTTGGGCAGTTCTCACTCCTAGGAGAGCCAACCTCGGCTTGTGGGCTGGTGCCCCACAGCTACCTGAGATGGGCATCGCAGGAGTCTCTGCCACCCACTCAGGATTGGGAATTGTCTTTAGTGCCGGTTGTGGAGCAAAAGGCAGCTCACCCCTGGGCAGGCAGTCCCCATCCCCACCAGCTGGTTTTTCAGCACCCCCACCCACCTCCACCCAGCCCCTGGCACCTCCTCTGGCAGCCTCCCCCTCCTACCACGCCCTCCTGGCCTGCATTCCCACCCCCTCCTGCCAGCACACAGCCTGGGGTCCCTCCCTCAGGGGCTGTAAGGGAAGGCCCACCCCAACTCTTACCAGGAGCTGCTACAGGCAGAGCCCAGCACTGATAAGGCCCCGCCCACCGGGCCCCACCCACCCCAGGCCACATCCCCACCCATCTGGAAGTGAAGGCCCAGGGACTCCTCCGACGGACGGACGGACGCCGCTGGTGCTCAGGAAGAGCTAGTGCCTTAGGTGGGGGAAGGCAGGACTCACGACTGAGAGAGACAGGAGGGGGATATGACCACTCTGCCCCATCTGCGGGAGCCTGAAGATCCAGCTCGAGTGCCATCCTGCCAGTGGCCCCCAGACTGTGGGGTTGGGACGCCTGGCCTCTGTGTCCTAGAAGGGACCCTCCTGTGGTCTTTGTCTTGATTTTTCTTAATAAACGGTGCTATCCCCGCCAGGGGCCTCCCGTGTCTTTGATGAGGGCTTCACTCAGTGGAGCCTGTGGATGGGGCAGAGCAGGGCAGGTGAGATCTGGGGGTGAAGCAAGCTGGCTTTGGATCAGCGAGGCCCCCAGGCCCCCAACCCTGTGAGGCAGGAATTGTCCTATTTTCTAGAGGGGCAGCTGAGTCTCAGAGGGTTAGGGGGCCTGTCCAACATCAGACAGAGAGCCAGGGAGTTAGAACCCAGAGTCTGACCCCAGAGCCTAGTCTCATTCCTGTGTGCCCGAAGCCCCTCTAGGGATGGCCTCCCTCATCCTGGAAGGCTGGGCCACTCAACTGCAGCCCTCTGGGGAGACCTGGCTGGGACATGGGTAGCACATGGTACAGGCTGTGCTGCAGCGGAGGCAGAGGCCACGGGCACCAGGTTGCCAGGCCAGCCAGCTGGGGGAGCAACAGCACCAGAGGAGGCCCACGAGGAGGCCAGCAGAGGCCAGGAGCATCAAGGAGGCCAGCGCCACCCCTCGGAGCTGGGGGCCTGTGGGAGGAGAAAGTCCACTCAGGCCTCAGCCTGGGCCCACTGCCCTGTCTCCATCACCTAGAGAGGGACAGGTGTGATTTTGGTGGGAAGAGTAGGAGCAGGGAGTAACCTTCCAAAGCTGCATCTTGTCTCGTGGGGTCCCTGCCTGCTGGGGGACTCCTCTCAGCTGCAATCCCGAGGGATCCTGCAGACCCGAGAGCTGGGGAGGGAGTCGGGGGTCTGGAGGTATGGGCATCTGTGCTTCCTGTCTGGCTGGGCACTGGAGAGGGACCTGCATGGGAAAGAACAGAACTAGCACACCGAGAACTGTCCTTTCTGGGGCACTTGTGTGTTTCATTCAATCCTCACAAGACTTCTCTGAGTTTGTCACTCTTTGTGTTTCCATTTTACAGAGAGGTTGTCACTTGCCAAGTTCAATTAGCTGGAAGTGATAGGAGGACTTGAACTCACACAGTCTGGCTCCAGGACCTAAGTCTATGAGTGGAGCTACTTCTCAAGGAAGAGGGTGTACATGTACTGAGCATTGAGGCAGGGTCTCACTCTGTCGCCCAGGCTGGAGTCCAGTGGCGCAATCACCACTCGCTGCAACTTCTGCCTCCCCAGGCTCAAGCGATCCTCCCACCTCAGCCTCCCGAGTAGCTGGGACTACCAGCACGTGCCACCACGCCTGGCTAATTTTTGTATTTTTTGTAGAGACGGGATCTCACTATGTTGCACAAGCTGGTCTCGACTCCTGAGCTCAAGCAGTCCACCTGCCTCAGCCTCCCAAAATGCTGGGATTCCAGGCGTGAGCCACCATGCCCAGCCATGAGCATTTTCTGTGCATCAAGCACCACACTCTGGGCTGGGCCCTTTACCTATGTATGCCACTTACAGTTTACAACAACTCTGAAGGGTGAGGTTTATCCCCATTTCACAGGTAAGGAAACTGAGGCATAGAGGTTCATTCTTCCATTCATTTGACTAGTATTTCTTGAGCATCTCCTATGCCCCCAGGCATGGCTCTAGCAACTGGGGGATACAACCACCATGAGCACATGACAAATATGTCTTCATGGAACTGGGAGTTTAGTGTGTGGAGAAACAAAACACGTGAATAGAATTTATGTCCAAAGGAGACAGGTGCTAGTGAGAAAATTACACATGTTGGTGGGGGCAGGGCTGCCACTTTTCTTACTGTGGCAAAGCACATAACATTTACCATTTAACCATGGTTGGGGTACAGTTCAGTGGCATTAAATATATTCTGATAGAGTTTGGATCTGTGTTCCCACCCAAATCTCAGGTCAAATTGTAATTCCCAGTGTTGGAGGCGGGGCCTGGTGGGAGGTGCTTAGATCATGGGGGTGGATTTCTCAGGAATAGTCTAGCACCATCCCCTTGGTGCTGTTCTCAAGATAGTGAGTTCTCGCAAGATCTGGTTGTTTAAAAGTGTGCAGTGCCTCCCCACTCACTCTCTCTCTCTTGCTCCTACTCTGGCTGTGCCTGCTCCCCTCGCCTTCTGCCAAGATTGTAAGTTTCCTGAGGCATCCCCAGAAGCTGAGCAGATGCCAGCATCATGCTTCCTGTACAGTCTGCAGAACTGCGAGACAATTAAACCTCTTTTCTTTATAAATTACCCAGTCTCAGGTGTTTTTTTATAGCAATGCGAGAACGGACTAATACGCATTCACGTTGTGCAGCCATCACCGCCATCCATCTCCAGAACTTTGTATCTGCCCAAACTGAAACTCCATCAACTCCGTCAGTTCCATTAACTCCATATCCTCCTTGTCCCCACCCCCCCAGCCCCAGTGACCATGGCTGTACTTCCTGTCTCTGTGATTTTGACTATTCTAATATACATATTAGAATATAATAATATATTAACAGTCACTAATAATAACTTTTTTTGAGACAGAGTTTTGCTCTTGTTGCTCAAGCTGGAGTGCAATGGTGCGATCTCGGCTCACTGCAACCTGTGCGCCTGGGTTCAAGCGATTCTCCTGCCTCAGCCTCCTGAGTAGCTGAGACTACAGGCATGTGCCACCACGCCCAGCTAATTTTGTATTTTTAGTACAGATGGGGTTTCTCCATGTTGGTCAGGCTGGTCTCGAACTCCCGACTACAGGTGATCCGCCCACCTCGGCCTCCCAAAGTGCTGGGATTACAGGTGTGAGCCACCGCACCTGGCCAGGGTTGCTATTTTTATATAAAGGAGTCAGGGAAGAACTTAAATAGAGACCCACCAGGAAGCAAAGGAATGAGCTTGCAATGCAGATCTCTGAAGAAAAGTCTTCTGGTAGAGGACACAGCTACTGCAAAGGCCAGAACAAAGCTGGAGTGTGGAGGGGAGGCGGGGCCAGGGAGGGGGTGGGGCAGGGGAGTAGGCGGGACCAGGAAGGAAGAGGCGGGGCCAGGAAGGAAGAGGCGGGGCCAGGAAAGAAGGGGCAAGGCCAGATCGTGCAGGGCCTTTGAGCCCCGGGGAGGCTTTGCGTTTGCTGAATGTGATGAGGGTTTTGAGCAGGAGAGTGACATAACCTGATTTACTGTTTTAAAAGGTACCTCTGGCAGGGAAGCATAACACCCCACTCAAGTGGGCTATAAGTAGTGACTTCCCAAGAATACAGTGGGGAAAGATGGGGCCAAAAGTAACAGTGGAGAAACGAGGCAGACATCAGCCAGGCGGTCAAGGTCAGTGTCAACCACCACCCAACACCAAACACCCAACACCAAAGTCATGTTTGGTGTGATGTGACGTGATGAAGACGGCATTTCACCTCTGTGAACTGTAACTCTAGTCTTTTCATGAGAAAAGTATCAAATAAATCCCAATAGTGGGACATCCTACAAAATCCCTGAGCAGTACTCTCAACTGTCACGGTCATTAAAAACAAGGAAATCCTGAAAAACTGCCACAGCCAAGGGGAGCCTAAAGAGGCATGATGACTATTAATGAATGTAATGAGTCCAGGCGCGGAGGCTCACGCCTGTAATTCTAGCACTTTGGGAGGCCGAGGCAGGCGGATCACTTGAGGTCAGCAGTTTGAGACCAGCCTGGCCAACATGGAGCAATCCCGTCTCTACTAAAAATACAAAAATTAGCTCGGCGTGGTGGTGGGCACCTGTAATCCCAGCTACACGGGTGGCTGAGGCAGGAGAATCGCTTGAACCAGGGAGGCAGAGGTTGCAGTGAGCCGAGATCGCGCCATTGCAGTCTATCTAGCCTAGGCGACAGAGCAAGACTCTATCTGAAAAAAAGTAATAAAATAAATAAATAAATAAATGTAACATGAGATGCTGAATGGGATCCTGGGACAGAAAAAGGACATTAGGTAAAAACTAGGGAAAACCGAATAAATCATGGACTTTAGTTAATAATATTACTTCATTAATTAAAACAAATGTCTCATACTAATGTAAAATTGTCAGTAATAGCACCCAAACTGAGTGCTGGGTATATGAGAATTTTCTGTACTATCTTCTCAATTTTTTTGTAAATCTAAAACTGCCCTAAAAAATGAAGTTCATGCAATCCCAGCACTTTGGGAAGCCAAGACGGGAAGATCTCAAGTCCAGGGGTTCGAGACAAGCCCTTGCAATACAGTGAGACCTCATCTCTACAAAAAACACAAAAATTAGCTGGACATGGTGGCGCATGTGTAGTCCCAGCTACTCTGGGGGCTGAGGTGGGAGGATCACCTGAGCCCAGGAAGCAGAGGTTGCAGTGAGCCGAGATGGCACCACTGCACTCCAGCCTGGATAACAGAATGAGAACCTATCTCAAAACAATAAATAGTAAGTTCATTTGAAAAAAAGGAAAAGAAAAAGAAGGCTCCCCCAGGCTTCCACAGGAAGAACATAGCATGTTCTTCCTGTGTTGTCAGAGGCAAAGGACAGAAGGAGGGAGACCAGTTCAGAAGTTATTAGAACAACCCAGAGGAGAGCTGGTGGTGGCTCAGACCAGGTGATGGCACAGCAGGTGTGAGAAGGGTCAGAGTCTGGAGAGCTTTGGAAGGACTTGTCGCTGGCTTTGTTATGGGTTATAGGCTATGGGTTAAGCGGGCAGTAAAAGATGACTCAGTGTGAGGCCTGGGCAGCTGGAATGTGGAGTCACTGCTCAGCGAGGGGGAAGCAGGATGCAGGGAGGGCTGTGGACAAGGAGTCCAGTGTGGGGCAAGTTAAGTTTGAGATTTCGCCTATACATCCACGCAGAGATGCTGAGCAGGGAGGAGGTTATGCGGCTGAAGTTCAAAGACAAGTCCCGCAGGTGATACAATATAAACGAGACCCACAAGGTAATGAGCCTGGATGGAGGACAAGGGGACATAGGACCTGGGTCTCATGGCACAAAGCATACAGCATCAGGGAAATGACCAGGAACCTGCAAAGAAGGCTGAGCAGGGGATGGGGAAGGTACGTGTGTGGGGTTCTGGGAAACTGTGTTTCACCCCTGTTCAACAGTACATGGCAGCCCTACCTCCATCCCACTCCTAATTGGGTGTGGTGGGCAGGTGGGACATCTCTAGATCCCCAGGAATGTTATTCCTGGGTGATTTATTCTGGCCCCTTCCACCAACCCTAGCCCTGCTATCCCACTCCCCTGTCTACAGAGATCATTCCTGCTCATTTTACTCACTGGCTTTATGACCTTGGGCAAGTCACTTCTCTCTAGGCCTCAGTTTCCTGATCTGTAAAGTGTGGGAATCAGACTGGACTGATGGTTTTCAAAGTATGTCTTGAGGGTGACACTCAGGGCCCTCAGAGAGACATCAAGCAGCCAGGGCCCCAGGCCCACCATCCAGTTAAGCAGAGGATATCTCCTTTGAATGTCTTGGGCCTCCGTGCCAGGTCCCATTTAGCAAAAGTTTCCACCACTAAAGCATCATTTGGAATCCGCCAGATGAGATTCATCTGCAGCATAGTTCTGGCCCTGACTGCTCTGCCCCTCCAGCCCTTGGCCTAAGCCGATTCCACACTTCCGCTTTCCTCTCTCCTGCCTCCCCACCGGGGCCCTGCCCTAGGGAAGGGGAGTTAGGGCCAGGCTTCCCTCCAGCTGTTCAGTAGGGCCCAGTCCACACCCCGCACCGACCTCTGCAGTCAGCTGGTGACCAGGAGCCCTGGTCACTGCCGTCGCCACAGTTGTCCATGCCCCAGGGGTCACACACGAGGCTTGATGGGATGCACCTGCCATTCTGACAGCGGAAGTAGGCACCACAAGGTCCTGAGGCCAGAAGCGGAAGCCTGAGGTGAGGATCCTGGTCTGGCCCACGACACAGCAGGATGTGTGGCCCCATGGTGACAGTGTGGGGGTGTGGGCAGGAGAGAGCTGCCCTCATGCATGCGGATGAGAGCATGGATGAGTGTTTCATGGGGAGAAGGGTGGAGGACGGCAGCTAACATGTACTGACTTCCTCTTCTGTGCCAGGCACAGCTGTAAATACTTCACATCCTGGCCCATTGAGGCCTCACAATACCCCTATGGGGCAAATACTGTTATTAACTTTATTATTTTTTAATTATTATATTTTTAAATTATTTTTTGTTGTTTTAGGCAGGTCTCTCTCTGTCACCCAGGCTGGTCTTGAATTCCTGAGCTCAAGTGGTCCTCATGCCTTGGCCTCCCAAAGTGCTCGGATTACAGGCGAAAGCCACGGCGCCCAGCTGGGCGAGTATTATTAATTTCAGTTCCAAGAGGCCCCTTTCCTGGCTTGAGTTGGTTTCTGCTGCCTACAGGCCTGGCGAGTCCTAAGCACACCCTTCTGCAAACATCTGAAGGGCTGAGCCAGCGCAGAGCAGCCAGCATGTGGTATGAGAGCATGTGAGCTATGTGTAAGTGTGCAAGGTGGTACTGTGTGCATATGAGGTGTGTGATTATGGTGTGCAGTGTGAGGCGTGTGCTGCAGTGAGGGGCATGAGTGTGGAGTGTGTGGGGGCGATGAGGTGCATGGGTTGTGCGTACGTGACGTGGGTTTGGATGTCAGAGTGTGAGGTGTGAACGTGTGTGGGAGTTGTGTGTGAATGTGTGTGGGGAGGAAGTTGTGTGTGGATGTGTGTGTATGTGTGTGTGCACTGGGGCTGGTAGGACAGTCTGGCGCACACATCCACTGTAGCCAGATTTATATGGTTGGCTCTTAGGATCCGGGAGATCCCTTATTGTGACTCTGCCACTAGCCACCACCTTCTTCCCTCCCTTTGGACCCAGTCCCTGCCATCTTGTGCTTCGGGCACCCCCGCCATTCCCGTCGGCAGCGGCCCTCACCGGTGCCCCCACTGTGGCCCCAGTCCCGCATGGCCTCTGCATAGGGTCCCGTCCCGGCCTTCAGCCCCAGCTCACCCAGACGGAAAGAGGTGACTTCGCCCACGAAGTCCACGCGGGGCTGGCGGCCTCTCGTAACCAGGCGCAGGCCTAGGAAGGGTCCGGAGGATGCCACAGGCACCGGGATGGTCAGGCCGCACAGGGGGGACCCCAGGGGCCGGGGCGCCCCCGGCGGGCCCTCGTAGAACTGCAGGTAGGAGCCGGGGGCGCACGGGTCGGCCGGGGCAGGGGAGGAGGTGTTCAGCGCCGGGGGCGCGGGGGTCAGGCTGTAGACCAGGAAGAAGCGGAACTGGAAGAGGATCCGGTCGCCGGGGGCCGCCGCCTGCACCCAGAGCCCGCAGTCGGTGTCCGGAGCCACGAAGTAGAACCTGCGCGACGCGGCGTGCGAGCGCAGCAGCAGCCCGTCCCCCTGCCACGTCTGCCCGCACAGGTCCGCCATGTCGGCTGCAGTGGAAGGTACGGACCCTGGAGCCGCGCGGCGCGACCCCGAATTCTACTCTGTCCCCTGCCCGCTGTGTGATCTCAAGCGAGTTACTCGCCCTCTCTGAGCCTCAGTTTCCTCATCGGTAAAATGGGGATGATTAATCAATCTCAGAATGATTGTAAGGATTAAATGATTTAATTTAATTTAATTCAAACCTACAATCCCTTATTCAAAACCCTAAAATGCGGGGCTGAGCACAGTGGCTTACGCCTGTAATCCCAGCACTTTGGAGGCCAAGGCGGGTGGATCACCTGAGGTCAGGAGTCCGAGACCAGCCTGGCCAACATGGTGAAACCCCATCTCTACTAAAATACAAAAAATTAGCCGGGCTTGGTGGCACGCAACCTGTAATCCCAACTACTCGAGAGGCTGAGGCTGAGAATCGCTTGAACTCTGGAGGCGGAGGTTGCAGTGAGCTGAGATCAAGCCACTGCACTCCAGCCTGGGTAACACAGCGAGACTCTGTCACCAAAAAAAAAAAGGGGGGGGGGAGAGCTGTGTGATAAGGAGCCCCTTTTCTTCCTGCTTTTGAAAGCTGCTGACTGAGGATGAGGGTGGAATGTCCAGAGCTGCAGCAGCAATTTTGCAATGAGGTCAGAGCATTTCAGAGGAACAGTGACATTGTTGAGCTGTTGAGTTAACCATCTCTGGAATCACCTATGACCACTCTTAACTGAAATAGCAAATATCCTACCATTTAAGCCCCATTTAGTTTGTTATCTGTTACTTACAGCCCAAAATATCCTCACTGGTACAGGGCTGTTGTGAGGATTAAATGAGATGATGTGCAAGTACTCAAAGTAGCCCTGATTTCTGTAAGCACAGAAAGAAAAGAGGAGGTGGGTTTTCTGGTGCAAGATAGGGACCAGTGGGTACTTGAGGACCAGCCAGGATGTGGGTCTTTGAGGAAAAAATCCTTCATCAGAGCTCAGGATGTGGGAGCACTTTCCAATATTTGGTATTTCTCTGCTAAAGCCGGAGCCCACCCTGAAGGTACACAGGGCAGGCATGGAGTTTAGAGAGTAAGGGAATTGGGTACCCTTTTTATTTTTATTTTTATTTTTTTGAGACGGAGTCTCTCTGTTGCCAGGCTGGAGTGCAGTGGCACAATCTTGGCTCACTGCAGCCTCCGACTCCCTGGTTCAAGAGATTCTCCTGCCTCAGCCTCCCAAGTACCTGGGATTACAGGCATGTGCCACCATGCCCAGCTAATTTTTGTATTTTTAGTAGAGATGTGGTTTCACCATGTTGGCCAGGATGGTCTTGATCTCCTGACCTCGTGATCCGCCTGCCTCGGCATCACAAAGTGCTGGGATTTTTTTTTTTTTTTTTTTTTTTTTTTTTTTTTTTTTTAGAGACGGAGTCTCGCTCTGTCGCCCAGGCTGGAGTGCAGTGGCGCAATCTCGGCTCACTGCAAGCTCCACCTCCCGGGTTCACGCCATTCTCCTGCCTTAGCCTCTCCGAGTAGCTGGGACTACAGGCGCCCGCCACCACGCCCGGCTAATTTTTTGTATTTTTAGTAGAGACGGGGTTTCATCGTGGTCTCGATCTCCTGACCTCGTGATCCGCCCGCCTCAGCCTCCCAAAGTGCTGGGATTACAAGCGTTAGCCACCGCGCCCGGCCCAAAGTGCTGGGATTACAGGCGTGAGCCACCATGCCCAGCCGGGAATTTGGCACCTTTTATGTGCCAGGTATCGTGAAGTGCCTTGCATGACTTATCTCATCTTATATGCACAATAATCATAGTCCCTTAAGGGGCAAGGGCCTATTATTTTCATTTTACTGCCAAAGAAATTCAGACAGAGTTGAAACAATGACCTCAAAGGTACAAACATAAGAAGTGGCAGAATGTGTAAATGCAGCTTCTCTGAATCCGAAGCCTACAGAGTTTTGCAAAGCAGGCCCTGAGGGCTGTCCTGCCCACTCCCAGACTCCTGCTTCTAGGTGACTGGGAGGTCCAGCCTTCCAGAAGGCTTTGGGTTGGATTTGGGGATGCCAAGCAAGACCAGACACAGTTTCCCAGCCTCCCCCAACTCAAAAGGTCTCAGCCCAGCAGGATGAGTGCTGACTGGGGAGACATAGTCTCTAAGGATGGTGGAGACCCAAGTCTTCTGGGTGCCCCAACCAAGCCCCCTGATACTTACCTGTCTCCAAAGCAGTTGCAGTCAGGGCGGCTGCCCCCAGCAAGAGCAACTTTTGGGGCAACTGCAGAAGACAAGCCTCCATCCAGGCTCTGCTGTGCCCAGCAATGGGGCAGACCCACAGAATCTTCAGCTCAGGGTCTCTGGGGAAACTGGAGTATGGGGCCTGGTCAGGCCAGCAGGGAGGCTGGTGGGACACAAGGAGAAGGGGGAGGCAAGTCCTCCAGCCCCCTGGTCTCTTCACTATGATCTTTGTGCTTTGCCTTCCGGATCCTCCTCATTTGGTTCAGAAATGTGTCCTGGGGTTGCCATGGAGATTTGGAGCAAGGGCTAGAGCCTGGGGAGAGGAGGCAGGGAGGAGATCTGCTCCCCTTCTGCCAGACAGGAACCAGGAAACTCAGATCCGGTTCAGCCACAGGGCTTCTGGGAGGAGGACCCGCAGGAAGCCAGATCTGCTACCTTCCTAGATCAGTTGGCACCTTAGGGACTGAGCTTGAGGGAGGTCCAGGACGCCAAAGGGGCCCCTCTGAGGGCCTAGAGAGCAGCAGGCAGAGAAGGAGCACTAGACCAGTAGTCTGCTCTATTACTAACAAGCCATTCCTGCCTCAGGGCCTTTGCACTCATAGATCCCTCTGTCTGGAGTGTTCTGCCCCCATAGCAGTGCACGGCTGACTTCTTCAGGTCATCAGGTTGTGGCTCACATGTCACCTCCACAGACCACACTCTCCTGACCACCTCTCCATCTAAATTAACCCTCTCTCTCTTTGTCACTCAATCACATCTCAAATGTATCATCCCAGCACTCTCTGGAATTATTTTGCCTATTCATTTCTTGTTGTATATATTGTCCACTGGCCTCCACTAAAATTATATTCCACGAGTATCTTGTTTACCTCTGAACCCTTATGTCATAGCACAGTCACTGGCACAAGGCAGGCATCCAGGAAATAAGGAAAGAATAAGTGTGTGGCATTGAACAAATGACCCCTTTTTCTGGATTTTACTTCCCCATGTGTAAAATAAATGCCGTGGACTAATTCAGACTTTTTCAAAACATGTTATTAGTAGAACAATTTTTTTTCAAAAAGTATCTTACAAGGAACCTTAATCTATAAAACTGAAGCTTTTGAAGCCCTGGTATCCTTCTCTGGAAAATGGGATAATGATAATTCCAACCACATAGTTCCATTGTAAGAATTAAGTAACTTGGCCTGGCGTGGTGGCTCATGCCTGTAATCCCAGCACTTTGGGAGGCTGAGGTGGGTGGATCACAAGGTCAGGAGTTCAAGGCCAGCCTGGCCAACATAGTGAAACCCCATCTCTACTAAAAATACAAAAAAAAATTAGCCAGGCATGGTAGTGCATGCCTGTAGTCCCAGCTACTCGGGAGGCTGAGGCAGGAGAATCGCTTGAATCCGGGAGGTGGAGGTTGCAGTGAGCCGAGATTGTGCCGCTGCACTCCAGCTTGAGCAACAGAGTGAGACTTCATCTCAAAAAAAAAAAGAATTAAGTAACTTAATACAAGTGGGGTACTTGGAATAGTGTCTATCATGTAGTAAAGTAACCAATGTATGTCAGCTTGAATGATGATCATTAATGTCATCATTATTATTTAAGCAGATGTTTCAAGTGTGGGGGAGGGGAGGAGCTAAGCAGCCCAAATTGGCAGTGCCTGAGACACCACCTCAAAATCCCAGGAATCCATGAGAAGGTTAAGACCTCTGGACCTGGCCAGGCACAGTGGCTCACACCTGTAATCCCATCACTTTGGGAGGCCAAGGCAGGCGATCACCTGAGGTTGGGAATTCGAGAGCAGCCTGGCCAACACGGTGAAACCCCATCTCTAATATAAATACAAATATTAGCTGGGTGTTGTCGCACATGCCAGTAATCCCAGCTACTCGGGAGGCTGAGGCACAAGAATCACTTGAACCTGGGAGGCAGAGGTTGCAGTGAGCTGAGATTGCACTCCAACCTGGGCGATAAAGTAAAAAAAAACAAAAACAAACACCTCTGGACCTATTATTCCCTAAAAGCTCTCCCTCCTGGAGCAGTCATTTGATGCAACCTTGATTTCCTACAGTGTATGATGTCCAAATCTGTACCCTGGGGGACCCTAAGAAGACTCAAATCTTCCCTCAGCAAGAATGAATTTATCATGAAGCCCACTGAAGCTTAGACTTTAGAACTCATCACTTGCATGGGATTATACGGGTTTTGTTTTGTTTTTGTTTTTGTTTTTTTTGAGACTCAGTCTCGCTCTGTCATCCAGGCTGGAGTGCAGTGGCGCAATCTCGGCTCACTGCAAGCTCCCCTTCCTGGGTTCACGCCATTCTCCTGCCTCAGCCTCCCAAGTAGCTGGGATTACAGGCACCCGCCATAACACTTGGCTAATTTTTTGTACTTTTAGTACAGATGGGGTTTCACCGTGTTAGCCAGGCTGGTCTTGATCTCCTGACCTCGTGATCCGCCCGCCTCGGCCTCCCAAAGTGCTGGGATTACAGGCGTGAGCCACCGCACCCAACCTTTTTTTTTTTATTTTTTATTTTTTATTTTTTGGGACGGAGTCTCACTGTTGCCCAGGCTGGAGTGCAGTGGCATGATCTCAGCTCACTGCAACCTCCCAGGCTGGAGTGCAGTGGCACGATATCAGCTCACTGCAACCTCCGCTTCCCAGGTTCAAGAGATTCTCCTGCCTCAGCCTCCCAAGTAGCTGGGACTACAGGCACGCACCACCATGCCCAGCTAATTTTTTATTTTTAGTAGAGACGGGGTTTCAGCATGTTGGTCAGGCTGGTCTCAAACTCCTGACCTCAGGTGATCTGCCCACCTCGGCCTCCCAGAGTTCTGGGATTACAGGAGTGAGCCACCGTGCCCAGCCAGGATTATATGTTTTTATAAAATTTGCAAAAGTAAGAATGGTTATAAACTTTCAGTTTTGCAATATGAAAATGTTTTAGAGATCTGTTGCACACTACTGTGAAAATATTTAACACTACTGAACTGTACACTTAGAATGGCTAAGACAGGCCAAGTGCAAGTCTCACACCTTTAATCTCAACACTTTGGGAGCCTGAGGTGAGAGGATCACTTGAAGCCAGGAGTTCAAGACCAACCTGGGCCTGTAATCCCAGCACTTTGGGAAGCCAAGGCAGGCAGGTCACCTGAGGTCAGGAGTTCGAGACCATCCTGGCCAACATGGCGAAACCCGGCCTCTACAAAAAATACAAAAATTAGCCAGGCATGGTGGCACACACCTATAATCCCAGCTACTCAGGAGGCTGAGGCAGGAGAATCCCTTGAACCCAGGAGGCAGTGAGCCAAGATCACACCACTGCACTCCAGCCCAGGCGACAGAGTGAGACCCCATCTCAAAACAAAAACAAAAACAAAAACAAAAAGACTAACCTGGGCAACAGAGTGAAATCCTGTCTCTACAAAAAATTAAAGTTAAAATTAAAAAATTAGGTGGTGCCTGTACTCCTAGCTATAGTATAGCTACTCAGGAGGCTAAGGCAAAAGGATCACTTGAGCCCAGAAGCTTGAGGTTACAACGAGCTATGATCATGACACTCCACTCCAGCCTAGGCAACAGAGCAGATCCATCTCAAAAAAAAGGGTTAAGATAGTAAGTTTTGTTATGTATTTTCTTGCCATAATTTTTTAAAATTTTGCAAACACAAGGGGTACATGTTCTCAGGACCTCTTGATACTGTGCCTCAAGCCAAATAAAATTTTTCAAAAATAAAAATAGGGTTGGAAGTGGTGGTTCATGCCTGTAATCCCAGGACTTTGGGAGGCCAAGGTGGGTGGATCATCTAAGGTCAGGAATTCAAGACCAGCCTGGCCAGCCTGGTGAAACCCTATCTCTACTAAAAATACAAAAATTAGCTGGGTGTGTCTGGGCGCAGTGGCTCACGCCTGTAATCCCAGAACTTTGGGAAGCCGAGGCAGGTGGATTGCCAGAGGTCAAGAGTTTGAGACCAGCCTGACCAACATGGTGAAACCTCATCTCTACTAAAAATACAAAAATTAGCCAGGTGTGCTGGTGGGCACCTGTAATCCCAGCTACTCAGGAGGCTGAGGCAGGAGAATTGCTTGAACCCAGGAGGCAGATGTTGCGGTGAGCTGAGACTGGGTCATTGCACTCCAACCTGGGCGACAGAGCGAGACTCCATCTCAAAAAAAAAATTAGCTGGGTGTGGTGGCAGGCGCCTGTAATCCCAGCTACTTGGGAGGCTGAGGCGGGAGAATCACTTGAACCCAGGAGGTAAAGGTTGCAGTGAGCCAAGATGGCGCCACTGCACTCCAGCCTAGACGATAAAGCGAGACTCAAAAAAATTAATTAATTAATTAAAAAATTAAAAAAATAAAAATAGGCCGTGTGCGGTGGCTCACACCTGTAATCCCAGCACTTTAGGAAGCTGAGACAGGCAGATCACCTGAGGTCAGGAGTTTAAGACAAGCCTGGCCAACGTGGCAAAACCCTATCTCTACTAAAAACACAAAAATTAGCAAGTGTAGTGGTGTGCGCCTGGATTCCCAGCTACCTGGGAGGCTGAGGCAGGAGAATTGCTTGAATCCAGGAGGCGGAGGTTGCAGTGAGCCGAGGTTGCACCATTGTGCTCCAGCCTAGGCAACAGTGAGACTCTGTCTCAAAAAAATAAAAATAAATAAGTTAAAATTAAAATTTTGCAAACATAAGATATTTTAACCACAGTTAGTTCAGACTTTTTTCTCTTTCCACTCCCAACCTCTCCTTCATCACACCTCACTTCATTTCAGGTGGCCACAGGTGTTTTGAAATCCGGCTAGGGAGAGGCTGATTTGGGTTTAGGGCTGGGGGTGAGTATATTTATGGGATTCTGGCCCCTTGCGGGTATAGTTATGTTATTGCTAGGTGCCCCAGATGGCATTCAGGAATATTCCTAATGCCACTGTGCTGTCTTCCTGAGTGTTGTGATCTGAAGGTGCCGAATCCCAGGAGTACAAGGGCATAAATAAAATTTGAAATGCACGAAGCCAGAAATAGTGTGTGGAAAATCCTTCCAAATACACGGCTCACATGTGTAAGACATTTTATAGCAGTTGCTCCAAATTTAACAACAATCATTAAGAGTTAAATAATCTTACCAACAATGAATTACAAAACTGAAGGAAAAAAATTCCTAAACTATCACTAATAAAAAACTAATTTTGGGCCGGGCGCGGTGGCTCATGCCTGTAATCCCAGTACTTTGGGAGGCCGAGGCGGGCGGATCACAAGGTCAGGAGATTGAGATCGTCCTGGCTAACACGGTGAAACCCTGTCTCCACTAAAAATATAAAAAATTCTCCGGGCATGGTGGCGGGTGCCTGTAGTCCCAGCTACTCCGGAGGCTGAGGCCGGAGAATGGTGTGAGCCCCGGAGGTGGAGCTTGCAGTGAGCCGAGATCACACCACTGCACTCCAGCCTGGGCGACAGAGCAAGACTCCGTCTCAAAAAAAAAAACAAAAAAAAACAAAACTAATTTTGATCAATCATGGTAGAGGAAAGACTGAATTATCTTTCCAGTCCTGCTATAAAAATATCCTGGTCAGGCGCGGTGGCTCACATCTATAATCCCAGCACTTTGGGAGGCCGAGGTGGGCGGATCACAAGGTCAGGAGTTTGAGACCAGCCTAGCCAACATGATGAAACCCCGTCTTTACTAAAAATACAAAAAAATAGCTGGGCATGGTGGCGGGCGCCTGTAATCCCAGCAACTCAGGAAGCTGAGGCAGGAGAATCGTTTGAACCCAGGAGACGGAAGTTGCAGTAAAGCCAAGATCGCGCCATTGCACTCCAGCCTGGGCAACAGGGCAAGACTCCCTCTCAAAAACAAAACAAAACAAGAAAATCCTCCTGCCCAGGCACAGTGGTTCATGCTTGTAATCCCAGCACTTTGGGAGGTGGAAGTGGGAGGACCGCTTGAGGCTAGGAGTTCTGCACCAGCCTGGGCAACACAGGGACCAAACCCCATCTCTACAAAAAACATAAAAATTAACCAAGAGTGGTGGCATATGCATCTGTAGTCCCAGCTACTTGGGAGGCTGCAGCAGGAAGATTGCTTGAGCCCAGGAGTTCAAGGCTGCAGTGAGCTATGATCATTCCACTGCACTCCGCTCTGGGCAACAGAGCAAGACTCCATCTAGCAAAAAAAAAAATAGAAAATATCACACAGTTGCTGTCACATAAAGAATCAAAAAGTGTGCAGCCAAAAAAAAAAAAAAAAGTAAGCAAAAAAGGCCAGGTGCTGAGGCTCACACCTGCAATCTGAGTGCTTTGGGAGGCTGAGGTGGGAGGATTGCTTGAGCCCAGAAGTTTGAGATCAGCCTGGACAGCATTGTGAGAACCTGTCTCTATTTAAAGAAAAAAAAAAGTATTATAGAAGAATGTTCAGCAGTTAATAAAAATTTGTTATTATTTTGGATTTTATATTATTTGTCTTATTTGTCCTTTTTTTACATTTCGAAACTTATTGGGATTTTTTTCTCATTCTAAATAAACATTCACTTTCACACCTGATTTTTTTTTTTTTTTTTGAGATGGAATCTCGCTCTGTTGCCCAGGCTGGAGTGCAGTGGCAAGATCTCGGCTCACTGTAAGCTCCGCCTCCTGGGTTCACGCCTTTCTCCTGCCTCAGCCTCCGGAGTAGCTGGGACTACAGACGCCCGCCACTACGCCCGGCTATTTTTTTTTTTGTATTTTTAGTAGAGATGGGGTTTCACCGCGTTAGCCAGGATGGTCTGGATCTCCTGACCTCGTGATCCGCCCGCCTTGGCCTCCCAAAGTGCTGGGATTACAGGCATGAGCCACCGCGCCCGGCGGCGAGGTCTTCCTTTCAAGCCATAACTCTCACCTGTCCCTGTCTCAGAAATTGTGGCCCTCTCACGCCAAGCTTTTCTCTTCTGTGCCTTTGCTCCTTGTGGTTTTTTTTCTGGAATGGTGTCTTTTTTCTATCCTGGCTAAGTGCAACTCATCTGTTAAAAGTGGGCTTCGGAATTACTTCTGGGAAGCCTTTTCTCAAGTACCCCGAAGCCTCCCAAGACTGGGATGGGGATCTTTGTATTTCTACCGCTCACTCCCTAACCCACTTCCAAGGGCAGGGACTACATCTTACTTTCTTCTGCCTTCAGTGAATGTTTTTTTGTTTTTTTTGAGACGGAGTTTTACTCTTGTTGCCCAGGCTGGAGTGCAATGGCGTGATCTCGGCTAACCATAACCTCCGCCTCCCGGGTTCAAGCGATTCTCCTGCCTCAGCCTCCCGAGTAGCTGGGATTACAGGCATGCGCGACCACGCCTTGCTAATCTTGTATTTTTAGTAGAGACGGGGTTTCTCCATTTTGGTCAGGCTGGTCTCGAACTCCTGACCTCAGGTGATCCGCCCACCTCGGCCTCCCAAAGTGCTGGGATTGGATCCTTGAGCCACCGTGCTCGGCCCAGTGAATGTTTATCTAAAGAATTCAGCCTAAGGTTTTCCAGCGGGCAAGCAGTTGAGTCAGAAATTAGCGCTTAGATTCTGGCTGGGCTCTAATTCAAATGCAAAATTCTTAAATATCCTCACTTTAGTAGAGTTCTTTACAGTTTGCAAAACAATTCTCATAAAGCTACTCTTTAAGTCCTGGGGCAGGAGTCGCAGAAAGGAAATGTTTTAAACCAGGAGCTAGAGAGGAACTAGAAAATCCTGGCATAGGGGTAACAGTCTTGAGAAGGGAGCCAACAGCAAACCTCACCCTGCTCACCAGAAAAACTCCACCCTGGCACCTCGGACACCCGCCCGCACGGTCTGCGGCGCACCGAGCCCTCCCACCTCGAAGACTACAAATCCCAGCATGCCTCACAGTGAGTGGCAGGGCGCAGGGCATGCCGGGACACGTAGTCCCACCCTAGCACGGGAACAGGCCGGAACGTCCCATGACGTCAGGAGGGCTCGGGAAAGGAGTTCGGAACCGGTCCAGGCTGAAGTTAAATCTCCCTCTAAACAGCCGACTCTGGTTTCTTTGGCGACTCGGTTTCTACTCTAAACAGGTCCCGCTCCACAGTCTGGGCGGGCCTGTGGTGTGCGTTGAGTAGCCTCTAGCGTGAAAACTTCATGGTTAAAAGGGAAGTACCGGAGGCAAGAAATAGCTTTCGAGGCACTGGTTTGTTAGAGTAGTGGTACGTAGTGCGCCGCCCTGAACGGGGGCAGAGACGCTGCTTTTCCAGCAGCGCCAGTGAGGACGTGGCAAGACTGCCTCGGACGTGCGCTTCCTCTTCCTCAGCCCGTCGGGTTAGAGGCGCGGGAGGCGCAGAGGCTGCTGGGAACGCGCATGCGCCCAGCGCGGCGGGGAGTCCACCTTTAACGTCCGCGGGCGCGGGGTGTGTCGGGTGTCGACGGCGGCGCTTTGCGGCCGGTCGTGCGGGTCGGGCGCGGGCGGGCGCGGCGGCAGTGGCGCGCACAGGTGATTGACTGGCCAGCTGCCTGAAGGAGCACCGGGTCCTCCTTGCTGGCAGGTGGCGGAGCCCATTGGGGCGGCGGTGCAGACCGCGGCGGCGGCGGCGGCTGCGGCGGTCTGGCTCGAGACGCGTTCCTGGGGCCAAGGCCATGGCCCCGCGGCTGCAGCTGGAGAAGGCGGCCTGGCGCTGGGCGGAGACGGTGCG
Organism: Symphalangus syndactylus; assembly: GCF_028878055.3. Classification (NCBI taxonomy): domain Eukaryota; kingdom Metazoa; phylum Chordata; class Mammalia; order Primates; family Hylobatidae; genus Symphalangus; species Symphalangus syndactylus. Next base: position 15,737,173 of record NC_072444.2, read on the forward strand.
GCCCGAGGAGGTGTCGCAGGAGCACATCGAGACCGCTTACCGCATCTGGCTGGAGCCCTGCATTCGCGGCGTGTGCAGGTGAGGCCCGCGCACGGCGCCTTGCGGGCCCCTGGCGCCGGACCTTGGAAAGCCCGGGCGGGGTGGGGGAAAGGAAGACGCCAGCCCTTTGCATGCATTTGGGAGGCGCGGAGCCGAGCGAGGTGGTTTCCCCGTTTGCGCCGTCTGCGCGACCTGGGAAACGCAGCCTTCCTGGGCTGTGCGCGGAGGTGATGCTGGCCAAAGCACTTTAGGAAGGTTTGGGTTCCCATCCAGAAGATGGCGGTGGAGATGAAGGCAGGAGCCGAGAGCTTAGCAAGCGTTGATGGCTGGGGTATCTTGGCCACAGCACGGCTGTTTCGTTTGTAAAAAGGAACTTTTTGGAAGTGAGCATTATCACAGTGTATCTTGTTGGTGTTGACACTGAAGGCCTGATCATCTTAGTATTATTTTTGGAGAGGGTAGCTTTAGAAAAAACTGTGGTCAGCCTACGTCATCGATACCCTGCACCCCCGTTGACCTTCCCTCACTCTTTAATCTAGTATTTTTTTTTTTAAGCCTTTCTTTGGTCGTTCTGGTTCGACACCACTTTAGCGAGTACCAAGTTTGAGCTGTGATAGTGCTGTCCTTGACGTCTGCCCCGCCCTTGAACCTTGCCTTTCCTTAACCCCTTCCTATAGATTGAATCCTTAGGCTTTGCTCCCGTTTATTCCCTTTTTACCACCTTGTAACGCGGGAACTATAGTTTTTGTTTCAGAATGTTGTTGAAATTGACTTGGCCAAGCCGGGCATGCTCAGTAGCCGTCTTTCGGCAGGCATTTAGGAAATGCTTTCTGGAGTTTTTACATTCCGCTGGGGGATCCGGAAGGAATGGAAGTCCTGGTCTCTGGCTTTGGAGCTTAAACTCTAGTCTGAGAAGTGAAATAAGTTAGGGAGTTTCTATAAAGCAAACGAGTAAGTCCAAGCTCTGAGCGTCTGTCTCACGAGGAGGGTAAATCTGACTTTAACAGTAAGTTCTGGAATGATTGAAGTCTGTGTATAATAGAAATAATCAAGCTTCAGTCAGTTTCTCAACGTAATTAGTTTTCAGACTAACCAAATAATGTAAACTGTTAATAGTTCTGGTGGTTTTTGAGACAGGGTCTCACTCTGTCACCCAGGCTGGAGTGCAGTGGCACGAGCTCGGCTCACTGCAACCTCCGTTTCCCAGGCTCAAGCGATCCTCCCACCTCAGCCTCCGGAGTAGCTGGGATTAGAGGCACGGGCCACCACGCCCGACTCAGTTTTGTGTTTTTAGTAGAGACAGGTTTTCGCCATGTTGGCCAGGCTGCTCTCGAGCTCTGGCTCAAGCGGTCTGCCCACCTCTTCTGGGATTACAGGCGTGAGCCACCATGCTGGGCCAGTTTCTGATTATTTATTTATTTATTTATTTTTTGAGACGGTGTTTCGCTCTTATTGCCCAGGCTGGAGTGCAATGGCATGATCTCGGCTCACCGCAACCTCCGCCTCCTTGGTTCAAGCGATTCTCCTGCCTCAGCCTCCTGAATAGCTGGGATTACAGGCATGCGCCATCATGCCTGGCTGATTTTTTTTTTTTTTTTTTTTTTTGTATTTTTAGTAGAGACAGGGTTTCTCCATGTTGGTCAGGCTGGTCTCGAACTCCTGACCTCAGATAATTTGACTGCCTTGGCCTCCCAAAGTGCTGGGATTACAGGTGTGAGCCACTGCCTGCCGGGCCGATACTTTTCTTTCTTTTTTTTTTTTTCGAGACAGCGTCGTGAGACGCTGGATAAATTTAAAAAAATAAATTTTTAAGATAAAATTTTTAAAAGAAAAAAAGAATAGGCCAAGTGCGGTGGCTCCTGCCTGTAATCCCAGCACTTTGGGAGGCCGAGTCGGGCGGATCTCGAGGTCAGGAGTTCGAGACCAGCCTGGCCAGCATGGTGAAACCGCGTCTCTACTAAAAATACAAAAATTAGCTGGGGGTTGTGGCGGGCGCCTGTAATCCCAGCTACTGGGGTGGCTGAGGCAGGAGAATAGCTGGAACCCGGGAGGTGGAGGTTGCAGTGAGCCGAGATCACGCCACTGCACTCCAGCTTGGGCAACAGGGCGAGACTCCGTCTCAAAAAAAAAAAAAAAAAGTTATCTATCTTAGCTCTGTATGCACTGTATTTTCTGCCTCTAAATTTCCCTATTCTGGACATTTCATATAAATGGAATCCTAAACTACGTGGACTTTTGTGACTGATTTCCTTTACTTATGTATTTAAGGGTCATCCATGTTGTAGCATGTTTCAGCACTTCATTTCATTAAAAAAATACCTGGGAAATACATGTAACAGTGTTTACCATCTTAAAGTGCACAATTCGTTGGGTTTCAGTACCTTTATAGTGTTGTACAACCATCACCACTGTCTGGTTCCAGAACTTTTCATTATCCTAAAAGGAAACCCAGCATCTGTTAGTCACTTCCCATTTTCCCCCCTCGCCCAGCCCCTGGCAACTGCTAATCTACTTTCTGTCTCTGGATTTCCCTATTAATATTTCATAGCAATGGAATTATATAGTACGTGGCCATTTGTGTCTGGTTTTACTTAGCATAATGTTTCCAAGGGTTATCCCTGCTGCGCATGTGTCAGTACTTTATTCCTTACGGCTGAGTAGTATTCCATTTTATGGATAATACCACATTTTATGTATCTGTTCATCAGTTGAGGGACATTTTGATTATTTCCACCTTTTGGTTATTTTGAGTAGTACTCTGAACATTTGCATACAAGTTTTGGTCTGAACATCTGATTTCAGTTCTTTACCTGGGAGTGGAATTACTGGGTCATACACAGTCAATTCTGTGTTTAACTTACTGAACCGCGAAACTTTTCCACAGTGGTTGTACCGATTTACATTCCCACCAGTGATGTATGAGGGTTCAAATGCCTCATCATCCTCATAAACAGGTACTATTTTCTGTTTTTCTGATTAGGCCCTCCTAGTTGGGTGTGAAGTGATATATCTTTGTGGTTTTGATTTGCATTTTCCTAGTGACTAATGAGTTCAGTGTCTTTTCATGTGCTTGTTGCCTCTTTTCCTTTTATTAATGAATAATATGCCATCATATCTCTGTATCTACCACATTTTTTATTTGCATTCATCTGCTGATAGACATTTGGGTCATTTCTACTTTTTGGTTGTTATAATGTTGCTATGAACATTCGTGTAGTAGTTTTTGTGGGCATTTGTTTTTATTTCTCGTGGTTATAGAAGTGGGATTGTTGGATTGTGTGGTAACTTTTAACTTTTTTTTTTATTATTATTATTTTTTTGAGACAGAGTCTCTCTGTGTTGCCCAGGCTGGAGTGCAGTGGCGCCATCTCGGCTCACTGCAACCTCTGCTTCCTAGGTTCAAGCGATTCTTGTGCCTCAGCCTCCCAAGTCGCTGGGATTACAGGCGCCCACCACCACAGCCGGCTAATTTTTTGCATTTTTTAGTAGAGACTGGGTTTCGCCAAGTTGGCCAGGCTGGTCTTGAATTCCTGACCTCAGGTGATGCACCTGCCTCGGCCTCCCAAAGTGCTGAGATTGCAGGCTTGAGCCACCGCACCCAGCTCTTTTAACTTTTATTTATTTATTTATTTATTTTTAATGAGGTCTCACTCTGTAACCCAGACTGGATTGCGGTGCAATCATGGCTCACTGCAGCCTTGAACTCCTGGGCTCAAGCAATCCTTCCGCCTCAGCCTCCTGCCACTACAGGCACATGCCACAACACGAGGCTAATTAAACAAAATTTTTTTGCCAGGCGTGGTGGCTCACGCCTGTAATCTCAGCACTGTGGGAGGCTGAGGCTGGCGGATTACGAGGTTAGGAGATCGAGACCATCCTGGCTAACATGGTGAAACTCCGTCTCTACTAAAAATACAAAAAATTAGCTGGGCATGGTGGCGGATGCCTGCAGTCCCAGCTACTCGGGAGGCTGAGGCAGGAGAATGGCATAAACCCGGAGGCAGGGGCAGGAGAATGGCATGAACCCAGGAGGCAGAGCTTGCAATGAGCCGAGATTGCGCCACTGCACTCCAGCCTGGGTGACAGAACGAGACTCCGTCTCCAAAAAAAAAAAACATTTGTGGAAATGGAGTCCCACTTTGGTGCCCAAGCTGGTCTTGAACTCCTTGCTTCAAGTGATCCTCCTACCTTGGCCCCCTAAAATGCTTGGATTGCATGAATGAAGCTGTTCATGGCCTTTTTTTGGCTTTTTTTTTTTTTTTTTTTTTTAAGATGAGGGTCTTGTTATGTTGTGTAGGCTGTCCTTGAACTCCTGGGCTCAATCGATCCTCCTGCCTCAGCTTCCCTAGTAGCTGGGACTATCGGCATGAACCATCATGTCTGTGTTTAATATTTTGAGGAATTGTCAGGTTACTTTCCAGAGTGGCTGCACTATTTTACATATTCACAAGCAGTATATCAGGATTCCAACTGCTCTACGTCCGTATACTTGTTACTGCCTTTTTTCTTTTAGCCATGCTAGTGGGTGTGAAGTGGTGTATTGTTTTGATTTGTGTTTCATTGATGACTAATCATGTTAAACATCTTTTTGTGTACTTATTGGCCAATCATATATCTTTTTTGGAGAAATGTCTGTTTAAATCCTTTGCGTGCTTTTAAATTGAGTTGCCTTTTTATTATTGAGTTGTGATCTTTTTTTGGTCTTGTTTCTGTTTTGTTTTGTTTTTTTTTTTTGAGATGGAGTCTCGCTCTGACCCAGGCTGGAGTGCAGTGATGCCATCTCGGCTCTCTGCAACCTCTGCCTCCCAGGTTCAGGTGATTCTCCTGCCTCAGCCTCCCGAGTAGCTGGGACTACAGGCGCACACCATCATGCCTACCTAATTTTTTTTTTTTTGGTGTATTTAGTAGAGACGGGGTTTCACCATGCTGGCCAGGCTGGTCTCAAACTCCTGACCTTGTGATACGCCCACCTCAGCCTCCCAAAGTGCTAGGATTACAGGCGTGAGCCACTGCATCCAGCCAAGTTGTGTTCTTTATATATACTGCATATAAGTCCCTTATTAGATATATGATTTGCAAATATTTTTCTAATTTCTATGGCTATTAATTTTATTGGTGGTATCATTTTCAGTACAAAAGCTTTTAATGTTGATGTAGTCCAATTTCTTCTTCTCCTCTTCTTATTCTTATTAACGAAGCAGGGTTCTTGCTTTGTTGCCCAGCCTGGAGTGCAGTGGTGTGATTGTAGCTCACTGTAGCCTTCAACTCCTGGGCTCAAGTGATCTTTTTGCAACATCCCCAGTAGGTACAACTGCAGATTGCACCACCACACCCAGCTGATTTTTTTGGTATTTTTTGTAGAGTCGGGTTCTTGCTATGTTACCCAGGCTGACCTTGAACCTTTAGCCTCAAGCAGTCCTGCTTCAGCTTCCCAGAGTACTGGGATTACAGGTGTGAACCACCTGGCCCCAACATTGTACTATTTTTTTTTTATGCTTTTGGTCTTGTAAGAAGCCACACCTCACCCAAGGTTTGAGCAGTTTCAATTAATGAATTAGTTAATTTTATGAGACAAGGTCTGGCTCTGTTGCCCAGGCTGGAGTGCAGTGGTACAGCCTTGGCTGAATGCAACCTCTGCCTCCCAGGGGCTCAAGCCATCCTCCTACTTCAGCCTCCCGAGTAGCTGTGACTACAAGCATGCTCCACCACACTCGGCTAATTTTTGGTGTTTTTTTTTCCCAGATGGAGTCTGGCTCTGTTGTCCAGGCTGAGTGTAGTGGTGCAGTCTTGGCTCACTGCAACCTCCGCCTCCCAGGTTCAAGCGATTCTCCTGCCTCAGCCTCCTGAGTAGCTGGGATTACAGGCATGCACCACCACACCTGGCTAATTTTTTTTTCTTCTTTGAGACAGAATTTCACTCTTGTTGCCCAGGCTGGAGTGCAGCAGTGCAAACTTGGCTCGCTGCAACCTCCGCCTCCTGAGTTCAAGCAGTTCTCCTGCCTCAGCCTCCTGAGTAGCTGGGATTGCAGGCACCATGCCCGGCTAATTTTTGTATTTTTAGTAGAGATGGGGTTTTGCCATGTTGGCCAGGCTGGTCTCGAACTCCTGACCTCAGGTGATCCCCCTGCCTTGGCCTCCCAAAGTGGTGGGATTACAGGCGTGAGCCACTGTGCCTGGCCCTGTCAGCTTTTATTTAGATATCCAAAAAGCTCTCTTTCTACTCACTTTCTTCTTTTTTTTTTTGAGACAAGACAGTATTCACTTTCTCCTTTTTTATAGAGACAGAGTCTTGTCACGTTGCCCAGGCTGGTCTCAAACTCCTGGGCTCTAGCAGTCCTTTCTCCTCAGCCTCCTAAATTGCTGGGATTCCAGGCATGAACCTTTCTCCTTTTGTTTATTTCTTTGCAAGAAGAGATTAAATAAATAAACAGTATCACCAATATGTATTTTTCATACTTTATGCAACAATTTGTTATGAGATACCAAAGCTAAAGAATGAGGTGTTTGACCACATTCAAAGACTACATGTGTCAGGACTGTTTACATTTCTGAAAGTCCTTAGGACAATCACAGGATGAAAGCAGTGTGTACTAAATCCTCTGTCCCCTGAATTCTGCAAATATTGTGTGTCTTGAGGGCAGACTTGTTTGTTAACAGTGAGGTTGGTGGTCAAGTAAGTTCCTGGAAGTAAAATTGTTGGCTAAGGGATGTGTGTTTTTCATTTTGATCCATATTGCTAAATTGCCCCTCAGAATGAGGGTTTCTCTTTACATTTCCCTGTCAATGTGTAAGAGTATCTTACATTTACATCATACCCTCACCAACATAATGTGTTAGTCACACTTTTTGATCTAAGTGCAAAGGGTTTCATATGTGTAATATGTATTTCTTTTGTTACAATTTCTTTTTGTTACAGTTAACCTTTCGATGTGAAATTTGTTTTGTTTTGTTTTTGAGGCAGGGTTTTACTGTGTTGCTTAGGCTGGTCTCAAACTCCTGGGCTCAAGGCATCTTCCTTCCTCAGCTTCCTGAATAGCTGAGATTACAAGTGCATGTCATCATGCCCAGCCTTGATATGAATTTTCAAAGACTGGATTTACTTATGCTTCCAGCCGTGTATACGGAGTACAGTGTCTGTTTTGTTCTCATTAGGGAAACATCATATGACTATTACCAAATTAAAACATTACAGAAATGTGTGAAGCACTCTAGAAAGCCAGTGTCATGCCATCTTACTTCAGTGGCTTTGTAGCTCTAGTCCCAAAACCCTAATGAGGGCCACGCACGGTGGCTCATGCCTGTAATCCCAACACTTTGTTAGGCCGAGGTGGGAGGATTACTTGAGGTTAGGAGTTTGAGACCAGTCTGGTCAACATGGCAAAAACCCATTTCTACTAAATTAGCCAGGCATGGTGGTGGCATACACCTGTAACTCCAGCCACTCAGGAGGGTGAGGCGTGAGAATTGCTTGAACCCAGGAGGTGTAGGTTGCAGTGAGCTGAGATTGAGCCACTGCACTCCAACCTGGGTGACAGAGTGAGACTCTGTCTTGATAAAAACCAACCAACCAAACAAAATAACCCTAATGAGGACCCATAGTTCCAGCTACACTGGAGACTGAGGTGGGAGGATGGCTTAAGCTTGGGAGGTGGAGGTTGCAGTGAGCCAAGACCATGCATGCCACTGCACTCCAGCTTGGGCGACAGAGCAAGACCCTGTCTCAAAGGAAAAATAACAAAAGGGAGTCACAATACATACTTTGTTGCAACTTGTTTCTATTATTCATGCATGTAGATCTGCCTTATTTATTTATTTATTTTTGAGAGAGTCTCGCTTTGTTGCCCAGGCTGGAGTGCAGTGCGTGATTTTGGCTCACTGCAACCTCCGCCTCCCAGGTTCAAGTGATTCTTGGGCCTCAGCCTCCAGAGTAGCTGGGACTACAGGCATGGGCCACCATGCTTGGCTAATTTTTGTAGTTTAGTAGAGACGGAGTTTCATCATGTTGGCCAGGCTGGTCTCAAACTCCTGACTTCAGGTGATCTGCCCGCCTCAGCGTCCCGAAGTGTTGGGATTACAGGCGTGAGCCACCGCACCTGGCTATTCTTTTTTTGTTTGTTTGTTTGTTTTGAGACAGAATCTTGCTCTGTTGCCAGGCTGGAGTACAGTGGCGTGATCTCATCTCACTGCAACCTCCACCTCCTGGGTTCAAGCGATTCTCCTGCCTCAGCCTCCTGAGTAGCTGGGACTACAGGGGCGCCCCACCACACCCGGCTAATTTTTGTATTTTTAGTAGAGATGTGGTTTCACTGTGTTGGCCAGGGTGGTCTCGATCTTCTGACCTCACGATCTGCCCACCTTGGCCTCCCAAAGTGCTGGGATTACAGGTTTGAGCCACTGCGACCGGTCCTATTCTTTTTTAAAACATATTCTTATGTATGTTTATGGTATATAACATAGCATACATACAGATAGTGAAATGGTAACTGTAGTGAAGCAGATTGACATCTATTATCTCAGTTAACAAATTTTGTGTGTGGCAAGAGAAGCTAAAATCTCATTTAGCAGGAGCCCCAAATACATACCTGCCTCATTATTATTATTATTATTATTATTATTATTATTATTATTTTGAGATGGAGTCTCGCTCTGTCACCCAGGCTGGAGTGCAGTGGCACTATCTGCTCTCACTGCAACCTCCACCTCCTGGGTTCAAGCGATTCTCCTGCTTCGGCCTCCCGAGTAGCTAGGATTACAGGTGCATGCCACCATACCCACCTAATTATTGTATTTTTAGTAGAGCCACCGCACCCAGCCAGTTACATAGTTTTTTAAAAATAGAGATGGGGTCTTGCTATGCTGCCCTGACTGGTCTTGAATTCCTGGCTTCAAGCAGTCTTTCCACCTCGCCCTCCCAAAGTGCTGGGATTACAGGTGTGAGCCACTGTGCCTAACCTGCATTGTAATTTATTTAACCAGTTTCCTGTTGATGGACTTTGGGGTTTCCGGTTTTTGATAATACAACCCGTGCTGCCCTAGCCAGCCCTCTGCATTGATCTTGAGTGTTGAGTGAGTGTTTTCACTTAGGTTGCTAGATGAGAAATTGCTGAGGTAAAGGGACCGTTTAGAATTTTGATAGATGCCAAAAGTTCGTACCATTTTTCCTGGTCCTCTGGAGTGAGTGTGCCTATTGCCTTATTCAAAGCATTCCTATTCCCAACTTCCATCTGATTAGCGAAAAATAGCATCTTATTTTCATTTGCCATATTTTGCTGGTGACATTGAGCATCTTTTTAATTTTATTTTTTAGTTTTATAGAGATAGGATCTCGTGTTGGCCAGGCTGGTCTTGAACTCCTGGGCCCAAGAGATCCTCAGCCTTGGCCTCCCAAAGTGCTGGGATTACAGGCTTGAGCCACTGCATCCCGTCTCCTTTTTATGTTTACTTGCCATTTGTATTTCTCCTGTGAATTGTGTGTTCTGGATTGTTGGTCATTTTCTTACTGATTTTCTTTTTTTTTTTTTTTTTTTTTTTTGAGACGGAGTCTTGCTCTGTCACCCAGGCTGGAGTGCAGTGGCGCAATCTCGGCTCACTGCAAGCTCCGCTTTCCGGGTTCACGCCATTCTCCTGCCTCAGCCTCTCCGAGTAGCTGGGACTACAGGCGCCCGCCACCACGCCCGGCTAATTTTTTGTCTTTTTAGTAGAGACGGGGTTTCACCGTGGTCTCGATCTCCTGACCTCGTGATCCGCCCGCCTCGGCCTCCCAAAGTGCTGGGATTACAAGCGTGAGCCACCGCGCCAGCCTTCTTACTGATTTTCAAGAGCTTATTGAATATTTCCTTTTTTTTGAGATGGAGTCCTTCTCTGTCGCCCAGGCTAGAGTGCAGTGGCTCACTGCAAGCTCCGCCTCCCAGGTTCATGCCATTCTCCTGCCTCAGCCTCCCAAGTAGCTGGGACTACAGGTGCCCGCCATGACGCTCGGCTAATTTTTTGTATTTTTAGTAGAGACGGGGTTTCACCGTGTTAGCCAGGATGGTCTCGATCTCCTGACCTCGTGATCTGCCGGCCTCGTCCTCCCAAAGTGCTGGGATTACAGGCGTGAGCCACCATGCCCGGCCCGGCCTAGTTTATTGAATATTTCTGTCGAAGATATTTTCTGTGGTATTTTTGGGCTTTGTGGGCTTTTTTTCCTTTTGGTACGTTAGTTTTTGATTTTTTTATGTGGTAAAATTTATGAATGCTTTTTTTTATGGTTTCTGGATTTCCCAATTCTGAGGTTATAAAAATATTCACTCATGTTGTGTTTTAGTACTGATGGTTTACTTTTATGCAACCTTTATGTTTTTATAATTTAATTTGATTTATGGATTGAGGTAGGGATCCATCAATATTTTATTTTGCTTTTTACCAAATGGCTACTCAGTTGTCTTAAACCATTTGTTGAACAAGTCAGTCTTTTTCCTCACCAGTTAAAAAGCCACCTTTATTACATGGCACATTCCCATATTTACTTGGGTTTATTTCTCAGCCCTTTTTTTTTTTTTTTTTGAGATGGAGTTTCGCTCTTGTTGCCCAGGCTGGAGTTAAATGGCGCAATCTCAGCTCACTGCAACTTCCACCTCCTGGGTTCAAGCGATTCTCCTGTCTCATCCCCCTGAGTAGCTGGGATTACAGGCATGTGCCACCATGCCCGGCTAACTTTGTATTTTTAGTAGAGACGGGGTTTCTCCGTGTTGGTCAGGCTGTTCTTGAACTGTCGACCTCAGGTGATCTGCCTGCCTTGGCCTCCCAAAGTGTTGGGATTATAGGTGTAAGCCACCGCGCCCAGCCTCTCAACCGTTTTTTTTTTTTGCCATTGATTAATTTCATTGAGTAACTCTGTACTGATACCACAATTCTAATTATTTTATAATACTTAAAAAATATCTGATAAGGCAAGACCTTAATTCCTTTTAGAATTTTTCTCATGGTTCTCATGAAAAATAAACAAACAATTTATAATTAATCGTTATAATTTATAATTATAAAATTATAAAAATAATTATAAATTATAATTAATATATTAATAATTAATAAGAATTCATTTATTTGTTTTTTGAGACGGAGTCTCACTCTGTCACCCAGGCTGGATTGCAGTGGCGCGATCTTTGCTCACTTCAGCCTCCATCTCCGGGGTTCAGGCGATTCTCCTGCCTCAGCCTCCCAACTAGCTGGGACTACAGGCACGCACCACCACTCCCGGCTACTTTTTGTATTTTTAGTAGAGATGGGGTTTCACCATGTTGGCCGGGTTGGTCTTGATTTCGAAAATTTATTTAAAAAATTATGTGTATTTTAGTTGTTTTTTTTTTTTTTTTTTTTTTTTGTTGAGACGGAGTCTCGCTCTGTCGCCCAGGCTGGAGTGCAGTGGCACAATCTTGGCTCACTGCAAGCTCCGCCTCCCGGGTTCACGCCATTCTCCTGCCTCAGCCTCTCCGAGTAGCTGGGACTACAGGCGCCCGCCACCACGCCCGTCTAATTTTTTTTGTATTTTTAGTAGAGACGGGGTTTCACCGTGGTCTGGATCTCCTGACCTCGTGATCCGCCCGCCTCGACCTCCCAAAGTGCTGGGATTACAAGCGTGAGCCACCGTGCCCGGCCTTTTAGTTGTTTTTTGAGGCAGTCTTGCTCTGTCCACCTAGGCTGGAGTGCAGTGCCACAATCTTAGCTCACTGCACCCTCTACCTCCTGGGTTCAAGTGATTCTTGTGCCTCAGCCATCTGAGTAGCTTGGATGACAGGCATGCGCCATCATGCCTGGCTAATTTTTTTGTATTTTTTAGTAGAGATGGGGTTTCACCATCTTTGCCAGGCTGGTCTTCAACTCCGGGCCTCAAGTGATCTGCCTGCCTCGGTGTCCCATAATGCTGGGATTACAGGCGTGAGCCACTGTACCCAGCTTGAAAATTTATTTTTTTACATACAGAAAAGCACACAAATCATAAGAATAACACTTGATTGGCCGGGTGCAGTGGCTCATGCCTGTAATCTCAGCACTTTGGGAGGCCGACGCAGGCGGGTCACCTGAGGTCAGGAGTTTGAGACCAGTCTGGCCAATATGGTGAAACCCTGTCTGTACTAGAAATACAAAAAATTAGCCGGGCATGGTGGTGCATGCCTGTAGTCCCAGCTACTCAGAAGGCTGAGGCGGGAGAATCGCTTGAACATGGGAGGCGGAGGTTGCAGTGAGCCGAGATCACGCCTCTGCACTCCAGCCTGGGCGACAGAGTGAGCTCTGTCTCAAAAAAAAAAAAAAGTAACACTTGATTGACTAATTATCACGAAAGAAATTTATCTGTCTCGTATCTACCACCAAGATCAAAACATTACTAACACTTCAAGACACCCTTATCTTCCATTTTTCTACTACCAGTTACTTCTGCCTCTCTTCCTTGAAGGGAACCCCTTATGCTTACTTCGAATTGAGCAGATTATTTTGCCTATGTTAAACTTTATGTACATGCATACATTGTTGTTTCTTCTGCCTCTGTTTTCTTTCACTCAACTTTATAAGATTAATTTATGTGTAAGCAGTAGTGTGTTCACTTTTAGTGCTGTACAATTTTTTTTTTTTTGGTGGAGGACGAGGTCTCAATGTGTTGCCCAGGCTGGTCTGGAAGTCCTGGGCTCAAGCAGTCTGCTCACCTCGGCCTCCCAAGGTGCTGGGATTATAAGCATGAGCCAGTGGGACCAACAGTGCTGTACATTATTTCAGCATGTGAGTATATACTGTATATTATATTCCTTTCTACTAGTGATGGTCATTTTGATTTTTCCACGTATTTGGTCATTATGAATAAAGCTGCAGTGAACATTCTGCGTATATATTTTAGTGTCTTTTTTTTTTTCTTTTTTTTTTGATACAGGATTTCACTTCATCACCCAGGCTGGAGTACATGGTGTGATCACAGTTCACTGCAGCCTCCACCTCTGGGGTCTAAGTGGTCCTTCCACTTAAGCTTCCCCAGTAGCTGAGACTGCAGACACTCACCACCATGTTTGGCTAATTCAAAAATTTTTTGTAGGCCTGGCACAGTGGCTTACGCCTTTAATCCCAGCCATTTTGGGGGGCTGAGGTAGGTGGACACTTGAGGCCAGGAGTTCGAGACCAGCCTGGGGAACATGGTGGAAACCCATCTGTACAAATACACAAAAATTAGCCAGACGTGGTGGTGCATGCCTGTAATCCCAGCTACTTGGGAAGCTGAGGTGGGAGAATTGCTTGAACCCAGGAGGCGGAGGTTGCAGTGAGCTGAGATCTTGGCACTGTACTCTAGGCTGGGTGACAGCGAGACCCTGCCTCAAAAAAAAAAATCTTTTCTGCTCCCCTCCCTCCTCCCACCCTCCACCCCCAAGTAAGACCCCAATGTCTATTGTTCTCTTCTTTGTGTTCATAAGTTCTCTTTGTGTTCAGAAGTTCTCATCATGTAGCTCCCATAAGATAAAGATTTATCTTCCCCAGGGTCCTAAATATTCTCCTGTGTTATTTTCTGTAAGTTGTATTGCTTTATCTTTCATGCTTAGGTCTACAGTCAACCTGGAATTGATTATTCTCATCAGTTGGGAAGTTGGGAAGTAAGATCATGGAATAATTTGAGGTTACTTGATCTCTATGACTTTAGCATAAAGTAGCAGAGGATTGAATGACTGCTAATCATGAACATGTCTGATGTTAGCAAAAGCAACAACTCAAAGCAAAAGGGAGACATACATGGGGAAAACAAACACAAATACTTAAATACATGACGAGACTGTGTGTGTGTGTTTTAAAAAATGATACTGGGCCAAGTGCAGTGGCTTAACGCTAGTAATCCCAGCAGTTTGGGAGGCAAAGACGGGAGGATCACTTGAGGCCAGGAAGACCAGGCTGCAGTGAGCTATGATTTTACTGCTGCACTACAGCCTGGGCAACAGAGCAAGACCCTGCCTCAAAACACAAACCAAAACCAAAACGATACTGTTTTATTACTACTAGCAGGAGTGGCCTGCATGGTGGTGGGTATGCTGGGCTTAGGGTGTGTGGGAACCATGAGGAGGAGATGGTGACTGAGATCCTAGAAGGAAAGCAGGGGTGGGGCTTGAAGGCAAGACCCAAGGCAAGACGCTCCTTAGATTTGCTTCTGGGAATAGGTAGCCGTGATAAAATAGTCATGGCTTATGATGAACTAGGGCCATGCTGCCAATAAGATTAAGAAATTTTTCAGTCTGAGATGAGGGAAACAAAAAAGATAAAGCAATTCTTGGAAATCTAACTGCGTGTCACAGTTGAGGTCTAGTTTCTTCATCATGTGGTCAAGGACACCAGGGTCCTTGTGGTTCTGTGTGAGGGCAGCCAGTTCTGTATTCATGAAACTGAGGGGCTCCGCTCTTGGAGAGTCTGTGGTTGTGACATCCTCTCCAGCATCCTCCTGGAAAACGGCAATCAGGGACTTGATGCACTGCTCAGTCTCTGTAGGGCTGGAATTTTTTCCATGTTGGAGTTGAGTGAGGTACCTGCTGAGACTTTTGTATTTTGCAAACTCTTTATACCTCATTCATTTCCCCTGGCTTCCTGAGGTATCGATCTAATCAGTAAGAAAAAAATAGCCCTGTATTTGGGACAATGTAAAAAAGAAGTACAGTAGAAGAAAAGCTTCATATTGTATCTAAACATTCCTACGTTTTCTGTGTGTTTGAAAAAAATTATTTATTTATTTATTTATTTATTTATGAGACAGTCTCACTCTGTTGCCCAGCCTGGAGTGCAGTGAGATGATCATAGCTCACTGCTGCCTTGAACTCCTAGCCTCAAGGAATGCTCCCTCCTTAGCCTCCCAAAGTGCTGGGGTTACAGCTGTGAGCCACTGCATCCAGCCTCCCCCAGAAATGTCAAATCATTGTATAATATTCCATTTTACATACCCTAAAGAACCATTTAACTGTTTTCCTGCTGGGCATTTGTCTACTTGCCTTTGTCTTCTTGTGTTCCCTGCCCGTCCTCCACTTCCTCTTCTTTTTTGTGGTGGGGAGGGGAGGCTCTTTTTTAATATTGAGAACATCCTTATAAGTAAATATTATCTGCCCATCTAATTATTTTCTTAGAAAAACATTGTGAAAATAGCATGAACATAACGTGTGTCGAAAAGGCTTTTGATATACATTACCTTTGCAGGGTTTTCTCCCACCAGCTGTGTGCAGTATATGAACGTTCCTGTCTCTGTGCTCTTGCCATCGGAGTATTAAATTGAACTTTTTTGGCTAGGTGCAGTGGCTCACGCCTGTAATCCCGGCACTTTGGGAGGCCGAGGCGGGCGGATCACAAGGTCGGGAGATCGAGACCAGCCTGACCCAACATGGTGAAACTCCGTCTCTACTAAAAATACAAAAATTAGCTGGGCATGGTGGTGCATGACTGTAATCCCAGCTACTCAGGAGGCTGAGGCAGGAGAATCGCTTGAACCCTGGAGGCTGAGGTTGCAGTGAGCCGAGATCACGTCACTGCGCTCCAGCCTGGGCAGCAGAGGGAGATTCCTTCTCAAAATAATAATAATAATAATAATGATAATAAGAATTTTATAAGTGAATGATGGTGTCCTGATTTCCAGTGAAATTGAAAGATACTGTGGTGTTTTGTTTTGTTTTGTTTCCAAGTGCTTGGCCAGTGTTTCCCAAATTGTGTAAAGCTTGAGAAACATTTCAAATCATCCTTGGATAATCAAGAAGTCCCACTGTAAGAAAAAAAAAATTGTTACAGTTTGAATAACTAAATAATCCTCTTTAGATCGGAAAACTCTTTTTGACTTGCCAGTTAGTTCTCTCCTGCCCTGAACGTTTTTCCTTTAATACCAATTTGGGAGGTATCCTTTTAGAAAGATTATAAACTGGGCATGGTGGTACACACCTGCAGTCTCAGCTATTTGGGAGGCTGAGGTGGGAGAATTGCTGGAGCCCAAGAGTTTGAGTCCAGCCTGTGCAACATATAGCAAGACCCTGTATCTTAAAAAGAAAGTAGATTTCTAGTATTTCCAAGTAAGGTCACCTTAAAAATCCTTTTTGCTTTGCTAGTTCTCTTTTTTTTTTTTTTTTTTTTTTTGAGGCGGCGTCTCTCTCTGTCACCCAGGTTGGAGTGCAGTGGCACGGTCTCAGCTCACTGCATGGTCTGCCTCCGGGTTCACGCCATTCTCCTGCCTCAGCCTCCCAAGTAGCTGGGACTATAGGCGCCTGCCACTACGCCCGGCTAATTTTTTTGTATTTTTAGTAGAGACGGGGTTTCACCGTGTTAGCCAGGATGGTTTCGATCTCCTGACCTTGTGATCCACCCGCCTCGGCCTCCCAAAGTGCTGGGATTACAGGCGTGAGCCACCGCGCCCAGCGCTATTTCTCCTTTTTCTATAGTTTTTGAATCCCAGTTTAGTGGGGCCTAACTTTGGAGATTTGGAAAAAATGAAGTTATTTCATGTTTGCTAGGTTAATTGGATTCTTAAGCTTTAAAATATATTTAAGCCAGGTGTGATGGGTCACACCTGTAATCTCAGCACTTTGGGAGGCTGAGGTGGGCGGATCACTTTAGGTCAGGAGTTTGAAACCAGCCTGGCCAACCTGGTGAAACCCCATCTCTACTAAAAATACAAAAATTAGCCGGGCGTGGTGGTGCACACTTGTAATCCCAGCTATTCGGGAAGCTGAGGCAGGAGAGTTTCTTGAACTTGAGAGGCGGAGGTTGTGGTGAGCCGAGATCATGCCACTGCACCCTAGCCTGGGCAATAGAGTGAGACTCTATCTCAAAAAAATAAAATAAAACATATATTTAGGTTTTTTTTGAGTACTCACTATGTTATTTAAAGGATTGCCAACAATTTAAGAAGCTTTCCATCTTTGATGTTTTATGTAAATTTGGTGTTGAGTTTTATTTAATTTGCTTTGTCAGTTGCTTCCCAAACCTTTTATGCCCGACTTCTCTACACATATATGGCAGAGGAGTTCTAGGAAAATGGGACGTAAGTGCTAAGTGACCTCTTTGTGGTTGCTTTTATTGTTTGTTTTTTTGAGAGACTCTTGCTCTGTCATCCTAGCTGGAGCTTGGTGGCATGAACACAACTCACTGTAGCCTTGACCTCCTGTGCTCAAACAGGTCCTCTTGTCTTAGCCTCCCCAATAGCTGGGACCACCCGCATGTGTTACTCCACCTGGCTCATTTAAAAAAAATTTTTTTTTTTTTTTGTAGAGATATGGTGTCACCATGTTGCCCAGGATGGCCTTGAACTCCTGGGCTCAAGCAGTCCTTCTGCCTTGGCCTCCCCATGCTGGGATTACGGGCATGAGCCACCATGCCTGACCTGTTTTTAGATTTGCTTATTTCTTGCATGTCTAATTTATGAGACCTTGATACAGTAATTCCATGAGGCATTACATGAAAATCACTGTAAAGTTTTTAGTAACTAGAACCTAGAATTTATATTATCATGGTTCTCCTTTATTTTCACTTTCAGGAAAACCTGTACTTTAGTGTTTTAAGTAAACTAGTTTCCTTCTTCAATGACTTTTCAAAAAATTTTTCTTTAAAAACAGTTTATTTGTAAGTGGGCAACATAGTGAGACCCTGTCTCTAGAAAAAAAAAAAAAAAAAAAAACTCTAAAAGTCCTGGCCAGTCGCGGTGGCTCATGCCTGTAATCCCAGCACTTTAGGAGGCCAAGGTGGGCAGGTCACGAGGTCAGGAGAACGAGACCAGCCTGGCCAACATAGTGAAACTCCATCTCGACTAAAAATACAAAAATTAGCTGGGCATGGTGGCGCGCACCTGTAGTCCCAGCTACTCGGGAGGCTGAGGCAGGAGAATCGCTTGAAACCGGGAGGTGGAGGTTGCAGTGAGCTGAGATTGAGCCACTGCACCACTGCACTCTAGCCCGGGGAACAGAGCGAGACACCGTCTCAAAAAAATAAAAATAAATAAAAAAATAAAGGCCCCAGGCACAGTGGCTCATGTCTATAGTCCCAGCACTTTGGGAGGCTGAGGTGGGTGGATCACTTGAGTCAAGGAATTCTAGCCCACCTTGCGCAATGAGGCTAAACCCCATCTCTACAAATGATTAAAAAAAAAAAAAAAAAAGCCGGGTGTGGTGGCATATGCCTGTGGTTCCAGCTATTCAGAAGGCTGAGGTGGGAAGATCACCTGAGCCTGGGAGTGTAGAGTATTATACACCCTGAGTGCCCAGGAGGCCATGGATTTTGTTTGTTGTTGTTGTTGTTTTTTTTTTTGTTTTTTTTGTTTTTTGTTGTTTTGAGGCAGAGTCTTGCTCTGTCACCCAGGCTGGAGTGCAATGGCATGATCTTGGCTCACTGCAACCTCCGCCTCCTGGGTTCAGGCGATTCTCCTGCCTCAGCCTCCCAAGTAGCTGGGTTTATAGATGCCTGCCACCATGCCAGCTAATTTTTGTGTTTGTGGTAGAGACGGGGTTTTGTCATGTTGGCCAGGCTGGTCTCGAACTCCTGACCTCAAGTTATCTGCCCGACTCAGCTTCCCAAAGTGCTGGGTTACAGGCATGAGTCTCAGGAGGCTGGGGCAGGAGAATGTCTTGAACCCGTTAGGTAGAGGTTGCAGTGCACTCCAGCCTGGGCAACAGAACGAGACTCCATCTCATAAATCAATAAATAAAAACTGAGAAACTAAGAGGTGATGAGGAAGAAGCAGAACCTCTGTAAATGACCATTTGGAGTGAAATCCCTACCCTCTTTCCCATTCAAAGGATGAATCTTTGAACTGCATAGCAACTGTGAAATCTTTGATTATAAATTTTCCACTCATTGTGCATACTCTTAAATGACAGATCATTGGAGATCTACCAAAACAGAACTGAAAGTGTATCTCCTACCTATAGTCAATATATTATAGAAGGAACTTAGTCATTCATCCCTTTGATACCTAGCCTACTACTTTTCTACTCCCTGAACACAACTTTTGACTTGTGGAACATTGTTTCTTTTTTTTTGCTGTGTCACCTAGGCTAGGGTGCAGTGCCATGAGCTCGGCTCACTGCAACCTCCGCCTCCCGGGTTCAGGTGATTCTCGTGACAGCCTGTGGAGTAGCTGGGATTACAGGTATTCGCCAGCACACTCAGCTAATTTTTATATTCTCAGTAGAAATTTAGTAGGGTTTTGCCACGTTGGCCAGGTTGGTCTTGAACTCCTAGCCTCAAGTGATCCTCCCGCCTCGGCCTTTCAAAGTGCTGGGACTACGGGAGTGAGCCACCACATCCAGCCTGGAAAATCGTTTTGTTGCAATTTTGGGCATCATTCCAGATTTCTCCTTAACTTTCTTGCCTATGGCATCTTATTAGTCCCCAGGTTCTATTGATTTCTTCCCATCAATATGCTTGAAATTCCAACTTCCTCCATTCCTATTCCCACTGAATTGGCTTTTTTTTTGGAGATGGAGTCTCACTTTGTCGCCCAGGCTGGTGTGCAGTGGTATCTCGGCTAACTGCAACCTTGGCTTCCTGGTTTCAAACTATTCTCCTGTCTCAGGTGATCGGCTCACCTCAGCCTTCCAAAGGGCTAGGATTATAGGCGTGAGCCACCACACCTGGCCTAAATTGGCTTTTTAAGACCTCATCTTCCACTAGAAAAATTGTTAGTTATGTCTCACACCTTGTTTAGCTTCTGACTTACGTCTCATGCCTTGTTCAGCTTCGGGCTGTCCCTTTTTTTTTTTTTGGACAGAGTCTTGCCCTGTCACCCAGACTTGAGTGCAGTGGCGTGATCTCGGCTCACTGCAACCTCCACCTCCCGGATTCAAGAGAGTCTTCTGCCTCAGTCTCTGGAGTAGGTGGGACTACAGGCACGTGCCACCATGCCTGGCACATTTTTGAATTTTTAGTTTAGCGGGATTTCACCATATTGGCCAGGCTGGTCTCGAACTCCTGACCTCAAGTGATCCGCCCGCCTCGACCTCCCAAAATGCTGGGATTACAGGTGTGAGCCACCGTACCCGGCCCGGTCTGTCCTTTTTACTGCTGCCAAAGTTTGTCTCTGGCCTAAAATCACAGCAGATGTCTGCTTAGCACGTCATAACCAAACCTTTTGGAACCTATCCTTTGCCTAACACTTTGGTGTTCTCAGTGCAGTCTTGGAACAAAGTACCCATTAGGGTTATCTGAATTCCTTATCGTACTATGGCATTGCCATTGTGCTGTTACTACTCAAGTTTGGTGGACCTGTGCCCAGAAGTAGAATTATTGAAACAAAAACATTGGTGTCATTTAACATTTTTGAGATGTTTTCTTTAGTTATTTTTCCTGCAGGATTATATGATATTTTGATTTATAAGAAATATATGCTTAGTCTTTGTACTACTTCTGGCACAGCTCCTAAAACCTTTGGAATCTCCGAAGTGACTGTCTTTTTGTATGCTAATGAAATGACTGATGGCTGGGAGTTCTTGGTAGCCTCCAGATAGGGGCTGGTTGCCAGGAGAACCAACCACTTGATGAGAAGGTTAGAGCTTTTTAGTCTGACCTCTGGGAGGGGAGAGGAGCTAAAGGTTGTTGATCTCCAGTGGCCAGTGATTCAATCAGTCATGCCCATGTAATCGTCTTTTTTTTTTTTGAGATGGAGTGCAGCTCTGTTGCCCAGGCTGGTGTGCAGTGGCATGATCTCGGCTCACTGCAACCTCCGCCTGCCAGGTTCAAGCAGTTCTCTGCCTCAGCCTCCAGAGTAGCTGGGATTACAAGCACCTGCCACCATACCTGGCTAAGTTTTGTATTTTTAGCAGAGTCAGGGTTTCACCATGTTGGCCAGGTTGGTCTTGAACTCCTGACATCATAATCCACCAGCTTCGGCCTCCCAAAGTTCTGGGATTACAGGCGTGAGCCACTGCGCCCAGGCTTTTTTTTTTTTTTTTTCTTTTTTTTTTCCTCTTGGAGACAGGGTCTCTCTCTGATGTCCAGACTGGAGTGCAGTGGCGTGATCTCAGCTCACTGCAGCCTCTGCCTCCCGGGTTCAAGCAGTTCTCTTGTCTCAGCTTCCTGAGCAGCTGGGACTACAGGCATATGCCACCACACCTGGCTAATTTTTTGTATTTTTAGTAAAGACGGGTTTTCGCCATGTTGGCCTGGCTGGTGTCAAATTCCTGGCCTCAAGTGATCTGCCTGCCTCAGCCTTGCAAATTGCTGGGACTACAGGTGTGAACCACTGCTCCCGGACACTGTCTCATATTTTGTGAAACACTCAACCTCTTTGATCTGTTTTGATAGTTGATAGACACAGGTACACAGAACTGTTTTTCTACTGTAAGGAAATTGGCACACACATGATGATAAATGATCCTCGATACCTGGGGCCTACTCCTAATGAGGGATAAAGTGGAGTTAGGGGCATTGGAGAATGACGAATGGGAGAGGCTAAGCCCTCTGTAGTTGGCATTCTGCTGGGCTGCTAAGGCTGGCTTTAGAAGTAACAGCTTATAATTAGAACTGTGATTTGTGTCTGCCTGTCCATCCATCCTCCCTCCCTCCCTCCTTCCCTTCCTTCCTCCTCTTGAAACAGTTTCTGGTTGCCAAGGTTGGAGTGCAATGGCATGATCTCAGCTCACCGCACCCTCTGCCTCCTGGGTTCAACGAATTTTTCTGCCTCAGCCTCCTGAGTAGCTGAGATTACAGGCATGTGCCACCACGCCTGGCTAATTTTTTGTATTTTTAGTAGAGACAAGGTTTCTCCATGTCAGCCAGGCTGGTGATCTGCCCGCCTTGGCCTCCCAAAGTGTTGGAATTTTAGGCGTGAGCCACTGTGCCCGGCCATTATTTGTGTTTGTTAAGTAGATTCTTTACCTCTCCAAGTAAGAGAACAAACATAACCCTCCCTCCCACCATATTGGGCTATGTATGAAAGGCTTAGCAACAATTTAGAAGTTTAGAAAGCCCAAGCCCTTTTAATACAAAGCACTGCCATTGGCTTTTTCGTTCCCACCTGAAGTGTGGCCATTGAGGCTCAGAAGCCATAGGTTTGGCCTGGGGTAGTAGTCTATCACAGGTCACCTGCACTTGGCATTCTGCTGTGATGGTGGTCTAGCCGACTGAAGATGTATTCAGTAATACCTAGCAAGCAATTAATTTAAGAAAATTTAAAAAGAACAATGCCAGTGTTGTGGGGCCTAATAATACAGATTGCTCCCAGCTTCTCATAGTAGCTTTTGAAAGTCTTATTGTGGTAATATTTAGGCCATAGGTTGTGTTTGCCTTTTGATGCCAGCTTTAGAACCAGTTGAGTATGCGTGATTTTTGGTTGGGGACAGGGAGAGCCTAACTTTTGTTCATTGTCTGAATTATTTTGCTATCAGGAACTGGAGACTAAAATCTGAACAGATCCACTGGAACTATTTTCTGAGAGTGATGTCTGTGTTTGACCCATGGGAGTATCTGTCTCCCCAGCCAGGTCGTGTGAATTTTTTTTTTTTTTTTTTTTTTTTTTTTTTTTTTTTTGAGATGGAGTCTCGCTCTGTCGCCCAGGCTGGAGTGCAGTGGTGTGATCTCGGCTCACTGCAACCTCCGCCTCCCAGGTTCAAGCAATTCTCCTGCCTCAGCCTCCCGAGTAGCTGAGATTACAGGCGCCCGCCACCACGCCCAGCTAATTTTTGTATTTTTAGTAGAGATGGGGTTTCACCATGTTGGTCAGGCTGGTCTCGAACCCCTGACCTCGTGATCCACCTGCCTCCACCTCCCAAAGTGCTGGGATTACAGGTGTGAGCCACCGTGCCCGGCCCGTGTGAAAAATTTTTACCACCCACTTGTCCAAGAGGAGGGAGTGAACAAACAAGACATGATATTACACCTTTGAAAAGCAGAGTTGAAAGAATTGACGAAATAAGTGCCTACTTTGTTTTAGAGGTACGTTTTCACCATGGTTACTGACACTATTTTTTCCTATCTCCCAAAGACCTCTGGGAGAGTCCATTGCCACTAGCTGTAATTTTCTTTTTTTTTTTGAGACGGAGTCTTTCTCTGTCCCCCAGGCTGGAGTGCAGTGGCGCGATCTTGGCTCACCGCAAACTCCACCTCCCGGGTTCACGCCATTCTCCTGCCTCAGCCTCCCGAGTAGCTGGGACTACGGGCGCCCGCCAACATGCCTGGCTAATTTTTTGTATTTTTAGTAGAGACGGGGTTTCACCGTGTTAACCAGGATGGTCTTGATCTCCTGACCTCGTGATCCGCCCGCCTTGGCCTCCCAAAGTGCTGGGATTACAGGCTTGAGCCACTGCACCTGGCAGCTGTAATTTTCTTTGAAAAGAACCTTCCTAATATATCTTTGTCACTGTTCCCAGGAAAGATTTTACGTTACTTTTCTCAGTCTCAGAATCAGTTTTGTTTCTTCTTTTTTTTTTTTTTGAGACGAGTCTCGCTTTGTTGCGCAGCCTGGCTGGAATGCAGTGGTGCGATCACAGCTCACTGTAAACCCTGCCTTCCTGGTTCAGGCGATTGTCTCACCTCAGCCTCCCAAGTAGCTGGGATTACAGGCACACGCCACCACGCTTGGCACATTTTTGTATTTTTAGTAGAGATGAGGTTTTGCCATGTTGGCCAGGCTGGTCTTGAACTCCTGACCTCAAGTGATCTGCCCGCCTCGGTCTCCCAAAGTGCTGGAATTACAGGCAGGAGCCACCGCACCCAGCCAGTTTTGTTTCTTTAACTCTCTTATAGTAGACCTTTCCCATTAGAGATGAGTTATAAGCACTAAAACAAAACCCTGGCTTCTTCTCCCCACAGTAGATGGGTTCTACTTTTATTTCATTAGTAAGCTTTTTTCCCTCCTAGCTTTGACATAAGCTGACAAAACTGTTCTGAAATTGGTTGAACTTGTTTTCATTTTTATTTTTTCAAAAGTTTTAAAATAGAGACAGGGTCTCACTTTGTTGCCCAGGCTGTATTGCAGTGGCTGTTCACAGGTGCAATCATAGTTCATTGCAGCCTCCAACTCCTGGCTTAGGCCATCTTCTGCCTGAGCCTCCTGAATAGCTGGCACTATAAGCATGTGCCACCACACCCAGCTTCATTTTTATATTTTGGAAGACAGTATGTTTAAACAGAACATTAAAACAATTATTTACTTATTTTTGGAATATGTAATACATTTTATTGTTCAAAGTCTGAAAGGTGTAAAAAGTGATGGGGTTAGCCTGGGCAACATGGCGAGACCCTGTTTTTACAAAAAAAAATTAAAAAATTATCCAAGTATGGTGGCATGCACCTGTGGTCCCAGCTACTCCAGAGGCTGAGGCTGGAGGATCACTTGAGTCCAGGATGTAGAGGCTGCAGTGAGCCATGAACATGCTGCTTCAGTGTGGGAGTCAAAAAAAAAAAAAAAAAGGAGGGAAGTTCAGAGTGTTGTTTACTTCTGACTTACAGCTGGCAAGTACAGAGATAATCTTTGCCGATAAGGTTGTTTCTAGTTTATAGTATACTCTTCTATCTAAACAAACAGGTATGTTTACCCCATTTGTAAATAAAAAAAAATGGCAACATGATATGCAGTGTTTTGTACCTTCCTTTTTTTTTTTTTTTTTTTTTTTTTTGAGGCAAAGTTTCACACTTGTTGCCCAGGCTGGAGTGCGATGGCGTGATCTTGGCTCACCACAACCTTCACCCCCCGAGCTCAAGCAATTCTCTTGCCTCAGCCTCCCAACTAGCTGGGATTAACAGGCATGCGCCACCATGCCCGGCTAATTTTGTATTTTTAGTAGAGACAGGGTTTCTCCATGTTGGTCAGGCTGGTCTCGAAATCCCGACCTCAGGTGATCGGCCTGCCTCAGCCTCCCAAAGTGCTGGGATTACAGGCATGAGCCACCGTGCCTAGCCCACCTTCCTTTTTTCAACTAATGATATCGTTATATATCACAACATTAAAAGCTTTCCCTACCTTTTTATTTATTTATTTTTATTTATTTATTTATTTATTTTTGAGATAGAGTTTTGCTCTTGTTGCCCAGGCTGGAGTGCAGTGGCACGATCTCGGCCCACTGCACCCTCCGCCTTCCAGTTTCAAGTGATTTCTCCTGCCTCAGCCTCCCGGGTAGCTGGGATTATAGGCACCCACCACCACGCCTGGCGAATTTTTGTATTTTTAGTAGAGATGGGGTTTTTACCATGTTGGCCAGGCTGGTCTCGAACTCCTGACTTTGTGATCCGCCCGCCTGGGCCTCCCAAAATGCTGGGATTACAGGCCTAAGCCACTGTGCCCGGCCTACCTTTTTGTTTTTTGACAGCAGTAGTTTTTATTGTTTGGTTATATTGTAATTTATTTTATTACTTCCATATAAATTTCCAGTCTTTTACTGTTACCAGTAATCCTTTAGTGGGTATCCTACAGAAATCTGCAGAACTTTGTCCTGTAATGTTCCTTTATAGCAAAAGAAAACCTAAGCTTATGTTACATTCAGTTGTGTCTCTTCGGTTTCCTTTAATCTAGAACTGTTAGTGAATCTTCCTTTGTATTTCATGACACTGACTTATTTTGTATAAAGTCCCTTGAGTTGGTTTGGTCTGATGTTTCCTCATGATTCAATTAAGGCCATGCATTTTTGGCCAGAATATCACAGAAGTGATTCTGTGTTGTGCATTATACCAGAAGGTGTGTGGTGTCAATTAGATTCATCACTGGGTGTGTTAAATTTAACCATTTAGTTAAGGTGGTGTCTGTCAAGTTTCTCCACTGAAAGTTATTATCTTTCCCTTTGTAATTAACTTTTTCTGAGATGCTTTGAGGCATTGTAAATATTGTTATTTCTCCAACTTGCCTACGTGATCATCCGTGATGATCCTTGCCTGATTTCTTTCTGAATCTGATGTATGCCAAATGGAGATTTTTAATTCTGTCATTCCTTCCACTTTGATAGTTGGTTTTCTTCTAAAAGGAAGAGATTTTTCTTCTATCCATCTCACCATGAAATGATGGATTCTTACTTTATTCAGTAGGTTATAATCCTGTTACTCATTTTGTTGCTAAATTTTATTGCCAAATTTGACCAGTGGGACCTCCCCTTCCAGCCAACTTGTGCTCTTTTAACATGTCTCCATCACTCTTTCAGTACATCATTTTAGGGCACAGTAAGATGTAGGTTCGTTTTCTAATTTCACTGCCCTGGCCTTGGAATCAGCCATTTATTTCTCCAAGGAGCACTGGATTCTTTTAGTGGGTAACATTTAGAAGTCGGGATCTGTGTTTCAGAATTATTAACCCATGTCTGTATGGAAAAGAAGCCTACTAATTAGAGTTGGCTATTTGTTCCTTTTGTCTTTAGCCAGAGGGTACTACTAAATGAGCTTGATGACTGTGTAAGTTGCTTTGGTCAGTCACACCACCTCCCTCCCCCTCCCTCACTCCTTCCTTCCCTTCAGTCTGGATCTTTTATTTAGTTGAAATATGTTTTCTCTGTTTTGAATTTAGGATTCTTGTCATCCTTGTTGATTCCTTTTTTTTTCTGAGACCGAGTCTCTCTCTGTTGCCCAGGCTGGAGTGCAGTGGCACGATCTCGGCTCACTGCAACCTCCGCCTCCTGGGTTCAAGCAATTCTCCTGCATCAGCCTCCAGTCTTCAGCCTGTACCTGGAGTTACGGACGTGTACTACCACGCCTGGCTAATTTTTGTATTTCTAGTAGAGACAGGGTTTCACCATGTTGGCCAGGCTGGTCTCAAACTCCTGACCTCAAGTGATCCTCCTCCCTTGGCCTCCCAAAGGGCTAGGATTACAGGCGTGAGCCACCACGCCTGGCCAGTTGATTTATTTTTGTTTGTGTGTGTGCATGAAGTAGTGTGAGAAACAGTCACATGGTCCCAAACTGTGCATTATATGAAAAGGTACATTTCCTTTTCATTCATTCATTCATTCATTTTTTCCGAGACAGAGTCTTGCTCTGTCGCCCAGGCCAGAGTGCAGTGGTGCAATCTCGGCTCCCTGCAACCTCCGTGTCCCAGGTTCAAGCGATTCTTCTGCCACAGCCTCCCAAGTAGCTGGGATTACAGGCCTGCACCGCCACGCCCGGCTAAGTTTTGTATTTTTAGTAGAGACAGGGTTTCAGGCTGGTCTCGAACTCCTGACCTTGTTATCTGCCTCCCTCAGCCTCCCAAAGTGCTGGGATTACAGGTGTGAGCCACTGTGCCCGGCCGAAAAGGTACATTTTCTTTTAACCTATTCCCACTCATGCTCTGTAGGTAACCAGTTTCATTAGTCTCTTGTTTTTCCTTTCTGTATTTCTTTTTGTCCAAAATGAGCAGATATATGTACATGTATATTTCCTTATATATTTCTTACACATAGCAGTATACTAGAGATACTCCTTTGCATTTTGCTTTTTTAATAATGTGTCCTGGATTTATAAATTACTTCCTATCTGTTCATAGATATCTTTTTCATGCTGTGTGTGTGGGGGTGTGTGTGTGTGTGTGTGTGTGTTTTACAGTTGCATAGTACTCTGCCATATAGATGTACCATATTGTCTATTTTCGGGCATTTGGGTGGCTTCCAGTATTTTGCAATTAACAGACAGTGCTGTAATGAATAACCTTATGAGTGAGATTTTGCGTTGTTGGAGGTATAGCCTAAGGAACAGTAAATCCTCAGAAATGAGATGGCCAGGTCTAAAGGTAGTTGTCTATGTAGTTTTGTTAGCAACTGCATTTCTACCAGCAGTATATGCATGCTTGCTTCTCCGCACTCTCACAAACTGAGTGTCTTATACTTTCTCAGTTTTGCCAATTTATAGATGAGAAGTGGTATCTCATTATAGTTTTAATTTGTTTGTCTCTCATGAAACTATGGTCTTTTAAAAATTAAATGTTTTTTTTTTTTCCTTAGACGAAATTGCAAAGGAAATCCGAATTGCTTGGTTGGTATTGGTGAGCATATTTGGTTAGGAGAAATAGATGAAAATAGTTTTCATAACATCGATGATCCCAACTGTGAGAGGAGAAAAAAGGTAAATCATAATTTTTTAAGCGATTGCTATATGCTATTTTTTGTTTTTGTTTTTGCTTTTGTTTTGGGCCTGTGATCAGAAAACTCTACTGATTTCAGGTAACCTGTGCAGCTTTAAGATAAGTAGTAGAACTTAAGACTCTAAGCCACTTGAATTGGAACACTTCTTAATGATATGCTTTAAAACAGGCAGCTGCGTAATTCAGTAAGCCTTTAAATAATAGTTTTAGTTTGAATGCTGATTCTGTGTTTGCTTTAACATTGCATGTTTTATTTCGAAATCTTAACGCCTCTTTAAAGGAGATGGTAATTCAGGGGAACAAACTCATGATGATAGCACTTTGCTTTCTAGGGCTTGTATTTTTTATATAATTTTGCTTTTTAAAAATATACATTAAATTTCCTACACATAAATCTTAGCATTCACGAAATAGCCAAGTTTGTCATATAGATATTTTAATAAAATAATAATTCTTTGTAAGGTCAGGAATTCCCAACCTTATCTTTGGAAAAAGTTGCAGCCAGTTCCCTCTACCACCCCCAATCTTTAAAATCTCTAGAAGATAAAGGAAGTTTTCTGCATAAGTTTTACTTTGTCATTCTACTGAATGCTGGCAGTTTAGAAATACAGCAAACATAAAACCTATATACGCTTGTTCAAAACCGATCTTTTCTAGAATCCACTGTTCTAATTTTAGATTTAAGTGGCTGGAGAAGACGATATGCTAGAGATGAGCAGTGATGCTGTCCGAAGTCTTTTTCACTCCTGTGGTCAACCCAAAATGGGGCTTTCATGAAAATTATGCCCCACCTCCAGCCAAGAGAAACTTAAGGTGGCTATACCATGTTGGTTGTGACGGTCTTACACATTTTTAATGTGAAAATTTAAGAATAATGCTTAGAAATGTGTTGTTTAAAGGAAAATGGGTTTTATAATTAGGAATTTTGTATTTTTGTAGAACTCGTTTGTGGGCCTGACTAACCTTGGAGCCACTTGTTATGTCAACACATTTCTTCAAGTGTGGTTTCTCAACTTGGAGCTTCGGCAGGCACTCTACTTATGTCCAAGCACTTGTAGTGACTACATGCCGGGAGACGGCATCCAAGAAGAAAAAGGTGGGTGGAAAGGGGTGGGGGAGAGCTCTCTTCCTGAACGTTTTTTTAAACTTTTTTTTTTTTTTTTTTTTTTTTTGAGTCTTCCTGTTTCCCAAGCCAGAGTGAAGTGGCGCCATCTTGGCTCACTGCAACGTCTGCCTCCTGGGCTGAAGCGATTCTCCTGCCTCAGCCTCTCGAGAAGCTGGGATTACAGGCGCCCACCACCACACCTGGCTAATTTTTGTATTTTTAGTAGAGACAGGGTTTCACTATGTTGGCCAGGCTAGTCTCGCACTCCTGACCTCAAGTGATCTGGCTGCCTCGGCCTTCCAAAGTGCTGCAACTACAGGTGTGAGCCACTGTGTCTGGCCTAAACTTATTTTTATTATTATTATTATTATTTTTTAAGACAGTTTCACTCTTGTTGCCCAGGCTGGAGTGCAATGGCATAATCTCGGTTCACCACAACTTCCGCCTCTCAGGTTCAAGCGATCATCCTGCCTCAGCCTCCCGAGTAGCTGGGATTACAGGCATGCACCACCACGCCCGGCTAATTTTGTATTTTTAGTAGACACGGGGTTTCTCCACGTTGGTCAGGCTGGTCTTGAACTCCCGACCTCAGGTGATCCACCTGCCTCGGCTTCCCAGAGTGCTGGGATTACAGGCGTGAGCCACTGTGCCTGGCCTAAACTTATTTTTTTTATAGAGACAGGGTCTTACTCTGTTGCCCAGGCTGGTCTTGAACTTCTGGCCTCAAGCAATCCTCCTGTCTCGGTCTCCAAAAATGCTGGATTACAGGCATGAACCATGGTGCCAGACCTTGAATAGCTTTTACCAGCCTGCAAAGCCTTTGCACCCCAAGGAGTAATATTTTATCTTTATTTTACAGATGATATATTGACTTGCTGAAAGCCACAATTTGTAGTAAGGATATAAATATTCAGAGTCTGATTAGACAGAAGCTACACAATAATTTGAACAGAAAAGGTTTTTTTTGTTGTTGTTTGTTTTTTGAGACAAGGTCTCACTTTTTCGCCCAGGCTGATGCGAGCACAGCTCACTGCAGCTTCAACCTCCCAAGCTCAAGCAATCCTCCTGCCAGAGCCCCCCCAAGTAGCTGGAACTACAGGCATGCACCACCACCTCTTGCTAATTTTTGTATTTTTTTTGGAGACAGCGTTTTACCATGTTGCCCAGGCTGGTCTCAAACTCCTGGGTTCAGTCGATCCACCTTCCTTGGTCTCCCGGAGTGCTGGGATTACAGGCATGAGCCACAGCACCTGGGCTTGAATAGCTTTTACTGGCCTGCAATGCTTTTGCAGGCCAAGGAGTAATATTTTATCTTTATTTTGAAGATGATATGTTGACTTGCTGAAAGCCACAGTTGGTAGTAAGGAAATAAATATAGTCCAATTAGAAGACAGAAGCTACAGAATAATTTGAAAAGAGAAAGTTGAGAATTAATAACAATTAATTAGAGAAGTGAGGAATTGGTTAATAAGGGTTAAAGATTAAAGAGGATTTTAAAGAATACAAGGACAGCAGATAGAGGGAACAACCTGTATCCCTGGGGCTGAAAGAGAACATCCAAGGGATAGTCTGTCACCGCCATGGCCCAGGCTTGAGATCCAGACCTCTTTGGACATTGCTGGGATGCACTGGGTGGCTCAAAAGGTGCTGAGATGCCTCCCTGGGAATCCCTACTGGAAACTGTCCATGAGAAGGTGCTGGGCCCTGGAACCCCCTACAGAGTCACCTGAGAGAGTGTCTGGGAGGCCATTCACAGGGTGGTCATTCGAGAGGAAATGCCTCACTGGAGGCACTGTACTGTGAAGCTATCAGAAGAGGTGCTGGGGAAGCTGCTGACCACTGTTAGGTGCAGGAACCTGGAGCCCTGGAGGAACCTGACCTGCAGCAGGCTGGTGAGAGAGGCACAACCAAACCCTGCAGTGCCCTTCACTGATAAGCCTTACCTTCTTGATAACTGGCAAAGGAGAAGTATTTGCAGAGCCCATCTCTCATCACTGAGCAGGCAAAGAAGGGTGGATTTGGAGCTGAGAAGCAATAAGTTAATAACTTAAAGAAGATAAGACTTCGGTCTTCTGGGCTCTTAATATCCATGCATTCTGCCATTCCCTGCATTAGCTCATTAAAACTCTCAACTCTAAAATTCTAGGGTTTTGTATTCTTCACTTAAGTGTGAATTGCTGTGCTTGAGATCTCAAGTCCACATTAACTGGACTTTAAAAAATCATGACTAGACGCTGTAGTCATGATTGCTGTTGTTGCTTTAATATAGGTAGGCTCTTGCCTTTGGGGAGTGTATGTGGACAGTCCTGGCTGCCTCATGACTTCCACAAAACATGGTTGCTAATTCTATTTCTTTTTTTTTCCTCCCAGATGGAGTCTCACTCTGTTGCCCAGGCTGGAGTGCAGTGGCACGATCTTGGCTAACTGCAACCTCCGCCTGCTGGGTTCAAGTGACTCTCCTGCCTCAGCCTCCCGAGTAGCTGGGATTACAGGCATGTACTACCATGCCCCACTAATTTTTGTATTTTTAGTAGAGATGGGGTTTCGCCATGTTGGCCAGGCTGGTCTTGAACTCCCGACCTCGTGATCCGCCCGCCACAGCCTCCCAAAGTGCTGGGATTACAGGAGTGAACCACCGCATCCAGCCTTGAGCCACTGTGCCTGCCCTGTCTTTTAAAGTTTTTTTTAAGAGTCTCGCTCTGTTATCCAGGCTGGAGTGCAGTGGCATGATCTCTGCTCACCACAACCTCCATCTCCTGGGTTCAGGCCATCCTTCCGAGTAGCAGGGATTACAGGTGCTCACCACCACACCCGGCTAATTTTTGTATTTTTAGTAGAGACAGGGTTTTACCATGTTGGCCAGGCTGGTCTTGAACTCCTGACCTCAGATTATTCGCCCGCCTCTGCCTCCCAAAGTGCGGGGATTACAAGTGTGAGCCACCGTGCCCAGCCTTGTGTTTTGTTTTCGCTCTGTTGGTGATCTCGGCTCACTGCAGCCTCTTCTTCCCAGGCTCAATAGATGCTCATGTCTCAGCCTCCCAAGTAGCTGGGATTACACGTGTGCAGCACAACACCCGGCTAATATTTGTATTTTTTTTATTGGAGACGGGATTTCTCCATGTTGGCCAGGCTTGTCTCAAGCTTCTGATCTCAAGTGATCTGCCTGCTTTGGCCTCCCAAAGTGCTGGGGTTACAGGCATGAGCTACCATGCTCAGCCTATTTCTTTTAAAGTTTTAAAATGATAATAAAGTATTGATCTAGTTTGGATGTAGGGGTGTTTATGTTCTCATGTGAAGAGGAAGTACCATTTTTTGAAAAGAAAAGTAGCACCTTAAAAAAACCCAAATTTATATTTTTGTTTTAATAGATTATGAGCCTCAAACAATTTGTGAGCATCTCCAGTACTTGTTTGCCTTGTTGCAAAACAGTAATAGGCGATACATTGATCCATCGGGATTTGTTAAAGCCTTGGGCCTGGACACTGGACAACAGCAGGTAAGAACTGAATTTTTTTTTTTTTTTTAAATATTCAGAGGTACCCAAACATTCCTAAGAATGTTTATAAAGGGAGATGAAGTAGAATGCTTTTTAAAAATTAAATTTTTTCTATTTTGAATGAAAACCTTTATTTACTGTCCAATAGTTTACACATTATACTTGATTCCATTTATGGAAATTCATATGGGTGCACAAACTGATTGAACATAGCTGTAGCCCCTGTTTGAAAATGCTAAGTTGAAAATATAGGTAGTTTCTGGAATGTTGAATGTATTACTATTTGTAGTAGAAGTTGAAAAGCAAGATATGATTTTTCTTTTCATTAACCTAAACTTGTAGGATGCTCAAGAATTTTCAAAGCTCTTTATGTCTCTATTGGAAGATACTTTGTCTAAACAAAAGAATCCAGATGTGCGCAACATTGTTCAACAGCAGTTCTGTGGAGAATATGCCTATGTAACTGTGTAAGTCTGTTTCGACTTTTTCATGGTACATTTTATTCTAAGACAGTTGCTCATATGTTAACTATTTTTCAGTGCAGTTCCAGGTTGTAGCGTTAGTGGGTTATCATGGGACCTGAAATATTTATAGTAATACATTTCCATGGGAACATGTAAACAAGTGACTTGGTAATTGGCAGTTGCACCCATCCAGGTGTTAGGAACGGTGTCTGGGTGAGCTCTTGCAATCTGCTCTTGCTTTATGGCTGTGTGGTGTGAGCTAAAGAGTAAGATTGGAACTGGCTAGAATACTAAAAGTAAATATAAAATGCGTATTAAAAAATTTGCATGAGTACAATATACAACATTTGGGTGATGGTTACATTAAAACTTAGACTTCACCACTGTGCAATATATTCATGTAACACAACTGCACTTGTACCTCTTAACATTTATTTTAAGAAAGTTTCCCAACGAATGTTTAGCTTCACCAGCCACTTTGTTTTTATTTCTGTTTTTTTTTTTTTTTTTTTGAGATGGACTCTTGCCCTGTTGCCCAGGATGAGTGCAGTGGCGTGATCTTGGCTCACTGCAACCTCCGCCTCCCAGGTTCAAGCGATGCTGAGTAGCTGAGATTACAGGCGCGCGCCACTACATCCAGCTAATTTTTGTATTTTTAGTAGTGACGGGGTTTCACCATGTTGGTCAGGGGTCTCGAATTCCTGACCTTGTGATCTGCTCGCCTTGGCCTTCCAAAATGCTGGGATTATATTTCATTTTTAGTATACATAATTTCTGTGAAAGAGAACTAATGAAAGTTATAAATGCTTTTTTCCATCTTTCTAGGATGTAATACAATATAACTTTGTTGCTTTTCACACTCTGAATTTTGTCATTCTATTTTATTATAGTTGCAACCAGTGTGGCAGAGAGTCTAAGCTTTTGTCAAAATTTTATGAGCTGGAGTTAAATATCCAAGGCCACAAACAGTTAACAGATTGTATCTCGGAATTTTTGAAGGTATTCAAATTTTGGTATATGTATTGTTCCTGCCCATTAACAGTTAAATGCTGTTCTGAATGCTATTCTGTTTTGATTTAGTGGCTAGAGCTTTTATTGTGTCAGCTTTTTCTACATAAGAAGCGTCTGTGTTTGTAATGATCCAGAAGACACTTTATGAAGTACCAAAGCAGACTGTGTCTTAAAAATAATTTTGCTTATTTCAAGTTATTTTATATGTTAAGTTATGTATGTGTGAGAAGATATTATTCTGTGATTGTGGGTAGTGGGGTATTGAAAGAACTCTATGCTCAGTTATCATAAAGGTAATTTACCTTGTTGTGCAATGAAAACTAGAATGTGCTAAATATGAAACTTTTACATTGATATGGTCATTCTGCTTTCTGTATATTTAGATTCATGGGAAGATAATTCAGTGATTCCTTTCTGTTCTGAGTGGAAAACTGCTAAGAGGAACCCTTTGTTGTCAAGCATGAATGTATACGTAGCGTAATAGACAAGCTTATTACCTAGCTAGCTAGTCTTCAGATATTTTTTGTGCTTTCTTACTTCCTCAGCTCATCCATGGGCATGCCTGAAGTGTCATTGAATTCATTTCGCTGAATTTTTTTTTTTTTTTTGAGATGGAGTTTCTCTCTTGTTGCCCAGGCTGGAATGCAGTGGCACAATCTCAGCTCATTGCAACCTCTGCCTCCCAGATTCAAGCGATTCTCCTGCCTCAGCCTCCTGAGTAGCTGAGATTACAGGCGCGGGCCACCACACCTGGCTAATTTTTTTTTTTTGTATTTTTAGTAGAAACAGAGTTTTACCATGTTGGTCAGGCTGGTCTCAAACTCCCAATCTCAGGTGATCTGCCCGCCTTGGCCTCCCAAAGTGCTGGAATTATAGACGTGAACCACCGCGCCTGGCCAATGAATATTTATTGAGTGCTTACTGTGTCAGACACTGTTTCAGCTGTTGGGGATTAGCCTTTATGGAGCCTACAAAGTAGTGGTGTAGGCACCAGGGAGGGACAGTAAAATAAAGTTAGAATATATAGTGGGTCAATTATAATAAGGGCTGTGGAGAAAAAGAAAGCAGGGAATGTGGCGCTGGGCAATGTGCTAGGGAGTAGGGTGGAGTCGGTGGAGTTTGAAATAAAGTGATTGAAGGTGAAGGGGTGAGCCCCGTTAGAAACAAGGAGAAGAGTGTTCTGGGTAGATGAAATAGCAAGTGCAGAGCCTAAATGAGAATGTGCCTTGCCTGGTGGATTAAGGAACAGCCTGGGTGGGGGGCGGTTAGTGTGGCTGAAGTGAGTAAGTGATAGAAGATAAAGTCGTGGAGGTGACACAAGGGCCATATCAGAGAGGGCCTAATAAACCTTTGTCAGAAGTTTGACTTTTACTCTGTGTGAGGTTGAGCTGTCATCAGGGTCATATGCGTAGGAGTGATACAGTCTGTTTTAAAGGATAACTGTGGGTGCTGAGAATAGGCTGAAGATTGATTGAGGGCAGATGGGAGTGCATGGTGGCTTGGACCACGGGTTAACTGAAGAGGTGATAAGCACCATTTGGCTTTTAGATATATTTTCCAAGAGCAGATAAAATTTGCAGGCCGGGGCCGGATGTGGTGGCTCATGTCTATAATCCCAGCACTTTACGAGACTGAGACAGTAGGATCATTCGAGAACAGTAGTTTGAAACCAGCCTAGGCAACATAGTGATAGACTGTCTTTGCAAAAAATAAAAAAATTAACCAGGCTTGGTGTTGAACAGCCATAATCCCAGCTACTCAGGAGGCTGAGGCGGGAGAATTGCCTGAGCTCAGGAGTTGGAGGCTGTAGTTAGCTATGATTGCACCACTGCACCCCAGCCTTGGTGACAGAGCAAGACCCTGTCTGTAAAAATAAAAACATGAAAAAAAAAAAAAATTGTTTTTTTAATTTGCAGACTGGTTGTGGAGAGTAAGAGTAAGAGGCGAGTCAAGGATTACTAAGGTTTTTGGCCTGATCAACTGAAAGAATGGAGTTGCTCTAACTGAGATGGGGAGGACCTGGGAGGAGCAGGGTTGAGAGGAATTAGGAGTTTGGCTTTGAGCATGTTACGTTTGAGGGGTATAGTTCCAGGAAGAAGTTGTGGCTGGGTAAAATCCCCAAGGGGGTGGGAGAGAGACAAGGACTGAGGCCTGGGACATTCAAATGTTAGGGATCAGGGAGGTAGGAGCAGCTGGCACAGGAGGCTCTGGAGGAATGCCAGTGAATTAGGAGGAAAGCCAGTGAGTGTGGTATCCTGGAAGCCAAGTGAAGAGATGATGGTACCAGTATTGCATTACTTACGACGATGTGGTACAAAAAGCTTGAGCTCAGGAGTTTGAGTCTTCAGTTAGCTGTGATTGGCTGCAATTAGCTTTATAGAAATATAAAGGCAAATTTTAAAAAGAAACCACTATCAGCTAAAATGTTTGATTTTTCTACATGTCTCTTTTTAACTTTGTCTCATGAATATGCTTCAGTAATTCTAAACAAATACGTATATAATTTTGTATTCTGGTACCCATATATAGCTTTCACACTACCCTCCCCCCTCCTTTTTTTTTTCTTCATTTTTTTGAGACAGAGTCTCGCTTTGTTTCCAGGCTGGAGTGCAGAGGTGTGATCTCAGCTCACTGCAAGCTCCACCTCCCGGATTCAAGTGATTCTTGTGTCTCAGCCTCCCAAGTAGCTGGGACCACAGGTGTGTACCACCATGCCTGGCTAATTTTTGCATTTTTAGTAGAGACGGGGTTTCACCAGGGCAGCCAGGCTGGTCTCGAATTCCTGGCCTCAAGTGATCCACCCACCTCGGCCTCCCAAAGTGCTGGGATTACAGGCGTGAGCCATGCTGCCCAGCCTTTTTGCTGTCTTTAAATGAATGTTGCATCAAACTACATGTGACATTTCTTTTTAAAACTTAACTTTA
The DNA here is from genome assembly GCF_028878055.3 of Symphalangus syndactylus. Taxonomy (NCBI): domain Eukaryota; kingdom Metazoa; phylum Chordata; class Mammalia; order Primates; family Hylobatidae; genus Symphalangus; species Symphalangus syndactylus. Next base: position 15,774,206 of record NC_072444.2, read on the forward strand.
GAATTCCCAGAAGTGGGATTGCCAGGACAAAGAACCTAAAACAAGTATTTTTAATATCATACATTTGGGAAATAGACACATCAGTTTTAAATATCAGTGTATTCAAATTGATAATGTCACTGCTGAACAGTTCCCATTACTTTTGTGTGTCCGTTATTTATAGTAGCTGTTTTTAAGTAGCTTAAGTGAGAGCTATTAACTAAAATGAAATTATACTTTACATCAAGGGTTTTATCACTTGTTTTAAACCCATCTTCTTTTTAAAATTAATATGTCTTATTCTTGATCAGGAAGAAAAATTAGAAGGAGACAATCGCTATTTTTGCGAGAACTGTCAAAGCAAACAGAATGCAACAAGAAAGATTCGACTTCTTAGCCTTCCTTGCACTCTGAACTTGCAGCTAATGCGTTTTGTCTTTGACAGGTAAATGTGTGCAAATATTAGTGTTTGTTGTTCATTGTGGTCTACTATGTACAGACTTTACCATAGATGAGATGATAAAATGATTGTAATTTGAAACTCTAGATTTGAGGATGAAAGTTATAGATGGAGCCTGTCATTTTGAAATGTCGATATTTCATGATTTTATCATAAAAATTTTAAAGAAGCCAACCATATATAATTGATAACTAGAAAAGTAAAAAATCCTTACTTTTTTTATTCTAAGAAAGTATTAAAAAAAACTGCAAGGGCTCACGCGCAGTGGCTCACGCCTGTAATCCCAGCACTTTGGGAGGCTGAGGCAGGCGGATCACCTGAAGTCAGGAGTTCGAGATCAGCCTGGCCAACATGGTGAAACCCTGTCTCTACTAAAAATACAAAAATTAGCCGGGCGTGGTGGCAGACGCCTGTAATCCCAGCTACTGGGGAGGCTGAGGCAGGAGAATCACTTGAACCCAGGAGGCGGAGGTTGCAGTGAGCCGAGATTGCACCATTGCACTCCGGCCTGGGCAACAGGAGTGAAACTCTGTCTTGGAAAAAAAAAAAAGAAAGAAAAACTGCAAGTAATTGAATTACCCTGACCTTCTGTATTATCTGATATTTTAAATAGAATAAATTTTGTACTCATTACATCCCTGCCATGGGAATGTATTTTTCATTTTATAATTAAAATCAAGGCAGTGTTTGCACATGTGCATGTCTTCTGTAAAGCAGGATAATCTGTTTTGTGATTAAGTTGAAAATTCTGGAAAATAAGCTGTGTTTAGAATCAGCACTTTGCATTCACATTTTTTAACCTCATATTTGTCCAGCTATAAAACAATATTCTGTTTACTTCTAATTGTACATGTTTTGGAGGAAGATTGTTAAGTGAAAGCTAGCTACTGTTGAGTTTATTAAAATAGCTAATAGAGCTTATATATTGTATTATGGTTGTTTTAAATGTAAATATAATCAGCTTTCCTCTTGGTTAGGCAAACTGGACATAAGAAAAAGCTGAATACCTACATTGGCTTCTCAGAAATTTTGGATATGGAGCCTTATGTGGAACATAAAGGTAATATTTTTACTGAGGAGTAAACATTATAATGCTCAGAGACTCTAACTTGTGATCGGCTTGTGATTAATATAGAATAGGAGTCAATTGCCAATTTTTGTTTGCTAATCTCTCTCTGGGAACCTCTGTCTGGGAACAAAGACTTTTTTAGGAGAGCCAAGATGTTAATTCCATTTTGTGTGAGTAAGCACGTAGCAAAGATGAGGTGGTTCTTCGATACGTACAGAATTAAGGGTATAAAAATAATTTGTAAAAAATGAAAAAGGTATTTTACTGTTTCTGAACCCACACTTGCCACCTTAGTTTCAATACTATTATTTGTCATTTCTCAAAACTAAGTCTCCAAGCTGCCTCTATTCACTTTTTAAAAAATGTTGTCCCAGAAACATTAGGTGGCATAATTCCAGTATTTATGCTTTCATTTTTCATATCTGCAACTACTGATATGCCCTAGGATGCTATCATTGTTTTAACAAGAAATAAGTACTGCTTTTTTCTTTTGGTAGTCTTCATCCTACCAAACAGGATGAGTCTTACTAGAGAAAGGACTGTTTACTTCCCTTTAAGGTTGATTGTAGTACTTATAAAATATTATGTATGTATGTATGTATGTATTTTTGAGATGGAGTCTTGCTCTGTTGCCTAGGCTGGAGTGCAGTGGCACGATCTCGGCTCACTGCAACCTCAGCCTGCCTTGTAGCTGGGAGGCTACAAGGGAGCCCAGCTAATTTTTGCACTTTAGGGTTTTGCCATGTTGGCCATGCTGGCCTCAAACTCCTGGCCTCAAGTGGTACACCTGCCTTGACCTCCCTAAGTGCTGGGATTACAGGCGTGAGCCACTGCCCCCAACCTGAAATTTTTAATGTAGAAATTATTTAATAAACTCTGTTTCCAAAAAAATAAAAAATTTCTAAAGACAGCTTACAATGGAAGCAAGCTGTAAAAACCTTTAAGAGACATGATTGGGAAAGTTGGGGAGGAATGTGCTAAATAAATATGTAAGCTTTCAAATATATGATACTCTTCAGTACTGTACTTTAAAATTTGTACCTCTGTGGAACAAGGAAACTGTTTTCAACTTTGCTTTTGGACTTCAAAGTTAGATTGTTAAATTTTGTTGAATAAATAAACTTAGCTATAGTTCACTTTATGTAGTAGTTTGCTTCCTGCCTCCTTTGTTCGGGCAATTGAAATTGAGGAAAATCTAATGGGTTAGTGGCTTCCCAGTCCAGAAACTTAGGAGATGTGAAATGAGCACTTTGCTTGCCTCGACTGGATGAGTTTGAATTGTTACTATTACTACTTATTAAGTTTGTTATATATTTGCCCAGTTTATGCTATAAAGAAAATATTTATCAAAAGGACGTGTTAGATCAAAATCTGTAGAAATACTGAATTTTGGTATGTTGGTTTAGTAAATATAGTATTTTTTTTTTTTTATTAATTTGTTTTTGAGACAGAGTCTGGCTCTGTTGCCCAGGCTAAATTGCATTGATGTGATCATGGCTCACCACAGACTCAGCCTCCTGGGCTCAAGCTGGAACTATAGGCATATTCCACCACGCCCAGCTAATTTTTAGTTATTGTTTTTAGAGATGGGGTCTTGAACTCCGGGGCTCTAGTGATCCTCCTACTTCAGCCTCCCAAAAGTGCTGGGATTACAGGCATGAGCCACCATGTTTGTCTCCTTAATTTTTAAATAAATAAATAAATAAATAAATATTATCTTCTCATTTTAGAATTGTTAGGACTGGTAAAAGCAATCTAGTGGTTTATAGTTATAGGCTTGTCTTTTACACGCTGTCGTAATGCTTGCTGTACTTACATAGGTAGAAGACTAAAAACAATTAACTTTTGTTAATTGCATAGGATTTGTTCTAGATAATTTGGGAAATTCAGAAAGCATAAAGAAAAGAAATATAAACCATGTGTAATTCTGTCATCCAGATAATTAGTATTTATATTTTCTTGTACCCACACATAACCACACAAAGCTGTACACACATATCCATGCAAAGCTCAGAAGATGGATTGAAAAGATGATCTGTTGTTAAAAGGAGAATCGACCTGTTTCTTTAAACGGTGAGCCTGCAGATATGCAGACATCTTTAGAATGAGGGATTCTCATTTTTGAACATTAGCCCCTGACTCCCTAACTCAAGTCTTGCCATATTCCTTGGGGATTTAAAAACTTACCTATTTTGGTTTTTTTTTTTTTTTTTTTGAGACGGAGTCTCGCTCTGTCGCCCAGGCTGGAGTGCAGTGGCGCAATCTCGGCTCACTGCAAGCTCCGCCTCCCGGGTTCACGCCATTCTCCTGCCTCAGCCTCTCCGAGTAGCTGGGACTACAGGCGCCCGCCACCACGCCCGGCTAATTTTTTGTCTTTTTTAGTAGAGACGGGGTTTCACCGTGGTCTCGATCTCCTGACCTCGTGATCCGCCCGCCTCGGCCTCCCAAAGTGCTGGGATTACAAGCGTGAGCCACCGCGCCCGGCCTATTTTGGTTTTTTTTTTTTGGAGGTAGAGTTTCACTCGGTTGCGCAGGCTGGAGTGCAGTGGCATGATCTCGGCTCACTGCACCCTCCATCTCCTGGGTTCAAGCAATTCTTCTGCCTCAGCTTCCCGAGTAGCTGGGATTACAGGCGGCTGCCACCATGCCTGACTAATTTTTTGTATTTTCAGTAGAGACGGGGTTTCACTGTGTTGACCAGGCTGGTCTTGAACTCCTGACCTCAAGTGATCTGCCCGCCTTGGCCTCCCAAAGTGCTGGAATTACAGGCGTGACCCCACTGCACCTGGCCTAAAAACTATGTTAATTCTGAAGTTTTTCTTTTTTTTTTTTGAGACGAGTTTTGCGTCGCCCAGGCTGGAATGCAGTGGTGCGATCTCGACTCACTGCAACCTCCACCTCCCAGGTTCAAGCAATTCTCCCTGCCTCAGTCTCGCGAGTAGCTGGGATTACAGACGCATGCCATCATACCCGGCTAATTTTTGTATCTTTAGTAGAGACGGGATTTTGCCAAATTGGCCAGGCTGGTCTCGAGAACTCCCAACCTCAGGCGATCTGCCCGCCTCGGCCTCCCAAAGTGGTGGGATTACAGATGTGAGCCACGATGCCTGGCCTTAATTTTAAAGTTGATTAGTTCAATGAATTGATGAATATAAATCTAGGTTATCTGCAAGAATGGTAATGTCAACATTTTTAATGCTGTCTATTGGTAATAAAGTTACAGCTACTGCTAATACCTGTGGATTATTGTCTTCATTAATGATACAGGGAATACTGTTAAGATTCCTTTGTAGACCGTCCTTCCAGCTGACCCAATAGCAACTTCTCTTTTTCAGTGATCTTGCCTTCCACCCTTGCTCAGCCCCTACTCAGTGCCTTTCCTTGTCTTGTCCTTCTATAGTTGAAGTTTCGTGTATCTCAGCATATTTTAGTTTTTTCTTTTTACATTTTGAAATATATTCCTAAAAGTTCAAAATGCAAAAACGCATGGCTTAGTGAATTGTGAATTATGCTTACTCCGCAGATCAAGAAAGAAAAACATTTCTGGTACCCCAGAAGCCTCCTTTTGTGCCCCTCCCAGTTGCACAGTTAAAACCATCTTCCTCCCCTTAAGTGTAACCACTTACCTGACTTTCATGTGGAACGCTTCTTTTTTTTTTTTTTTCTTCTTTAGCATTTTACTATAAAAGCATGCATCCCTAAACATAGCTTAGTTTACTCTTTTTTCTTCTGGGATACTGCCAGCCACAGCGTAACCCATAATTAAATCTTACTCTGCTGCCCCTGCTTCTTCACCTGGGTTATTGAAGGTAGTGGGAGAAGAACCCCACTGGTGATGCCCCCAGATCCTGCTGAGTCTGTGATAGTTAACAACCTTATCATACTTTGTTCCTCCCAGGCCCTGCAATGTCTTTGGACACTGCTACCTTCTGTGTTTTCAGCTGAGGTTTCATCTATTGGACACTCTTGTGTTTCTGAGAACTAGGTCCCACTGAGGTTGCTGGGACCCAGTGTGCTCCCATACCCTGGAGGCTGACGCATTTCTAGAGAATCCTGGGCTTTGGTTCCTCTTCAGCCTCCTTTCCTTTTCTCTTCCCCTCTTCCTTACCCATGTCCTGCAAAATGAGGTGCTTTTGACCAGTTAGGGTCAATAGAGCCACAAAAAGAAATGTATCACCTTTCTCAGTTACTGATATATTTAAAATGAGTTGTCACCAATATTTGTTCATAAATGTATTAAAGGTATCCAGAATATTAAAAAAAAATTTAAACCACTGTAAACATTAAAAACACCCAGTTTTTATAATCCATTACTGACCGTGTTGGAATATTGTTCAGGCTGATCTCTACGTGAGCTGGTTATTGCAGTGTTGTTTTGTTTCTTCTGTCCGTGGTTGTCTTTGACTGCATGCTGGTTATTGCACATAGAGAATTATGTATGGGGATTCCCCTAGGGCTGGGATGCATGCCATCTCCTCCGCAAAGCCCTTAGGTTTATTTCTGTCAGACATTTGGGGCCTCTGCTGGTTAGATATGATCACAGAGTTCAAGGCTTGAGGTTCCCTGGCTTACACAGACTGGAAGAATCTGGTATGGGTAATCTAAGACCATCACATTTCCCCCTCCTTTTTATTTCTACTGCTCTGTTCAGGACTCAGGAGTTTTCTTTTTTTTTTTTTTTCTTTTTCTTTTTCTTTTTCTTTTTTTTTTTTTGAGACAGAGTCTCGCTCTGTCACCCAGGCTGGAGTGCAGTGGCGCGATCTTGGCTCACCGCAACCTCCGCCTCCTGGGTTCAAGCGATTCTCATGCCTCAGCCTCTCGAGTAGCTGGGATTACAAGTGTGCACCACCACGGTTGGCTAATTTTTGTGTTTTTAGTAGAGACAAGGTTTCACCATGTTGGCCAGGCTGGTCTGGAACTCCTGACCTCAGGTGATCCACCTGTCTCAGCCTCCAAAAGTGCTGGGATTACAGGCACGAACGAGCCACTGTGCCCAGCTGGGAGTTCTCTTTATGGTTCCCTGAGGTTAGGAAGATAGGCTTTAACATGAAGTAACGGGAAGAGTGCGGTGCAGTAGAAAGAACGGTAGAGGGTGATTCCAGGTAAACCCTAAAATTGTAGTGTGAAAATGCCCCCTAGGGCAGCCTGGGCCAGCTAATACTAATAATTAACTAGAAATTATAACATGTATAACATCTTTACCCTCAGTGATCTCAAAACATTAAGCAATCGACACTCTCCTAAATTATTTTAAGATGGTCTTGCTCTGTTACCCAGGCTGGAGTGCAGTGTGGCACGATCACGGCTCACCGCAGCCTTGACCTCCCAGACTCAAGCGATCCTCCCACCTCAGCCTCCTGAGTAGCTGGGACCACAGGTGTATAATACCATGCCTGGTTCATTTTTTAAGATTTTATAGACTGGGTCTCTCTATGTTGCCCAGGCTGGTTTCGGACTTACGGCGCTAAGCAATCTTCTTGCCTCGGCTCACAAAGTCCAGGCGTTAACCACCACACCTGGCCTATTTTTCATATGTATTTTAGTTCTACCTTTTTTAAAAAAGAAACTTACACACTATCTTATATAGGAATCCTGATTTTAGTTTACCCACCTCCTTTGTTTATCATTCTTTGCATTCTAGACCTTTCATCTGGAAGAGTTTTAAAATATTGAATTAGAGCTTATAAAATTCTTTTAGTAAGGGTCTGTGGGTGAAAGATTCTTTTCACATATTATTGTCTGAAAGTGTCTATTTTGTCCTTCGAAATTCGTTTTCTCTAAGCATGGGTGGTTACTTTCACTCATTGAAGATATCATTGAAGAAGACAGCATTCTGTTGCCTTGGGGCATCCGTTGTTGCTGTCGAAAAGTTGGTTGCAGTCTAGTTCTTGTTTCTACAAGAGGCCTGTTTTATTTTGTCTAATTTTAAGACCTCTTTGGTTTTGGTATCTTGCAGTGTCAGTGTGACCAATTTTGGTTTGACTTCTTTTTTAATTTTGATTCTTTAAAAATCTTTCTGGTTTTCTAGTAGGAAAGCCTGCTAGACAAATTCCTAAAGAGCTGTAACACTTGGTTTGATTTTTAATTGGCTTATTCTTCTCACCTAGGGCATCTGAAAATTTTCCAACTATTACCTCTGAATGCTTTTTCTCTTCTCCCTTTCCTTCTGGAATGCCAGTTAGATATGTGTTAGATTTTCTTACTCTATGTTGCATGTTGCCCAGCTCTTCATTGATTTGTCCTGCATTCTGCATAATTTCTTCAGCTCCACCTTGTATTTTATTCATTCTCTGTTCAGGTGAACCTGATCTGAGGTTAAACCATTTTATAGAGTTTTGACTGTCGATGACCATGATTTCCATTTCTCGGAGTTTGATTTGGTTCTTCGTCGTTTGATTTTCACTTTCCATAATCTCTATTCCTCTTAACCTCAACATTTATTTCTTTAAATATACTTAAAAATTTTATTTATGTATTTGCTGTTTCCACTGACTGAGGTGAAAATCTTCATCAGTTTGATTTTGCTGCTGTTTGCTGCCTCGCAGATAGAGTGACTTGTGATGTGACGTGTGTGTGTTTTGACAGAACTCATTCCTTAGGATTGTCACTCGTCCCAGGACCACATCAAACAAAACTCTTGGCTTGGGGTTTTTCTGACTTCATAGGTAGTGTGAATTCATAGTAAAGAAATATTTTTTGAGGGCTAGCTTCTTATGAAGTTGTAATGGAGATTTCCTTTTGGTTTTTTATTTTTACCCCTAGGTCCCAAAATTTAAGTATAAGGCAGATAATTTTCTCTTACCATTTCCTGTGGAGAGCAGATTCATTCTGATAACCTTCTAAACCAAAGAATTCTAGTTTCAAAGAAAATGTGGTGTATATACACAATGGAATACTATTCAGCCTTAAATGGAAAGGATACTCTATCATGTATGATCACACGGGTGAATCTGGAGGACATTGTGCTATGTGAAACAAGCCAGGCTCAGAAAGACAAATACTGGGCCGGGCGCAGTGGCTCGTGCCTGTAATCCCAGCACTTTGAGAGGCCAAGGCGGGCAGATCACCTGAGGTCGGGAGTTCGAGACCAGCTTGACCAACATGGAGAAACTCTGTCTCTACTAAAAATACAAAATTAGCCAGGCGTGGTGGCACATGCCTGTAATCCCAGCTACTCGGGAAGCCGAGGCAGGGGAATCGCTTGAACCTGGGAGGCGGAAGTTGCAGTGAGCCCAGACAGTGCCATTGCACTCCAGCCTGGGGGACAAGAGTGAAACTCCGTCTCAGAAGAAAAAAAGAAAGACAAATACTGCGTGATCTCATCGATACTATATATAGAATCTAAAAAAGCCAAACACATACAAATAGAGAAGAAAATGGTGGTTACCAGAACCCAGGGAGTGGGGGTGGTGGATGGCAGAGGCGATGAGGAATTGGGAGGTGATGTTCAAAGAGTTCAAAGCTTCGGTTCGACAGGACAAATAAGTTTTGGAGATTTATTGCACAGCATGGTGACTACAGTTAATAATGCATTGTGCATTTTGAAATAGCTAAAATAACAGATTTTAAATGTTCTCACCACAAAAATGGATATATTAGCTTGGTTTAATCATTCCATGATGTAGACATATCAAACATCATATTGTACCCATAAATATATGCAAATATTATTTGTCTTTTTTTTTTTTTGGAGACGGAGTCTCACCTTGTTTTCCAGGCTGGAGTGCAATGACATGATCTCGGCTCACTGCAACCTCCGCCTCCCGGGTTCAAGCAGTTTTCCTGCCTCAGCTTCCCGAGTAGCTGGGATTACAGGCACTCACCACCACGCCTTTCTAATTTTTGTATTTTTAGTAGAGATGTGGTTTCACCATGCTGGCCAGACTGGTCTTGAACTCCTGACCTCAGGTGATCCACCTGCCTCAGCCTCACAAAGTGCTGGGATTATAGGTGTGAGCCACCATGCCAGCTTGTTTGTCAATTAAAAAAGAAACTTTATTTCCTGGTGGGAGTCCCCTGTTAGACTCACCTTTTATGAACCTTAGCTGTTGTGTCTGATCCCATATGCCCTTTGAGATATGGAAAAACAGAGTTCAAGTCGATCATAGTATTCCCCTAACACTCCCAGAGGGAAACTCTGTTGTGCTTACTACGTAGCTTATTGCCTTCACATGGTATTGGGCTTCTGATAATTCTTATTTTCTTGACAGTGCATTTAGAAATATTTAAAAATATTTTTATCTTACCCAGTATCTTCATTGTTTTCAGCTGGGGTGAGTTCAGTGGGTTTTGGCCCAGGTATTAATCTGCATTACTGTTTCCCCAACTATGCTTCAAGAATGCAGGAACTCTGTTCCTTTAGTTAACGGCTGTATCCTTCATGCCTGAAACCGTGTCCAATATGTTTATTGTTTGTCTAATGAGTGATTGGCTATACTCTGCTGTGACGTACTCTTTTGCATTTTTAAGGAAATTGTAGCAATGAAATAGTCAAATTCTAGCCTGGGCAACACAGTGAGACCTTGTCTATAAAAAAAAAAAAGGGGGGGGGCCCGGGCGTGGTGGCTCACACCTGTAATCCCAGCATCTTGGGAGGCCGAGGCAGGTGGACCACTTGAGGACTGGAGTTTGAGACCAGCTTGGCCAACGTGGTGAAACCACATCTCTACTAAAAATACAAAAACTTAGCCAGGCATGATGTTGGGTGCCTGTAATCCCAGCTACTTGGGAGGTTGAGGCAAGAGAATCGCATGACCCCAGGGGGGCGGAGGTTGCAGTGGGCCGAGATCACACCATTGCACTCCAGCCTGGGCAACAAGAGTGAAACTCCATCTCAAAAAAAAAAAAAAAGGCCAGGCATGGTGGCTCAGACCTGTAATCCCAGCACTTTGGGAGGCCGAGGCAGATGGATCACCTGAGGTCAGGAGTTCGAGACCAGCCTGGCCAACGTGGTGAAACCCCGTCTCTACTAAAAATACAAAAATTAGTCAGGTGTGGTGGTGTGTGCCTGTAACCCCAGCTGCTTGGGAGGCTGGGGCAGGAGAATCACTTGAACCCAGGAAGCAGAGGTTGCAGTGAGCCGAGATCACGCCATTGCACTCCAGCCTGGGCAACATGAGCAAAACTCCATCTCAAAATAAATAAATAAATAAATAAATAAAATGTACACCTGTCGTCCCAGCTACTCCTGGAGGCTGAGGTGGGAGGATTGTTTAAGCTCAGGAGGTTGAAGCTGCAGTGAGCTATGATTGTGCCACTGCACCCTAGTCTGGTGACAGAACAAGACCCTGTCTCAGGAAAAAAAAAAAAAAAAAATTGTCAAAGATCTGTGCAAAGATTTGTACTGCAAAGATAATTATTATTGCTTATAAAGGCCCTCAAACACTACCAGTTTAAATAAGTGTTCATTAATGTGGGTGTGGTTAGGCATATTATGGTAATTATATATAGTCATAAGTAATTTTTAGAAGAATAATGATGTGAAAAGATATTATTCGTTAGAAAAAACTGTAGGTTTCAGTATTAGTTGTGGTTACGTAGGTTTATTAACGAGTTGTTTTGTTTTCCAGTAAATAACAGAACATGTATAGTGGAAGTCATCTTTTCTAACACATTTTCCCCATAATTGCTTTAAGTTGAGGATCTTTACGAGATGTTTCTCAAACTTTAAGACATTTTAGTTCACTTTGAAATGTAAATGTTCATTTATTGTCAGTATTTTGATGTATGTATAAAGCCTTTTCTTTTTGAATACCGTGTAAAATATAGCCTATGATTTGTAGGTTTTATTTAATTAAAATAGCATAGGAACTTAAAATACTTATGAAGAAATCTGAGTGCAGTATCATTCTAGATTTTTTAAGTTTTCATCCCTATATTTTCCAACTGTTTGGCCTACACCTGTTTTTATTTTTATTTTTTTCCAGCTTTAGTGAGGTAGACTTGGCAAATGAAACTTTGATCTGAAGGTGCTAAAGTGATGATACATGTGTCTTGTGAAATGATGACCACAATCGTGAGTCTGCGTGTGTCATCTCAGCGCGCTGTGTGTTAGATCTCCAGATCAAAGTCTGTGCCCTTGGACAAATGCCTACACCTGTTTTGAGAGCAAATTGTCATGACTTGCCGTCAGTTTTTGCCAAAGCATTTATCTTCTATAAACAGTAGCCTTTTCATTTGACATTCGTGTCTCCCTGGTTTGTGTAAGTTTTAAGTTTTGTAACACATCAGAGAGTATGAACAGCCGATTCTTGGGAAGTGTGTGGCCTCACTACTGTGTGCTGAAGAGCACAGCGTGTAGTAGAGTAGCTTATACTCCCTGAGTGCCCAGGAGGCCGTAGTTTTTCATCCGTGTATTTTGCAGAGGCTCGGAGAGTTAATACGGTGTGCTGTTTAGAGTGTGTTTAAGAGAGTGTTAAGGGAGTATAATTATACATTATTTTGTAAAACTAATGTGTAAAAATTTTACGTGGCATGTTTTTAGTTATACCACATGTATAAAGATTCGTAATCATTACAATTCAGTCTCAGGATATAAGAAATACTGTTATCCAACGTTTCTTTTACTTTCTCCCTTTCTCTCCAGGTGGGTCCTATGTGTATGAACTCAGCGCAGTCCTCATACACAGAGGAGTGAGTGCTTATTCCGGCCACTACATCGCCCACGTGAAAGATCCACAGTCTGGTGAATGGTATAAGTTTAATGATGAAGACATAGAAAAGATGGAGGGGAAGAAATTACAACTAGGGATTGAGGAAGATCTAGGTAAAACCTTTAAGTTGTGAGTGCCCTTTTAAAATATAAATTTATTTTACTAGAAATATTTGTGATAAATTAATATGGCTCAAGATTGTTATGTTATAGACTATCAAGGATATTTGCATTTCTTAAACACGTGTAAAATCACTGAACATCTTGTATTAGCAATGCTTGTTTTTCAGTTTTGTGTTCTTTTCGAGTCTGGGTCTTACTCTGTTGCCCAGGCTGGAATGCAGTGGTACAGTCATGGCTGACTGCAGCCTAAATCTGCTAGGCTCAAGTGATCTTCCCGCCTCAGCCTTCCCTTCCTAGTAGCTGGGCCTACAGATAGGTGCCACCACACCTGGCAAATTTTTTTTGTCAGGTAAAAATTTTGTCAAAATTGTTTTCAGTAAGACAGAGTCTTACTCTGTCACTAAGGCTGAAGTGCAGTAACACCATCTTGGCTCACTGCAACCTCTGCCTCCTGGGTTCAAGCAGTTCTCGTGCCTCAGCCTCCTGAGTAGCTGGGATTACAGGTATTTGCCACAATGCTCAGCTAATTCTTCCTTTCCTTGTCCTTTTCCTTCTCTTTCCTTTTTTTTTCCCCCCCGCTCTTGTTGCCTTCTTGTCCAGGCTGGAGTGCAATGGCGAGATTTCGGCTCACTGTAGACTCTACCTTTCGAGTTCAAGTGATTCTCCTGCCTCACCCTCCCAAGTAGTTGGGATTACAGGCATGTGTCACCACGCCTGGCTAATTTTGTATTTTTATTAGAGACAAGGTTTCACAGTGTTGATCAGACTGGTCTCGAACTCCTGACCTCAGGTGATCCACCTGCCTTGGCCCCCCAAGGTGCTGGGATTACAGGCGTAAGCCACTGCGCCTGGCCTTAATTTTTTCTATTTTTAGTAGAGGCGGTGTTTCACTGTGTTGGCCAGGCTGGTCTTGAGTTCCCGGCCTCCATCTGCCCGCGTTGACCTCCCAAAGTGCTGGGATTACAGGTGTGAACCACCATGCCCAGCCAACCTGGCAAAAATGTTTAAAACAATTTTTTTGTAGAGACGGGGTCTTACCTGGTTGCCCAGGCTAGTCTCGAACTCCTGAGTTTAACAATCCTCCTGCCTTGGCCTCCCAAAGTGTTGGGATTACAAGGCATGAGCTACCACGCCCAGCCAGCAGTGCTTGCTTTTTAAAATTTTAGTTAAAAAAGTTTACAATTATTTTGTTCCAGAGATGGTTTTCATGATGTCATGTTTTCAGTAAAGCTTGAAGGCAAATGATCAGTTTTTAATTACCAGGTTTATTTAAGTGGGTAGGGGAGGGTCATGGGTATTAAGTTAGTGATGATGAATAGTAGATTTAATGTAGTAGGATTTGTAATTATTTTCCTTGGGTCAGGAAATTTATTTTGGGGAACTAACTCTAGCAGGTAAACTTTGTTTCTCCTTCCTTTAAGTATGTTACTCAAATCCTTGAGCAGTGCTTCTGTGGAGAATGATTTGGTTGCTACTGTGTAGTAGTGAGGTCTGCCATGAAGAGTACTTCTTGAAACAGTATCCTAGTATGTACTTTCATCACGTCAGTTGTCTTGGGCATAAGTACCCATTTATTTTCCAAAGGAATGGACAGTTTTTCTAGTTGGAGCCATCTCCTGAGCTCCATCTCCTGAGCTGTTTATCACTTTCTTCCCATTGTCTGTCAGACAGGTATAGGCAATTGTCCAAGGACACAGACTTTGTTTTGGAAATCTAACACACAGCACAGTGAGATGACACATGCAGACTCACAATTGTGGTCATCATTTCACAAGAAAGTGCTAAACAGCTTTGGATGAGGTTCAGACTATGGTATCTGAATCGGAGAAAAGAAATGGGAGTAAGTGTGTGTCTCCTGCCACTGTTCTTTCTTAATAGGTCAGAGACATTTATTCAAGGTGTCCGGTAGGCAGGAGCATAGCAGTTGAGATTTGCTTTCGAGACATACACATCATCTCTACGGATAATCGTTTGTTAACTCCATTCATATAGCTTGGAGAAGTCATTCTTTCACTTTTAAATTTTATTTTCTTTCCTTTTATTTATATATTTTTTTGAGACAGTGTCTTGCTCTGTTGCCCAGGCTGGAGTACAGTGGCATGAACATGGCTCACTGCAGCCTCGAACTCCTGGACTCAAATAATCCTCCTGCCTCAGCTTCCCAAGTAACCGAGACCACAGGTGTGATCCACCACACCTGGCTAATTTTGTAATTTGTTATAGAGGCAGTCTCCCTGGGTTGCCCAGGTTGCTTTTGAATTCCTGCCCTCAGACGATCCTCCCACTTCGGCCTCGCAAAAGTGTTGGCATTACAGGCATGAGCTTCTGTGCCCAACCTGTTTTCTACTTTTAAATAACATTTCCGTGTTTATAGAATTTCAGCAATCTCGCTCCCATTTTACCTAAGTAAAACTCAAATTCTTAACATTTGCTTATACAGTATATGTTTTCATTATGACCTTCTTACTAGGAACAAAATTGAGGTAGCACATTAACTGGGTTGAGCGAGGTGGCTTACATCTATAATCCCAGCACTTTAGGAGGCTGACGTAGGAGGATGCTTGAGCCCAGGAGATCAAGGCTTCAGTGAGCCATGATTGCACCACTGCACTCCAGCCTGGGCTATGGAGTGAGACCTTGTCTGACAAAAAGGAAAAAAAAAAAAAAAAGAACTTTAAATTGTGAAAAATTATGTCTTGGTTTTATTTGAGTGTTTTTTACTGGGTTTTTAAAAAAATCTATCTACATTCTAGGATTAAAAGCATTGTTAAGGCTGTCTTATATATGAGTAGTCCTAAATTTTAAAACAGTTCAAGAAAACACTTAACACCCATTGGTATCTCATTCCAATGTTTTCATAACTCATTATTTTATGCAGCATATATTTTAGCTTTCATCTTTTAAATCAAAAATAGAAAATATTTTTAAATTTCATTAGACATTCATTATTGTGTTGTATCCTGAAGTTTTATGAATCATTTTATATTCCATCTTATACAAAATCATTAACATCTTAAATCTTGGGTACTCTCTTTTTTTTTTTTTTGAGACAGAGTCTCCCTCTGTCGGCCAGGCTGGAGTGCAGTGGCGTGATCTTGGCTCACTACAACCTCCACCTCCCGGGTTCAAACGATTCTCCTGCTTCAGCCTCCTGAGTAACTAGGATTACAGGCATGTGCCACCACGCTTGACCAATTTTTTGTATTTTTAGTAGAGACGGGGTTTTACCATGTTGGCCAGGCTGGTTTCAAGCTCCTGACCTCAAGTGATCCGCCCGCCTCAGCCTCCCAAAGCACTAGGATTACAGGCGTGAGCCACCGTGCACGGCCTTGGGTACTCTTAATTAGGAATGGATGACTAACCTCCTCTTACCTGTACATGTTCCTGGTATTTTAATTCTCTGTGACAGTACAGTGATCTTCCAACCTTTTTTGTTCAGGTGTTCTCTGTAAGAATGTTTAATATCCAAGCATAGGTGCAAGGGAAAACAAAAAAAGTTGAACAACTTATTTTTTCTTTGCACATTTTAAAATCTAACAAATTTCATCATAAATTTTAAGTAGGTCCAAATGCTATAATTTATGACATAATAAATACTGAAGCTTAAATTGTGACATCACTATTTTAAGAATGTCCAGATGACATTAAATACTATAGAGGTTTTATATCCACCAGCATCCTTTTCAAGGATAACCGAACAGGTCTTGTTTTATACTAGGCATTTTTAACAATTCTGGTTTCTTCTGTACTACTATTTCCATTATGTTTACCCTACTGAATTTTATTCTAATGGAATATAGTAAGTTTTTTGTGACTATAAAGCTCTAAATAGTTAAAAAGTACTTCTGGATAGAGTGCTGTTTTTAAAAGTATGAATATTACTACATAATAAAACTCATAAAAGTATGTTATAAATTTTATTAAACAGTAAAATTTTACTGTAAATGTACTTTTTTTTGTAAATATATCTCAATGTGATAGATGAGACCTTTTTCTGTCACTGGCTGAGAGGTTATATCTTTCTTTTGTGACATGGGAGTCAACTGATTGTGAAAAGAGAGGTAGAAACCATTATGGGACCTCAGTGTTGAGGCAGATCCATTTTAGAAAAGCACGTGGTGAATTGAGGATCTAGTAACTGGATTTCCTTAGAACCGCCCATAACCTCTTTTTTTCTTTTTGAGACGGAGTCTCACTCTGTCGCCCAGGCTGGAGCGCAGTGGGGCTATCTTGGCCCACTACAATCTCCGCCTCCTGGGTTCAAGCAGTTCTCTTGCCTAAGCCTCCCAAGTAGCTGGGATTACAGGTGCACGTCACCATGCCTGGCTAATTATTTGTATTTTTAATAGAGATGGGGTTTCACCACGTTGGCCAGGCTGGTTTCGAATTCTTGATCTCAAATGATCCGCCGCCATAATCTCTTACCTCTCGGAAAGTTACCTGGAGCACTGAAACCCAATTTGAAAATCGTTTTCATGTGCTGTAGTTGCCATCTGAAACACTTCATGTTTTCCACTTGCTGTTTACTTCATAGAGATTAGTGGCTAATGTTTCTGGTTGTTAGCATTTCATTCCTTTTGTTTTTTCTTTTTTGAGACTGAGTCTGTCACCCAGGCTGTAGTGCAGTGGCGTGATCTTGGCTCACTGCAACCTCTGCCTCCTGGGTTCAACTGATTCTGCTGCATCAGCCTGCTGAGTAGCAGGGATTACAGATCCCTGGCTAATTTTTATAGTTTTAGTAGATACGGGCTTTTACTGTGTTGGCCAGGCTGGCCTCGAACTCCTGACCGCAGGTGATCCATCTGCCTCGGCCTCCCAAAGTGCTGGGATTGCAGGCATGAGCCACCGCACCTGGCCCATTTCATTTCATTTTTTAAAATTATGCTATTTTAGGCTGGGTGGGGTGGCTCACTCCTGTAATCCCAGCACTTTGGGAGGCAGAGGAGGGAGGATCACCTGAGGTCAGGAGTTTGAGACCAGCCTGGCCAACGTGGTAAATCTTCATCTCTACTAAAAATGCAAAAATTAGCCTGGCGTGGTGACACATGCCTGTAATCCTAGCTAATGGGGAGGCTGAGGCAGGAGAATCACTTGAACCCGGGAGGCAGAGATTGCAGTACACCGAGATCGTGCCATTCCACTCCAGCCTGGGAGACGAGTGAAATTCTGTCTCAAAAAAAGAAAAGAAAATACGCTATTTTATTTATTTGGGCAATTAAATTTAGTCTAGATTTATTTGTATTATTTTGACTAAATTGAAAATCTGTTTATTAAAATGATTACTGAGCTAATTTTTATTTTTCAAACTGTACGTATACATTTTATATATACTTTTATTAAAAAGCAACATTAAAACAAATACTTGTGTACCAAGCAATCATTAAGAATAAAAATATTTCGGCCAGGTGCAGTGGCTCATGCCTGTAATCCCAACACTTTGGGAGGCTGAGGCGGGCAGATCGTGAGGTCAGTAGATTGAGACCATCGTGGCCAACATGGTGAAACCCTCTCTCTACTAAAAATACAAAAATTAGCTGGGTGTGGTGACACGTGCCTGTAATCCCAGCTACTTGAGAGGCTGAGGCATGAGAATCGTTTGAACCCAGGAGGTGGAGGTTGCAGTGAGCCAAGATCACGCCACTGCACTCTAGCCTGGCGACAGAGCAAGACTCTTGTCTCAAAAAAAAAAAAAAAAGAATAAAAATTCCAGTAGAGTCGAAGTCCCATATTTCCTTTAGTGATTGCATCAATCTTGATTTTTATTTATTTATTTTTTTGAGGCAGAGTTTCACTCTGTCCCCCAGGCAGGAGTGCAGTGTGCCACTGCAACCTCTGCCTCCTGGGTTCAAGTGATTCTCCTGCCTCAGGCTCCCGAATAGCTGGGATTACAGGCATGTGCCAACATGCCCGGCTAATTTTTGTGTTTTTAGAGAGATGGGTTTTCACCATGTTGGCCAGGTGTGAGCCACCGCGCCTGGCCTGTTTTTATTTTTTAATTTAATTTAACTTAACTTTTTCTTTTTCCCGAGACAGAGTCTTGCTCTGTCACCCAGGCTGGAGTGCAGTGGTGTGATCTCAGCTCACTGCAACCTCCGCCTTCTGGGTTCAATCAATTCACTTGCGTCAGCCTCCCAAGTAGGTGGACTGCAGGTGCACACCACCACGCCCGCCTGATTTTTGTATTATTAGTAGAGACAGGGTTTCTCCATGTTTTGGCCAGGCTGGTCTTGAACTTTGGCTTCAAGTGATCTGCCCATCTTGGCCTCCTAGAGTGCTATGATTACAAGCATGAGCCACTGTGCCTGGCTTCAGTTAGTTTTTATAATTTAACACTAACATAAAAATCAGCTTATGGCAATAGTGATTTTTTTGTTGTTCCAGGTTTGTTCCCCAGAAAAATGTATTTTCTTTTTACCTTTAAAAAATGGAATGTGGCAGGCAATAGTGGTAGTAAACTTTTTTAAATATTAAAAGCTAAAGAGCCTGCCAAATTTCTATGGCCTTTGAATGTTTTAGTGGTGTTAATGTGTCTTGGGTGTGTATTTTGGAAATTGTTTTCTATAGCCCCGCTAAAGAATAAACAAACTCTAGGCACTTAAGTTAAGGTACCTTTTGATTTCTCTATCTCAGCAGAACCTTCTAAGTCTCAGACACGTAAACCCAAGTGTGGCAAAGGAACTCATTGTTCTCGAAATGCATATATGTTGGTTTATAGACTGCAAACTCAAGAAAAGCCCAACACTACTGTTGAAGTTCCAGGTAAAGCAGTTTTCCAGGATTATAGCAGGCAAATGTTTTAGAATGCCATACTCAAAAGATTAATGATAAGTAATGGATTGCCTTTAGTTATTATGATAAATTGATCCCATAAGGTGAATGTTGGTGAAAGTAAATATTAATTACAGATTTATTTTTAAGAAATGAGCTTCTGAAATAAAGCAATGCAATTATTTAAAAATCAGAAAGTAATCAAAACATGCATTTAAAGTATAATTTGATTTTATTTTGTTCAGTTTGTAGAGTATTTGTGAATTTTATTCAATTATCTATAGATTTTCTAGACTTCGTAATATAAAAGGTAGAGTTGCTGCTGCCCTGAAGACAGTCTGAGTCATTTTACTCAGCACTTTTCTTTTTGTTTTTTTTTTTGTTGTTTTTTTTTGTTTTTTTGAGATGGAGTCTCGCTCTGTCACCCAGGCTGGAGTGCAGTGGTGCGATCTCGGCTCACTGCAAGCTCCACCTCCCGGGTTCATGCCATTCTCCTGCCTCAGCCTTTCCGAGTAGCTGGGACTACAGCCGCCCACCACCACGCCCGGCTAATTTTTTTTTTGTATTTTTAGTAGAGACGGGGTTTCACCTTGGTCTCGATCTTCTGACCTCGTGATCCGCCCGCCTCGGCCTCCCAAAGTGCTGGGATTACAAGCGTGAGCCACCGCGCCTGGCCTGCTCAGCACTTTTCTAAGCTTGGTGGCATCACCTATTCTTTCTTTTTTTGAGACAGAGTCTCACTCTTTCGCCCAGGCTGGAGTGCAGTGGTGCAGTCTTGGCTCACTGCAACTTCCGCCTCCTGGGTTTAAGCAATTCTGTGCCTCATCTTCCCGAGTAGCTGGGATTATAGGCATGCACCACCACGCCCAGCTAATTTTTGTATTTTTAGTAGAGATGGGGTTTCACCATCTTGGCCAGGCTGGTCTTGAACTCCTGACCTCACGATCCACCAGCCTTGGCCTTCCAAAGTGCTGCTGGGATTACAGGTATGAGCCACTGCGCCCGGCCTGGTGTTATCTATTCTAAAGTGGTGATTTTGAGCCATTTGATTGTTCTGGGAGGCTGATGGTATCATGGAGAGCTAGATGGGGGGAATCGACTTAGTATTATTCCAGTGGCTGTCTTTACTTTTACTTCTGCCTTCAGATTGGAGGTTTCTAGCAGACAGGGAGACCATAGTTGGAATTTCTGCCAATGTTTTAATCAGTATTTGATATGATTTAGAGATTAGCATGGTTCACTATATTTGAAAACAAGAATAAAGTTGTTTTTTGTCTTTCCGTTTTGAATAGCCTTTCTTCAAGAGCTGGTAGATCGGGATAATTCCAAATTTGAGGAGTGGTGTATTGAAATGGCTGAGATGCGTAAGCAAAGTGTGGATAAAGGAAAAGCAAAACACGAAGAGGTTAAGGAGCTGTACCAAAGGTTACCTGCTGGAGCTGGTCTGTAAGATATTCTGGGACAGCACTGTTGCCATTAAGTGCCTTGTTTTTTTATGTTCACAAATGTATATGAAGAAACTTTCTCAAACTTACTCTTTCTAATAACCCACTAAAGCCAGCTTAAACACTCTAAAAGTACTTTGTAAACTGACAATAACTTGATGTGTAGCATTCCATATTATTTCATTACATTGTACTTCTAAAAATGGGAAGCTGTCAATAAATTATAACATTTAGGTCAGCACTCTGCATCCATGAGTATTGTAGATATTTATATTTTGTGAGATATTAACTTGTTTAAGAAAAATCCGATTGGATTACTATGGAAAAGCAACTTGCCTGTTCTGTTTCTTTGCATACTTTGTGACCTAACAGTTTTAACAGACATTCTATTATATGAGTACAGTTTTTTTGATACTATTAGATTAACTTGAAGTTTAATACCAAATATTATGCTAAGAGTAGAAAAGCTTTCTGCTGACCCCTGATTTCTTAGAAATATCCTACATAATCCAGCTTATCCTTTTTCTGTATATGTTTATTCAGGTTTACCTGATGTCTCAAAATGAAACCAAATTAAGCCTTTTTAAAGGCTGATGTGCCATTTGTATTAAGTTATCTTTGTCATTTCAAAGACATGAATTCCCCAAGCCTAATTCCTACTTAAGGAAGAGAGACAATTTAGTCCTTACTTTAGAAAATAAATACTTAAGCATAATTGTACTTGTGGTTTGTCTTTTTAATATCTTAATTTTCCATTACTAGTATAACTTTAAGCAAAATGTAAACAAAAATTGCCAAGTCTGTAAGAATATATTTTAACTAAATTTTAATTCGATTCTGACCCTTCTTTGTAATCTGTTACTTTAACTCTGTCCAAGGGTTGGGATTATCCTAAATAATTAAACTGACCTTAATTTAACTGGAAATGATTTGGAAATGAACCCATGATTCAAATTTCTAAATTTATAGGTCTTTGTTCAAAGGTGTCGGGACCTAGAAATCTATTTTCCAAACTTTATTCACGGTTTCCTGTGTCCACTGGGCAAGAGAAAGGGACTTAACTGGGTCTAAAGTGAAATACTCATTTGAACCACTCTTTAGAACTACAGAGTTCAAAGATGTTATGTGTCAAGTTAGCACTGTGCTTCCTTTGGCTGTTTTCATTCAGCATATAGGAACCTTATGTTCTTAGAATATGCTTATGTTCTTAGAATATTTCTCTGTGTTATTTATACTTTTACCAATTATGAGCTATATAATTCTTTTCCATTTGCAGTAAACTTATATTGTAGACAGTCCACATTGTAAAATTATGTAGAATCTGAAAGTTAATGAGCATGGTTTTGTGTTGGCAAGAGAAGTCTTTTGTTACGCATTTTCTAGATCTTATTTTTGTGTGGGAACATATTTAAAGAAAGATCACTTACCCTAAAATCTAAGCCTCAGTAGGAACGTGCTTTTGGCGCTTTTTATTTCCATTGAAATATACTTAAATTATCTCTAGGTAAAGTGTTTCAGATGTTTTTGATGCTGTGATTGTTCTAGACTTTATAACTTTCCAGAGAAAATGTGTCATGTTCAAAATCCAGGTGTTTTTTTTTTCTTTTTAAAGAACTTTGAACCAAAATGTGTATTTCCCTGTGGTAAATATTTTAATATTTTGCTTTCCTCATCAAATGCTGAGGTTTCATATAGTCCGTTATCTCCAGCTTGATAATGGGAGAGTTCGCCCTCATTTGGAGTTGATTATATCCATGGCCTTTGGAAAGCAATGCTTGTAGTTTACTGAATCACAAATACTAGGGAATATATTTGAGGGGCCTACTCAAGAGTCTTTTTCTAGTGCAGAAACATCTGTAGTGTAAAAACTTTGCCACAAACAGAATCTGCCTTAACTATGAGACTTGTGCTCCACTTGTATTCTCAGGCAAGCTCTTGGCAGAGTCAGTGCAGCTCTTTATGATGATAGAGACTGAAAACGGAAAGAAAGACAGACTTCTGTGACCATAGTCACTCTTCCTTCATGGCGCCCACAGCGCACTAAAGTGAAATCTGGAAAACTTGCTGTTAGTAATAAGCATGGTATTAGATTAGAATTATAGGCCTGTTCTCTGCTTTCTGTCTTCCTCCTCTTACTATAAAACCATACGTAGTTTTTCTAATCATTGTATCTTACATTAAATTTATATTGAACGATTCAAAAACTAAAACAACAAGCTTTCCTTGGAAGTTTTCTGTGAGATTGGAAAATGTTGTCTTGCCTTTGAGCCACATTGTTGCTGGACAGTCAGGGCCACAGTCACCCTAGGCTTTGAATTCCTGCAGACATCCCCTGGCAAGGAGGGCTTTGTGCATTTTTAGCTTTCCTAGATTCCTTTCATTGTGAGGGCCAGGATTCTTAGGGTGTTTTCTTTCAGTTAGCAATAACAGATACTGCTGTCTGTCCACTCCTCCCCAGCTGCTGGGGAAACTAGAATGCCTAGTGACTTATTCTTGAATGTTGCTCTTTATCACGATCCTATTTTTTCTCCTTTGATAGCCTTCATATTACTTACCATTTTAATCTAATTGACTGTCCTTGAGAAAAGATTAGAGTATGCTAAGACTTTTATTTTGCTTTCAGAAAGGGATCATTTGTCTTTGCATTCGCCAGATACCCAGTGTACTCTATCCCTGGCAGATTAAGCTTGATAAATGGCAAATAAAGTCGGGAGGCATTTTGAATGTAATTAGCCATACCATGATATACTGTAAAGTGCTGCAGCTTTGTTACATATACTGCATCTTAAGGTCTCCTCTTTTTTTTTTTTTTGAGATGGAATTTTGCTCTTGTTACCCAGGCTGGAGTGCAATGGTGCAATCTCAGTTCACCACAACCTTCGCCTCCTGGGTTCATGTGATTCTCCTGCCTCAGCCTCCCGAATAGCTGGGATTACAGTCGTGCGCCGCCATGCCCGGCTAATTTTTTTGTATTTTTAGTACAGACGGGGTTTCTCCCTGTTGGTCAGGCTGGTCTCGAACTCCAGACCTCAGGTGATCCGCCCGCCTCGGCCTCCCAAAGTGCTGGGATTACAGGCGTGAGCCACCGTGCCCAGCCACAGTCTCCTCTTTTATATATTAAGTTTATGTAAATGTATAATTAACTTTTCCATATCTCTTTTCTTCCAAAAAGCTCAAAATGCTTCACATAGCTTATCTTTTACACTCAACAACATCCCCATGAGGTAGGTAGAAGGCAGGTATTATTACCTTCATTTTACAAATAAAAGACCAGAAACATAGAAAGTTTAAGTGACTTGCTCAGGTTCATTTTCTTGGTGGCCGAACTTGGATTAGACCGTGACCTTGATTCACAGTCCTCTGCTCTTCCTCTGGAGCCACATTTGACTTGACCGGTTAGAAGGCTCTTAGTTGATGATGTACAGTGCCAAATTTTGTTTTCATAAAAATTGAAATGGTTTACTGTAAAATTAAAATGGGAGTTAGTTTTCTAGACATGTAACTCTCTGGGGAGTATAAAACTGGTCACAATGGGCTTTGCGTTGAAGTATCTGTCCCTCAGATCTCATCAGAAGGAGTATATAATACAAAAATATAAATTCAACCTCTGTATGTTTTCTTCTATGTTTTATGCTGGGACTCACTGGAGATCTTTGTAAGTAATCAAAGCTGGCCCTTTATCTTTCATTTTGGCTTTTAGGGAATTCTAGGGATTTCCTTTCCCCAAATTAAAACTCATTTTGAGGTGTTTGGTTTTGTCTTTTAATTTTTGCAACTTCAAAATTGATGATGACTCAGTTCTAGTGTACTTTATCCTGGAACTTGTTTAAAATAGGTTACTTTCTTGAAATAAATAATAATATAATGAATAGATCATGACTTGGATTTGGGTGGGGGAATTAAATACCTTTTCAAAATTGCCATCAGTATCATCTTGGATGAAGAAAGTTCGATGGTTAAAAGCATCTTCTGAAGCGTGGTCATAGTCGGTGAGGTTAATTTCAGTTTGGCTTCTCATTTTAATTTTCAGATGTATATCACATATATGTGAAAAGTACTGACAAAATAATTTATGAAATAAACATAGTAGGGCATGAGGTTGTATTATTTGTGAGGCAGCAATGGAGCAAACATGGGTGTCCTGATCAAAACTCTGCTGTGCTATTAGGCAAGACTATGTGGATGCCTCTTGTAGAATGTGGTTAATAATACCAGCCGATCTCACAGGGCACTGTGCAGACTCAGCATTACGGTGCACAGCTCCTTGAACTCAGAGGAGTGGCACTTAACTGGAGCTTTGTGTCGTACTCATCAAACGTCTTCCCCCAGACAGTGATTCTTCTGATTCTGCTAACTGTGGACAGAGTTTGCATTGTCTTTTGAGAAAAATGAATGTATCACTTAGTCAAAAAACTGTAAAAATACATAGGCTGTTTCCGATGCTTGCTTTCTCAGAGCCCTATGAGTTTGTCTCTCTGGAATGGCTGCAAAAGTGGTTGGATGAATCAACACCTACCAAACCTATTGATAATCACGCTTGCCTGTGTTCCCATGACAAGCTTCACCCAGATAAAATATCAATTATGAAGAGGATATCTGAATATGCAGCTGACATTTTCTACAGTAGATATGGAGGAGGTCCAAGACTAACTGGTAATTCAAGATGTCCTCTCTGTTTAAAAAAGAACAGCTCATTAAATCTTCATCTTACGATCTTTATGAATGTGGCTTATGATGATTTGACCCAAACTATGCTACACCAAATATTCCTTACACTTTGCACAAAGGATTTGCTAAATAAAATAGAAGTTAAGCAACTGATGCTATTCATAGAGAGTTGGTTGGGGTTTTTTGGTTTGGTTTTTTTTTTTTTTTTGGTTTGTTTTTTTTAACCCCTCTCAAAGCAGACAAAATAGGACCCTTTTGAGAAAACTGTCTCAATCTTGGCTCACTGCAACCTCCGCCTCCTGGGTTCAAGTGATTCTCGAGCCTCCCGAGTAGCTGGGATTACAGGCACGCACCACCACGCCCAGCTAATTTTTGTATTTTTAGTAGAGACAGGGTTTCACTGTGTTGCCCAGGCTGGTCTTGAACTCCTGGGCTCAAGTGATCCAGTCAGCCTCGCCCTCCCAAAGTGCTCTCCTCAGGCAGGAGCCACTGTGCCCGCCCGGCTCTGGTGACTTCTAACAGTGTGTGAGCTGTAGATGGTTACTTAGTTTATGAATGGAAGCTACTTGATTCTACCTTAAATATAGAGCTATATATGACCACATAGTACCCACGGTTTATTTTGTTTTGGCTGCCTTTCTGTTCTGCCTCCTTGAAACATTTTTCTTTTTACATGAGTAGCTACCAACACAATCCTCCCTCCATTTTTCAGATGAGGCTATAGGAAATTACATGACATCTCCCTCCCCAATACACTTTTTCTGAAATTAAGTGCGATTTTCTAATAGTATACAACTTATTGCATAAAACCTGATATTTAACTACATGCTGCAGGACTTCTGTTAAACACAACTGGAGTTTTGCTTCCTAAATTTCTGGGAATTTTTGTTTTTGTTTTTTTGAGACAGCGTCTCAATCTGTTGCCCAGGCTAGAGTGCAGTGGTGCAATCACAGCTCACTGCAGCTTCAACCTCCTCAGGCTCCCGTCTCAGTCTTCAAAGTATCTGGGACCACAGACATGCACCACCACACCTGGTTAAGTTTTGTAATTTTTTGTAGAGGTGGTATTTCATCATGTTGCCCAGGCTGGTCTTGTAGGCTCAAGTGATTGACCTGCCTCGGCCTCCCAAAGTGCTGGGATTACAAGGATGGGCCACCATATCTGGCCCTTGTTTGTTTGTTTCTGAGACAGCGTCTTATTCTGTTGCCCCAGCTGGAGTACAGTGGTGGAACCATAGTGCACTACAGCCTAGAACTTCTAGGCTTAAGCAATCCTCCCACCTCAGCTTCCCAAGTAGCTGGGACTACAGGCACACATCACCATACCTTGCTAATTTTTACATTTTTTGTAGAGACAGGGTCTCACTATGTTGCCCAGGCTGGTCTCAAACTCCTGTCCTCAAGCTACCCTCCCTGTCTGGCTTCCCAAAGCTCTTGGTGGTATGAGCCACTTTACCTGCCACTGTTCTTAATTCACAATGAATAAACCACGCAATGGGAAGAGCGTTCACATTTTAGATGATTCCTAGAACTTCTTTGTGTTTTAAACCTGGCCCTTCATTTTGCTTTTCCTTTTAGTGTGCTTTGAAGATCACTTTCACATGAAGATCATTATTTATAATTATCAGCTATATTTAACCCCCCCACCTCAGTTATTTGATTATCATCTTGTAAAAATTGCATGTAAGCCTTGTCAGGTACTGTATTTAGATACTTTTAATGTAATATAACATTTTGTCTCTCATTGTTCTTTCTTTATTCAGGTAACAGTATTGCTGTCTTGGTATCTAATTATCTTAGTAAAATAATTTAGGGTATATACCAATTTGCCATATTGCCAACATTTGTGACTTTAGTTTAGCATGTGTCTGTGTTTGTGAAGTGCTAAAAACATTTTCCTAACAGGAAGTCTGTTTGAATGAAATATATTTCCTTTCATTCTTTCTTGCCTGTAGTGAAAGCCCTGTGTAAGGAATGTGTAGTAGAACGTTGTCGCGTATTGCGTCTGAAGAACCAACTAAATGAAGATTATAAAACTGTTAATAATCTGCTGAAAGCAGCAGTAAAGGGGTATGTTGCACAGTGTACATTGTTTATGGTAAACTAAGAAGTTTTCGAGAGGTCATAACCAAGCAACTTGTTATTTATTAAAAATAGGAAGTTGAGATTTTTAGAAGAAGGGCGATAAAGTGGATGGTAGAGCTAGATCAAAAGTAAATTTTGCAATGACTGCCCCTGTGGCAACGATAAAGAAAACTGTTGAGTCAGATAGCCTTTGCCACTGTATTCTATCCTATCATTTGATTGGTGTGTTGGCATGAAGGTAGGAAAAGCAGGATAATATTTAGAATGGAAACAAAATATTAGATCCCTGCAGTTCAATAGTGAACAGAGAAAATGACCAAAATTAGGAAGTGGGTTAAAATCAATTACATGTACAGTAGCTGATGTTGAGTGTTTGTAATTCACTTTAGTTGTTTTTACAGGCAAAGAAGGGAGGACAGTGTTTGGAAATATTACTTGTATGATTTAACATTCTCTCTGTTCCACAGCAACGATGGATTTTGGGTGGGGAAGTCCTCCTTGCGGAGTTGGCGCCAACTAGCTCTTGAACAGCTGGATGAGCAAGATGGTGATGCAGAACAAAGCAACGGAAAGATGAATGGTAGCACCTTAAATAAAGGTAACACTTTAATCCTATGTGTAGATCATTCTGAAATTATGCCATGAAAATATAAGTGGGCCAGGCATGGTGGCTCATTCATGTAGTCCCAGCTACTTGGGAGGTTCAGACAGGCAGACGGCTTGAGCCCAGCGGTTATGCCAGCCCCACTGCACTCTAGTCTGGGTAACAGAGTGAGACCCTGTTTCTCTAAAAAACAATTTTAGGCCGGGTGCGGTGGTTCATGCCTGTAGTCCCAGCACTTTGGGAGGCCGAGGCAGGTTGATCACTTGAGGTCAGGTGTTCAAGACCAGCCTGAGCAACATGGTGAAACCTCGTCTCTACTAAAAATACAAAAATAATTAGCCAGGAGTGGTGCTGCACACCTGTGGTCCCAGCTACTCAGGAGGCTGAGGCAGTAGAATCGATTGAACCCAGGAGTTGTAGGTTACCAAGACCCAAGATTGCGCCACTACACTGCAGCCTGGGCGACAGAGCAAGACTCTGTCTCTTAAAAAAAAAATCGAAAAAACCCAAAAAATTAGTAAAATTGGTTTCATACCCATCCATGTAATTTTAAAGACAACTTTTATTAAACTACAAGCTCTCACATTAGCTCAGAGCAAATAAAAGCTTTTTAAGCTATTGAAATTCAGCAAGGACTCAGCAACTCACATGTGAAATTTTCCTTTATAGCCTATCATGCTTTGGGCTTAAGCTCTCTCTAGTTAATCACATGCAAAATTAATATTAATTCTGTTCTAGGCTAAGAGTTTAAAGAAAGGTTAAGTCTACTGCAAATTGGCATAATATATTGTATGCTCAGTACGTTTTGGTTTTGGATTCTCTGCCACACTGCCTTGGTCAAGTAAATGAGCTTGTACTTCTTTATCTTTTATCAAGTAGAGAGGGCAGCTTTTAAATAGCTTTTTGCTTGTAAATTCTTCTGAGTTTCCTATGCTTTCAAATCAGAAATTATGTTATTGTAAGTCAAACACTAAATTTATTTTTATAATCAGTGGTTCGTAAGATGCCAAGGAAATTTATTACTTTAATGTTCTTGACCTTTATTGAAATATTCTGTATTTTCTGCATTCAAGCATTTCATATCATTTGTATCATCATTTTTTATTTTTTAAGTTTTTATTTTATTTATTATTTATTTGAGATGGAGTTTCACTCTTTTTGCCCAGGCTGGAGTGCAGTGATGCAGTCTCAGCTCCCTGCAACCTCTGCCTCATGGGTTCAAGCAGCTCTCCTGCCTCAGCCTCCCGAGTAGCTGGGATTACAGGTGCACACCACCACGTCCAGCTAATTTGGTATTTTTAGAAGAGACAGGGTTTCACCATGTTGGCCAGGCTGGTCTTGAACTCCTGACCTCCCAAAAGTGTTGCGATTACAGGCGTGAGCCACCGCGCCTGACCAATTTTTATTTCTTTTAAATTCTAGAGATAAGTCCTCACTGTGTTGCCCAGGCTGGTCTCCCAACTCCTGTGCTCAAGCAGTCTTCCCACCTTGGCTTCCCAAAGTGCTGGGATTATAGGTGTGAGCCACTGAGCCTCGTCCATTTCTGTCACTTTATATTTATTTTATTTGGTATTGATCTTCCCATCTCACTGCCTTACTTTTTGGGAAAACCAACCCAGTATTAGTTTTAAACTCCCTGAGCTGTGATTAACATTTTCAAACTTGAAGAGTTTTTACTTTTTTTTTGAGACTTTTTTTTACTTTCTTGAGATGGACTGTCACTCTGTCCCCCAGGCTGGAGTGCAGTGGAGTGATCTTGGCTCACTGCAACCTCTGCCCCCCCCCGCCCCCTGCCCCCTGCCCCTCCTCCTTGTTCAAGTGATTTTCCTGCCTCAGCCTCCCGAGTAGCTGGGATTGCACATATGCCACCATGCCCGGCTAATTTTTTGTATTTTAGTAGAGATGGGGTTTCACCATGTTGGCCAGCTGGTCTTGAACTCCTGAGCTCAAGTGATCCACCCACCTTGGCCTCCCAAAGTACTAGGATTACAGGTGTGAGCCACTGCACCCAGCCGAGTTTTTACTTTTGATTAAAATATTTTATTGTGCTATATAATTCATGAACTTAACATCAATTTGAGTTTTATTATCCTGTCATTTGAAAAACCATACTATAATTTTAGTGATAACATGTGACTTAATGTTAAATATTTATTTACTGCTTTTTAAAACCTCTTTAATTTGGGAGGCCAAGGCGGGTGGATCACAAGGTCACGAGTTCAAGATCAACCTGACCAACATGGTAAAACCCCTTCTTTACTAAAAATACAAAAATCAGCCAGGTGTGGTGGCATGCACCTGTAATCCCAGCTACTCAGGAGGCCGAGGCAGGAGAATCATTTGAACCCAGGAGGAGGAGGTTGCAGTGAGCCGAGATCACGCCACTGCACTCCAGCCTGGGCGACAGAGCACGAAACCGTCTAAAAAAAAAAAAAAAAAAAAAAAGATGCCTCTTTATATATCTGTGTCCCTTCATTTCTGGTAAAATTGGATGCCATAATAGAAAGTGCCTTCATGCTGGCATACCTTAAAAGTATTTTTCATGTTGCTTTCAGAGTAATGTGCCTCTATTCTGCTTCCCCCATTAAAAAATTTCAAAAGCTTCAAGCAGCACAAATGTGACACGGTAGGACTTCAAAGCCTTCCCACCAGATACAATCACTGTAAATAGTGGCTTTTTATAATGCAGCTCATATGGGCACAATTGTACATCTCTCCCTGTCAAAACATACAGCCCTTTTTATTGATTGCATTTTGTTTTGTGGATCCATTATGTTTATCTGATTCTATTTTAATTTTTTACATTACTATGTAAACACAGATGCAGTGAGGGTCCTTTTGTGTCCTGTACTTACATCATTACAGAATTTTCAGATTATTTCTGAGAAATAAGTTCCTAGAAATTTCTGGATCAGAGAATTAGAAATATTTATAATTGCCACATACTGACACATATTGGTAAATTTTCTTCAATATATGCATATTAGGGGGTTCATTTTTGCATGCTTTTGTCAACATAAAGAATACATCCGTCACATCAGTTTTGTTTTTTCTTGTTTTGTTTTGTTTTGTTTTTGAGACAGAGTCTCCCTCTGTTGCCCAGTCTGGAGTGCAGTGGTGTAATCTCGGCTCACTCCAACCTCTGCCTCCCGGGCTGAAGTGATACTGTTGCCTCAGCCTCCAGAGTAGCTGGGATTACAGGCATGCACCAGCACACCGGGCTAATTTTTGTATTTTTAGCAGAGAGGGGTTTTTGCCATGTTGACCAGGCTGGTCTTGAACTCCTGACCTTAATCTGCCCACCTCAGCCCTCCAAAGTGCTGGGATTACAGGCATGAGCCACCGTGCCCGCAGTCACATCAATTTTTATCAGCCTGATATAGGAAGTTAGACTTAGCAGTGTTGAGGGTTAACGTTTTTCAAAATGTCATTGAGGTTGACCATCTTCTTAGGCTTGAGAAGTTATTTGTACGTGTGACAGAGAGAAAAAGAGGAGACAGAATTATCTGGTCATATCCTTCCTTTGCCCATTTTTTTACTTGATTTTTGTGGGGGTTTTTTTTGTTCGTTAGTTTGGTTGGTTGGTTGGTTTTTGTTTTTCTTTGTTTGTTTTTTTGTTTTGTTTTTGTTTATTTTGTTTTGTTTTTTTAGACAGGATCTCCCTCTTTCACCCTGGCTGGAGTGCAGTGACGCAATTGCAACTCAATGCAGCCTCCACCTCATAGGCTCAAATAATCCTCTCACCTCAGCCTCTTGAGTAGCTCGGACCCCAGGTGCGTGCCACCACACCCAGATAATTTTTGTACTTTTTGTAGAGATGGGGTTTCGTCATGTTGCTCAGGATGGTCTTGAACTCCTGGGCTCATGCGATC
Organism: Symphalangus syndactylus; assembly: GCF_028878055.3. Taxonomy (NCBI): domain Eukaryota; kingdom Metazoa; phylum Chordata; class Mammalia; order Primates; family Hylobatidae; genus Symphalangus; species Symphalangus syndactylus. Next base: position 15,805,930 of record NC_072444.2, read on the forward strand.
TGCCTGCCTTTGTCTTCTCAAAGTGCTGGGATTACAAGCGTGAGCCACTGTGCCTGGCCTCTACTTCAGTTTTTGAATGATTAGTAGATATTTTTTGTATGTATTAATTGTAGTAAAAATGTGTGAAGTTCTTAACCTGGAAAACCCATGGATAATAATTTTTTTTTTTGAGACGGAGTCTCACTCTGTCGTGCAGTGGTGCGATCTGGGCTCACCACAAGCTCCGCCTCCCAGGTTCATGCCATTCTCCTGCCTCAGCCTCCTGGGTAGCTGGGACTACAGGCGCCCGCCACCACGCCTGGCTAATTTTTTGTATTTTTAGTAGAGACGGGGTTTCACCGTGTTAGCCAGGATGGTGTCGATCTCCTGACCTTGTGATCCACCTGCCTCGGCCTCCCAAAGTGCTGGGATTACAGGCGTGAGCCACCGCGCCTGGCCCCCATGGATAATGATTTTAATCATACTTAAGGATTCTTCATTTGATCCTGTTCCCAGTATATACAACTATAAATTGATAGTGACACAGTGTAAAAAAGTAAAAAAAGCAGATATTGGAAGAGAAATGTTAACAGCAAAAGCAAAGTTTTTATTATATAGTGGTCCACCCTTATGCAAGGTTTTGCTTTTCATGGTTTCAGTTAACCTGCAGTGAACTGCAGTCTGAAAATATTACATGGAAACTTCCAGAAGTAAACAATTCATAAGTTTTAAATTGCACACTGTTCTGAGTAGCATGATGATATTATATCTCATACCCTCCTGCTTCATCCTGCCTGCGACATGAGTTTTCCCTGTGTCCAGCTTATCCGTGCTATACGTGCTACCGACTGGTCACCTAGCAACCCTCTTGGTGCTTAGATTGACTGTAGGAGTGCCTGTGTTCAAGTCACCCTTATTTTACTTAGTGATCTCAAAAGTGGAAGAGTGGTAATGTTGGCAATTCAGGTATGTCAAAAAGAAGCCACAAAGTGCTTCCTTTAAGTGGAAAGGTGGAAGTAAGTTCTTGATTTAAATAAGGAAATAAAAAAAATTGTATGCTGAGGTTGCTAAGATCTATAGGAACAAATCTGTCTGTGAAATTAAGAAGGAAAAAAATTTCATGCTAGTTTTGCTGTCACACTACAAACTGTAAGTTATGGCCACAGTGTGAGATAAGATGGAAAAGGCATTAAACTTGTGGGTAGAAGACATGAACAGAAATGTGCCAGTGGATGTTTGTCGAGTTTGGTGGTATATGAGGTTTTAGGCATCCATTGAGGGTCTTGGAACATATCCCCTGACTGATCAGAGGGGAGGACTCTGTTTGATGATAAAGGTTAAGTCCTTATTTAATTTGCCTTTAATGCTTTGTGTTCACCCCCAAAAAGTGTAGGTAGGTGAAAATGACATGCCATGACATGACATGTAGATGATTAACTTGGTTTATGACACAGTATTCTCGATACTTTGACTAGAATTAATAGAAGAATTCCATTTTTTGAATTTAAAATGGCACATTTTCTTGCATAACCTAAATCTTTAAAAGTTAACTGTCATTGAGATGTTCCTCTTTCCTTTTAAGGGAAAGAAATATAACACTTTTTAGCAGAACTGTGTAGGAATCACATGGGTCTAATTTTCAGTTTTAAAGTTTTCTTTCTTCCAAATTGTGCAGAGTAGTATATATCTGCTACTTTCAACTTGTAAGTACACAATAACCACAGCAGATATCATTTGTATTTCTTTGATTAGATGAATCAAAGGAAGAAAGAAAAGAAGAGGAGGAATTAAATTTTAATGAAGATATTCTGTGTCCACATGGTAAGCTAGAAGCATAAATGAGTTCTGTTTTATTATCCTTTTTTTACTTTTAGCTTCTACTGCCTGGCTTTCATGCCAGTATCTCTCACATCTTACCTGGGAAAAATATTTTTTTTAATAGAATTTCCCCATATTTAGAGGAAATCATTGGAAAATAAACTTCTTATCACTTGTCCCATTTAAGTGCTTTTGAATTTGAAGTATTGAATTTCAGTTGTTTCCCATGACTGTCATTGTCCAAGTTAAACACTTTGAGAATAGTGCTCGTGTGTTTCTTCTTCTTCATCTTGTTAGGGCTATCTGTGGTTTTTTATTTATTTTTTTATCTGTGCAACAAGGTCTCTCTCTGTCATTGTCCTAGCTTAGTGCACCGTCAACATCCTGGGCTCAAGTGTTCCTCCTGCCTTGGCCTCCTGAGTAGCTGGGACCATAGGCATGCGCCATCATACCCAGCTAATTTTTAAATTTGCCTCCCACCTTGGCCTCCCATAGTGGTGGGATCATAGGCACGAGCCACTGGGCTCGGCTTGGTTTAGTTTCTTGTTTGTGTATTGACCAGCTGCTGTGTACTATGTGCTAGATAGTTTTTTAAAAAGCTAAATTCTGAATCCTTATTTAATCCTATGTATTGTTCATGTATTTCTTTACTTGGTCTTGGTGAATGCTTACTTCTAATAAGTAGCTTTTACTAGATGATCGTGCAAGGGATTCATCATATATTAGGCACAATTTTCTATTCTAATAGCACCCTGAAAGTCAAGCAGGTGTCTGTTTCTCAAAGCTTTCTACTTCATAAGTTCCCCTTCCCACCTCAAAAAAGTCTGAGCACTGAGTGCTGTAGCTTGCACCTATAATCCCAGCTACTAGGAAGGCTCAGGTAGGAGGATCTCTTGAGCCCACGATTTTGAGACCAGTCTGGGCAACACCGCAAGACCCTGTCTCTAAAAAAATATTAAGTGGGTTTGGTGGTATGTGCCTGCAGTCTCAGTTTCTCAGGAGGGTGAGAGGATCACTTGACCCAGGAGTTTGAGGCTAGAGTGAGCTATGATCACGATGCTGCACTGCAGCCTGGACGACAGTGCGATACTCCATCTCTTTAAAATAAAATCAATAGGACAGTAAATTTGACACAGAAAAGTTGGCTTGTCAGTGGTTCATTTTGTTAACCCATGTTCATGTGTTTCTTGTTATGTGGTAATTTATTGCTAATATTTAGGATTCCTGTTGATCCTAATAAATTCCTAACTGTAGTTCTTGTTTCATTGGTTCACTGTGAACCAGTGGATGATGTCTCACTCTTATCCCTGATGCACACTGGCACTTTTATATGAAGTGCCTTTGATGATACTAGTTATGATGGTTCTCACTAGAGTAGTACTAGCATTCTGGATTATCTCACTGCACTTGAGCTTGCTTGGTGAGCGGCATTCTCATTTCCAGGCCACACAACTAAGAAGGGGCCATCCTGGGGTGTGTGTTTGGGTCTTGGTCTCTGTGAGTCCTAAATTCTCTGTTCTTTCCATCGTATCACCCCGTCTGTCTACTGGTTGGTCTTTTACACTACAGGTGCACAGCAGAAGATGAGCTGACCTCGTGAGTGCTGAATAGCACAAGGAAATAAACAGGGGAAGGAAGTTCGGGTGAATAGCCAAAAGGAGGTGTATTTTTCCAGTGATGCTCTCATATCACCTTTTCTAACCTTCACAGCATAGACGTGGACATAGGATTGGTGCCTCCATATTGAGAGCTGAAGCATCTGTGGCAAAATACTGTGTCATGCTTGGTGCTACCACTTGAAACAGTGATGGAACTTAGATTGTCCTCGTGCTCCTTAGCTCACTGACCTTTGTTCTGCCTTCCCACCTCTTATCATGTCATTTCAGTACTGACAGTTTTGAATACAAAGCATGGCAAAGCTGAATGTTGTTTCAGGACACATACTCCACTCCCCAGCCTATCAGAAATTGTACATAAGAAGCCGGGCACGGTGGCTCACACCTGTAACCCCAGCACTTTGGGAAGCCAAGGCGGGAGGATCACTTGAGTCCAAGAGTTCGAGACTAGCCTGGGCATCATGGCAAGACCCCATCTCTACAGAAACATCAAGAAATTAGCCAGGGGTGGTGATGGTGTGCCCCTGTGTTCCCAGCTACATGAGAGGCTACATTGAGAGGGTTACCTGAGCCCAGGAGGTCGAGGCTGCAGTGAGCCATATTTTGCGTGCCAGTGTACTCCAGCCTGGGTGACCGAGCAAGACCTTGTCTCAAAACAAAACAAAAAAGAAAGAGAGAGTGAGAAAGAGAACGAAAGGAAGGGAGGGAGGGAGGGAATGAGAAAGGAGTGAGGGAGGGAGGAAGAAATTGTATACAAGGGTTATTTTTTTAGGCCATTATCTTGATCTGTAACTCAAGTGTTTTGATGCCATACTTTGTTCTCAAATATTTTAAAGGATAGTTTGGCCAGGCATGGTGGCTCACGCCTGTAATCCCAGCACTTTGGGAGGCTGAGGCGGGCGGATCACTTGGGGTCAGGAGTTTGAGACCAGCCTGGCCAACATGGTGAAACCCCATCGCTACAAAAATACAAAAATTAGCTGGGTGTCATGGTGGGCGCCTGTAATCCCAGCTACTCAGGAGGCTGACCCAGGTGAATCACTTGAACCCAGGAGGCAGAGGTTGCAATGAGCCAAGATGGCGCCACGGCATTCTAGCCTGGGCAACAAAGCGAGACCCTGTCTCAAAAAAAAAAAAAAAAAAAAAGAGTTTTCTACCTTTGTTTTTGTGTTATCTGTCAGTGTACCATGTGTCCAGGGTAAGATTTTTCTGGTATAGGATACCTGGCCTTACTTAGATCCACTTTACTCATTAAGTTTCTGTTAAAACCTCTTTCTGGAGGTGTGCTGATGATGTTGGTAGGAGGAGGATTATAGTGGGCAATTATTGAATGTTTACCATTTGCCCGTAGTTTTCCACATTTATAAATATTAACTCATTTAATCTGTTTTGTTTTGTTTTGTTTTGTTTTGTTTTGTTTTGAGATGGCGTCTCACTGTGTCGCCCAGGCTGGAGCGCAGCGGTGCAATCTCGGCTCACTGCAACCTCCACCTTCCAGGTTCAAGTGATTCTCCTGCCTCAGCTTCCCGAGTACCTGGAACTATAGGAGTGTACCACCACTCCCAGTTAATTTTTGTATTTTTAGTAAAGGTGGGGTTTTGCCATGTTGGCCAGACTGGTCTCGAACTCCTGACCTCAGTTGATCTGCCTGTCTTGGCCTCCCAAAGTGCTGGGATTACAGGCGTCAGCCACCGTGCCCGTCCAACTCACTTAATCTTATAACAACCCTGTGCTATATTATTACATCCATTCTACTGATGAGTAAGTAAACTGAGGCACAGAGAGGCAAGAGTCACCTGTCTAGGATCACCATACTGAACGGATAGTTTTGCCTAGATATTTGTCTGTTGGAAATATTTTTTCCATGAAAATTTAAGAGACTTTTGTGGTAGTGCTCTGGACGTACCATTCAGAAGTCCAAAGCCATTGTTTCTTGGTAATTTTTCTCCACTTCAATTTCTGGTAGGCATGTAAGATCTTTGTCCCCAGTGTTGTACGGGTTCATTTATTATGCTAGGCACTCTGTGGAATTCAGGTGTGTCTTGGAGCGGCTTGGTGACTGAGCTTCACTAGTTCGGTGCCCCAGCCGGCTTGTTTCACTGGGAAATTCCCAATGGTGCTGTCTGCTATTGGGCCACTAAGGTTTTTCCATAAGCATCTTTCATTCGCCTGCCTGGAAAATTCAGACCTGCTGTTGCTCTTCGGAAGCTGTAGAAAGAAGAGGACTTAGGAGTCCCTGCATTCAAGAGTGGACAGGTTTAATTATCTCTGTCTCAGCTTGTCACTTCATTTGTCTCTGTTTAGTGTCCCCTGTGCAGGGGCCTTAGGTTTTGTTGTCCAAGAATAAGCATGTAGTCTTTTGTGGCTAGAGGGAGCAGTGATCTCAAGGGCAGAGAAGGGGACTGAGCATTTAACTACATACTTCTTAAATAGACTTTCCATCCCTTCTCTCATTTTTTGTAAATCGCTACCTTTACTTTATGAGCACCCAGTTTTTGGGTCTGTGGGGACAGTACTGCAGTGTAGCAAATCTGGCTACTTCTTGACTTTCGCCAACTTAGAGTTAATTTTCATTGTGTCTCATTCACCTTCTTTTAAACCCTTATAATTTTTATCCCTGTTTTTCCTTCTGTTGTCGTCATCATTATAGCTGTATGTCTTTTTTATATATATATAAATAATTCCTTTGGTGTGGTGGTTCACATCTATAATCTCAGCACTTTAAGAGGCTGAGGCATTTGAGAGCAGCCTGGGCAACATAGTGAGACCCCACCTCTATTTAAAAAATAAAATAAAAATTAGCCGGGCAAAGTGGCACATGGCTGTAGTTCTAGATGCCCAGGAAACTGAGGCAGGAGCATTGCTTGAGCCCAGGAGATTGTGGTTACAGTGAGCTATGATCACGCCACTGCACTCCAGCCTGGGTGACAGAGCGAGATCCTGTCTCTAAAAATAAAAGTTTTTCTTTTAAGTCTTTATTGTGATTTAATGATGTTTCATGAGGCACTTAAAGTAAATGCAGTTTTAAACATCATTTTAACCTGGAAAGTCCTTGATTTAAATTTTCACATTTTTATAACAAAATCCCTATATATTTCTAACGTATTGTATGTATTTAATATATCACAGGTTTTGTGTGAATTAATCATTGGATTATATTCCATTGGAAGATTTACTATCCTAGAGTTCAGTATTTGTTGCAGATATTATATAACAAGCTTTATAATACAGATATTATATATATATCAAGCTTTCTTACCCATTTTACTTTTTAGTCCTTTAAGTGAATAACCTTCCTATAGCTTACCTTATTTATTACACCTGGTTTGCTTAGACGATGGGATGTGTTTTGTTTTGTTATTTTGAAAGTACTTCTTGAGATGTCCTGAGACCCAAAGTATTATATACAGTTTGAACTAGATTTAGGGTGAGGGGTTGAGGGTCATTTATCCAGTATCTAAATTCACTGTTAACTAGATTTCTCTATTTACCAGAAGAATCTTTGAGTTTTAGATTATCCAGTTATGTTTAATGAATTGAATCTCTCTTGACTGCTTTGATCTTGTTTTGGGAGGTATTGCTCATAGAATGGATTTAGTTGATTGGCTTTCTCTTAAGACTTAAGAAATAACATGATTCATTGCAGGATACAAGTTTAATTTCTAACAATTTATATGTCCCAGTGAAAAGAGCAACTCAAATTTATTTAACTATTTTGAGGTCATAGACAATATTCAAGTATATTTATTTCATTATCATTCATTATATTAATTTAATTAATTGTATTAATATTCATAGCTAATATTAATGATATATTAACAACTACTATGGTAGTAATTATTAGAATAATAGGAAATTAAATTTAGAAACTCAGCTAAGAAGTAGAGTGAAGGACTATATTTTTTATTACCAACTAGACTACAGTAAAATGACTAATATTATTCTGATCTCAGAAATGAATTTGGGTTGTTCTTTCCTAATCATATGAAAAACACTCATCCCACATAAAAGCCAGTCACTACCTAAAAGTACCCCCACATCAGAATGAAGCCGTGCACCCACAGTTTCTGTGGTCTCCTCTGCTCATTTAATAGTAAAGTGTGTGTGTGCATTCCCATTATTGTTTCCTCATAACCACATGGGGTTATACCATACACAAAGAACCTCTCTCTCTTTTTTTTTTAAAGCATAAAAAGGAAACCATTTAAATATTGTAGTTGCTGTGGAGTTCTTTCCAAATCAGGTCATGGAAAACTACCTTAATCTTTTTTATGGTTACATTGTATTTCACCATAAGGACTTACTAAGTTAAGGTTTGATAATCCAATTAACCTTTTTCTTTCATTTTAAAAAATAAATTCCCTAATTGTGTCTGAGGATGGGCATGTTGGAATAAGTTTTCATAGACTCGTGGGAAATTTAAATTAACAGCCCACCCAGAAAGAAAATACATGTTGACATTGTGACCCCATTTCTCTTGTAATAGGTCTATTAAAGCAAAATAATCTTTTGTGGATTATTCAAAGATCCAGAAGAGGTGAGGGGTAGAAGTTAAGTTGCATTTTGAGGTATTATAAATTGTAGGGACCAGGCATAGTGGCTCATGCTTGTAATCCCAGCATTTCTGGAGGCTGAGGTAGGGTTGTTTAAAACCGGAAGTTCGAGAGACTCCCTCTCTACAAAATAAAATACTAGCCGGGCATGGTGGTTCGTGTCTGTTATCCAAACTACTCAGGAGGCTAAGACAGGAGGATCGCTTGAGCCCAGGAGGTCAAGGCAGCAGTGAGCTATGATCATGCCACTGTACTCCAGCCCGGGGGACAGAATGAGACTGTTTTCTTTTTTTTTTTTTTTTTTTTTTTTTTTTTTTTTTTTTTTGAGACGCAGTCTTGCCCTGTCACCCAGGCTGGATTGCAATGGTGCGATCTTGGCTCACTGCAACCTCTACCTCCCAGGTTCAAGCGATTCTCCTGCCTCAGCCTCCTGAGTAGCTGCAATTACAAGCACGCACCACCACTCTTGGCCAATTTGTTCTGTATTTTTAGTAGAGATGGGGCTTCACCATTTTGGTCAGGCTGGTCTTGAACTCCTGATCTTGTGATCCACTCACCTCAGCCTCCCAAAGTGCTGGGATTACAGGCATGAGCCACTGCCCCCAGCCTATTTTCTATTAAATAAATAAATAAAATTTAAAATATATTACGGGGTTTGAATGAGCTATATAGACCTGGGTTTTTTTGTTTGTTTGTTTTTGTTTTTTACGACAGAGTCTTGCTCCTCGCCCAGGCTGGAGTGGAATGGCACAATCTTGGCTCACTGCAACCTCTGCCTCCCACATTCAAGCGATTCTTCTGCCTCAGCCTCCTGAGTAGCTGGGATTACAGGTGCCTGCCACCACGCCTGGCTAATTTTTGTATTTTGAGTAGAGACAGGGTTTTGCCATGTTGGCCAGGCTGGTCTCGAACTCCTGACCTCATGATCCACTCTCCTCAGCCTCCCAAAGTGCTGGGATTACAAGTGTGAACCACCAAGCCCGGTCTCAGACGTAGTTTTGTTTTGTTTGTTTTGTTTTGTTTTTTTGAGATGGAGTCTCTCTCTGTTGCCCAGGCCAGAGTGCAATGGTGGTTTTCTTGGCTCGCTGCCAACTTTTTCTCCTAGGCTCAAGCAGTACTCTTGCCTCAGCCTCTGGAGTAGCTGGGACTACAGGCGAGCACCACCATACCCAGATGATGTTGGTATTTTTAGTAGAGGCAGGGTTTCATCATGTTGGCCAGGCTGGTCTCAAACTCCTGACAAGTGATCCACCTGCCTCGGCCTCCCAAAGTGCTGGGATTACAGGAGTGAGCCACTGTGCCTGGCCTATAGACCTGGTTTCGTATCCCAGCTTTATTACTCACTAGCTATACTGTACCTGGTTATATTCATCTTTCTAAATTCATTTATTATGGAAAGTGTAGTATGTATTTAGAAAGCTCCTGGCTTTATAATACTCTTAATAAATCTGTAGGTGCCTTGCCAGTGGGTGCAGAAACAAACATATGACTTTAGAAATTTAAAGATAGCTTTCTGGGTAATGACCAATATGGGTAGGTAAGTGAAGTTCACTAACTTATTGCTTGGGAACAGCTGAAACAATAGTAAATATAACCACAACTAGAGCCACAGGAGAACGGTCCTGGCAGAGTGGTGGTGACTGGTATTATTTTTTTATGTCTTCTGGGATTTTTGAAGATTGAAGGGGATCTTCAAAATAAATTGCACATAGCAAACAAGTTGGTGCTTAACTGGAGATGGTTTTCAGATTGAACAGTAGATTGCTTTATCTTCGGTTTGAATTGATAACTTTAGGCAATGGTCCTGTGATGGCTCGACACAGCTTACGAAATATTATTTTAATGCAGTGTGATTTCAAGATTAGTCAAATGGGAGACAGTAAAGTCTGCAGGAAATGATAACCTTTGAGTGTGGGAGTAGGTGTAATTTTGTTAAGCAGCCTTGCCATGGCACAGAGGTCCCAGGACTCCTGGAATCTCATTTTTGACTACTTCCTTCCTTGCAAGGAGAAAGAAAATGCATGGTTTTAGCTTTGTACATTTGTTTTTATCTCATGATTTTTTTTTCAACCACAGACCTAGATTAAGGACATAAAATTGAGGTTAATGGCTACCTCCTTTAGAATTAAAATGAAATCGGAAATTCAGAAGTTTTTGAAAACAAGAAAAGAGAGCTAGAAATACCAAACTTTAGCAAAGCAAGAAAAGTGCACCCGTGGATTTTTCTTAAGTTTAAGAAATAGGAAATAGATAATGACTTTTTTTCCGCTGTTTTTTTTTTTTTTTTCAAAATTTTTTTTAAACTCAGGTGAGTTATGCATATCTGAAAATGAAAGAAGGCTTGTTTCTAAAGAGGCTTGGAGCAAACTGCAGCAGTACTTTCCAAAGGCTCCTGAGTTTCCAAGTTACAAAGAGTGCTGTTCACAGTGCAAGGTACTGAACGCTACTGACATCTGGGGAAATGGCATGCCACCTCCCTGGGTTGACTTCCCAGGGGAATTAACACTGTACTTCTGACGGGGGTGTAGGGAGGAGGCAAGTCATGTGCTGTCAGCAGGAGACAGTTGATTGCTTCATTCTCTTTCAGATTTTAGAAAGAGAAGGGGAAGAAAATGAAGCCTTACATAAGATGATTGCAAACGAGCAAAAGACTTCTCTCCCAAATTTGTTCCAGGATAAAAACAGACCGTGTCTCAGTAACTGGCCAGAGGTATAATGATTCCCACAAAAGAAAGAATGCATCTTTTCTTTTTAAAGCCCTTGCCAAGTTCCCAGTGAGCTATTTCAGAACAACCCAGAACTTCTCATATTCTCATTTGTTTAGTTATCTAACTAGGGGATTTACTCCAGCCTGCTATTTTTTGGTAGAGGACTGTGTTTTCGTTTTATTTATAAAACTTGAATAAGGACAACCAAAGTATATTATAAGGAATTTGTGTTAAGCAGGAGGTGAATTGACGGATATTGTTTTGTGATTTTTGTGTTCTAGGATACGGATGTCCTCTACATCGTGTCTCAGTTCTTTGTAGAAGAGTGGCGGAAATTTGTTAGGTAGAGACAAAATATGTTTTATTTCCTTTATTGTTATTATGATTTGGTTGACTCTGGTATTTTTTAAGATTTCGTGGATTCTGTTTGTTATACCCTTCCTTCATGGTTACTTTCACCAGCATACACGGAAAGCTTGCTTTTCTATTGAATTAAATGAATAAGCCTAAGAAACACATTGAATTACTAATATTTTCTTAAATATATCTCTGATTTTGAAATAATTATTTTAAAATCTTCTCTTTCGTCATGCAGTAATTAGGTATATTTCTCCTCCTTGTCTCATTTGAGTAGAAAGCCTACAAGATGCAGCCCTGTGTCATCAGTTGGGAACAGTGCTCTTTTGTGTCCCCACGGGGGCCTCATGTTTACATTTGCTTCCATGACCAAAGAAGATTCTAAACTGTGAGTTCCTTCTCTTCATGTGATTTTTTTTTTCTTTTCTCTTTCTGATGATTAATAAAGTATGTTTAGGAAATTTCTCATCTGACATAGTCTATTTTAAGAATGTAGTCCTTTGCTGAATTGTGGTTTTGTTTTTCCCCTTTTAAAAGAAAAGAAAGACACTTCTCCAGGAAAGACGAGAGGCTGCCCGAGGCTATTTGTCTTTTTGCTCATTGGTTGTCCCTCTTGGAGACAACACAGCCACCCTTTCTCCTCCCCCGCTGCTGGTGACCAGCGCTGAGACCTCTTTTCCAGAATCAACATGGTCTTGGTTATGGGTTTTGTTCTGCCATGGCCAGCCTTCAGACAATTAACTAGGAGGATAGCAGGGTGGCAGAGCAAAGCCACTGCACTGGTCATCTGGAATTCTAGGGTCTTAGAACCCAAATTTTATTCCATGCTTTAAGTACTTCCAGAGGTGTGCATCTGTGAATTTCTGCCCTGATTTTACCAAAAATCATTATATACGAGAAGGTAGAATGCTTCCAACATTGTCAGAAAATCAGGAAAAGGAAATTGGAACACATAAATAAAAATGCCCTTGGGGTTAAGCTAGAGTTTTATTATTCATATTTCAGTACTGTAACATCATTTAAGGGAGTTCAAAGTTTATATATTCTCTGCATTTTCTCCTTCTTCTTTCTCTCCCTCCCTCTGCGTCCCTCCTTCCCTGTTGCTCTCTCACTCTCACTCTCCATCTCTCTTCTCTTTCCTCCCTCTCTTTCTTCCTGTCATTGTTATTATTGCAAATGTCAGACTTTCAGGAAAATATACCAATAAGCAAATGTGTGTTACCAGTTTAAAAGTTAAATGGTTCAAATATGATTAAAGGCCCCACACTGCTTATCCTTCTGTTGCTACTTCTGTCTTTCTCCCACCCTTCCTCTCACAGTAACCACTGTCCTGAATATAGAGTTTATCTGTCTCAGAAAGTATTCTGTAAAAAAAAAAAAAAATACACGCACATAATGTCTTGCATATTTAAAACTTTTTATATAAATGGCACCATACTGTATTTATAGTTCTGCAACTTATTTTACTCAATTATGTTTTTGAGATCTAACCATGTTGATTCATATAATTTCAGTCCATTTAGTTTCGCTGCTGTGGTAACATTCCTTTGTATGAAAAACTATTCTTTGTGGATGATATGTATCTTTTCCCTCTAATTCCTTTGGATTAAATGTTAGTGTTGATGGTTTTGGTTTAGCAGACTAATGGATTATGTTAATTCTCTTAATTTCCATGTGTCTTAAGGCATGTTGTGTTTTTTTTTGCACAGTATAGCTCTCATATGGCCCAGTGAGTGGCAAATGATACAAAAGCTCTTTGTTGTGGATCATGTAATTAAAATCACGAGAATCGAAGTGGGAGATGTAAACCCTTCAGAAACACAGTATATTTCTGAGCCTAGTAAGTTTTCATATTGCTTTTGGTTTCTATAGTTAAGAGCTGACATTTTAAGAAGAAAGGGTGTGTCAGTGTTGTCTGCTTAAAGTTAAAGATTATGTGGCGGTCCCAACTCCCTAGGTGGAAACTCTCATTATAATCATCCCATTATTTGTACGTTTATTTATGGACAGTAAATGGATTTCCTTATCATTTGCATGTAATAGAATATAGCAGTTAATAGAAAATATTATTAGGAGTTTGGGCCAGCACACTAACTCATACCTGTAATCCTAATACTTTGAGAGACTACGGTGGAAGGACTGCTTAAGGCCAGGAGTTTCAGACCAGCCTGAGCAACATAACAAGACCTCTCTACAAAATAATAAAAATGTAGCACATATCTGTAGTCTGAGCTACTCGCCGAGAGGCTGAGTCAGGAGCATGACTTGAGCCCAGAAGTTTGAGGCTACAGTGAGCTATGTTCATACCACTGTACCCCAGCCTGCGTGACACAGCAAAACCTTGTCTCAAGAAAAGAAAATGTTACTAAGAGTTTAATGAATATTCACTAGTAACTTTGACATATGTTTTTAGATCTTTGATTCTTTAACGATAATTCCTCAGCTACTATTGTTTTCCCTTTTTTTTTTTCCCCAAAGAACTCTGTCCAGAATGCAGAGAAGGCTTATTGTGTCAGCAGCAGAGGGACCTGCGTGAATACACTCAAGCCACCATCTATGTCCATAAAGTTGTGGATAATAAAAAGGTACTGGTCCCTCTTGTGGCGATGACTAGTAATGATCAAGCGTGCTCTCTGACTTGATTTGCTGTTGTATTTGCACTGAGGGTCTGCCTAGGATTGCATTTTTGTTCCTTCAGAGCTGTTTGGCATCAGAATTGAAATTGGACAATAATTGAAAATGAACAGTTATGTGATTGAGAATTTAGTTTGTTATTAATTGATACATAGATATTTATTGAATGTCAGCTGTGTTCCAGGAATGGTCCTGGTGCTGGGGATGCAGTGATAAAGAAGGCAGGTATAATATCTGCTCTCAAAATTATAGGCACCTAGTGAGGAAGATCAGGAATAAAGTATAAATTCATATGATTTCACACAGAAATGACTGTTTTGAAGGAAATTTAGCAGGGTCAAGTGGAGCTTAGTGTGAGACAGGGAGTAGACAGGAGAGGCCTCTTGGAGAAGTTGTTTTTACCCAAACCCTCACTGTCAGGGATGCAGCCCGGGAAGTTTTCCAGACAAAGGAAACAAAAGTCAAAAGGATAAGCCTAATGTGCCTATGCAACAGAGTGAAAACCATTGCACCTAGAACAGCACCGTCCAGTAGAGTTTCCTGTGGTGATGGACAGGTTCTAGGTTCTGTATCTGTGCTACGCACTGCAGTAGTCATTGGCCATGTGTGGCTGTGGAGCATTCGACGTGGCTAGTGTGACTGAGGAATTTAGTTTTAGTTGATTTAAAGTTAAATAGCTACGTGTGGCTAATGGCTACCCTAGCGGCTATTGCTGGTCTAGAATGAAATTTATTCCAAGAAGGGATCATGATACGGAATGAATGACCATACACTATCAGGTTTTATACATCATACCAAGGATTTGGGTTTATTCCCAGTGTAGATATAAGCCCCTGGAGAGTTTCAAGCAAGGTCATGATATGATCTGATTTATAGTTTAAAAAAAGTCACCCTGGCTTTAGTGTTTGGAATTGCTGTGAGGGCATAACAGGAATAAGAGAGGTCAGTTAGAGCCTCTTGCATTGACCTGCAAGGATAGGTGAAATCGATTGGATATATTTGGGAAGTGGAGGTGTTAATACTTGCTTGGATTGGATTTCCAAGCATTTTCTTTATATTAGGAGTGGCTCTTGGGTAGATCCTGACCCAGATCTCTAGCTATCTTATTAATTTATTTAATTCCATGCTTTCTGGGATTAAAGACAAAATGGAATACATTTTATTTGATGCTTGTTTCCAAACACAAGTTTTAGAAGGGTAACTTAAAATTATGCTCTGGAGGCCGAGGGTTCTGCTTTACAAGCTAAATAAACTAAGGCCTTCATTTCCTAATTTGCTGAGAAAATGAAGTTAATGAGTATAAATGTCTCTGTTTCTCCCTGTAAAATTTTCTTAAATCTTTTGTTCTCTGGCATAAAATACTATCCAATTTAGCTGTAGTTTCATTATTCAGTTTAATAAGAGTATTTCATAGTGTTCTGCAAGAGAGCGCTTCTTCCATCTTTCATTTTCTCAATTCTTAAAGAGCATGTGACTCCTGCCACTTGAACAGTTTGAGAACTTGAAAAGGCTTGGCAATCAGTGTGCTCGGGAAGGTGTCAGGCACCTTCGAACTTCTGCAAAATAACATCATTGTACAAGACTGATAATAATAACTGCTCTGCAGAGACCTCTTAAATGTATGGTGAGCACATTAAATACTACAAGAATAAGTCATAGGGTAAAAAACTAACACGTTAAAAGAGCATAGAAAACCTAGAAGGCTTGATTCTTGATCCACTCTCCAGTCTATAATCCCACCATGATAAAGGTGTTCCTCCTCTTGAGAAAGGTTGCTGGTCTCAGCCTCCACATCCTCCATAGCCTGCCTTCCTAGGGTCTGACCTACTTCTCTTTGTTGTCCTGGCACATTCAGGTGATGAAGGATTCGGCTCCGGAGCTGAATGTGAGTAGTTCTGAAACAGAGGAGGACAAGGAAGAAGCTAAACCAGATGGAGAAAAAGATCCAGATTTTAATCAAGTACGTGTTGAAGCTGCTTTTCATTGTTATACTTTCTGCTGTTCTTATAGAGCAGCCACTCGAAGCCCCTGGCCATCTCTCTGTACCGTATATGGGATATGGGATATTGGTTCCTTTTTTTTTTTTTTTTTTTTTGAGATGGAGTCTCGCACTATTGCCTGTGCTAGAGTGCAATGGCACTATCTCAGCTCACCGCAACGTCCACCTCCTGGGTTTAAACCATTCTCCTGCCTCAGCCTCTTGAGTAGCTGGGATTATAGGCGCCCACCACCACACCTGGCTAATTTTTTATATTTTTAGTAGAGACAGGGTTTCACTGCGTTGGCCAGGCTGGTCTCGAACTCCTGACCTCGTGATCCGCCCACCTCAGCCTCCCAAAGTGCTGGGATTACAGGCATGAGCCACCGCACCTGGCCTTTTTTTTTTGAGATGAATCCTAGCCTTGTCACCCAGGCTGGAGTACAGTGGCACAATCTCAGCTCGCTGCAACCTCCACCTCCTGGGTTCAAGCGATTCTCCTGCCTCAGCCTCCCAAGTAGCTGGGATTACAGGCACATGCCACCATGCCTGGCTAATTTTTTGTATCTTTAATGGAGACGGGGTTTCACCTAGGCTGGTCTCAAACTCCTGCAGACGTCATGATCCTCCCGCCTTGGCCTTCCAAACTGCTGGGATTATAGGCGTGAGCCACCGCACCCGGCCCATAAATTGTCTTTTGAGAACAGGAAATCGTGGGAATATGGTTGATGTAGGTGGAGATAAGTTTCAGCTTCTCAAAAAGTCAGACCCCCACATTGGAGGATATTTTTTACTTTAAACTCATGGATTTTCTACACAAAGTTTTATTTTTAACAAATGAGTTGTTTGTTTTCTTTCTTGACTACTAAAATAGTGTGGTGAAATTATGGATGGTGTTCTCCCTGAAAGAATGCAAGTGTTATAATAGCCATCTGCAATATCTGTGACAGGGCAGAGGTATCTGGGCTTGTTGGCCTGCCTGCACGTTGATACTTCATTTTTAACATTGATTCAGAGAGTCTGAAAAGCCGTCTTGATTTGTATCTTGTATCTTGATTTGTATCTTGGTGTGCCCAAAATAAATGTTACTTGTGGTTTCCCAACTGGTGTAAAGGGATGTCAGCATTTGTTTTCCATGGCTTATTGGCACTCATAAAATAACCTCAAAACACCTGTGAAGAAGCAAAATCATGCAGTTTGTGACAGTGATCAGCCACTCTTGAAGTTGTCCTTCCCAATCTGTATTTCAGTCAGTCAACACTGGAGGGCCCTTTGCTTCAGTGCTAACCAAATCTGTACACTTGATGAGAATGCAGGTTTTCAGTTTAAAGGGGATATTTTTCTGTAGTAAGTGAGGCCCTTATTAAACTCTGTGTGCATATATACATCTTGTGTTCCTTGGCATAAGGAACAGGGTAAAGAAGGGCAGCAAAGTCATGTCTGCAAACGCTTGTGGAGACATATTAGTTGACTCAGTGCTAATATGTCTCCACAAGCATTTGCAGAGATGACTTTGCTGCCGCCCTTTACCCTGTTCTCAGCTCTGTTTTCATGTCCCCGTCTCTGTGGTGGGGACATCTCTGTGGTCTATACAAGCCATCTTTCGAGCCACATTTGTGCAAACTCGATTGTGTGCTTTTTAGTTGATATATTAAAAGTGTGTGTGTGTGTGTGTGTGTGGCCAGGCACAATGGCTCACGCCTGTAATTCTAGCACTTTGGAAGGCTGGGGCGGGTGGATCACTTGAGGTCAAGAGTTTGACATCAGCCTGGCCAACATAGTGAAACCTGTCTCTACTAAAAATACAAAAAAAATTAGCCGGGCGTGGTGGCAGGCACCTGTAGTCCCAGCTACTCAGGAGGCTGAGGCAGGAGAATGGCATGAACCCAGGAGGCAGAACGTGCAGTGAGCTGAGATCATGCCACTGCACTCCAGCCTGGGTGACAGAGTGAGACTCCGTCTCAAAAAAAATAAAAAAATAAAAATAAAAATACAAAAATTAGACCAGGCGCGGTGGCTCACACCTGTAATTCCAGCACTTTGGGAGGCCGAGGTGGGCGGATCACGAGGTCAGGAGATTGAGACCATCCTGGCTAACACAGTGAAACCCCCGTCTCTACTAAAAATACAAAAAATTAGCCGGGAGTGGTGGCGGGCGCCTGTAGTCCCAGCTACTCAGGAGGCAGAGCTTGCAGTGAACCGTGATCTCACCACTGCACACCAGCCTGGGCAACAGAGCAAGACTCCGCCTCAAAAAAAAAAAAAAATACAAAATACAAAAATTAGGTGTGGTGGTGTGGGCCTGTAATCCCAGGTACTGGGGAGGCTGAGGTAGGAGAATCGCTTCAACCTGGGAGGTGGAGGTTGCAGCAAGCCGAGATTGCGCCACTGCACTCCAGCTTGGGCGACAGAGCGAGACTCCATCTTAAAAAAAAAAAAAAAAAAAAAAAAGAATGCATGTGTGTGTGTGCGCGCGCGTGTGCATGCACATGCATTTGGGTGTATGGGTGTACGTATCCATGCCGATTCAGGACTCCATTCTTTTTTGTCTGTTTGACTGGCAGTACCGTATGTTTTAGTTATTACCACTTGGTAGTATGGCTTAATAATCAGTTGGGAATCAAATTTTTTTATTTTGAGATCAAGTATTGCTCTGTCGTCCAGGCTGGAGTGCAGTGGTGCCATCTCGGTTCACTGCAAGCTCCGCCTCCCAGGTTCACACCATTCTCCTGCCTCAGGCTCCCCAGTAACTGGGACTACAGGCGCCCGCCACCACGCCCAGCTAATTTTTTGTATTTTTTAGTAGAGACGGGGTTTCGCTGTGAAATCCAGGATGGGGGAATCAAATCTTTTATTGCCTGCTGTCACTAATTCTCTGTTCTCTGGTTAACTTTGTAAATTAGTTTGTTAAACTTGACACGATGTTCTTACTGTCTTTAGTTTGTTATTTTAAGCTTTGCTTTTCACCCTAAGAGTTGTTTAGAAAAACCATCTACATTTTCAAGTGATTTAGATTTTAGAAAGCTATCTTTTTTTTGATGGTCTAGTTTTATTCATTGTGGTCATGACCACAGCAATTTTTTCAAAGTGGATGTGGAATCACTCTCCTTAGTTGCGGACGACAACAGATTGCACGTTTATAAATATGATAGAGAATGTTGGGGAACATTGCTTTTTATACTGTAATTATTTTTTATACTTTATAATTTTCTTCTGTCTTCCTTTTCCTTGTTTGGATGTTGTAATACTCTAAAATGTTTTACATTTTGCTTTCTCACAAAAAATTTTTGGCTCACAAAAAATCTCAAGTGTAACCTTCCTCTTTGGAAAAGAAGAGATAGTCCCTGAAAAATGTTCAGCATTTTCAAAATGTCACCCTTCTCATCACATATCTCAGTACATAGATAGCTTCTGTCATTGCTGCTTTAAATCCCTGTAATAAAAAATGATGCATTTATGCTTGTCTTTAGTGGAGATAAACAAATCCCCTTTCCTCTTTTCTCTAAGCTAGATCAACCCAACTCCTTTGACTTCATCTAAAAATTTAGGTTAATAATATACTCGGTATTGGGTATCACTTAGGTAATTGAAAGCCTTCTAAAACCAGTGGGCTGGTTTTTTTGTCAGTTAAGTTGGATTTAAATTCTCCAGATTAAGAAAGAAATAATTCCAGGAAAAGCCTTTAGATCCATTTAAAATCAGAGTTATTAAAAAATCTGTCTGCTTGATGCTCAGGGTTTTTTTTTTTTTGGTTGTGTTTTGTACTTTTAAAATAAAATTATACGTTCATGTAGTTATTTTTCTTTATATTCCTGACTGTAGAATTTGGGTTCAATTTGACCTTTTCTTTTTTTTTTTTGAGACAGAGTCTTGCCCTGTTGCCCAGGCTGGAGTGCAGTGGTGCGATCTCAGCTCACTGCAAGCTCCGCCTCCCGGGTTCACGCCATTCTCCTGCCTCAGCCTCCCAAGTAGCTGGGACTACAGGCGCCCGCCACCATGCCCAGCTAATTTTTTGTATTTTTAGTAGAGACAGGGTTTCACCGTGTTAGCCAGGATGGTCTCAATCTCCAGACCTTGTGATCCGCCTGCCTCAGCCTCTCAAAGTGCTAGGATTACAGGCGTGAGCCACCACGCCCAGCCTGACCTTTACTTTCAACAGTCGAGACTGAGAAAAATGTTTCATCAGCTTTCATTTTATTTTTTTTTTTAACTCACATGTGCACTTAACTTTTTCTCATGAATCTTAGAATCACTCAGTTGCCTATGTAGATTCAGGGCTAGAACCAAACTATCCTCAGGCAGTGTCTTGCTAGTGGTTGGCACCCTGAACAAATGCTCTTCTGTGTTTGGGTCTTGATCACCTTCTGCTTTGTAAACTGTGGAGCCCATGAGTAATGAGTATGTGGCATCTTTGTCTTTAATGACCGCTAAACCGCTCTGCTTATACACGGCTGACACTCAGTGACAACTGTGGAAACCAGAGCCAGGGCCTTGAGGTTACCTCATCCAGATTTAATTAAACCAGATGAAAAGATTTTCTTAAAAATCCTGCTTCTTTTATTCCCTGGCCCGGTTAGCAGAAGAATCTCCCCTGCGCCTCTCACCTCCCCCCCATCCCCCACCGCCCCCACCGGCCACCACCACCACCTTTGGTACAAAAAGCAAAAGAATCTTGATCATTAACCTCTTGATGAGGGATTAATAGGAGTACTGTAGAGGACATTTAGTCCTCATCTATTATTTTTTTCTTGACTGGTACCGCCGCATGTATCATGCACACCCAGGGGCATCCTTTATACAGCACCTTTAGGTAGTCATGGCCATCATGACATTTCCCCTCTAAAAATAAAGACAATGTCCTACCTAATACTAATAATGTGCTCATAAATAAGAAAACTAACGAAAACTCCCTAATGTCCTCTAATACCCATACTCAGATATGTCTTGAACAGTTTTTTCCTCTCAAACCAGTATGTAATCAGGATATGTGTTGTTTGTATCACTTTAGACTTAGAATTTGGAACAGTTACTCTGCCTCCACACCCGCTTTCTTTCCCTTCTTCTTTTTTTGAGACGGAGTTTTGCTCTTGTTGCCCAGGCTGGAGTGCAGTGGTGCAATCTCGGCTCACCACAACCTCTGCCTCCCAGGTTCAAGCGATTCTCCTGCCTTAGCCCCCTAGTAGCTGGGATTACAGGCATGAGCCACCATGCCTGGCTAATTTTGCATTTTTAGTAGAGACAGGGGTTTCTTCACATTAGGCTGGTCTCGAACTCCTGACCTCAGGTCATCTGCCCACCTCAGCCTCCCAGAGTGTTGGGATTACAGGCGTGAGCCACCATGCCCGGCTCTTTGCCTTCTTGACATTGAACTTGGACCAGTTTGATTTCTTTTAGATTGTTCCATGTTCTGTATTTGGCTGATTGCTTCTTTATGTTACTTATTTTAATTTATTATATCCCCTATATTGCAGTTTCTGTAAATTGAAAGGTGGGCATAAATGTTTGATTACATTCCGGTATAACATTTTTGCAAGAATATTTTATGAGTGAGGCTGTATATTTTGCCATTAGGACAAGTGGTAAAGTCTTGTTTTTAGTCAAATTAAGCTTGATTTTTTTATTAATGTTTTATTTTTAAATTCACAGCAGTTTATACTTAGTTTCCATGTCATTCTCAAGAAGAGAAGAAAATGTTTAAAATTCAGGTTGTTCATGAACTAAATTTTGTAATCCTGAAGTTTTTCAGTTTATTATGTTTTTCTGATGTAAGATCTTTTTTATAAAAGAGACAGAGTCTCACTCTGTCAGCAGACTGGAGTCCAGTGGTGCGAATGTAGCTCACTGCAGCCTGGAACTACTGGGCTCAAATGATCCGCCTGCCTCAGCCTCCAAGTAGCTGGGACTACAGGCTCATGCCACCACTCCTGGCTAATTTCTGGTCGAGGTGGGTCTTAATATGTTGCCTAGGCTGGTCTTGAACTCCTGGGATTGTAGGTGTGAGCCCCCTCACCAAACCTTAAATGTCTCTTGTAACAAACATTTAAACTGGTTACATGCACTTAGAGGTATGTATTACTCATTATTTTCTTTTATCAATTATATGTGAGCCTGCCAAGAAAGTCTTGTTAGTCTCTACTCATTGTTTACATTGAATTTCAAATGGTTAAGGGACCAGTAAGTAAACAGCTTTTGTTTACCTGAAAAACTTCATGAGCAAGGGTCACATTATGTTTAATTTCAGTGCTTTCTTCATTTCCAATCTTCATTATAGAGCAATGGTGGAACAAAGCGGCAAAAGATATCCCATCAAAATTATATAGCCTATCAAAAACAAGTTATTCGCCGAAGTATGCGACATAGAAAAGTTCGTGGTGAGAAAGCACTTCTCGTTTCTGCTAATCAGACGTTAAAAGAATTGAAAATTCAGGTGAGGAAAACATTTGTTCAAGTTTGCTCTGGACTTAAGAAGGCCTTTATGAATTCCTGCTTTCCACCTGTATTTACATATATGTATGTATCTGTGCTTTTTCCAAAAGACTTAAAGTTTTCAAAATAGCCAAAAATCTTTTTGTGAAGATGAAAGTGAATTTTGGATTCTGGAAACTTGGGCTGGTTCTGCAATAGCTTTCCAATAATGAGAAACATTGAGAACCACTTAATTTGTCACATGTCAAGGTTGTGCCAGGGTAACTGTTCTCTCACTTTATTGTGCTGTATGCTTTTCTTTGACCACTTAATAGGTATCGGTGCCTGTTACCAGGAACTGCTGTGAAATTTAATGGGAGATAAAAGGCAGCTTATTATTAGCGATTAGTGTTTGCTTATTCACTAGGCTGTCACAGTATTTTTGGTGGCAGATAAATCTGTTTGATAGAGGGTTTTTTTTGTTGTTTTGTGGTTTTTTTTTTGTGAGACGGAGCCTCACTCTATCGCCCAGGCTGGAGTGCAGTGGTGCTGTCTTGGCTCACTGCAACTTCCGCCTCCCAGGTTCAAGCGGTTCTCTGCCTCAGCCTCCTGAGTAGCTGGGATTACAGGTCCGTGCCACCACACCCAGCCAATTTTTGTATTTTTAGTAGAGACAGGGTTTCACCATCTTGGCCAGGCTGGTCTTAAACTCCTTACCTCGTTTTCCACCCGCCTCAGCCTCCCAAAGTGCTGAGATTACAGGTGTGAGCCACCGCGCCCGGCCTTGAAAGAGTTTTAAAATTATCTTTACCTTTCTTTATCCAGTGATGTGTTCCAAATTGTGATATAGATTTATTTTAGATATGTCCTCTCCATCCCCCCCAAAGCATGCATTGCTTTACAAATCAGTTCCACGGCTGTAGTGCAGGCATTATGAAATGGTTTCATGATACTGTTATTTCTTTGTATCGATACTGAAGTACTATAAATAAGCATTCCAGTGGTAAATCTCAAACCCTAGGCAGAAGGAACTGATAAATTCAAGATGTCCATGAAAAAATCTGGCCCCTAATCTGTTTCAGTCACTGATAGATATCCAAAAAGTTGACCAAATTTCCTCCTTTGCTACTTTTATGTGGCATAGTTTACTGGTTACACATTTTTCTTGTTGCTGATATTTATCATTGTAACTGAGGCAAAAGTACAGGCCTCCTTTGAGGGTGTTATGTATTCCAGATTGTCCTAACAACAGTATTTCCCTTGGTTGAACCCATGGCTCTGAAAATAAGTGTGTTGGCATAATATCTTTACTCTGTTATTGTACCTTTTACATCTAAGAAACCTTGTTTCTATCACTGGCTTTCTGCCTGTCATTGGGAAACTTCAAACATTCAAAACCTTTAAATTACAGAAAGAGCCCCTGTGCATAAAGACATTTTTTAAAGCCTGTGCTGCTTTTATTATGGACTACAATTTTTGAAGAATAAACCAGAAGTCAGCAGAATTAACCCTTCCATCTGAGAGCATGTACCTGCCCGAAGATGGCAGCTGTTCACACAGCCCCCAGAGGTGCTCTTCCTGAATGGCTCTCTCATCTCCCACTCTTGCTTCAGGGACCACTGTGGGCCAAACAGAGTCAAAGAAAAGGCAGTGGAAGGTCTTTCCCCTCACTACATAGTGGTGGGAGCTTGTAAAGCTTCAACTAGATGTGAGCCTATTTGCCTGGCAGTGTGGATAGCATCAGAGTTTATAAGGTTTGCTTGAAACGTTACAAACCTTGCTGTGTCTAATCAGTAATTCATCCACCTTTGATCCCATGAGGTTAATGAAGTACAATTTGTTCATCTCCTTTCTCAAAAGATGTGCAGTGTTTAGTTGTATTATTTATTTCATTTTCCCATAGATAGATCTTTAGTGGGTGGGTGGTATTGCCTGCCTGAGAAAGTAGAATATTTTGGCACAGAGGTGAAATGGCTGGCAGCTGAGGCGATTGCTTCTGTATTTTCTTTTTTCAGCCCCACACACCATCACAAGCAGAGGAGAGCCATTCCCTGATAGCAACAGAGTTTTCATGGCTCCTGTTAAGCTCCATAGACCAGGAATGGCACATCTACTTGTTAAGCAGACCTGTATCATGTTCTTTATACTCAAGCATTCTCCTAGCACTTAGAGTTTAAGGATTATTTTACTGTAGGCCTCCCTGCCTCGGTTGGCCTGTTCCATCTTCCCACTAGAAGCATGTGTTCATCTTTCATATTGACTCTTCTGTGAAACCTGTCTTGGCTCCTTTCATGGAACTGACTGTCCCCCTGTGCTCGCTATATCCTGCACATACCTTCTGCTACCATCCTAACAACTTTGTTTTGACCTCACTCCTGGGAACCCCTCCAGGGCGGGATTATTCACTTTTGTATTATCAACACCTAGAACAGTACTTGACACACGGTAGCTTCTTAATAAATGCTTCATTAGTTGTTGACGGCGTCTCAATGTCCTTGTCCGTTCTCAGAATATAATATGTGAACGTCAGCCCCTCAGTTGTGGCACTTGTGTGGTATTTGCTATTTGTCCAGTTTTATAGGGTAGTACAAAACACTTAGCATTTAGGGGCATGAACAAGCATTTCTACAGTCCAGCAGCTGTGACATTATCCATGTTAAGTTATAGCATCACACACATCCACCGTAGCTCTGCTCGATCTTCATGGTTCCGGAACATTTGCTGGTGTAGGGCTGGATATGCCTGTGCTTGATGTTTGCATGCTGAGCTGGCTTGGATAGAACTGTCCTGTCAGTACTCCTGCTTATTGCTTCATGAAGACCATTGATGATGCCAGTGCACTTTTCATTGCTAGCCACAGATCTCTGGCTAGTCCATCCCTGCCTGCTTTTCGGGCCCTAATGTTCTTTTGAAAAATCCAGGTAAGATTCTGTCCCAGCAGTTAGGGAGGAGGCCAGTGCTGTTATCCTTGTTCTTATTTGTCTTTGGTGCCATTATTAAAATCACTTTTCTGGTCCCCATCACCCTGGCCTGTCAAGCTCTTGGGCCCTGTTACACACACAGTTCAGGGTTGATTTGTGAGGCTCATTTTGTCTTTCCACATCCAAAGAATAGAGTGCAGGAAAGGGCAGAATGGTTTTCCCATGACATCATGGGTGTTGGTGTAATATAAGATACATGTAAAGCATGCATTTTATGGGTAAGTTAAAAAGCATACTAATATGAATATTCTTGAACTTGTCTACTGAGTTAAGAATTAAAACAGTGTCATTGAAGGTTACCTGTGTTTGCCTCTCTGAGCCCAACTTCTACTTGCCCTCCAGAGGTAAACGTGACCCAGAAATGATAAAATTTAAAAAACAAACCTTTCGGAATTTGTAAAAACATTTAAATATTATGTATACCAGTATTTTGGAATGTATGTATGATTTATTTTTGAGACAATGTCTTGCTCTTTCACCCAGGCTGGAGTGCAGTGGTGTAATCTCGGCTTACTGCAACCTCTGCTTCCCGGGTTCAAGTGATTCTCCTGCCTCAGCCTCCCAAGTAGCTAGGATTAAAGGTGCATGGCACTACTCCCATCTAATTTTTGTATTTTTAGTAGAGATAGGGTTTTGCCATGTTGGCCAGGCTGGTCTTGAACTCCTGACCTCAGGTGATCCACCTGCCTCAGCCTCCCAAAGTGCTGATATTACAAGCATGAGCCACCACACTCATCTGGAATGTATTTAATTTTTTTTTTTTTTTTTTTTTTTTGAGATGGGAGTTTTGCTCTTGTCGTACAGGCTGGAGTGCAATGGCGCGATCTCAGCTCACCACAACCTCCATCTCCTGGGTTCAAGCAATTCTCTGGCCTCAGCCTCTTGAGTAGCTGAGATTACAGGCATGCGCCACCACGCCCAGCTAATTTTGTATTTTTAGTAGAGACGGGGTTTCACCATGTTAGGCTGGTCTCAAACTCCTGACCTCAGGTGATCCATCCGCCTCGGCCTCCCAAAGTGTTGGGATTACAGGCGTGAGCCACTGCACCCAGCCGTATTTAATTTTTAACACTTGGCCAGAACTGGGGTGGGGCATACAGTGCCTACCCTTGAGAAATTCATATTTTGCTTCCTAGAGACAAAACTCAGTCTAAGAATATGTGACAGTTCCAAAGTCTGAATTATATACCCCAGGCCATTTGCTAAAGGAATAAGAACAAAAGAGAGAATTTAAAGATGGTTTTAAGAAAGAATTTTGGGCCAGGTGCAGTGGCTCATGCCTGTAATCTTTGCACTTCGGGAGGCTAAGCTGGGAGGATTGCTTGAGTCTAAGAGTTTGAGACCAGCCTGGGCAACATAGCAAGACCTCATGTCTACAAAAAAAAAAAAAAAAAAAATCAGCCAGATATGGTGGCACATATCTGTAGTCTCAGCTACTCAGAAGGCTTAGGTGGGAAGATCCCTTGAGCCTGGGAGTTCAAGGCTGCAATGAGCCATGATCACGCCACTGCACTCCAGCCTGGGTGACAGAGTGAGACCCTGTCTCAACCAAAAAAAAAAAAAAAAGAAAAGAAAGAATTTGGACTTGTTGATGAAAGGATATGGGGCCTAGGAAAGATCAGGTGACAGTGATGACCTTGCCCAAGCCTCAGAGTAGCCATCAGCCCAGCCCCACTTTTTACTCATTTTATTTCCCCACACCTCCATCCTTGGAAGCTGGTAAGGTAAGGAACAAGCGCATCTATATGTGTAATTGTTTCCTAATACTCTACCAGACCTCTTAAGGATGTTCCTGGATATATAGGGACGATAGCCTCAGTAGGAGTATAACAAGTAGGCTGACTGTAAGCAATAGTGGTTTTGTACTCTGAAGCCTTTTTGTTTTTTTTTTAAGAATCCTTGCATAATTTATTTAAATAGGGTATAAGTCTTAGCATTTTGCATTATATGGACTTTGTCTCTTTTATATTGGCACAGATCATGCATGCATTTTCAGTTGCTCCTTTTGACCAGAATTTGTCGATCGATGGAAAGATTTTAAGTGATGACTGTGCCACCCTAGGCACCCTTGGCGTCATTCCTGAATCTGTCATTTTATTGAAGGTAAGTAAACAGCTCCTTAGCTGAAGAACTCAAGGTTTTACATGTTACATAACTATGTGTAAACTGTGTGAAATGGTGGTTAAAGAATGCCTTGGGTCTTTAGCAGAGGGTAGTGGTAAATGACTGCTATGGGTTTTTGCAGCTCAGCCCAGCTCTGGCTGAGCCCCAGGAGACTTAGAGGAGGTCAGGACATCATCATATCTTGTTCTTGTGTGTTATAGTAGGTGATGTTACGCCACAGCATCAGCAACTGCCAGTACCCTGAGAAGGTGAAAGTGAAGGCTTTCCTTGGCCTTTCCTGGATCTCCTAGATCAGTTTCTATGCCTTTGTGGGATCAGGGTACATCATTACTTTCCTGTTCCCTGGTAGGGCAGGGCAGTGGTATAAATCCCACTCACCCAACTGCTAAGCTCCACACCTGATTTTTCCCGTTTGATTTTCTGTCACAAGGGCCCCCATTCTTCTCCAGATACAGATCTAGTTTTCATTCCCCTCAGACTGGGAGGAAGGGAGTGATATTGGGTTGTGGCCCTCTGAACACTGAGGATTTACTGTCATTCCAAAGGGGAAAGCTGAGTGATCTGGTCTCAGGTCACAAAGTTTCTGTGGTGTCCCCTCCCTCCAACCCCCCCCGCCCAGCTTTTTTTTTTTTTTTTTTTCCTTTTTTTGGACTAGATGGATCTGTTCTTAAAACCACACTAATGATACTGATGTCTGCAACTTAATTTGAAATGCTGCCCCCACAGAAAAAAAAAAGCAAAAAATAGGTAGAAGATAGACTTGTGACCGGTGCAAATAGTAACTTATTTTATACTTTAAAATCTATCTCTGCTGAGATTTTCATAGTTTTTCTTAGTTAAAAGTAGATTCGGCCTCCTCTGTAACCTTTTCTCTAACTTCCAGTTCAGCAGAATTCCTTAACCATACATCATAGTATTAAAGTATCTCCTCTTTTCCTTTTGGTTCAAAAGTGCTAGCCAGCCAAGCTAGGAAACAAGGGTTAAAACACGAGGTTCTGTCACAACAGTCAAAATACACGACTTAATGGGATTCTATCCAAGCATGGAAATTGGTTTTGGATTTAGTGGATGTGGAAAGTAGGGGCTTCTTTTTTTTTTTTTTTTTTTTTTTTTTTTGAGATGGAGTCTTGCTGTGTTGCCCAGGCTGGAGTGCAGTGGCACAATCTCGGCTCACTGCAACCTCTGCCTCCCAGGTTCAAGCAGTTCTCTTGCCTCGGCCTCCCGAGTATCTGGGATTACAGGCGTGTGCCACCACACCCGGCCAATTTTTTGTATTTTTAGTAGAGACAGGGTTTCACCATGTTGGCCAGGCTGGTCTTGAACTCCTGACCTCAGGTGATCTGCCCGCCTCACCTCCCAAAGTGCTGGGATTACACGCGTGAGCCACTGCACCAGGCCTCAGTGACTTTTCTTTGACAGTGTCTTTTCTTTGACAGTGTCTTAGAAGCCCCTACTTTCACTGGGCGCGGTGGCTCACGCCTGTAATTCCAACACTTTGGGAGGTTGAGGTGGGCGGATCACGAGGTCAGGAGTTCGAGACCAGCGTGGCCAGCATGGTGAAACCCCATCTCTACTAAAAATACAAGAAAATTCGCCAAGCGTGGTGGTGGGCACCTGTGATCCCAGCTACTTGGGAGGCTGAGACAGGAGAATGGTGTGAACTCGGGAGGTGGAGGTTGCAGTGAGCCGAGATCGCACCACTGCACTCCAGCTTGGGCAACAGAGGGAGACTCCGTCTCAAAAAGAAAGAAAAGTCATTGAACCAGCCTCATTTGCCCAATTCTGCCCTCCCTAAGGGCCTAACTTAGTTGCTTCCCATTGCCTCTTTTGTTTCTTCTTGACCAAAAGAATCCCTACTGTGCCAAATACCACCACATCGTGTGGTAGAATCATTGTTCAGGTTTTTTATTTTGAACTGTGAAATGTATACTTTTCAAACCTTGGAGCCCCAGTTCTGGTGTGATAAAGTTAGGCCCTGGAATGATGAGGCAGACCCCTGTCTACCCCATCCATGCACACACACCCCTCATCCCACCACCTAACCCCTCCCTCTGTTTAACATTCTGCATTTCCTGGAAGTATAGGTTCTTTGAAATGGTTTTGAAAACACATTGAGTTGCTAGATCCTGATGATCCTGTCTGAAGTCCTAAAACAGCCTGTATTGTTGAACGGTTTGTACTTCACATGGGCAGCTAGAGTCTGTACTGGTCATTGGCCTCATTATCCGTGCAGCTAACCTCATCATAAGCTCAGATATCATAAGCTTCCTCCTAAAAAGGAAATGGGTATCTTGTTCTTGCTGGTGAAGTGGGACAAAAGTATAATTTTAACCTGATTGGTATTCTGAGAGGACCAGTCTAACTTTTTATTTGTACCCCTCACTGCGACTACC
The DNA here is from genome assembly GCF_028878055.3 of Symphalangus syndactylus. Taxonomy (NCBI): domain Eukaryota; kingdom Metazoa; phylum Chordata; class Mammalia; order Primates; family Hylobatidae; genus Symphalangus; species Symphalangus syndactylus. The sequence continues at coordinate 15,835,476 of NC_072444.2, forward strand.
AGTATCTTAGCTCACATTGGTTTAAACAGTCTTTAGTAACCCCAGGGTGTCTAAACATTTCCATGTCTAAAGGTGTCTTTAAGAATGGGAAAATAGTCCCCTCTGCCTTTCCTCTTCACACACGGTATACCATTTCTGAGGTGTTGACTCTAGACCCATAGCCAGCAGGGCATCCACTGTTAAACCTGGACACCGCTGGCTGTGGCTCAAACTGAGTTCTCTACCGGACAGTGTGTTTGTGTCTTGTAGCAGTATCAGTAGTTGAATCATGGGCCATACTTCAAATTTCAGGCTCCCACTCCCTTGTGGTTTTGAATTGTCTTCATTTGTTTTCTAGGCTGATGAACCAATTGCAGATTATGCTGCAATGGATGATGTCATGCAAGGTAAAGATGAATTTGTTTTAGGAATCTGCTGATTAGGTGTTAGACGGAGGTGGGATTTTAGATATTGAAGCTTTAGTGTACAATGCTTTTACTTTGAACCTTGAAAAAAGCTTCCACGTGTTGTTACAGTAGAATACATTGTCTTAAAAGATCATAGAAAGGAGGGAAAGATATCTACAAAAACTTGGAAAGCTAACCTGAGGAAATTGAAATAAATGTGAGCTCTGCCTATGGAGGAAGTCAACAAGAAGCAAAGATAAGTCAAATTGCAGTGCCCCAGACAGGCACACACAAATTAGAGGCCAGGTACCTCTGAAGGTGGGAATGAATTGTGAGCCTAAAAACAAGACAACACGATACTTGTTTGGAAAACTGTATAAGAAGCAGTTAGACAACTCCCTACCCTTCACATCCTTGTCACTTCCCTATCTCCACCTGGACCTCAGATGGGCACCCAGAATTACGTGTTTCCACACTTGGAAAAATTAAACTAGAAAGGTGGGAACGAAGCCTATACCAAATAGGAGACCATCTCTTAGCCCTTTGCTCAAATTTGGGCAGCCCATTACTTACCCTCCTCCAGGTGGGAAAGGATTTCTCTCCAGGGAAAATAGTCAAGAAAATAACCAATGGATGTAAAAAGTCTGGTTCTGTATGATCAAGTGAGATTTCTCCCAGGCGTGCAAGGATGGTTCAACATATGCAAATCAATACATCACATCAGCAGAATGAAAGACAAAAATCATATGATCATCTTAATAGACAAAAAGCATTTGATAAAATTCAACATCCCTTCATGGTAAAAACTCTCAACAAATTAAGTACAGAAGGAACATACCTCAATATAATAAAGGCCATATGTGAGAAACCCACAGCTGACATCATACCTAATGGCAAAAAGCTTAAAGCCTTTCCTCTAAGAACTGAAATAGACAAGGAGAGCCATTTTCACCACTCTTATTCAACATAGTATTGGAAGTCCTAGCAAGAGCAATTAGGTAATATAAATAAGTAAAAAGCATGCAAAATTGGAAAAGAGGAAGTCAAATGGTCCCTCTTTGCAAATGACATGCTTTTAAAACAAAAACAAAAACAAAAAAAACCAGAGTCTCTGTTGCCGAGGCTGGAGTGCAGTGGCACCATCTCAGCTCACTGCAACCACCACTTCTGGGTTCAAGCAATTCTTGTGCCTCAGACTCCTGAGTAACTGGGACTACAGGCACGTGCCATGACACCCAGCTAATTTTTGTATTTTTACTAGAGATGAGGATTTCCCATATTGGCCAGGCTGGTCCCGAACTCCTGGCCCCCTGTGATCCGGCCACCTGGGCCTCCCAAAATGCTATGATTACAGACATGAGCCACCATGCCAGGCTGACATGATCTTATATATGTAGAAAAACCTAAAGACGCCACCAAAACACTCTTACGACAACTGATAAACATTCAGTAAAATTGCAGAATACAAAAATCAGTGTACAAAGTGAGTTTCTGTAGTGTAGTGATTATCATGTTCGCCTAACAAAAATCAACATACAAAAATTAGCAGCATTACTATACACCAATAAGAACCAGCCGAAAAAGAAATCAAGAAAGCAGCTGGGCGCAGTGGCTCATGCCTGTAATCCTAGCACTTTGGGAGGGCGAGGCAAGTGGAGCAGTTGAAGTCAGGAGTTCGTGACCAGCCTGGCCAACATGGCGAAACCCCGTCTCTACTAAAATTACAAAAATTAGCCAGCGTGGTAGCGCATGCTGTAATCCCAGTTACTAGGGAGGCTGAGGCAGGAGAATTGCTTGAACCCAGCAGGTGCAGTGAGCCAAGATCGCAGCACTGCACTCTCTAGCCTGGATGACAGAGAGACTCCATCTCAAAAAAAAAAAAAAAAAAAAAAAAAAGAAAACAATTCCAATAATAATAGCTACAAAAAAAGTAAGATTAAATACCTAGGAATAAATTTAACAGAGAAGGTGAAAGACCTCTCTCTATAAGGAAAACTACAAAACACTAATGTAAGAAATTGAAAGACACAAACAAATGGAAAGACATCCTGTGCTCATGGATCAGAATTAATATTGTTAAAATGACCATATTACCCAAAATAACCTGCAGATTAAATGCAATTCCTGTCCAAATACCAATGACATTCCTCACAGAAATAGAAAAACACAATCCTAAAATTCGTATGGAACCACAAAAGACCCTGAATAGCCAAATCAATCCTCAGCAAAAAGAACAAAGCTGGAGGCATCATGCTACCGGTTTCAAAATACACTACAAAGCTATGGTAACCTAAACAGCATGGTATTGGTATAAAAACATAGGACAATGGAACAGAATAAAGAACCCAAAAATAAATTCATGTATTTACAGCTAACTAATTTATGACAAAGGCACCAAGAACATACACTGGGGAAAGGGCACCCTCTTCACTAAATTTTGCTGGGAAAACTGGATATCCATATACAGAAAAATGAGACTAGACCTCTGTCTCTCACTATATATTAAAATCAACTCAAAATGGATTAAAGACTTAAATGTAAGACTTGAAACTATGAAATTGCTAGAATTCAATATGGGGGAAATGCTGTCAAACATTGGTCTAGACAGAGATTTTAGCTGAGACCTCAAAGCACAGAGAACAAAACCAAAAATAACCAAATGGACTATGTTAAACTAAAAAGCTTCTGCACAGCAAAGGAAATAATGAGAAGAGTTGAAGAGACAACCTGTAGAATGGGAGAAAATATAATCTCATTAAACAGTAAGCAAAAGACCTGAATAGACATTTCTCAAAAGAAGACATAAACATGGCCAACAGGTGTATGAAAGATGCTCAGCATCGTCAGGGAAATGCAAATCAAAATCACAGTGAGATACCATCTTATCAGTTAGCATGGCTATTATCAAAAAGACAATAACATGTAGCTAGGATGCAGAGAAAAGGGAATTCTTACACACTTTTGGTAGGAATGTAAATTAGTACAGCCATTATGGAAAACAGTATGGAAGTTTCTCAAAAAACTAAAAATATAACTACCATATGATCCAGCAATCCCACTAGTGGTATTTATCCAAAGGAAAAGAAATCAGTATATCAAAAGGATATCTGCACTCTCATGTTTATTGCAGCACTGTTCACAACAGCCAAGGTATGGAATCAACCTACATGTCCATCAGTAGATGCATTGATATGTTATGTTTATATGTAGACATACAATGGGATACTATTATTCAGCCATTAAAAAAATGAAATCGGCCAGGCCCGGTGGCTCACGCTTGTAATCCCAGCACTGTGGGAAGCTGAGGCGGGCGGATCACGAGGTCAGGAGATCGAGACCACGGTGAAACCCCGTCTCTACTAAAAATACAAAAAAATTAGCCGGGCGTGGTGGCAGGCGCCTGTAGTCCCAGCTACTTGGAGAGGCTGAGGCAGGAGAATGGCGTGAACCCGGGAGGCGGAGCTTGCAGTGAGCCGAGATTGCACCGCTGCACTCCAGCCTGGGTGACAGAGCGAGACTCCGTCTCAAAAAAAAAAAAAAAAAAAAAAAATGAAATCCTGTCATTTGCAGCAACATGGGTGGAACTGGAGGACATTACGTTAAGTGAAATAAGCCAGGCTCAGAAAGACAATACTGTATTTTCTCACTCATACATAGGAGCTAAAAAAGCTGATCTTTTGGCTGTAGAATGATAGTTATGAGTGGATGGGAAAGGGGCCATATGAAGGGAGGTTGGTTAATGGGTACAAATATACAATTTGATAGAAAGAATTAAGTTCTGTATTCAGTAGCACAGTAGGGTGATATGTTGTATATTTCAAAAGAGCTAGAAGAAAAGATAATGCACTGTTCCCAACACAAAGAAGTGATAGGCCGGGCACAGTGGATCACTTGAACCCAAGAGTTCAGGACCAACCTGGGCAACATAGTGAGACCCTGTTTCTACTACAAATTTAAAAAAATAGCCAGGCATGGTGGCTCGCACCTGTGGTCTCACATACTTGGGAGGCTGAGGTGGGTGGATTGCTTTAGCCTGGGAGTTGGAGGCTGTAGTGAGCTGTGATCATGCCACTACACTCAAGCCTGGGTGACAGATTGAGACCCTGTCTTAAAAAAGAAGAAATAATATTCAAGGTGATGGATATACTAAATACCCTGATGTGATCATTATACACTGTATGCATGTATCAAAATATCACCTATTCCCCATAAATATGTACAAATATTATGTTTGGTTTTTATTTTTTATTTTTTTGACATGGAGTCTCGTTCCTGGGTTCAAGCGATTCTTCGGCCTCAGCCTCCCAAATAGCTGGGACTGCAGGCACCTGCCACCATGCCCAGCTAATTTTTGTATTTTTAGTAGGGACAGGGTTTCACTATGTTGCTCAGGCTGCTCTGGAACTCCTGACCTCATGATCCGCCTGCCTTGGCCTCCCAACGTGCTGAGATTACAGGCATGAGCTACTGCGCCTGGCCCAGAAATCTTTTTAGTACCTCATACCTAGGTGGATATGAGCAGCCAGATAGTTGAGGAATGAGAGCCTGGGACCAAGGTATGTCGAGGAAATAGCATAGGAAGCATAAGAAAGCTGGAAAATAACCTATAAATAATGGCAAAAAAAAAAAAAGCAAACAATAGGAAGAGAAACTATATAAAAGGAACATTTGGAGCATAGAAAAGAGTTCATGGAAATGTAAAAAATGATTGTACCCTGGGTTTGATGTAGTAAGTAAAAAACTAATGGTAAGAGGGTCATGAAAGCATCTAGAAGTAGGAGGGAAAGCCAGTCAGATTCACAGGATGAAGTCAGGAAGACGAGATAATCGAGCAGTGCCCACAAGATCCTGAGGGAAAGCGAGTTCCAATCTAGAAGCCTGTAACCCTCACATCTGATGGCCCCTTGAGCATATTCAAGGCCTCAAAAGATTGATCTGTCATGCACCATCTGCCATGATACTGTGTGAGGATGTGTTCTTCTTAAACATTAAATCAAGAAAGAAATCAACAGTGGACCCAGTAAATAGGGGATCAGCCTACGATAAGATGCCCTAGAAGATGGTGAAGGGAAGTCTCAGAACTGCTGTTCTTCAGCAGGCAGCGAAGACACCTGATCCATATTGGAGTGGTAGGATGCGAGCTTCAGGAAGGGATGCCACAAGGAAAAGTGGAAGGGATGATGACTGTCTTCAAGAGGTTACAGGTCTTTAAGAATTTACACGTGAATTGGAGATAAATAAGAAATGAAGCTCATCGGTAATTCAGTAGTTACCACATCAGTAATTCAGTAGTTACCAAGCCCAGAAAGACCAAGTCATACCACGTAGTATTGACCAGTATTAATGGCGTAAAAAGTAATGCCAGCGCTGGAGACTGGCTTAACAACAACAAACACCACTTCATCAGGAGGATGGGTCAGGGGTGGGTGCTATGTAAGCGGTAAAACAGCTGTTTGTATCCCTCACTGAATAATTTACTAGATTTTATCTAAAATTATGAAGTAGGCCAGGCACGATGGCCCACTCCTGTAATCCCATCACTTTGGGAGGCCATGGTGGGCAGATCACTTGAGGTCAAGAGTTCCAGACCAGCCTGGCCAACGTGGTGAAACCCTGTCTCTACTACAAATACAAAAATTAGCCAGGCGTGGTGGCGGGCGCCTGTAATCCCAGCTACTTGGGAGGCTGAGGCCGGAGAATTGCTTGAACCCAGGAAGCAGAGGTTGCAGTGAGCCGAGATCATGCCACTGCACTCCAGCCTGAGTGACAGAGCTAGACTCCCTCTCAAAAAAATAAATAAATAAATAAATAAAATTATGAAAAGCATGTTATTTAGAAATAGGCTAAATACCAGAAGAAGCTGCTATGTGAGTCAAAAGTGACTTCTTCCAGAACTTAGGAATGGGAGGAGGAAGGGGAGAGACACATCTCTGGAGGAGTCAGTTACATGGCTTCCCCCCAGGCCACTCCTAGAGTCGTGCACAAGGTGTGCCCTAGTTACAAACCTTGTCCTGTCAGTATTTGACTTTTTAAATGATGCATACGTATTGCTTTGATAAAAACAGAAACAAAGATTGTTCTGAGATTAATAACATCCGTTAACTTCAAAGATGATTATTACAGGTGACTAAGGTAATCAGAAGTTATTTTAAACTTTTGTCTTTAAGCATTGAAGTGATCTTATTACTGTCTGTCACGACAATCTTTTCAATTTGGAATTATTTTTTTTTCTTTTTTTCAGTTTGTATGCCAGAAGAAGGGTTTAAAGGTAAGTTACATTTGTCATGTTTTGTTCATGAATGTCAGAGTCATCCTGTAATTTTCTGTTAAAGCGAAGGCTATAATTTGATTTTAAATTTTAATCCAATCTGAGTCTCATGACTGAAATTAATTTTAGTTAAATGCATTTCTTACTCAAGCTTCTTCATTATCTTTTTCAACACTCAGGCCTCAGATGGGGCCTCAGCTGGGGCCTGTGTGTTAGAACTGTTTCTTGCTGGATGTCCATTTGGCCTTCCCTTTCTCGTTTTATGGGAGGTTGGGAAATTAGCTAGTGGCATTTCAAGATTTATTTTTAACCTTTTCCCAGTTCTTCCTATCAAGTTCCCTCCTAGAGCAAAACAGTTTGTGTGTAACTATTAAGAATTAGTGGTACAAGAATTTGTCAGGTTTTATCAGGTCCAGTGAAAAGATTTAATTAATCACTTAGCATTAAGGCATTTGTTGGATTATTACTTGAAGAGGAGACACGGTGGTGCTCGTACTACATCTGGGCCATGTAGTTGTGCACACTGATAATATTCAAGAAGTCATCAAATACAGACCTCTGACGTTTTCGGATTTTCCTGTTGCTGTCTTGGTTCTTTGTGAGCCGCTCCAGAAGCCCCCTGGCAGATTGTGATTTTGCTAAGGAATGACTTTGAATCACATACCAGGTATTCCTTGCTAAAGCAAATGAGAGACAAATCTACCGGCCAAAATAAAGTCTTCCTCTTGCTGCAGCTTTGTTGTCTGCATGTTACCCCACTACAAAGGGACTCCTGATGGGGTCAAAACAAAGCAAAAAATGTCTTTATGAAAAATGGTTATTGGCCGGGCATGGTGGCTCACGCCTGTAATCCCAGCACTTTGGGAGGTCGAGATGGGTGGGTCACTTGAGGTCAGGAGTTCGAGACCAGTCTGGCCAACATGGTGAAACCCCATCTCTACTAAAAATACAAAAATTAGCCGGGCGTGGTGACGCACACCTGTAATCTCAGCTACTTGGGAGGCTGAGGCAGGAGAATTGCTTGAACCTGGGAGATGAAGGTTGCAGTGAGCCAGGATTGCACCACTGCATTCTAGCCTGGGCGACGAGTGAAACTGTCTCAAAAAAGAAAAATGGTCATTAAAGGAAAGAATCAATAAAATCTGGTTAGTTTGTGTGAAGATACACTTAGGAAGCACATGGCTTTCAACAGAAATGTGATTTAGCGGAGAGCCTGGAGTCTGCTGGTATTTTGTCTTATCCTCCCACACCAAGGTGCTGCTGTGTTCATTTATTAAACTGGATGCTCCCTGTTGATGATGTGTTCTTGGTAAATGGAATCCATGAACTTTTAATCTGTAGTTCACAACTATCCCTCCACGTGTGTTTCTTTTCCCAGGTACTGGTCTTCTTGGACATTAATCTTTGAATACTTGCTGACTGCTAAGAAATGACCAGAGGGGAAGAGGAGTTTGACATGTTAGGGCATTAAAGCAAAGGTGGATTTAAGAATTAAACCATTACATGCCCCTTCCAAAAGGCAGAAATCCATTCAAACGTGACTGTCCCAAATGCCTTATGTCAAATAAAGCAGATTGCACTGATGGACATCAGACTTGAAGGAAATGCTTCCAATTTTATATTTAAGGGGGGTGGTGGGTGGGAGGGGGCAAGTAAAGATGGAACAAGTTTAGTAGCAGTAATAGTAAATCATGTTTACATATGAGATTTATAGTTGTGGGAGGGGAATAAAGTTCTGTTATATTTCCTTGCTCGAATTTCATACCAGATGCGTTGGTCCATAAAGGATTGTATCAAGTAGATGGGACAACATTCTGCTCTGAACGAAAAGTAATTTTAGAGACATAACCTGCTTACCAATGCCTGTCTTTGATTCATATTCTACTTTCAATAAAGCATGAAAGTGAAGAACTTGTCCTAAGTGTGGAAAAGTGTCTTCAGATTTAGACTCTTCTCCATGTCAGCTGTAGCGCCACCCGCCTTACACCTGCCCGGCCGTCTGTCTCTTGATATTGGGTAAAGGAGGGGGCACCTGCATGTCTTCTGCAATGAGCAAGGAATTATGTCTCATTTTTTGACTTCAGAGGCTTTTTGCTTTGGTGCATTTCAGAAAGGATGGGGAACATTTATTATGTGTGAAAGCATCCTCTTCCGGTTTTACTGTTATTCAAAAGTGGGAAATGTACCTGGCACGTTTGAAAATAAAAAATCTGACCACCTATCAGAAGAGTAAATCAGACTGAAGTACATTTGGATAACACAAGGTTTCTTTTTTTTTTTTTTGAGACGGAGTCTCGCTCTGTCGCCCAGGCTGGAGTGCAGTGGCGCAATCTCGGCTCACTGCAAGCTCCGCCTCCCGGATTCACGCCATTCTGCCTCAGCCTCCCGAGTAGCTGGGATTACAGGCACCGGCTAATTTTTTGTATTTTTAGTAGAGACAGGGTTTCACCATGTTAGCCAGGATGGTCTTGATCTCCTGACCTCGTGATCCACCCGCCTCGGCCTCCCAAAGTGCTGGGATTACAGGCGTGAGCCACCGCGCCCGGCCAAACACAAGGTTTCTATAAAATTTATTCTTCTATCATTCATGTCACTGTTTCTGGGACCTTAGTTCTCTTTTTGAAAGCATTCTTCCAAAATGCCCTGAGAGAATCTCTTAGATCATTGTTTAAAAAAGGAAAAGAGTATGTGGATGAGGATGTGCTATCCATCCAACTCAGGATTATCATTCTTAGCAACATGTAACTGAAGCAATATTCTTAAGAATATTGAAGGGTTTTTTTAATTGAACTTAAGACTGGAGTTTTTCCTTTGAAAAAAAAAGTTTTCTCTGTTGAGTACCTGTGTATAAGTTTGTGGCTGAGATGCCAGCTTAGGCATCTCTCGTTAACACTTTTCTTGGCCTTGGGTTTGTGCATGGCTTTTTCCCCCTTTCATGAAAATTTGAACTCAGATCATGGATGGGGAAGGCAGATTTTGATTTGAGACCCGCTAACCTTGGCAGCATCCCTTTTGAATAGCTCCTTTTGTCAGAGTAATTATGGCCATTTGGTAAAATTCTAACTTCGTGTTTGTGTTTCCCCTCTGTGTTTCTAATGTCTTCAGTCTGTGCCCCCTGAGGAGGCAGGGGGTCTCTAATGAGCCTATGGGGGAAGGTGAGAGCTGCACACAGCCCCCTCAGAAACCATCCTAGGAGCGGAACCAAGGGACCAGCTGTTCTGGCCTTGAGGTTGGCACAGGGGAAGGACTTGAAGTTGAGCTGATGGATCCTGATTTTTAGATCTCATTGTTTTATTAGCTCCAAAGAAATGAACACAGGAGCCTAAAACTAATAACACAAACTTCTTCTTTCCCAAGGTAAAGACTTTTATAAACGTTCACACAATGCTTGAAGCCGCTTCCTTTTCCTTACAAAGAAGCTTGTTGGCCAGAGAAGGTTCTTTTCGGGGATTGACATAAACATGTTAGCAGCCCCCAAAAATCTGATACATTTTCCCCAATTTGCTGTTGATAACAGTTTTGAAATTTGTTACTTAGGTATTTTTTCCTCCTGCAGTGCTACGAAATAAGAGCCTTTGGTAAGTCTTTCAGGCTGGTACCTGCTCTGAGTACTGGCTTCTTTATTATCTCTGTCCAGGGCTGGGGTGGGCACCGAGTGAGCAGGTGATCCTGCAAGAGTCTGCTCTTGGCTCAGGGTCGTCTTCCTCCTGCTCTGACAACTTGCCTTGTTCTGCCAGCACTGCTGAAAGTAACTGCAGCCCAGCGGCTCCAGTGACACTATGAAGCTTTATTACAAAGGCAGGAGCTCAGGCCCTAGACTCGCTGAATCGGAATCTGCATCCACAGGCCATTTCTGTGCTCTTTGGAACCCTGGGCTGGGGCCTCTCCCACCCATAGTAGGCAGAGTTGCAAAGAAACGTATGCTTGTATTGAATGGCTTTGCATTGCCACCCTTCTCACTTGGTACAGGGAAAACGGGTAAAGGGTATGACCTAAAGCCCGATTCTCATTTCGTCTGTAATTACGAATAGATGGAGTCCATTTGCCTTCTGGACTGTGAAAAGTTCAGAGACTCTTTGTGTTGGGGTTCTAATGCGTGCATGTGTACTTTTTTATATTAGATCAGTCTCCTGTATAAGGTATTATGAAGCTTGGGTCTTTTCCCCTTTATATTTCTGACCATTCTTTAATCTCAAACAAATGTGTTCAGCATACTACACTGGTACAGATTGTCACAACGAACTGAAATATAGGCTGCATTTGGGCGTCTTCATTTCCTGGGGAATAAGTATCTTTCTGTGTATTTATGAACTCTATTGTTTAGAATTACTGTTACCTTCCTGCCAAATTAAAAAGATATGAGTGTCCCTTTATTTCTGTGGGATCATAATCCATAGCGAATTTTTTGGTTATTTTAAATGTGCTTTTGGTTGGTCTATGTGATCATAGATCTGTTCATCAGACTCTAGTTAATATTGGAATCTAATGCTCAGGTTGAATAACCTGTTTTAAAAACCCAAGGGATGATTAATCTCTCTAAACAAACTGCTGAAACGAAATGAGCAGGAAAGCCTGTCTTTCCTGTTACAGAATCATGGGGCAGAATCATATCCTTTCTCTTGGGTACTTTAGTCCTCAGCTCATTCAGTGTTATCAGGGGACTGCGAACAGAGTGCATGCAGATTAAAAGCCAGCGTTTTCATTTTAAGAAGATTTTCCCAGCCTGAGAAACATAGTGAGACTTCATCTCTATAAAAAAACAAAAATTAGCCAGGTATGCCGGTGGCCCCAGCTACTCTGGAGGCTGAGGCAGGATAATTGCTTGACCCCAGGAGGTCGAGGCTGCAGTGAGCTGTGATCACACCACTGCACTCAGCTTGGGCGACAGAGCGAGACCCTGTCACCAAAAAAAATAAATAAATAAAAATGTGCACATCTATGATAACGCCCCATACTCCCACCCCCACCCCAGAGTACAGGGTGTTGTCAACAACATTTCTAATTCTGAAAGCTGGCATCACCACCCCCACCCAAACACACACACACACACACACACACACACACCCATCTCCTAGACATTCTGTAGGCAGAAATACTGGCTGGGGATTTATCAACATTATTCGAACCCTCTATTTTTCATTAAAGTACAAATTATAAACATTTGTAAAATGGTAGGTAGCACTTTGTTGATATCCATGAGCAACATTTCTGTGTCAGGTCCTGTGTGCCAGGTAGACAGTCTCATTGGAAGACAAAACCACTTCTCCATCCCATGTATCTCAAACCTTGGATTTTTTTTTTTTCCATTCTGGCTGTTAATTGGGCTAAGGAGTCTGCTAGCTATCCAGATAGCACAGAAACATATAGGCAAGTGTTGAAAGTGTGGAGTTGTAGAAGTTGGGCCACCCGTGTTACAGATAATTTCACCATTTATATCTTGTAACCAAGAAAAGTGACTTAATCTTGCTTTACCTTAATTTCTTCATCTCTCAAAATAGCAGTATTTGCTATTTTTGTTTACTACACTCAGAAGATTAAACAGTAATAAATATTGTTGAGGTAAAAGGCTTTGTATTTTTCTTTGCATTTAGAAAAACTGTTGCCTTTCTGAGGAAATGCTGTTGGAATCTGTTTTGCAAGTCTTCACAAAGAGGTCTTGTAACCACCTAGCAAAGCTACCTGGAGCATCTTCTCTGAGAACTTTAGAAACTACCTTTTACTTCAAGCCCTTCCAGCTAAAATGATAACTAGACAGGTGTTCGACCATCCTGTTACATAAATCTCTCCTCCTGGCCCATAAGGATAATGAAGCCAATGGCCAAACTGCAAGCCTTCTCGATTCGGTGTTTTTTTTTGCAGGGTCATGTCGAAAGGTATTTGAAACACACTTAGAATGCATGTTGAAGATTTACGTCTCGGTGATGGGCAGTTTCTGCCCCAAAGGGGCAGCTTCAGTTGTTTTGATTGTCATTGCTTAGAACATCAGGAACAGATGTCTCGAGCTGCCGAGGCATGGCTTTGCGGGCACTGGGAAGCAAAGCCATGCGGAGGCGTGTGGCTGGTGCTCAGAGGTCACTTCCTGGTCTGAGAATTGCGTTTTTCATTATTTACCTGGTGATACTTAGTGAATAATATCGTTCAAGGGTAGAGTACACGAAACAGTTATGTCTTACGTCTCCCCTCCCCCAACAAATGACAGAACCAGTTATCAGATAAATACAGGATACTAACCATGTGAGATTTCTGCATATGGTAAGGTTTAAGTATCTCTTTGAGCCTCACTAGATTTTAGGAAGGAGGAGGTTGCAGAATTGTGGCTTGCCAGGAGTTGTATGACCTCTTCAAAGTGACATTAGTTTAACTTTATTTTATTTTAATTTTTGAGACAGTCTTGTTCTCTCACTCAGGCTGGAGTACAGTGGCACAGTCTCGGCTCACTGCAACCTCCGCCTCCAGGGTTCAAGCGATTCTCCTTCCTCAGCCTCCCAAGTGGCTGGGACTACAGGCACGCGCCACCATGCCCAGCTAATTTTTGTATTTTTAGTAGAGATGGGGTTTCACCATGTTGGACAGGATGGTGTCAATCTCTTGACCTTGTGATCCGCCCGCCTCGGCCTCCCAAAGTGCTGGGATTACAGGCATGAGCCACCGCGCCCAGCATTTTTGTATTTTTAGTAGCGATGGGGTTTCACCATGTTGGCCAGGCTGGTCTCGAACTCCTGACCTCAAGTGATCTGCCCACCTTGGCCTCCCAATGTGCTGGGATTACAGGCATGAGCCACCGCTCCTGGTCTGGTTTGACTTTAGAATTGGGACCTGCACCAGCTTGTAGTGGATTGGGCCTCTGCTGTGTCTCACCCAGCAGAGACCAGACCAAGGTTGCTGCAGAAGGGGATCCTACTGCGGAATGGGCTGCATCCCACAAGCAAAACACGGGTGGCAGGCTGGCCCTTCTCATTCCGTGAGCTTTCACACTTCTCATTCATGAGGCTGTGAATTCCCCCTCAAGTCAGCCCTAAGAGCTTGTCCAACATAATTACTGTATTGATCTCAAATAGAGGGCATCATCTGTTTCTCCCCAACATGCTTTTAAAAAAAAAGAAAGGAAAAAAAACCCTGCTTTCAAGGACTTGGAGGGCCTTTGAAGTGAAATTGCTCTCGGACAGGGAGGGAGCCAGCCTTATAACAGCAGCTGGAATGGCTGCTTGAATTCCAAATCTGCGTTAGTGCTGCCAGGCGAGGCAGGCCCTCAGCCACAGGAAGTGGGGCACGCACTCCAGGGAGGCCAGGAGGCCGATGCAGCCACTGCCTGAGTTGGATTGTTGCCTGCTGGCACACTGGCCTCTGCACAATTCTATCTGGGTTTTCCTTTCCCTGGTGCTCTGGTGTTTTGTAACCAAGGGAATGCTAAACTGCAACCAGTTCCTTTTATGATCCCGGACAAGTCTGTTCCCCTTTGAGCCTCGGCGTTCTCTCTGAAAGGAAGTGGGATGTGTAGAAGTTGTCAAACATGAACTCCGTGGAAGGAGATAGTGGGGCCTCCTCCCACACCCACCTACTCCCTTGAGGAAGCTCCAGGCAGTACATTTGGAAAGCTACCAAACAGGACTACCTCTCAGGACTCCTCTTGTTTTATTAGTCTCTGAGCTGCCTCTTCGGTTGGTTTATCTGGAGTTTTTGTAGCATCTTCTCACTCATCCACAGCATGTCTCTTGTTCTCTGGATGAAGGAGGCTCCAAGTCGTGCTAGACTGTGGAGTTCTGGAACTACAGTATGCTGTTTATTTCCTGTACTGGAAGCCAGAGTTAGGGCCAGGCTGGATTTTATGTCTGCACCTAAAACCATTCTGTCCCCCACAAATGAATCAACCTCATTAGTGCTAGACTGTTGTAGCTCCCTGAGAACAGGGCTCTGGCCGTCTTACCACTGTATTCCCACAGCGGCCCACGTGATACATCCTCAGTAAGGAAAAATGAACGGCTACTTCGGAATCTGTTAGGAGTTTTCCCGTGGCCCCTTGGGGGAGAGCTCTTTTTACTACTTTGGTTTGACCAGTACTGTCCCCACCTTCAGGCTTTTCTTCCTTGTCCTCAAAACAGGGACTTCCTAACTATTCATGATCCAAAGACCTCTAACCCCAGGGGTAGTCTCTGCCACGTCTGCTGCACCAGCTTGGCAGTCTCTCACCCAGACGGGGGCTGCTGGCCCTTCCCTGATGCGTGTGCCCTGGCGCCGACTGCCACTCTTCATCCTGCCTTGCTGTGGTTAGAGTGGAACTGTCCTCTGCTCCGAGCTGCCCCTGAAGCCCACCCTCCTTGCGGCCTTTCCTAGACCTTACCTGCGGCTCTGCGGACAGCACACCTTGAGGACTCGCTGCTTTGGGGTTTTCTTCCCCTACTTGCTCTGGTGGGCAGTTCCCATCTCAGTTTTTCTCCCAGTTGATCTGACTGGGAAGGAGTGGGCGGGCAGAGATGGGGAGTTATTTCCAAGAGGCATCATTCGCATTTTAGGACTCTTCCCCCCTTCCTCACCTGCAGTCTCCTGCATTAGTTGGAGTTTACTGTGGTGCCACCCATGTTTTCGTTCTCTAGCCTTTTTGGATGCGAGATATTTAAAGCCAGCTTTCATTTCTCAGTGATCGGGAGCACAGAGATGGTGGCTGGGTCGCAACGTATTAAGTGTCTGAGACAAGGCTTGTGCCCAGAGGCAGCAGCCATGCGTGAGTGGTCAGTCCTGAGTGGTTTGGATTGAAATAGGACAGGGAAAGCAAAGCTCCGGGGCCTTTGTCCAATCTTCCCCCTCAGTAGCTAGGCTCCATGCCAAGCTCTGTGCCCAGCCCCCTACGGCACGTGCTGCCTCCTCGCCAGGGCCCCTGACAGTCTCAGAATGGTGCCCCCCAGGACACATGGGAGATTATAAGCCTCTTGCATTGAGGGAGGTTTTCTGTAAAGGGGAAAATACTGTAATTGAAAAGCTCCTTGATTATAAAGAAGAAATAGAGACGCCTGGCATAGAAGAGCCTTCGTTCTTTGGTCTACTCAGCCAGGGTCGGGGACATTCAGTACCCCCATGCTAATAGGCTTTTGAGCTCTTCAGGACCTTGCAGTCTGCAGATCCAGACTCCAGAAGGTTATGGGACCACGAAGGAGGTCACACAGCTGTACCCCTTGGCTTGCTGCATTTCTGCATCTCCAGTGCCTCCATCTGCCCCCTCCCTCCAGCTCAGGTGGGACACCTTTGTCTCCACTCAGCACTCTGGGATGTACCATCAGCAATGCCTGGCCAGAATTGAGGGTCTCTGTTTTAAAGCATGGAGGAGAAAGGGGCCCTTTTGGAACAGGAGTTAGGGAAGCAAGAAGCATGAAGATTGTGCTCAGAATTGAATTCAGGGAGCAATGCATAAAAAAGCGAAAGGATGGGTGGAGATATGGTGCTTAAAAGGATCCTGGAATCCATGTACTTCTGAGATCTGTGAGCCCCGCCCCTGCTGAAGATGAGCCAGCCCCAGTACATGCTGCCCTTGAAGGTCTATAGGCATTCTGTTGGCGTTTCCTAAATAGGATGTATTTCACCAAGCATCTCCCAGGACCAGAGCCCTGCAGGACATACCTGTCTAGGGCAGTTGCTATCCCCCACAGTCCCTTCCCCACCATCCCCAGAAGCGCCTCAGCCAGCCTCATTCAACTTCTTGCCTTTTTATTACAGTGTTTGAGCCAACTATATAGTCCTGGTGTATTCCTAGGCAGGAGATCAAAGGGGCCCCGGGTCGGGTGGGCCGTGAGTGAGCACGTGATACTGCAGGAGTCTTCCTCCTGCCCTGACAACTTGCCTTGTTCTACTAGTGCTGCTCAGGATGTCTGCAGCCCGGCAGCGCCAGCAACGCCATGAAGCTTCATTGAATAAATGCGGGATCTCAGGCTCCAGGGCCACTGAATCTGAATCTGAGTCTACAGACCGCTCCTGTGCTCTTAGAAGTTTGAGAAACCCCCCTGGGCTGGGGTCTCTTTCCCATATACAGCTAGGGAAGCTTGCTGGAGGGAGAAATCGACACAGAGGACTGCAAAGAAAAGTGTCTGATCTCCTGCCTTCCCCTCTGCCCTTTCACAGGTGGGCGGATGAGTGGGAAGAGGGTGGGGCATTTCCTGCTGTTCCCCTTTAACTCACCTCTTCTCCACGGGGGTTAGAGTCTTGACCGGGAAACATGGCTCTGGTCCGCAGCCCCTGTGGGACTGAAAACCCGGAGGCTTGCATGTCTCAGATCCTCCAGAGGCTGATGTAAGGGTTGCTGAAGACCTCGGATCTTTTCTTTTGTGAAATGCAGCCCATGTGGCCGGGAAAATAGTGGGAGCTGGAAGTGACAGTTGTGATTTTAAGCACACAGTAGTAGATGCTCAAGAAATACATTGAGTACATGTCTTGGACTTTCCCCTCCCTAAATATTATCTGTCAAGTGGGCCTATTGGACTTGTTGACCTTGGAGGGCACCGTCGACTTGACTCACCAATTCGAAATGGTTGAGACAGAGGTTTGTCTTTGCGCCTTTTGCAGCCTGTTTTCCCAGTTCTTAGAACATTGGGGTGAGATCCAGAGATCTCAGAGATCCCCCTGGAACACGAGTGTTCTGTGACGAGTTCATGACCTTGGAGCCACCAACCATACCCTCACCCGTTGTCCCCCGCAGTTCTGGCCTTGCAGACCCCTTTGCTTCATGTGGGCTGTTCCCCGGGGAGGAGCTCAGTGGAGAACAGAAAGAGGTGTGGGTGAGGGCTCCCCCTTGGTGGGGAGTGGGGCACAGGGGCCTCAGGCTTTGTTGACCATCAAATAAGGGACTCGAGTGGGCAGGCTGCTCACTTGCTGTGCACGTTGGGCAAGTCTCTAACTCTCCCTGGGCCTTGGAAGTCAGGCTGAGGTGATCTCTGCGCCCCCTCCCTGCCTGGGTTTTCACTCTTGTTCTGATCCCACTCTCCTCCTGGTGCCTCCCTTCCACTTCTCCGTAGCCTGTGGCTCCCCTCCCCACACCCACCCTGGGCCTGGGTTAGGCTGGGGCGGAGGCGAGCTGCCCAGTCCAGAGACAAAGTCCAAGAGCCGCGAATGGGCTGGCGAGGGTCAACCGCGTGGCCTCTGCCAGGAAGGGCACCGAGCGCCCGGGTGAGGAGGGCGTCAGCCAGGGCGCAGCAGCTTCGTCGCCCAGCGAAGCCTGTGCGCCTTCCTCCCATCCCTGCAGACAAGCGGAGCCCATGGGGGCCGTGGCCCCACCTATCCCGACGTCTCCACTTGCTCCAGAAGTTGTCCCAGTCCCTTTGGAGCAAGAGCTGTTGCCTGGACCGCTGGGCTGTCGCCCAGGTTCTGCCACCGTCTAGCTGTGTAACCTTGAGCCAGTCCCTGCCTCTCTCTGGTCCTCAGTTTCCCCACCTGTAAAATGGGGGCACCGAGAACCCTCCTCCGGGACCTGCGGCGGGGCGGGGCGGCAGGGCAGGGGCCTCCCCGCCGCTCCCGCGCCCGCGGCTTGGGCTCTGCAGTGAGGGGGGAGCGGCGCCGGGGAAGGAGCGCTCCGCGGTCATGTGACGTCCCCCTCCCCGAACTGCGGCGGCGGCGAACGCCGGCCGCGTCTGAGCAGAGCTGCAGCGGCGGCCGCGGGCACCAGAGTGCCGAGCCCAGGACGCCCCCGGCCCAGGCCCGCGGGTGAGTGCGCCCCGCCAGGGCTGCGGCCCTGGAAAGGGGAAGGGGACGGAGGTGTCCAGACTCCCGTCGGCCCGCAGCCAAGACCCCGCGCGGGCGGGCGGGGACGGAGGGTGGGGGCGAACGCGTGGGGGACCCGGCTCTCCAGGGGCGAGGGGTGGGCGCAGCTGGGCTCGCCCAGCTCGGTCTTGACGGCGGCTGGAGAAGTGGGGGGAGGCCTGGACTGAGCCGGCTGAACCCCCAGCCTGCGGGACTTGGTCCAGGCCGCGGCCAGGGGGCTTTGGTCCCACCCCCCTGGGTGGGTGGGGAGTCCAGTTTTCCGCCCACCTCGAGGTGGGGGCGCCTGGGGTTTAGAGGAGGGACTGTGGGAAGTGGGCGCGTTTCCTCCATCCCTGGGGAGGGGCCCAAGCCCTAGCGCCCCCCAGAGGGGGGCGCTCCTGTCCTCAGAGGAAGGAAGTGGGGGCCTCAGATCAATGACCCTGAGCGGGGAGGGCGGTGATGTCCTTGCATCCCCAGAGACAGGACGCATTCCCCTGTCCCTGACCCGCGGCAGAGCGGGGCACACGCGTCACGCAGTTGGGCGCCCCCTCGTCGCCCCCCCCTGGCTCGGCAGGATCTGAGGACTCGGTGGGAATTCACGGGGCGGTTTCCGTGCTCTGCAGGGTTTGGTGCCAGCTGCGGGGCGCCTGGGCTTGGGGAAGAAACCTTGTGTACACACACCCGCACAGACACAGTCTCCGGAGGTGAGCGGCCCCCTCCCTACCCTAACAGACCCCAGCCTGTGCGTGCTCTCGGAGTCCTTGTTGGGGTCATAGCACAGGCCTGGTGGCGGGGTCAGGAAGAGCATCCACAGCTCACGGGGCGCATTGGCCTCTGTCCCCGGGCTCCATTCCCCTCCCTGCCAAGTCAGAGGTCAGGCCCCTGGGGCGGCAGGCAGGAGGGACACTGAGGGAAGGGGCACTGAGGCAGGAGGGGCACTGAGGGAAGCTGGCCAGGTGGAAGTAGGAGAGAAAGGCAGTGGGGGTGAGATGGTACCACTTCCTCCCCATAGGAGGCTCTCAGGAGGCTCCTGGCCCCCCTGCACAGGTAGTGGTCCCTCCTTCCTGAGGGTGTTTGGGGGAAAACGCTATGGTTGGGGCACTGGGGAAGGTTGCCTCGCAGATGAGACAGAACATTGGACGAAGGTGTCCCTGAATGGGCTTCTGGACTGGCACAGAGCCCTGAGGGCTGTGGCTGAGTGGGGAGGCAGTGGTCAGGTCCAGCTGGCCATGGGGGCCCCCCATTCCCCTCTCCAGGACCTCAGCCTCACTCTGAGAGCCCCCGGCAGCTGGAGGGTCTGGCAAGAGGTGCGTGTTCCTTGATGGCCTTGGGAAGGGTTCCAGGGTAATGATTAATCCTCAGGTGGCACAAGCAATTTCCCCCTTCACAGCAATATTTCAGGGCAGGGGCTGAAGCCTCCATTGCACAGATGAGGAAACTGAGACTCGGAGAGGCTAAATGAACTGCCTGAGGTCACCTAGTCACCTTCAGCGAGGTCTAGAATCGTGGTACTCTGACTCTTGATGGGAGCAGATCTCCACAGCAGTGGAGTGGAGGAAGGGTGAACGCCATGGTGGAGTGGTCCATGTGGACCTGCTCTCCTTTGCTGCCAGGAGGGGAGGGTGCCTGTGGCTGGAAGCTGGGTCAGGTTGAGGAGAGGGTCCAGAGTCCTAGGTTTGCCTTGCCACCCCTTCCCATGGAGGGAGGGTTGTCCCATGGAGCACCATAATGGTGCTTTCACCCTGGGACCTTCCCAGCTTCCTTGGGCAAAGCCCTCTCCTCTTCTCTTCTTCCCAAGGTGCCTGCCTGGCAGGAGTCTCAGGAGGCCCCTCTCCTGGCTCTAACTACCCTCCACCCTTAGGAGACAAGAAGGATTCTTCCTTTGGCCTCTTGGAGGGCAGCAGGGAGAGAGGTCTCTGCCACTCAGGCCTCAGGCTCCCACAGCAGGGCCTCCACCTCCCCCTTACCTGGCCGTGCCCCTGCCCTGCTGTCAAGTTCTGGGGCCAAGAGGCCCTTTGAGGACTCCTCCGGCAGATCTGTCCTCCATGCTGCCGTCTGTCTGCGGAGGCCTTTGTCCTGGCTGGCTGTCAGAGGCTGCCGAGCAGCCTCACGTGCTGTGCAAACAACCGAGACCTGAGCACGGCCAGACACAAACGCAAATACAGTTTGACTGACAGATACCCTGAGACCCAGACACAGGAACACACGGGCACACCCAGGCCAAGACCCCTGCCCCCGACTCTGCCTGACACACAAACACTGAGAGTCACACCATCCAGATGCTGGCATGTGTGTACACACAGAGAGACGGAGGTTGTCAGCAAGGAGAAGAGCCTCTTCAGAAGCCCTCATCTGCTGTCGTCTGCCTCCATTATCTCCTCCAGGGTGCACACATGGTACACGCGCATGCAGGAAGAACACAAGGACGCCCTACGCCCTTAAAAATGAACCTGGCAGACACGCACATGCACCCACCCACACCCAGGCCATCATGGGTGCACACACGCATGAATTACATCAGCTTCCTGCGTGTGGGATGTGAACACTTCATCACCCGGGGAGGGGAGTGGAGGCCCCCGACCATCCCCAGCAAAGCCTCCCCTTCCTCCCTCTTTTCTGATTCATGTGGACGCAGCTTGGCTGACCCCAATAATCCTGGGAAACTGCCTGGTGCTTCCCACTCAGTGGACCCTCCTCTCCTGCCTCCCCTCTGTGTACACACCCAGCGGGTTGCCACGGGAGCCTCTCCCCAGGCTGCTCCTTTGCTGTCCCTGAAGGTGTTGTTTTGCAGGTCCTTCCCAAGACAGGACAGGCCCCAGCGCAGGCTCCAAGCGGCCCTGGGGTTCCCTTTCCTTTCCACTTTTGCTAGAGGCAATTACCAGGCCCCAGTTTCTGCTTTGTCCTCCCAGCAAGGCTGGGGGCCAGCTGGTGTGAAGGGAAGGGAGCCCTCAGCACTCTCTGCTCACCTCCTTGCATGGCAGGACCTCTGCCAGGCTGGCCCTGGCACCCTGTGCCTCTGAGAGGCTGGCGCTGTGGAGAGGTGCTTCTGTGGGCTTAGGTGAAGCCTCCAGGGCAGACATGCTAGATGGGGAGCTGTGAGGGGCTCCCAGCTCCACCACGCTCCCTCGGCATTCACACTAAGCCTGCCAGAGTGCTGATTCCCTGTCCAAGCCTGGCCCTGCCTCTTGCTGGCTGTGTGGCCCGGACAAGTCATTTTCCCTCTCTGGGCCCAGCTCCAGCTCTGGGAGGCAGCTGAGCCTGGCTGGGGAATGAGGAAAGTCAGAGGTGTGAGGTGGCAGCCCTGTGCCAATAAGGAAAGGAAGTTTGGCTCTGGTGGCAGTGTGGGCACATAGGGCCCCAGACTGAGGACTTCCTGCAGAGTGCAGCCTCTGGATCCACACTAGGGCCAAGCAGGGGTCGCCAGTCTCAGGGCTTCCTGGGGCAGCCACCCTGGGGTCAGCCCAGGAGGAGGGGACCCGAGGGCAGTGGGCTACAGCTATATTGCTCACATTTGTGGACATTTTATGCCTCAAAATGTGCTCTATAATTAGGCCTAAAGACCGGCACTGTCAGGCGGGTGGTGACTCAGAGAGGAAGAAGGGAAAAGAGGCAGAGGGGTGCTGGTGGGGAGACACCCCAAAACAGAAAGGTCCCACTGGGATTCCAGCCTTTCCTACTGCAAGAAAGGAAGCAGAACATGATACTCCTGCTTTGCACCAGCACAATGGGAGCAGCCTTGTGTGCCTACTCCCTAAGCATTTAATGAGCATGTAGTGGATCCCAGGGACCGTGACAGGCACTGGGGCACAGAGATGAGCTGGGTCCTGCGGTCCCTGCCACAGGCTGGTGCTATGTGTCAGATGAGGAGGTGTGGCTCAAAGAGAGAAAGTGACTTGCCCACTCTACTGGTTAATACCTCTGCCAACCGAGGCCACCCTCCCTCGGGCCCCCATTCGGAGGAAGCAGACCCAAGTTCGAATTCTGACATTGCCACTGAGCAGCCGTACAACTTTTGGTGAGTTCCTCTCTCCCTCTGTGTCTGTTTCTTGATCTAGGAAGTGGGAGTCATAGCACCTGCCTGATGAGTATGTTTCAAGGAATAAGAAGGCGAATGCAAAGCAAACACTGAGGGTAGTGCCCAGCTTATCCTAGGCATTCTGCTGGGTCTGAAAGGACATAGATTGGGAGTCCTCAGGATGCCAAATCCAGTCTCTGCTGTGTGACTTTGGAAAAGTCACCTGCCTTCTCTGTGCCTCATTTCTTTCTCCCTAGAACAGGGATGGCGAGCTTTTATTTGCCCACCTCCCTGGGGATGTTGTTTGTGGGGCCAGACATACTGGCTGGGAACTGCTTTGAAAAATATAAAGCTGCACTGAGAGAAACACAGAGAGACACAAGGAAAAGCAAACACAGACAAATCTGGAGAAAAATCTTTTCTAAAAACATGAAATATTTCTCTACAGCCAGAAAAAATATAAGCCTTTTCTTCAGTGTTTTGAGAGTAGTGAGAATTTTTTCAGTAACTTCACATTTCCAAGGTAGTTGGCATGGCTATCACCAGGTGAGCTGGGTAAGTTTCCTCCTTGAAGAGTCCTTGCCTGGCACATATTAGGTGTTCAGTAAATGATAATGTTAGTAGTAGAATTACGAGTTGCACAGCAAGAGGAGAAGTGGAGGCGGTCCTGGAGGCGAGACCGGCTACGGCGTGGGCAAGGGTGGGGGTGGCAATGTGGACACTGGGTTGAATTCATGGAAGGCGTGGGTAGGGACAAATTGGGGTTAGTCTATTAAGGGCCTTGAATGGCAGGCTGAGGAGTCTGTATTTCCCCAAAATCAATGCGAGATACACAGGAGGGGCAGGCTGAGCCCACTAGCCTGGAATGAGGAACCACCTGGCACAGTTCTCTGCCCTGCCACTGCTGTGCAAGGATGGCCCCCTCGCCTGTTTCCCTGGACCTCATTTTCTCCCAGTGTGCAAAGGAGAGGATTCCAGCCTCTTCCATCCCAGGGGCAGGCAAGAGGATCAAGGCACCAAGCCTCCCAGGAACTAGGTTGCTATGAGAGCTGGAGGGCCGGGGGCTGTCATTGGTTCAGGAAGTCAGGAACCTTGTGTTCCGCTTCTGGCCCCACCCCACTAGCTGGGTGAGCTCAGGCCTCTTTGAGCCTCCCTTTCCATCTGTGGAATGGGAGGATGTAGTTTCTGTCTTTGCAGCACAGCTCCCATGAGTTGAAGCTGGTGACTGTGTTGTGTGAGCCTCAAGTGTGTTGTTGTATCTCTGGGGGAATTGCAGTAGTTCTTGAAACTACAGTACCTGTTCCTCAGACTCCCCTGAGAATGTGGATCTGCTGGCAAGGCTGGGGTTGGGGGGCAGTGGGTGAGGATCAGATGCCTGAGCCACCTCAGAGGCTGTGACCTTCTCAAGGCCACAGGAGCCACGTGTCTGCCGCAGCCAGGCTGTGGGGGCAGCAGAGAGAAGGTGGAGGTGGGGCAGATGGGTCCAGCCCTCTGCTTGGCTCCTGAACTCTGGGCCCCAGTTCTGCGAGGGAAAGCCACCCCAGTACCCCGCTCAGAGGACAGCCCTCTCCAAGGCCCCACTCCTTGACTTAGGGCTCGAGGGATAGGGTGGAGGTCACTGATGGAGGGTGACCTTGGGAACTTCTTCCTGCCTGCAAGCTCGGTGCCAGAACTGCCAGGGCAGCCCTGATTCTTCTTGTTCAAAAGTTGGCAGCATCAGGCACCCTCGAGAGGCTGCCAGGACAAGGCCTGAGCTGATGTCACCATCACCAGCTTCTTGCATCTTCCCCTCTCTTGGAGGTCCAGAGAGAGGCCATACACCTGCTGGCAGACTGCTATAGGCACTGTGCCCACCCGGGCAGCAGGCTCAGGATGTCATGGGACTGAAGACTCTAGCCTTGCCTCATTCACCACTTGCCTTTCACTTGAGGTGGGGGAGCTCTGCCAGGGATAGAGGGTTGCCCTTACAGTCCCTCTCCCAGGGCTCCCTGCCTCTAGAAACAGGACTGGGCAGAGCCGCTGGGACAAAGACCTCACCTGTCCCAGTCCCCAAAGCCCACAGCCCTCCCTGGCTGGAGAGGTATGGGCCTCTGTAGTCCTCCAAAGGGCAGAGAAGCCTGGGACCTGCCCAAACTCTATAATGCTGGGCCCACCCCGTGGCAGTCCGGGTGGGAACTGGGCAGCTAGCTCAGGAATTCTAGGAAGATTCTGGTTGTGGGGAGGCATGATGGGGCCTGCCCAATTGGATGCAGGTGGGGGCATTCACTGAGCACTTGCAGTGTGCTGGGCCCCATGTAAGCACTTTTCATGGATCTATCTCATTTAATCCTCAGAGCAATCGTTCTTAGCAACCCTCAAAGGCTCAGAGAGGTTAAATAGCCTGCCCCAGGTCACCCAGCTGGTGAGTGGCTGGGCTGAGATTTGAATTGAGGGTTGTGTGACTCTACTTTTAGCCATTTCTGTGTACTGCATGCAGGATGAGAAGGGGTTGGGGAGGGCGCCATACAGAATCTGTGCTCTGGGTAATGGGAGCAATTCTGGGCAGGGACAGGGGCAGGGGTGGGGCTCAGACTCGGAGGCTCACACCTGCACGACTTGGCCCTGAAGCTTCCAGACCCTAAAGCTTCCAGCTCCCCCTCCCCATGGCCTATCCCTGGGGCCCAGTGCCCCAGGCTGGCTTGGGGGAAAAGGATGAATGGGGACAACTTTTCAGGGGTTCCCGTGGACACATAATCCCGCAGACCCTGACTTCTCCTGGCCCCCTACGTCTGTGTGAACTCCCAGCTTGGAAACCCAAGAAATCTCCAGCTTCAGAGCTGGGAAGGAGCCCACAGAGATCAGCTGGTCCAACCCCCTCGTTTTACAGATAGTAATTATCATGATTATGCCTGATGGGAGCAATTCACAAAGGACTTTCACATCTGGGTTGCTGCTGAGCGTGCCGGAGCCCCTGGGGCCAGCAAGACTCACCCGCATTTTGTGGGTGAGGAAACTGAGGTTCATAGAGGCAAGGAGATGGACCTAGGGGCACACAGTTGACCTTGATACAGGTCCCTTCCTTCTGAGACCCAGCGCCTATGTGACATGGCTCTGGGGCTGCACCCTGCGTTGGAGTGGGGCTGGTCCTGAGAGGTCTGTATGGGGCCAGGGCAGGTATCAGGTGAGGTTCTGAGACTCCCAGTGATGCCTGCCTCCTCCCTGTCATGGGAATGCCACCCCCTTCAGTGGCGTGGTCTGGAAGAGACAGACTGGTGGGCAGAGCTGTTTCCAAGAGACTTCTCTGCCCACCATGCAAATAGGGGCTAGGCTGCCCCAGAAAATCAGATTGAGAAGGGCCCTTGGAGGGGCCTCATTATTCAGAGAAGAAAACTGGGGAGCTGCCCACAGTCACACTGTGAGCCAATGGTGGCACTAGGCTCAGAACACGGATTTCCTGGCTCAGCTCGTAGCTGTCCTTGTCGTGTCCAATAATAGTACTAAAGACAGTCTCCATTTATTGTGTGCCTACTATGTGCCAGGGGTGAGCAGTTTACACTGAATCCTAAGAACAATCCTATGCGGTAAGTAGTTTTATTATCATTACCATCCCCTTTTACAGATGAAGAAACTGAGGCTTTGAGAGGTTATGAAAATGGACCAAAGTCACAAGCCAGGAAGTGGCAGAGCAGGAATTCAAGCACAGGTCCATGTGATTACAAACCCATACTGATGCCAGGCCTTATATATATTATGATAGGACTAAAGTTGACTTTCTGTTTCTTTTTGTTCATAGTCAATGTAGGACATCATTCATTCATAGAACATTTATATGGAGTGCTCACTAAAACAAGGAGACTATAGAGCTGATCAGGGTTGAGGGTCAGAGATTAGGTTATGAGGCAGAGAGTCTCAGACACTGCTAAGCTGTCTGCCTCCACCAAGGATGGCTGCCTCTCCCTCTTTTTTTTTTTTTTTTTTTTTTTTTTATGAGACAGAGTCTTGCTCTGTTGCCCAGACTGGAGTTCAGTGGCACGATCTCAGCTCACTGCAACCTCGGCCTCCTGGATTCAAGTGATTCTTATGCCTCAGCCTGCTGAGTAGCCAGGACTACAGGCATGCACCACCACGCCCAGCTAATTTTTGTATTTTTACTAGAGATGGGGTTTTGCCATACTGGCCAGGCTGTTCTCGAACTCCTGACCTCAGGCGATCCACCTGCCTCGGTCTCTCAAAGTGCTAGGATTATTACAAGCATGAGCCACCGTGCCCCAGCCATCTCCCTCCTCCTCCTGTCCCCAACCCAGCCCGACTACATTTGCAGCCTCTTCCTCTGCTCCTCCTGCTCCTCCTGCCTACCTGATTTACCCTTGGGGTAAAAGAGAGCATGATTCAGCTAGGGCTCTTGGGCTTTGTATATCCCAAAGAAGACCCTACTGGCAACAGTGTTAACAGCCACCACCATGCAAGCCGTTCGTGAGCACAAGACACCATGCTAAGGTGACTGTGTGCATCACCTTGTTTAACACGCCATCACCCTGTGAGCTAAGAGCTAGTATCATCTCCATTTTCCGGATTGGAAACTAGGGCTGACAGTCACAGCTCAAGACTGAATCGGGGCTGGGTGCAGTGGCTCTTGCCTGTAATCCCGGCACTTTGGGAGGCTGAGGCAGGAGGATCACTTGAGGTTGGGAGTTCAAGACCAGCCTGGCCAACATGGTGAAACCCCATCTCTACTAAAAATACAAAAGTCAGCCAGGCATGGTGGCGGGTGCCTGTAGTCCTGGCTACTCAGGAGGCTGAGGCGAGAGAATCGCTTGAACCCTGGAGGCAGAGATTGCAGTGAGCCAAGATCGTGCCATTGCACTCCAGCCTGGGTGACAGAGTGAGATTCTGTCTCAAAAAAAAAAAAAAAAAAAATAGCTGAGTTGGAACCCACTCTGTCCAGCCCTCTCGAGCCTGTGCCCTTCCTCACTGGCTCACACTGCCCTGCTCTGTATCCAGGCTGTGTAGTTATGCATTTAGAGCCCTGGTTCCTGGAAGGCAGGGCTCCAGCCAAGCAACAAGTTTATTAAGCACCTACTGTGTGTCTTGGGGAGGTGCTTTGTGCGGCTAAAGCTTGTGAGGATGGGGAGATTGGGTTCCTTTGTGAGAGATCTCGAGGCTCCATGCCCGCATCCTACCCCAGGAGGCATTCAAGCCCCTGAGGATACCAGGACAGAGCAGCCACGGCAGGGCAGTGTGTACTGTTGGAAGGACTTTCTTCCTGGCAGGAGCGTCCCTCGCAGTGACTCAGAGCAGTGTGAAGACCTCAGAGAGGTTTTGTAGCCATATCTGCATCCGCTGATCGTTAGGCAAGCCACTCGGCCTCTGGGACCTCGGCTTCCTGATCTGTGAAATGGGGAAGATGATTGTACCTAATTTACAGGGTGGGTTTAAGGACTGGATGAAAGCGCTTGGCACAGGGCCTTGGGAACTAGAAGGGGCTGTGCCACTGAGACACAGCGCACGGGTGATAGGGACTGCGGTCCCGAAGAGCTCGGAAGAGCTGGATCTGCTGTTTGCACACCTCAATTTCCCCCGTCAGCCATGGCAGACATGTAACTCTTGCAAGATCGGCCTCACGGGGCTGTTGTCAGGATCACAGAGATCCCAGAACGCGTAGGTGCGACCCCGTGATCTGCGCACCGAGAGGGGGCGGCGAGAGCACAGTGGGCGGGCGCAGGTGCGCCCTTGTGAGCTGGGAGACGTGTGGCGGCGCCTGGCGCCGGGGAGAGGGCGAGGACGGGCGCTGGGGCCGCCTCCGTGTAAGGGAGGGGTGAGGAAGTGCGGAGGGCGGCGAGCGCGCGGCCAGTGACTCGGGGCGCTGTCCGGGCGCCTCCGTATCCCCACCCTTCTCTAAGCGGCGCCCGGGGCGCTGTCCCTGGTCCTGGAGCCCGGCCGGCCCTCGTCTGCAGTTCTCAAGACAGCCAGTTGGTGGCGCCCGAGACCGCGGCGGACTCCCGGACCCATTAGAGAACACGTTTTAAAAAGCGTTCTTCGGCCGGACGCGGTGGCTCCCGCCTGTTATCCCAACACTTTGGGAGGCTGAGGCGGGCCCATCACCTGAGGTCGGGAGTTCGAGGCCAGCCTGACCAACATGGAAAAACCCCGACTCTACTGAAAATACAAAAATTAGCTGGGTCTGATGGTGCATGCCTGTAATCCCAGCTACTGAGGTGGAGGTTGCGGTGAGCCGAGATCGCGCCATTGCACTCCAGCCTGGGCGACAAGGGCAAAACTCCGTCTCAAAAAAAAAAAAAAGCGTTCTTCATTTTCCTGTCATGATATTTCTAGGTAATAAGCCTGCCTAGACACCTGACTTCAAAAACAAACTATATACTGGCATAAGAGATGAAAAAGGCCCTCCACCTCCCTACATGAGTGCTCTGGCATGACCACACCACAAGAGCCAATGAAGTAACCAGCCTTGGGCACCTATTTATTAAAAATATACCGCTAGATTTAAAAAAATTAAAATTATTGTAATAGAGATGGAGTCTTGCATTGTTACCAGGCTGGTCTCAAATTTCTGGGCTTAAGCAGTCCTCTCACCTCAGCCTCTCAAGGTGCTGGGATTACAGGTGTGAACCACCTCGCCCAGCCTACCCTTAGATTTTTTGTTTTTGTTTCTTGAGACAGAGTCTCAGGAACTCCAGGCTAGAGTGTAGTGCTGTGATCTCAGCTCACTGCAACCTCCGCCTCCCAGGTTCATGCAATTCTCCTGTCTCAGCCTCCTGAGTAGCTGGGATTACAGGGGCATGCCACCACACCTGGCTAATTTTTGTATTTTTAGTAGAGATAGGGTTTCACCATATTGGTTAGGCTGGTCTCAAACTCCTGGCCTTAGCCTCCCAAAGTGCTGGGATTACAGATGTGAGCCACTGAGCCTGGCCTACCCTTAGATTTAAGAGCAGAAAGTCATGTCGCTGTACCTGACCTCTAGTTCAGAATGACTTCAGTAGCTGCACCTTTGAAAAATGTATGACGGATTAAAGCCACACCAAAAAATATTCATTTGTAAACCAGACTTAGTTCTAGGATGGGTTACCCGGGCTTTTTACCCACTTGAATATCTAGGAGGATATCTGATGAACAACAAATCTCCTGAAGTGGGACTCTCACCAGCGTAGCTTTCCTGTCCCCCACCCACTGAATGACAGTGGTGACCCCGTCATTTCTGAGGACTGAAACCACCCTGGTACCCTCTGAGGGGCAGAGCCACCCTTGTTGAGAGCCACTGCCTCAATGAGGGCTTTGTCGGGGTGGAGAGGGGCTCTCAGAGTCCCAGACTGGTTGGCCTCCTGGGAGGGCGGTATCATAAGGAACTGTTGGGAAACTCTCTACCCCCATTATGGAACAACCAGCAGAAGCCAGAAGTGGGAAGGCACTTGTGATGAGAAACGGTGGGTTGCCAGCAGAGCTGGGGCCACAGGCAGGTCTCCCCTGGTCAGGGCTCCACCAGCCCAGCTTCCTGAGGAAAGCTCTGGGCCTCAAGCAGTCTCCCAGCTTTGTCCAACTGCCCCTGAAAATGGGCTGGGAGGGCCACACCCTTAGCAGCGGAGGTAGGAGAGGGGGGCTGGCCAGCTAGATGCCAGCCTGTAATACATGAGAGGAGTCTTGGCCTCCACTCTGCAATCCTGGAGATGCAGCAATTGCACCCTTCTCTGACCCCCAAAGAGCCATTCTGTCTCCTACCTTTATTTCTTCCCAGTAGTTAGCTGGATGCTCCATGCGTGTTCGTGAGATGTGTACACATCTGTCTGTGTATATTGTATGAACATAAGTAATGTGATTTGAGTAAGGGTGTGTGGGCCTGAGATTCCTGTGCCTGTATGTGCTGTCATCACCGTGTATTTACATGCAGGTACAAACCCAGCCAGAGTCAGTAGGTGCATGTGCACTGATTGGGGACCTGAGGGTGGGAGCTGGAGTCGACCTTTGCATGTGCACGTACTTGTGGGTTTGCAGCATAGGGGCTGATGTTCATGTGAGCCTGTCTGCATGCATTCGATCTTGATGTGATCTCTACAGGCATGAGTTAGATGACTCTTTGCATGTGCATGGCACAGTACTAGGCCAAGTGCATGCGTGACCTGGGAAAGTTTGTGTGCAAGTGTGCACACAGGTCTACCAGAGACCTTGTCTGTCTTGTTCAGACTCTATCGCCAGTGTCTGAACAGTGTCAGCCACACAGTGGGTGCTCAGTACAGTGTCAGCCACACAGTGGGTGCTCAACATTGAATGAATGGGGGAAGGAATGAAAGAACGTACACCTGGGTGCTGTCTCCAGAAGGGCTTTGCTCCCAGGGCCTCTCAAGGCACATGATCTGCGTGGATATGAGAAACACATCCTCAGGGGTAGGGCCTGAATGGGGGCAGGTATTCTGGCCAGCCCAGATTTTCCTGGTCCCTGATGGGGTCCCTTTAAGTAGGCAGGGGTTTCAGAAACCCATTGAATAGAGCAGGAGTCTCAGAGCCAGGGCAGAGGCTGGCTCAGTAACCTCACTGGCCAGCTGCCTAGGGAAGGGCTGTGAGCCAAGTCACACCCACTCTTTCCTCCCTTCCCAGGGGCTGGGGAACCCCCAGGAGACTCTTTTTCCAGAAGCTTCCTGGGATTGGGTTGGTGTGGCTTGGCTAGAAAGGCCGCAGGCAAAGTAAGGATAATGAGACTTTCAGAGCTAGCAGAATTCTCTCAAGGCAAATGCATCTTTCCATTGTTAGGTTTTTTTTGGTTTTTTTTGTTTTTTTGTTTTTAAGGTGGAGTCTTGCTATGTCGCCCAGGCTGAAGTGCAGTGGTGTGATCTTGGCTCACTGCAATTTCTGCCTCCCGGGTTCAAGCGAGTCTCCTGCCTCAGCCTCCTGAGTAGCTGGGCGCCACCACGCCCAGCTAATTTTTGTATTTTTAGTAGAGACGGGGTTTCACCATGTTGATCAGGCTGATCTCGAACTCCTGACCTCGTGATCCGCCTGCCTCAGCCTCCCAAAATGCTGGGATCACAGGCGTGAGCCACTGTGCCCAGCCTACTGTTAGGTCTTTAACCCAGCAAAGTGAGAGTAGGGGTTTAACAGATGAGCAAACTGAGGCCCAGAGAGGAAAACTGATTAATGCAAAGCCACACAAGAGGCTGCCTGGGCCAGGGCAGGAAGCCCAGACGCCTCCTATCCTGCCCAAGAGGCCTAGGGCAGATATCCTGAATGAGTATGACTCGGGGAGGGGAGGAGGCTATTGGAGGCCCTGGCAAGAGTTGGCTCCACCAGCCCTACCTAGAGCCCAGACCTGAGATCTTCCCTGATCTCCTCCCTCTCCCCTTCCATTTCCCTGGACAGAGGGTGCTGGAGGTAGGTAGGTGGGACACCTAGAGTTCAACAAGAGGTGAACTTGGAAAGGCAGCTCTGCAGCCCTCCACCCGGTGCTCTTCTCTCTTCCTCTACAGTCTGGCAGCTGTTTGAACAACTTAGGTACAAATCTAGGAGGCCCAAAGGGGAGGCTTCCTCTCAGAGGGAGGGCCTGGACCCTGGAAAGCATCCTGGCACTGTTTTCTAGGTAAGAGGCTGGAGGCCAAGGAAGAAGGGGGCTCAACCTCCTTCAAAGATGGCAGTGACTTCCCAGTGCCAGTCAGCAAGCATCCCGTGCTGACTGTGGAGCAGTGATGTCCCCATCACAGTGGGCCAGTGAGGCCAGTGTCATGGGATGTTACTAATGTGTTTGACATCACACAGCTAGGAAGCATCAAAGCCTGGTCCAGCCCTGGTCCCTGTCACACTGCCTCTGTGTGTGTGTGTCAGTCCTGGAGGCTGTTCCACATGCCCACACACAGATCTTCCCCAGTCTGTCCCATAGCTGCATGGCACTGCATGGCATACATGGGCCATAATTTATCAAATTTCCTCTGGGTGGCCATTTAGTTTTAGAATTCTTACTAATAAATCTTTACTAGCCCTACAAAAATGGCAACTTCATATAGTTTAGCCTAATAAAAATGATGTTGCTACAACTTTTTTTTCTTTCTTCTTTTTTTTTTTTTTTTGAGACAGAGTCTTGCTCTGTCACCCAGGGTGGAATGCAGTGGCCTGATCTTGGCTCACTGCAACCTCCACCTCCTGGGTTCAAGTGATTTTCCTGTCTCAGCCTCCCAAGTAGCTGGGACTACAGATGCCAACCACCATGCCCGGCTGATTTTTGTATTTTAGTAGAGATGGGATTTCACCATGTTGGCCAGGCTGGTGTTGAACTCATGACTTCAAGTGATCTACCCGACTTGGCCTCCCAGAGTGCTGGGATTACAGGTGTGAGCCACCATGCCTAGCCTTTCTTTTTCTTTTTTCTTTTCTTTTTAAGACAGGGTCTTGCTCTATCACCCAGGCTGGAGTGCAGTGGTGCAGTCAGGGCTCACTGCAGCCTCAACCTCCCAGGCTTGAGCAGTCTTCCCACCTCAGCCTCTCAAGTCACTGGGACTACATATGTGCACCATCACACCTGGCTAATTTTTAGAGTTTTTGTAGAGACAGGTCTCACTATGTTGCCTAGGTTGTTCTCCAACTCCTGGTCTCAAGTGATCCTCCCTATTCAGCCTCCCAAAGTGCTGGGATTACAGATGTGAGTCACCGGGCTCAGCCAGCAAAGTTTTACTTAACAAACACATGTTAAGTGACAAATACTCTACTATTATCAATGCTTTATCATTAGTAACTTATTTAATCCTTGGCAAAACCCTTTGAAGTAGGTCCTGTTATTTTCCTCATCAACCCCATCTTGCAGATGAAAAAACTGAGGCTCAGGAAGCTTAAGTAACTTGACCAAGGTCACACAGGTGACAAGTGGGAGAGCTGAGATTTTAGCCTCCAAGGGTGAGAATATAAACACATGCCTCAGTGTCCATTGTCCTTGCCGCTCATCTACAGGCTCACCTGCTATGATGCACAGGGTAAATTCTTGGAAGTGGTCTTGCAGGTTAACAGGATGCATTTAAACTCAGCTGTCACCAAGGGACCAGGAGCTGGTCAGGGACTGTCCTGCTGCAACCCTGGCCAAGGGAACGTGACCCCCACTAACCACCCCCACTCCCACCCCCACCCCCATCCCTTGCCAATGAGGCAGCTGCAGCTGGTCAGAGCAGAGAGGCTGGAGCCCACACTGGGCTCTTTGTCTTCGGTGGGAACCCTTCAGCCCCCACGGCCCCTCTCAAGGGCCCACTGTCCCAGTACCAGTGGGGCCTCCCGGGGGCCAGGCCTGGCTGGGAAACTTGGCACGTTGGCAGCCCCTTGGCCACTCTGCCAACTGGGCATGCAGAAACCACTCAGGAATCATTCCCACTGAAAAGACTGGCGAGGTATAGGTCCATGTCGAAGGGGATGCAGCAGCCCAGATGTGGCTGGAGTCCAGGCCCCAGCCCAAGTACTGTGCACATCCTCATAGCCCAGGCCTAGCTCTTCAGTCCTCTGCCCCAACCGCCTCCCACCTCTCTGAGAGCCCCTGCTGCTGCTGCTACTACTTAGAAAGGAAGGAGGAAGGGAGGAAGGAAGGAAGGGAGGGAGGAAGGCTGTTGCTGCTACTACTTAGAAAGGAAGGAGAGAAGGAGGGAGGGAGGGAGGGAGACTGTTGCTGCTACTACTTAGGAGGGAGGGAGGGAGGGAGGGAGGGAGGGAGGGAGGGAGGGGGGGAGGAAGGAAGGAAGGAAGGAAGGAAGGAAGGAAGGAAGGAAGGAAGGAAGTTAGTTCCTCCCTTCTTAGGCAAACTTCAGTGCTCTCAGGACCCACCCCTCAGGAGCCTGCCCTGGCGTGATTCCTCCCCACAGGAATCTGCAGCACTGCCCAGAGCAGAAGGGGCCCAGTCCAGGCTCCAGAGCACCTTGCAAGGGGAACCCAGACCCTCCTCTGAGGACTGAAAACCAAGGGACAGAGTTCTAAGAATGAGGAAATAATGTTTGCCCTGTCCAGGCTCTGAACCCTGCAAGGGGCTCTTGAGGGCTTCTGCACCCACCAGAATGTGCAGAGAAGAGGTCCCAGGTGGGAGCCAAGAGAGGGCTGAGGGCAGATCCCCAAGAGAGAAGTAATCGGTGTGAGCGAGGATCGCAATTTCTTCGTGTCTAAAATGGGGAAACTGCAGCGCCACTTACCCTGCCTAGGTGAGACAAACTGTAGACCCTGGTACCCAGACTCGTCACTTCCCAGGGGATGCTGGAGCTCACCAAGCCCAGGCCCGGGTCCCAGGTGGAGCAGCTCCTGAAAAGCTTCTGCAGAATCCCTGCTGCCCTGTCCTTGTGCCCTTGGTCATCCTTCCTCCCTCATCCCCGGCTGCATCTGTGCACTACAGTTTGTTTAAACAGAAAATCCCATAGCAAACCTTGAGACTGTGGGGGCCTCCTTGGGTGCAGGGCCTGGGGGAATGATCTCTCCCTCTATGGCGGGAAGAGTGGGTGTTGGGGTGGAGGGCAGTGTGCTCTGGGGTCGGGGCTAATGACCCGGTGTCTGCTGACACAGCTCCACTTGGGTGGGGGAAACAGCTTACTCTGAGGAAGAGCACTGGACCGTGAGCTCTGGGCGAGCTGGGTGCAGAAGAGGGACTTGGAGTGTTTATTGAGTGAATGGTACCTATTGCAGAACTCAGAGCCCAGTTCTCTCTAAAGGTTGGGACCTGGGCTGCATGACTTTTCAAGAGGGGAGTGGAGGGGGGCGTCTCCACTCCTCCCCTTTGCTCTTCCTCCTCACCAGGTCAAAGGGGAAGGGGACTCCTGGGAGAAAGGGAGACAGGTGGGCAAGGAGGGGCTATTGGAGGCTCTGTTCATTCACTCATTCGTTCGCGGGAAGGGTAGAACGCCTGTCCCCGCTGCGGAACTCTTGTACCCGGCATTTATTAGGCATCTGCTGTACGCCAAGGCCTGGGCCGAGGGCTTTACGTGCGTGAACTCATTTCGTCATGCCCAGGTCCTACGAGGCCGGCGGGAGGAATCCCACTTTACAGATGAGAAATTC
Source organism: Symphalangus syndactylus (assembly GCF_028878055.3). Lineage (NCBI taxonomy): Eukaryota > Metazoa > Chordata > Mammalia > Primates > Hylobatidae > Symphalangus > Symphalangus syndactylus. Next base: position 15,870,853 of record NC_072444.2, read on the forward strand.
GAGGGACACGGAGGAGCGGGACATGCCTGCCCTGCAGACCCAGGCTTCTGGGAGGGAGCTCCCAGCGCGCGATGATGGGGACAGATCCGCCGAGGAGCGCGGCTGCTCCAGGGGGCGGGAGGAGGGCGTCTCCCCAACAGAGGGTCTGCGGCCTGGACGGGGGGCGGCGGGGAAGGGGGTGGGGGAGGGGCTGCCCTGGGCCCCGAGCCCAGCAATCCCCGCCCAGCCGGACCCGGCTCGGAAAGTCCCGCGAAGCCCCCGCCCGACCGGCCCAGGGCGGCGCGAACAAGCGGCCCTTTCTGCGCCGGCGGCCCCCGGCAGCTGGACCGCGGCCCGCTGGGGCGCGGACGTATCCGAGCTGGGGCGGGGGCGGAGGCGGGGCGGCCGCGTTGCCAAGGTGACCCGGGCGCGGGAAGGCGGCTCCGGCTCGCGCGGGCCGGGCCGGGCGGCGGCGGCGGCACCATGAGCGGCCGGAAGCGCAGCTTCACCTTCGGGGCCTACGGCGGGTAGGGCGCGGGGCGGGGCGCGTGCGCGCGTGTGCGTGTGCGCGCGTGGGGGGAGCCCGTGCGGGGTGTGCTCGCGCTCGGGCGGGTGGGCCTGGGCTGTGACTGCTGTGGGGGCTGAGCGTTTGACCTCAGTGAGCGCATGGCTGTCGTGTTGCGGCGCGCATGTGTGTGTTTGTGTGTGTGTGTTTCTGTGTCTGTGTGTGTTCCCATTGCGTGTCCATGTGCATGTGTGGGGAGGTGAGTGCAGGGTGGACACTGCTGTGTTTGTGTCTAAGCACATGATAGTGGCGCTTATGCATGTGACTGGGGCTGCGGGGCTACTCCGCCTGTGTGTGTGCGCAACTGCTCACATGTATAGGTATGTGGGAGTAGGGGCAGGCAGGTCGGGGGAGGTTCTGCTGGACCTCCCACTTGCCTCTGCAGCTGTTGGGCCCCTCAATGAGGCTCTGGATAAAGGGACTCTAGAAGCCCTTAGCAGGCACTGCCCACCCTGGGCACCAGGCTGCCCTCCTTCCTGCATCCTGGCTCTCAGGAACCTCTTCCTCCCTGGGCCACTGGCTGCCTGGAGGAGGTCAGAGTGGCAGCAGGTTCATCTTGGGGTCAAGGGGTGCAGAGGTGGGATGGGGATTTATGCCTGTTGCGGAGATTTGGCAAATTGGAGGGAAGATGGGTTAGACAGAGTGGGCTCAGAGCCCCTGCCCAGCCAGACAAGCGGCTCCATGACCTTCACCAGGCCCTGCCTCCCAGTGGTCAGAGGGACCCATGGGACCCACCTTGGGGTGTGGAGCGCTGGGGCTTGTGTGTGCGCATGGTCAGTGTTCTCTGAGCTATGGGGATTGTGTCTGAGCTGCCTTCCCCTTGTGGACGCTCAACTTCTGAGGTGACCCCAGCAGAGGGCAGGGTGGGGTGGGAGGCCAGAGGCTTCCCCTCCATCTGGGGTCTTGCTAGCTATCAGGTGATGAGAGGAGCCTGGGCTAGGCCCTGAGTTTCCTGGCCAGCCAACAGAGGGGCAGCTCCCAGGCTGGGTCCTGTTCTGTGACCTTGGGCAAGTCCTGGCTTCTCTGACCTCACTGTCTGCAGAGTCGGCCTTCTCCATCAGCTGTCCCTGGGAGCCCCCAGCCCTGCCCTCCAGAGGACGTCCTCTCGCTGGCAGAGTTGGGCTGGACTCCCTCCTCATCGCCTTCTTACCTCTGGGCAAGAGGCGAGTTGTTTGTTGTCCCAACAGCTGCTCAGCCCCTGCCCCCAGCGGCACCAAGGTGCCCTCAGAGGGCAGTAGGAGAATCGGGACGGGGCAGGAGTGCTACCCACACATGCGTCCTGGGGCTGGATCTGGGTGGATTTGGGGGAGACAAAGTCTGGGGTACCCCTAAAGTCTTAGGAAGCAGGGTATGTCTGTTGGGGTGAGGGTGGGGGGAAGCTCCTCCTAGATCTCCTCCCAGATTCGCAGACATTTTCTTCCTGGGTGGATATGAGTGAACAGTTTCAGGATTGAGGCAGGCTACGGGCCTTGGGGGTGATGTTCTTTCTGCCCACCATAAACCATAGATATCCAGCAAACTTCCATCCTGCCTGGAAAGGCTCTAAGCTAAACCCAGCCACACCCCTACATCCTTGCCATGATCCAAACTGCTGTAGTCACTGTCCTACTCCACCTGTCCCCCCACCCCTGCTAACACCCCACAGCCCTGCCCCCTGCCCCACTGCCCCCAGTCCTGCCTCTTTTCCTGGCTCTTTAACCCCCATGCCTTCCCATGTCCCTAATCTGACAGTCAGGCGACTGCAGCCTAAGGGTGATAGTGACTGCCTCAGGCATCCTTAGAAACAGGACCTTCTCCAGCCCCTCTGGGAGGGTGGTGCAGTGCAGGTGGGTCTGATATGCTGGGCCAAGCTGGTGAGAAGGGATGTCCCCTCACCTATGGCCCCTCTTATTGTGTTTCAGGGTGGACAAGTCCTTCACCTCTCGCCGGAGTGTATGGTGAGTACTGGGGACTCTCAGGAGGGCCTGGGTTGCCTTGGCTGGTCCCTGCAGATACCCCCAATCCATTCCTACCCCTGCGATGCCAGGCCAGACCTTACCAAGCCTCCAACCATCCTCTCAGGGCAAGGGGGTGGGCAGACCCTCTTACTAGGTCTGTCCCCAGAGTACTTTTTTAGAGAGCCTTGGAGGCAAGCAAAGCAGGTTTACATCTTCACTCTGCCACTGCCTGTGTGAACTTCAGCAATTCCTTAACGTCTCTGAACCTCAATTTTCTCATCTGTGAAATAGGGATTAAAATGCCCATTCATAGAGTGTAAAGTAAAAAGAACAAAAACAAAAACTGGCCCTGGCATATTTTAGGCCCTTTTTGCTTAAATGCTTCCTTCCTTTTTTTCTTCTCTATTTCTTCCCACCTCAGGGTGGCCCCTTGCTGGGCTGGGGTTCCCTTAGCCTTTACTGACCCCAAATCCTCTAGTTACTCCCCCCGACAGCCCTCAGAACCCCTTCCTCCCATATTTCCTGTGTCTGGGGCTGCCCTCTCTTTGGAAGAGGAGGGAACGAGGCAACTGTGTGTGCAGCTTCTCAACACCAAGAGGCAATGGGTAGAGGTGCAGCCTCACCTCGGGATACACCGTGGCACCCCGATGCCCCGGCAGGCAGGTGCCTCCCGCTTCCCTGGCATCAGCATCATGTGGGCCTGGCTGGCTGCTCCTGCTGCTGCTTCACCTCCAGCAGGAGAGCCCCCTGACGGCTCTGGCTGCTTCCTGCCCCTGCTCAGGGCTTCCTGGGGTCCGTGGGTCCTGCAGTACCCCCCAACTGCTGGGCGGCTCCCATCTGGCACCATTGTCCCCGCAGAGCCCTCCTGGGAAGCCAGGCCTGGGGTGGGAGGCACACAGGGTGCCTCAGCTAAGCTCCCAGCCTGCCTTTCTATTTCCCTTTCATGCTCTCCATGCAACCTCAGGCTGCTTCCTCTCCCTTTCTGGGTATCATCTCCTGCTAGTGTGCCTAGTCCAGTTGAGCCCCTCCTTCTGCAAGATGGTGTGCTGTGCTCAGAGCAGGGGCAGACTGAGCGGGGATAGAAGCAGAGGTGAGGAAGATGCCATCCTTTCCTTCAGGGAGTTCAGTAATAACACCACTGACAACTGCCACTTGTTGGGCACCTGCTATGCACTGGGTACTGTAGTAGATGCCTGACATGTGTTATCTCATGTAACTCTGACCACACCTCAGAGTTAGGGACTATTATCTCTAATTACAGATAAGAACAATGAAGCCTGGAGTGGGGAAATGAGTTGCCCAAGGTCCCACAAGCAGTTGGGATTTGAACCTTGATCTTCCAGACTCTGTGCAGAGCCCAAAACCTTACCTACTCTGTACCAGGGCCACCAGGCCACAGGGAGGGTCTGAACGAAGGATGCACTTGCGGGAAGACTCAGAGACGGGCCACCCAGAAGGCCCACCCCAGAGAGCCCTAAGCCAAGAGTTAGAGACGAAGGCCCAGGACTGATTGTAACTGGCCAGCTGTGTGACTTTGGGTGAGTCCCATCCCCTCTCTGGGCTTCAGTTGACCCATCTATCAAGTAAAGATCAGCCATTCCCCAGGACACGCCCCGTTAGCCAAAATGCCTTGCCCGTGCCCTCCTAGCTGGAGCCGCTGTCCAAGGTACTAACCCTAGGCCCTCCCTTCCCAGCTGCCAAAGGCCATCACTTAACTCCAGCCCATGCGTCAGTGGTGGCCATTTTGACCATTAATCATGATCTCCTGGCACTCAAGAGCTGTCTCCACCTCCTTTTCTAGTTTGGGGCTTGCTTCTCCTGTGCTCTGTATTTCTGATAACGGGAACATGGCCCCAGTTAGCATCACCTCCCCTTGATGTCCCTCCACTTCCATTTCCACAGGCCCTCGCCACACCTCCAGCCCACTTTTGTCACCATTTGTTGGGGGTTTTCTTTCTTGATCCCCACACCCCCATTCCCTCTTTAGAATGCCTCCCCTGCTGCTATAGAGCACGCATTCGTGAATGTTCCTGGGGTAGGGGAAAGAGCATGGACTTCAGAGTCTGACAGGTGTGGACTTGAATCTGCCTCTGCCACATTCTAGTTGTGTGACTTTGGCAAGTCATTTTCCCTCTCTGGGCCGCACTTGCTGCTCAACATGTGCTTGTTGAATAGGGCATTTCCGGGAGTTGACTTCAGGTGAGCTGCATGTGTTCACATAACCCTGCAGTGCAAAGCAGGCTCTGAACTCCTTGAAAGGAGAGGTGCTTGATCGCTTTTTCTTTTTTTTGGAGACAGGGTCTCACTCTGTCGCCCAGGCCCTAGTGTAGTGGTGCAATCTCGGCTTACTGCAACCTCTACCTCCTAGGTTCAAGTGAAATCTCTTGCCTCAGCCTCCTGAGTAGCTGGGACCACAGGTGCATGCCATCACTCCTGGGTAATTATTTTTGTATTTTTAGTAGAGACAAGGTCTCACTATGTTGGCCAGTCTGGTCTCGAACTCCTGAGCTCAAGTGATCCTCCCACCTCGGCCTCCCATTGAGTCACATTTGAGCTCAACTTGGCCCCACTTTCTCCCATAAAGGCCAGGCTGTACTTTTCTCATGTCTCTGTCCTCCACATGGTCTTGTGCAACTACCATGCCCATAAATGCTTACTGCTTGTGGAATTGAATTGAGTGTGTTCAGGGAGGGGAATAAGTAAAACCTTGTCAGTAGGCTGGGAAGGCTTCCTGGAAGAGGTGATTTTCCCCCACCCCTTTACAAAACAGGATTAAGAGGTTAGGACTTGGATTAAAGGAGCAGTGAGTCCTGGTAGAGGCCAGATGTGATCATGGCTGAGTTCCCTTACACATCCCTAACCCCTCTCAGCAGGTTGTCTGCAGTAGAGGACCTCAGAGTAGGTGTGCAGATGCGTGAGGAAGGAGGCCCAGTGTGAGGGTTGGGAGCCAGTGGGACAGTGGGTGACTCTGAGTCTGCAGCCCTAAGGGACCCAGATATCCTAGAATGGGGGCTGGACATTTAAAGTGTATTCAAATGGATGGTGGGAGGTGGGGCGGTGTCAGGGTAGAGGAATGGTCAAGTGGACTTGCACAAGGCAGGAGGGTTCTGAAAATACCTCTGGGAAAAGGAGAGTCAACTTTGGCCTTAAAACTAGAAGCCTGGGAGGTGGAGGCAGAACCCAGAAAGGATTAAGAGCTGACAGTGTGCCAGGCATTTTACTCTGGAGGTCTCATTAAAGCATGGCATTGGTCCTGCAATTTGGCCTGTTGTTCCCAGTTGAGAGGCCAAAACCAGGACTGAGAGTGGTGAAGGCTCTGGCTCAAAGTCACAGCTGGTGAAGGCTGGATTTGAATCCAGCTCTTCTGCAGAGGAAGGGACCTTCGTCAGAGACAGTGAAGCTGCAGAAATGGGGAAGGTCTTGGTTATGAGTTAAGGGAGGAGCGGGGAGTGATGTAGCCCTGAATGCCACCCAAACGGGAGTCACTGCTCAGTCCATATGTCCTGCTGGGAAGGCCCGTCTGGGTGCTGAGATGTTTCCTCTTGACAGAATTGGTACCAGTTGCTCCCCACATATGGAGGACTTCCTGTATCCCAGGCCCTGGGCCCAGCACTTCCCCTGAATAATTTCATTCCATCCTGACACCAGCCTTACAGTTCATCCCTTACTTTACAGATGAGGAAACCGAGGCTCAGAGAGAGGAAGCAGTGGCCCAGGGGCATGCAGTCAGTGAGGCGTGAACCAAGACTGACAGCAGTGCCACTCTGAGCCCATGCCTTTAGCCGTCGATCTCCTGCATGCTGCTTGTGCTGAGTGGTAGGCTGGGGTGTGTGGCCCTGTCCTCAGGTGACTCCTTATGGCAATCACTGAGCCAGAGGCCCTGGGGCCTGTGTGCTGCTGCAGGAAGCACGAGGCTGGCCTCATTAGTGGCTCTGAAATGCCAAGCAGGCACAGCCCGCTGGGCCTCCTCATCTATTATGCATCTGGTGGGCAGACCCCCGACGGGCAGCTGGCCGTGCATGGGATGGGGGAGCTAGCAGCTGCTTCCTGAGCCCATGGCCGCCACTATACCTCTGGGCAGGGATCTCCCAAGGCAAATGCCAAGGCCTCCTGCCTCATCCCCTTTGCCAAGCCAGGGCGAGGGGGTTCTACTGGGGACAAGGGCATGGATGCTGGTCCCCAGCTCATTAGCCTGGATATCCTAGCAGCCACTTCTCTTTATTTTATTTTTATTTTTATTTTTATTTTTTGAGACAGGGTCTCACTCTGTCACCCAGGCTGGAGTGCAGTGAGGCAATCTCAGCTCACTGCAGCCTCGACCTCCTGGGCTCAAGTGATCCTCCTCCCTCAGCCTCCCAAAGTGCTAGGATTACAAGCATGAGCCACCATGCCCAGCCCCTGGCAGCCACTTCTAAGAGAGGCTGAGACTTCGATTGAGCTGGGGGTCATTTGGGACCAGAGTGGGCAGAGGTGGGCTGAAATAGAATCTTAGATGCCCAAGCTCCTGACTGTACAGAGCCTCAGAGCGATAGAGCTGTGGTCATTTGTTCATCATTTATTCATCCAGCCACAGTAACCACTGAACACCTACTGTAGGCCAGGCATAGTTTTAGTTACTGCAGATTCAGCAGAAAATGAGACAGACCTAGCCCCTATCCTCAGAGAGCTTGGTCTGGGCAGTATTTCACCTCACTGAGCCTGGATTTCCTCATCTGTAAAATTGGGAAAGGCAGAGGCAGACTATAAGTAAATAGGCAAGGAAACAACCTCTGATGGGTACACTGAATTTCTTTCTTTCTTTCTTTCTTTCTTTCTTTCTTTCTTTCTTTCTTTCTTTCTTTCTTTCTTTCTTGCTTGCTTTCTTTCTTGCTTGCTTTCTTTCTTTTCTTTTCTTTTCTTTCTTTATTTTTTTTTGAGACAGGGTCTCACTCTGTTACCCAGGCTGGGTTGAAGTGACTCACTGCAACCTCCACCTCCCGAGTTCAAGCAATTCTCTGCCTCAGCCTCCTGAGTAGCTAGGATTACAGGCGCCCGCCACCATGCCCAGCTAATTTTTTCGTGTATTTTTAGTAGAGATGGGGTTTCACCATCTTGGCCAGGCTGGTCTCGAGCTCCTGACCTTGTGATCCACCCGCCTCAGCCTCCCAAAGTGCTGGGATTATAGACGTGAGCCACCGCGCCTGGCCGGGTCCACTGGATTTCAAAGCAAGGCTACATGCTAACAAGAGCTGGTCCTTGCCGAGAGCTGAGCGCGTGCCGGGCTGTGTTTCAGAGCACTTTGCCCATGTTCATGGGTTTGATCTTCACAACAGCCCTGTGAGGCAAGACCGTTATGAACCCTGGTTTAGGGCTAGAGAGGCTGAGGCAAAGAGAGGTTAAGTAACCTGTTCAAGATCCCTTGGCAAGGCTGAGATTGGAGCTTAAGTAGCCAGGCTCCAGTTTGCCTGTCACCCTGTGCTGTATGGCTGGAAAATGAAGGGGTCCTGGAAAGCCTTTCTGAAGAGGGGGTGTTCGAACCAAAACCTGAAGGATGAGAGGAGCTGGCCATGGAGCTGGCAGGGTGTCCAGACAGAGGGAGCAGCAGGTGCAAAGGCTCTGAGGCAGGGATGAGCCTAGTGCCCGAGAGACCCCCCACTTCCAGGAAGGATCCCCTATAGCTTCAGGAGACAAGAGAAAATCCCCTCCACATGCGTTGTGGCTCTGGGACTGCCACTGTTTGACTGTGTGATCTTGAGAAGTGGGTCCCCTGCTATCCCACGTCTATCCTCAGCATCATGAAGAGGGGACTGTTGCAGCCCTGAGGTCCCTGGTCTGGTTGGCCCTGTGTGCCCCTCTCTCCTGGTGATGCTCAAACTCTGGTCTATTTGTCTGAGATGCGTGGGAATATTTGAGTTCTGTTAGGTAGACTTGAGTTCAAATACCCAGTTCCACTTCCACTCACTTGCTGTGTGGCCTTACCCCATCTACTCTGCCTCTCTGAACCTCAGATTGTCCATAGCAATGGAAACAGTATTGCTTCGAATGAAATGAGAGCAGAGTGTATGCGCAGGGGGATGTTCTTCCTTCTAACTAAGCATTTGCATTTTGAGAGGAAAGACTCATTCATCCAAAGAGAGATTCTCTAGTGATAGAATTTTAGGCACTGTGGTGGCCACAGGCTGAGTAGATGGCTAAGGAGGGGATTTTCTTTTTTTCTTTTTTTTTTTTTTTGAGACGGAGTATTGCTGTCTTGCCCAGGCTGGAGTGCAGTGGCACGATCTTGGCTCACGGCAACCTCCGCCTCCCAGGTTCAAGCATTCTCCTGCCTCAGCCTCCTGAGTAGCTGGGATTACAGGTGCGTGCCACCATGCCCAGCTAATTTTTGTATTTTTAGTAGAGACGGGGTTTCACCATGTTGGTCAGGCTGGTCTCGAACTCCTGACCTCATGATCCGCCTGCCTCGGCCTCCCAAAGTGCTAGGATTACAGGCGTGAGCCACCGCGCCCAGCCTCAGAGGGGATTTTCTGATAGCCCAGATCCTGGAAAGGTCTTCTGAGTTCAGGATCTTCCCCAAAATTCATTCAGCAAACTAATTCAACAAGCATTTAGTATGGGGACACCCTCCTAGGGCCAAACCCTATGCTGGGCACTGGGGACATGGTGGTGGAGAAGATAGATGAGGCCACTTCTTCTGGGGTTCAGAGTCTAGAGAGGGTCATAAGGAACGAGGTGATTTGATGGGAATGACATGCACTGACTAGGGAGATGTGAGGGTTGCTGAGAGCTCAGAGAAGGGACTCCTGCCCGCATCTGGGAATCAAGGAAGGCTTCCTGGAGGAGGTGACTCAAAAGTCGAAGTGGGCCGGGCGCAGTGGCTCACGCCTGTAATCCCAGCACTTTGGGAGGCCGAGGCGGGTGGATCACAAGGTCAGGAGATCGAGACCATCCTGGCTAACACGGTGAAACCCCGTCTCTACTAAAAAACACAAAAAAATTAGCCAGGCGTGGTGGCGGGCGCCTGTAGTCCCAGCTACTTGGGAGGCTGAGGCAGGAGAATGGCGTAAACTCAGGAGGTGGAGCTTGCAGTGAGCCGAGATCGTGCCACTGCACTCCGGCCTGGGCAACAGAGCGAGACTCCGTCTCAAAAAAAAAAAAAAAAAAACAAAAGTTGAACTGGGCCAAGTGGCAGCGTGTGTGTGTGTGTGTGTGTGTGTGTGTGTGTAGTGGGGAAGGGAGGTGCACTGTACAAGAATGTTCCAGGGACAGGAGGTAGCAGGTCAGCAATGTGGAGGAAAAGAGCGTGTGGTGGCACGTGCTGGATGCAAGACTAAGTTGGGCCTGACAGGTGAAGGGAAGAGAGGCAGCCACCAGATCATGTCCCTGCAGGCCCCGCTGGGACTTCTGTGGGCTACGCTGGAAGGCTCTGAACCCCCGAGCCTGCTAGGGAAGAGGCCTGCTAGGGTGCCAGTCGCCCATCCTCCTCCCTGCTCCAAGGAGCTGCTGTGTGAGACTGAGTCAGTCCGCAGCTCAGGGAGGCCCTGACTGTGCTCTTAGTGCAGGGCTGTGGAAGCCCTGGAGCCAGAGTCTGGGCTGGGGCTGCAGATGCTCTCTCGGCCACCAGCTGGCTGGGTGACTTCTCTGGATCTCAGTTTCCTCACCTGTAAAATGAGGGCAATAAAAGTACTACCTGGAAGACTGGTGTGGGGATTAAATGAGATAATGGGTGCCAAGGCCTGAAACCAGGGCCTGGCACAGAGCACGTACTCCATTGATGCCAGCTATTGCGGTTACTGCTGTCATCGTGGTCATGGTTACCTGCTGCGCCTGCAGTGGGCGCGGAATTACGCTTGGTGTGTAGACTCTGTCCTCTGGAAGCTTGCTGCCTGCCAGGGGGTGACCTGCCTGCCTACACGTAACTGTACACCCCAGCCATGGGCACTGGCCTTAGGCACTGGCCCTGAGAACACTGGCTTTAGAGTCTGATGGGCCTGGTGCCAGGTCCTGGCTGGTGACCTTGAGGAGTCCCTCACCTTGCTGAGCCTTGGCTCGTTCCTTTGTGCAGTGGGGGTGTTCATGGCCCTTGCCTCACGGTGAGTGAGAGGCAGCAAGGAGGTGCTTTTAAAGGGCCGGCCGGTGTAACAATGCAGCTGTTTCTGACCCCGTGCTGCAGGAGGGAAGAAACACGTGCCTTGGACCCAAGTGACCTAGAGAAACATCACCCTCCCTCTTGGAGGCTCATTTTCATACCTATGAAATGGGAAGATTGGCTGTGATACACTCTGATGTGCTGGGGTTCTAGTGGAGTTAGCTTGTCCCTAAGTTTGACCTGGTCCAGCTGTTTGCTGTGTGACATTGGGCTAGAGACTTAACCTCTCTGAACCTCAGTTTCCATGCCTGCAAACGGGCAATGTTCACCTCATGGGCTCTTTCAAGGCTTCCATTAGCCATTCGTTAATTCAACAAATACTTACGGAGTTCCTACCACATGCCAGGTGACTAGTCTAAGAATTCGGGATGCAGCAGTGAACCTGACAGACACGGTCCCTGCTTCACGCACGTTATCCTCCAGTGCAGGAGACAGACAGCTAAGGTAGCTTCAGATGGGTGATGTGTAGTACGGATAGGGTGGGTGCAAGGCCTGGCTTTGCCATGGGTATCAGGGAGGGGCCTCTCTGAGGCCTGAACGGGAAGGAGCTGGCTGTGGGAAGGGTAATCCAGGCAGAGGGCAGAGAAAGTGTAAAGGATTAGGGGCAGGAATAGGACTCCTTCCCCCACCCCAAAGCTGGAACATTCCAGATCATCTTCTGGCAGCAGGTGGAGGTGGCTGAGAAGGCAGAGAGGCTGGAAGCCCATTTCTTTCAGATCAGGAGCTGCTCCCCAGTCAGGTGTGGTGGCTCATGCCTGTAATCCTAGCACTCTGGGGAGGTCAAGGCGGGTGGATCACCTGAGGTCAGGAGTTTGAGACCAGCCTGGCCAACATGGTGAAACCCTATCTTTACTAAAAATACAAAAAAAAAAAAAAAAAAAAAAATTAGCTGGGTGTGGTGGTGCATGCCTGTGATCCCAGCTACTCAGGAGACTGAGGCAGGAGAATCGCTTGAACCCGGGAGGTGGAGATTACCATGAGCCGAGATCACACCACTGCACTCCAGCCTGGCCGACAGAGCAAGACTCCATCCCACACACACACAAAAAATAACTGCTGCCCACAAGGCAGGCCCTGTGGGGTGGTGGGGAGTGTGGGCAGCCATGGAAGACCAGGCTTGGCTTGAGTCTCAAGTGAGCTGGGCTGTGCAGGCAGGAGGCTGGGCTCCAACCTGTAGGAGCAGGCAGGAGTGGAGCTCACTGCAGGGCAGAGCCAGGCCTCCAGCCTGGAGCCCACCTGACTGGACCTACCTGGCGCAAAGACCCTGGACCTATTTTAGTGGGGAGCAAGGGAACTGGTGCTTGTTCTCCCTCACCCCAGCCAGCCTGGGCACTGGCCCCAGGTTGCCTTGGCCTTTCCCAGCCCACCTGCCTGCAGGCCGAGGAAAGGTTCTTTGAGATGACCCATTACATGTACACACACACGTATTTCCCTACTCACACTCATAGACTTGACCCTTGTAGAGACAGCTTCAGCATGAACATAGAGGCACAGACATACACATTCATTCATGCAGCAGATCAGACCCAAACAGACCCAGGCATGACCTGAAGAAACCCCATTTCTAGCAGGAGAGACTGACAGTGGCTAAATGGTCACACCATGAAATGTGCAAATGCAACAGGTAAGTCCATGAAGGCCCAGGACAGGCTTCTGGGAAAGCTGGTCGGGTTGGGAGCAGCTTCTCCTGGTCTGGGGAGGGGGCTCTGGAAGACTGAATACAGACAGAGCACCTGAAATGTGATCCAGGCGGAGGGGAAGGGGGTAACAGGCAGGGGGCACAGCATGTGCAGTGGCCTGGAGGTGGGAAGGAGCACCTCGGGTTTGAGGAGCGGAAAGGAGTCTGGGGAAGGAGGAAAGAGGCCCTGGATGAGGCCAGAGACAGTGGGCGGGTGGGAGGGGGGGCAGGGGATGGGGAGCAGACACGCAGGGCCTCGTGGGCCACGTGAGGCGGGCGTCTGGATCCTGCTCGCAGCGGGAAGCCATTGGGGCCTTCTAGGCAGGTGGGTGGTGTGATCAGATCCAAACATGCGACACAAGCGCTTTCCCTCCCACACCCATTCACGCTCCTGCTGGGGCCTCCCATCTCCATTCTCACCCACAGAGTCACACACACCCTCTCTCACCACCAGGCAGAGCTGCGGAACAACCGGTGCCGCCGACTCCCAGGAAAAGTGTCAGACAGCTGCCCCGCCCACCAGCTGAGTCTGTGAGGCAGGGCCCTCTGGTCCAGCCAGGGTGGATCCTTGCTCACTCCACATCCGCACAGATGTGCCCGTGCCCCCCGCCTGCCCCCACACGGGTGAGGTCATAACGCTCCTCTCCACGTGCAAGGTGGCTTCTAGCTTAGGGGGTACTTTCACATGCGTTCTCTCATTTAATGCTCTCAGCAGCCCTGCAGGGAGAAATTCTCAACACCATTTTATAGCCGAGGAAACAGAGGCTCAGAGAGGTGAAGGGACGCTCCCTAGGCCACACAGCTAGAGCTTGGCGCAGGCAGGATTTGAACTCAGGTCCGTCTGACTTCCAGGTCTTGTTCTCTGGCCCATCCAGACTCAGACACACTCAGGTGTGATTGTCACCTTTCCAGGCTGTCACTGAGAAGGTGACAAGTGACCTTCAATGCCAAATCCATCCACAAACAGGTTGATCAACACAGAAAGTTATTTAGAGCTCTAGGGAAGGGCCTGGGCTAGCACGTGCCCACCTGCCTGGTGACCCTGAGGCTTCTGGGGGTAGTGCCAGGGGTGGGGCTGGGCACCTGCCAGCCTGGGGCAGCTCAGGGCGTGGAGCCCGCGCTAGGAGCAGAGCCTACATTTGCATTTACAAATGAGGTAGACGGCTCTGTCCCCACACATGCTAACCCGGCTGGCCTGGCTTGCAGGACGTGACAGCTGAAGTCCCAGGGTACATCCCTGGGCCCAGCTGCCTGGCCACTTCTGTGCTGCCTCTGCTCTTCCCTGACCCTCGGAGCAGGTTGTCTAATGCCTAATGTAGGGGAAAGAGTGTGGGCTTGGGAGCCAGCCAGAATGGGGGTACAACCCAGCTCTGTGATGCCTGGCTCGGGGACATTGGTCATGGTGTTTAGTCTCTTTTCATGTCAGCTTCTCCCCCTTGGAATAAGGGGTGAGTCATACCTCCCTCTCAAGGTGATGGAAAAGGGTAAAGCAGTCAGGTGCTCAGAGAGCTGAGTCATAGTGAGTGCTCAGCTCTCTAAAATCTTTAATTTTTTTCTGATTACACAAATACTAAGTGTTCATTATAGACATCCAAACTGTGCAGAAAAGTAGTTGCCACAGAAGGCAGAAGTTCCTAGTGGTCCTGCTTCTCAGAGATAAGCCATGTAAACTTTGTTTTTGTTTTCGTTTTTGTTTAAAGAGAGAGAGGATGGACAGACAGACACAGCCCAACTGGGCTTCATCCCACTCAAAATTCTGAGGGCTGTTGGGCCTCAGGGTCCCACATGCAGCAAGCCCCTTTTCTCTTTTTTTTTTTTTTTTTTTTTGAGACAGTCTTGCTCTGTCGCCCAGGCTGGAGTGCGGTGTTGCAATCTTGGTTCACTGCAACCGCTGCCTCCTGGGTTCAAGCGATTCTCCTGCCTCAGCCTCTTGAGTAGCTGGGATTACAAGCGTGCACTACCATGTCTGGCTAATTTTGTATTTTTAATAGAGATGGGGTTTCACCATGTTGGTCAGGCTGGTCTGAAACTCCTGACCTCAAGTGATCCACCTGACTTGGCCTCCCAAAGTGCTGACATTATAGGTGTGAGCCACCACACCCGGCCAGCCATGTAAACTTTGACATGTAATTTTAAATTTTTACAAATGAGATTTTTGTTGTGTGCAACCCGCTTTATTCACTTAACAATACGCCTCAAACCCCCTTTTCCATCAAGACTAAAGACCTTCTTTGTCATTGCTGTATAGTATTCCATGGTTTGATATATTTAACTAATCTCCTTGTAATGGACATTGGTGTCCAGATGTTTGTGGTTGCAAACCCTGCTTCGTGACTGTTTTTTGTTCATATATCTTTATGCATTTGTGTTATATTTCTGGAGAATAAATGCCTAGAAATGGGGTTGCTGGACCAAAGAATATGCACATTTTAACATCCATTGCCTCTGCCCTCAGTCACAGGGATCTTAGAGTCATCAAGAGGCAAAGAATTCCAGATTTGGGGCTGGGTGCAGTGGCTCACTCCTGTAATTCCAGCACTTTGGGAGGCTGAGGTGGGTGGATCACTTGGATCCAGGAGTTCAGACCAGCCTGGGCAACATGGTGAAACCCTGTCTCTACAAAAAAAAAAAATTAGCCAGATGTGGTGGCATGCACCTGTGGTCCCAGCTACTTGGGAGGCTGAGGTGGGAGGCTCACTGGAGCCCAGGAGGCAGAAGTTGGAATGAGCTGAGATCTCACCACTGCACTCCACCCTGGGCGACAAAGTGAGACCCTGCCCCTACCCACCACCAAAAAAAAAAAAAAAAAGAATTTCAAATGTGAGGGGCTCCTTGAGGTCCTCTAGTCAAACCCCCCACCGCTCCTCCCGTTCCCACACCTTCAGATCTCCCTGGCGGCACCTCTGAGAAGCTCACTCTGCCTTTGCTTGATGCAGAGCTCAGTACCTCACATGGCAGGTTGCTCAGGTTGCTTTCCCTTCCTCCCTCCTTCCCTCCCTCCCTCCCTTCCTTCCTTCCTTCCCTCCTTCCTTCCTTCCTTCCCTCCTTCCTTCCTTCCCTCCCTCCCTCCTTCCTTTCTTCCTTCCTTCCTTCCTTCTTTCCTTCCTTTTCCCTCCTCCTCCTTCTTCTTCCTCTTTCTTTTTCTTTCTTCTGTCTTTCTTTCTTTCTTTCTTTCTTTCTTTCTTTCTTTCTTTCTTTCTCTTTCTCTCTCTTTCTTTTTCTTTCTTTCTTTCTTTCTTTCTTTCTTTCTTTCTTTCTTTCTTTCTTTCTTTCCTTTCTTTCTTTCTCTCTCTCTCTTTCTTTCTTTCTCATTTGAGATGGAATTTTGCTCTTGTTGCCCAGGCTGGAGTGCAATGGCATGATCTTGGCTCATTGCAACCTCCGTCTCCCGGGTTCAAGTGATTCTCCTGCCTCAGCCTCCCAGGTAGCTGGGATTACAGGCATGTGCCACCACACCCGGCTAATTTTTGTATTTTTAGTAGAGATGGGATTTCTACATATTGGTCAGGCTGGTCTCAAACTCCCGACCTCAGGTGATCCGCCTGCCTCGGCCTCCCAGAGTGCTGGGATTATAGGCATGAGCCACCGTGCCCTGCCTAGGTTGCTTTACTCTTGGGCAGCTGTGTTTGTCCCATCGTTTCTACCTTCTCACAACTTCCACCTAGGAGTCTTGTCTCAGTCCTCAGGCACCTACAGAGGAAGGAAGAAAGGAAGGAAGAGAAGGGAAGGCCAAGAAATGCTCATGGTGAATGTTAAGCACTTTACACCAATGAACTCATTTAACCCTCAGAGGTCAGCACTGCTATCCCCATTTTATAGATGAGGAAGCTGAGGTTCATAGTGGTTAAGTAACTTGTCCAAGGTCACACAGCTGTTATGTGGCAGAGTTAGGATTCGCACTCAAGGATCTGGCTCCAGAGCCCACACTGACGCTACACTGCCTCTCCAGGCAGGAGTCTGTAATTTATTGAGCACCTACTGTGTCCTCAGCTCTAGGCTAGTCAGGTTGTCCATATAATACCTAATTTATTCCACACAACAACCCTGCAGAGTTGGTGTTACTGTCTCATTTTGTAGCTGAGGAAACTGAGGCTCAGAGAAAAGAAGCGACTTAGAAGAGTCTAAGGTCCCCTCCACTGGGAAAGCTCTCCTCCAGGGCTCTGCTTCCAACCAATCCTCGGTGGACCCAGTTTCCACTTTCTCATCCTCCCATTCGCCCTCTGTAGGATGGGAGAGCCGGCCTGAGACCCAATTTTTAGTAGAGAAACTGAGGCTTGGAGAGGTTATGGTGACTTAATCCTGCACACACTGTGATCTAGGGGCAGAGCTAGGGCTTCTCCATGTCACCTTTGGTTAGGAGATGGTGACTTTGTCTATCCCCGTGGGGGTTTTGCCTTGGCCTGGGCGGTCACCCCGCCTGGGGAGTTGTAAGAGGCAGGGACTTCTGCTCACCAGACTGGCCTGCAGCCTATGAGACAGCAACCCCAGCCCCCGCTAGGGCTGGTGCAGAGCGGGAGGAAAGGATTAAGCAAGGCCTCAGCGCTGGGGGGCTCACTGTCTAGGCAGTGAAGCCAGAGGTGCCTCAGGAACAGTCCAGGCAGGTATCTCTGGGGCTCTGCTTTGAGACTGGGGAGGCCTGGTTCACCCCACTCTGATCCCAGCACCCAGCACGATTGTCCGGTCCAGAGCAGACCTCAGGACATGTGTTCTGAATGAATGACTGAGCAGAGGAATGAAGGGCAGATGGGGGAGTGGGTGGATGACCGAGTGGGTGAGTGAGCGAAGGAATGCTTGGAGCTCAGAGAAGGGAGACCCCCCTGGGCTGCGGAGGCTGGGGAGGGACAACGAGGTCAATGTAGGGAGTGAGGAGAGACAGAAAGCGTAGGCGGCTGTGATACCGTGTATGGGCTGACGGGTGCTGGGAAGGTCACCCTGGCCCAGCCTTGCCCATCAGTGGGAGCTGTGTCCTGCGTGGACGTGGGCAAGGGGCAGAGCAGCTAGGGCTGAGCTTCGGGGTAGAAGCTTGGAAGTCACGATCTGCATCCAGGCTCCAGTTTTCTTCCAGGCAGAATGGAGATAACGTTACTGCTCTGTGTTCCTCAGGAAGCTATTGAGAGGGTTGATGGCAAAGGCAGTTTGTAAACTGTAAAGCACCAGGCTGGGGAAGCAGATGATGTTGTTGCCCAGCAGGAAGAGGCCCTGTGGCCGGGTCGTCTCAGAGTCACTCCTCCTCCTTACCCCAGTGCAGGGCAGGAGTCAGTCCACACTGAAGTCCACGGGGGGGTGGGAAGGGTCAGGTTTTGGCCACAGTGGGGCTCGGGCCACCTGAGCAAGGGAGACAGATGCTGGATAGACAGCAGGTAAATGGGTGGCCTGGTTCCCAGGTGCTGTGCCCTGGGCAGGGACCGGTCCCGTGACCACCTCTCTAGGCTGCCAACCTGTTATTTGTTCAGGAGGCCTCTGCCTGACCCAGCTCCGGGATCCGGGTGTCTTGGCATGCAGCCAGCATGGGGCGAGGGCGGCGGCACCATGTGCCACCTTCCTGCCCATCCCTCTGCCCAGCTTGGGGCCTGAGTCCCCCACCTACACCCCCAGGGGGACCCTGCCAGCTCTGTCACTTGGTAGCTGTTAAGGTCCTTGGCCCATCATAAACCTCACTAAACCTCTGCCTCCTTATCTCTGAAATGGGTGAAGATAGCACCCTGAGGTCAGGGTTGTTGTCATAAGGATTGAATGACATCACAGCGCCCGCATGGCAAACAGTCCCCCTGCCCCTCCCCTACCCCATCCCCACGCTCCCTCTAGAGTCCTGGGAGAGGTCAATGGTGCCCAGGGAAAGGGGACGCAGGAGCCTCCCGTGCCTGTGCCTGTCTGCTTAGGCTCCTGGTGGGCTGGGGAAGAGGGGGCCAGCCTCCCCAGACCTAGCTTTGGAAACCTGCTCAACTGGCTGCCCTGGCCACCTTCCCTGGCACCTTGGCAGGGACAGGGGCAAGCTAAGGGGAGGGCAGTGCCGGCTGGTTGAGCTCAGAAAACAATGGGCCTCTGTGCCCCCCCCCTCCGGGAGGGGGCAGTTCTGGGGCAGCCACTTGGTTCTGGTTTCAGGAGATTCGAGTCCCCTCAGACCTGATGCCCAGGGCTAGGAGACCCTGCTCTTGCAGCCCCCCAACCCTCATCCAAAGGAGCCTCTCTCAGGGTTGCCCTCCACAGCCCCCTTCTCACTGGGAGATCTGTGCCCTTGTCCTCATCCTCCACCCCACATGGGTGGTAGAACTTGGTAGAACCAGGTTGATCTCCTGGAAACCAGGAAGACCCCAGGGAACTGGACCTAGGCCTCCCTCTCCTGACTTCTGATGACCAGTGCTGGACTGGCCAGAACCCCTCAGGCCCCTGTTCCAGGCTGCTGCCCCCAACAAATTCTTCTCTGCCCTGTGTTCATTGGCTCCCTGAACCCCTCCCCTGCCCTCCCAGACCACCCCCTCTTTCCGTGTCCGGTCTCCCAGCCTGTGTGCAGTGGGTGGCTGTCCTCAGGGTGGGCTCCTCCTGCTCTTGCTCCAGGCACTGTCACCCGTCCAGATCCCCATTCCCCTGCTCCCGGTCCCAGCCTTCTTGCCTCGATGGTCCTGTACCACCTGCCCTGGCCACCAGAGTTTCACCTGGTTAAGTTGAATTTCAAAGCACCAATGGTTCACTAGGCAGAAAAGCAGGAGAAGGCACCCCCAGCAGAGGGGGGATGCCTGTGAACAGGGTGGCTGGTTAGGAAAGCTGCCTGCAGCCTGGTGAGGTTAGGACAGAGCCAGGACAGGAGGCTGGGGCAGGATAGGAAAGGGGAGTATGAGGTTGAGGCTGGAGGGAGTCAGCAGGGGCTGGACCCACTAGGAGACCACCATCCAGGGCAGCTATCTCTGGGGAGCCAAAGGGCCAAGCCCACCACCCAGGACAGCCCCACCACACTTCTGGTGCCCTGAAAGGGTTGGGCTCTCCAGGAGAGTGGCCAATAATAATAATTACAAGCACTTTATAGCAACTCTATGAGGTGGGTACGTTATCTCTCATTTTGCAGATGAGAGAAAAAGACAGGACCCTCTCACCACCCCTCCAGCTGGTTAACAGTTGAGAATCACCCCAGGAAGGCATCTGGCCACCTGTGCTTGGTCTCCCCCTCTGCCCAACCATTCCTGGGTCTGACCTTGATGTTTTGTTGATCTGTTTCCATTGTAGAGACGGGGTCTTGCCCTGTCGCCAGGGCTGGAATGCAGTGGCACCATCATGGCTCCCTGTAGCCTGGAACTTCTGGCTCAAGTGATCCTCCCACCTCAGCCTCCTGAGTGCCTGAGACTATAGGTGTGAGCCACTGCAGTGGGCTGGTTTTTAAATTTTTTTGTAAAGATGAGGTCTCACGTTGCTGCCTAGGCTGGTCTCGAACCCCTGGCTTCGAGTGTTCCTCCCACCTCAGCCTACCAAAGTGCTGGGATTACAGGCATGAACCACTGAGCCTGGGCTGACCCTGCTGTTTTGCAGAGTGTGGAACTCCCTGGAGATCCGCCCGCCCTGGACTGGTGGAAGGCCTGTGTTCTTATCCCTGATCTGCTGCCCAAGGCCTTACTGGCTGACTTTGAGGTCGTGTTTTCACCTCTCCAAGCCTCAGTTTGCCCTTCTGGGAACTGGGGATCCTAGTGACTGCCTTATCTCCACTCCAGTTCCGGTGAGAGTCCCAGGAGTGAGCAGATAAAGAAGGCTTTTGAAAAGTACAAAGAGCTGCACTCACGATGGTGCGATTATTATTGTTACCTCGATGCAGAGATAAGGGAGGGGAAGGAGGTGCAGTGACAGTTGCCAAGAAACCCGGGAACTGTCAGCAGCGGCTTCCGGCCGGGCCCATCCCACTCAGGAGCTGGGCCCTTCCCCCACACCCTTGCTTCACCCTTTCCCTGGAAAAGATGGGTGCTCTCCCGAGAGGGAGAGATAGCCGCCACACAGACACAGGGGCTGAAGGTGACCCCGGAATGTGTCTGGCCCAGACTCCAGGTTGGCTCCAGCTTTCCATGTGACCTTGGGCGAGTCACCTCCTCTCTGGCTGCTCCCATTTCGTGTGTCAGAGGAGGCAGCGGGCAGGTGTCCAGGTCAGACAGGGCAGAGCTGGAGCTGGGCCTAGGGAAGGCGCTTGGCGGTGGCTGCAGGAGCCAGGGCCGTGATGGGAGGTCACTGGGGCAGGAGGCCAGGTGACGGGACTGAGGGCCTGGGCTGAGGGCAGTGGGATGCACGCTGTGGAAGGGACGCTGGGCTGGAGTCACACCTCAGCCCTGCCCTTTCCTGGTGTGCAACCTGGGGCTTGTCAATGGACCTCTCTGAGCCTCAGTTTTCTCATCTGGATAAAAGGTTTATATCTCATCTGGATTTTTTGTTTGTTTGATTTTTGTTTTTGTTTTTGTTTTTGAGACAGAGTTTTGCTCTTGTTGCCCAGGCTGGAGTGCAATGGCGCGATCTCAGCTCACTGCAACCTCTGCCTCCTGGGTTCAAGCGATTCTCCCGCCGCAGCCTCCCAAGTAGCTAGGATTACAGGCGCGTGGCACTACTCTCAGCTAATTTTTGTATTTTTAGTAGAGACGGGGTTTCGCCACGTAGGCCAGGCTGGTCTCGAACTCCTGACCTCAGGTGATCCACCCGCCTCAGCCTCCCAAAGTGCTGGGATTACAGGCGTGAGCCACTGTGCACAGCCTCATCTGGATTTTTAATAAGTTGCTGTGGCACTCGAATGAGACAATGCCAGTGTAAGCTCCAGGGTGCTGCGCAGATGTGACCACGGTCGTGGTGAGGGGAAGGAGGAGAGGGGAGTGTGCCCCATGTCCCGGCATGCTCTGGGCTCCTCGTAGCTGCTGCCGCCTAGGAGGAATGCAAAGCATTTTAAGCTGAGCCAGGCCAATGAGTTGGGAGGTTTTTGGAGAAGGGATAGAGACCGGGGGGACCTCAATGATGTAAACTGAATGGAGAAGACCAGAAGGAGACCAGGGTGGGATAGGAGAGAGAAGGGGAGGGACAGAGAGGTTCGGGCTCATGAAGTGGGAGGAAACGACCACATTGTGGGTGGTCTGCAGAGGCCAGAGGAAGAAGGGGATTGGACGGGTGCTGGGAAAGGTGGGGCAGCGATGGGCCAGCTGGTGAGGAAGGCTGAGCAGACAAGGGCAGAGGGCTGGTGAGGAGGGAAGAGGCTTTCATTTATTGCTTCAAAAGTATTTACTGGGGCCAGGTGCAGTGACTTACGCCTGTAATCCTAGTGCTTTGGGAGGCCAAGGTGGGAGGCTCACTTGAGGCCAGGAGTTCCAGACCAGCCTGGGCAACACAGCAAGACACCCGTCTCAACAACAACAACAAAAAAACGTTTTTTAATTAGCCGAGCACACACCTGTAGTCCTAGCTACTAGGAGGTCAAGGGGGAAGGATCACTTGAGCCCAGCAGTTCAAGGCTGCAGTGAGCCATGATCATGCCACTGCACTCCAGCTTGGGTGACAGAGCAAGACCCCATTTCTTAACAACAACAAAAGGCCAGGGGCAGTGGTTCATCCCTGCGATTGCAGCACTTTGGGAGGCTGAGGTGGGAGGATCGCTTGAGCCCAGAAGTTCCAGACCAGCCTGGGTAACACAGGGAGACCTCATCTCTACTCAAATTAGCTGGGCATGGTGGTGCCTGTAGTCCCAGCAACCTGGGAGGCTGAGGAGGGAGGATGGCTTGAGCCTAGGAGTTTAAGGCTGCAGTGAGCTTTGATCATGCCACTGCACACCAGCCTGGGCAGCAAGAGCAAGATCCTGTGTCAAAAAAAAAAAAGAAAAAAAAAAAGAAAAAAGTATTTATTGACCAACAGCTATTTACTAAGTGTCAGTGTGGTGTAGTGTTAAGGGCACCGCAGCCAGATGATGGGGGAAGTCAAATCTTCAGACTTTCATTTACTGTGCTTGACCTTGGACAAGTTACTTAACCTCTCTGTGTCTTAGTTCCCTCCTTTGAAAAATGCAAATTAAATGAGTTAATACAATAAAGTAGAGCAGAGCCTGCACATAGTAAGCTCTGTATCAGCTGTGTCTGCCGTTGCTGTTGTTACTATTACCTTTCCAACTTGACTTGAGGTGCTGGGTCGTGTTCCTGAGCTGGAAGTTGTAAGGCTCTGTGGGGGGGGATCCACAGGATTGGACATACATGTTATAAAGTTCAGATCCTGGGCTCTGAAGTCAACAAACCTGTGTCCAAATGCCTGCCCTGCCTCATTGCTTGTGTGACCTCAGGCAAGTTAACGCACCTTTCTGAGCTTCGTGTGGAAAGCAGGCAGTTTTTGAACATCTGCCTCATTGGGGAGCTGTGAGGATTAAATTAGATTATGCAAGACACCCGGTAGGACGTAGTTTTGTCATTCCTGTCCCTCTTCTACCCCTTCAGGTCTGGGGATGGATAGGCAGGCAGTGCCCAGAGCCTCCAGTTTCCTTCTCTGTCCCCATCCTGGAGCCCCTCCCTTCCCCTGCCCCTTACGGCCTCAGCAGTGGCTTTTTAGGTGGAGTTGCCTTCGGGGGACAGGACTCTGGCCAACCAGGAACTGGAGAGCCAAGGGCCCTGGGATGGGGTCCCAGGTGGAAGCCAGAGCACCCTGGCCTTCAGAGGCCACTCTGGTTCTGCACCCACATGAGCAATCCTGAGTGAAATGGATACCTACACATGGGGAGACTGAGTCAGAGAGGGTTCTGGAAGGGGGTTTGTCAGGGACTGCTGCATGGCTGTCATATGAGCCTAGGGGAAGACAGAAGGGCACCGCTGGACTAGCCTGATCACAAGCAACAGCCACCACTGGGCAGCCACAGCCGCACCCAGCACTCCAGCTTTACCCAGCTTCAACCCCAGCACTTCCTGACTCCCAGGCAGCCTCTGCCCTCCACCCCACTGCAGGATCCCTGCTTCTTCAAGGGCGTGTACTTTAAATTCCAGCTCCATCCTGCATTCGCTAGGGGAAGTGGCTTCACCTCCCTGAGCTTCAGTTTCTCCATCTGTGAAAATGCAGAGAAATTCTTCCTGCACAGTAGTTGGGGGAGAGTATATGCTTGACACAGTCCCAGTCACATAGTAGGTGTCACCAAAGAGTCCCCATGGGAGCCTCAGTGGAATTGCCTGGAAGCCACCCTCCCTCCCTTCCTTCCTTCCCTCCCTTTTATTTTATTTTTTCTGAGGCGGAGTCTCCCTCTGGAGCCCAGGCTGGAGTGCAGTGGTGTGATCTCAGCTCACTGTAACCTCTGCCTGCCAGGTTCAAGCAATTCTCCTGCCTCAGCCTCCCAAGTAGCTGGGGTTATAGGTGCCCACCACTGCACCCAGATAATTTTTGTGTTTTTTTATTTGAGATGGAGTCTTGCTCTGTCGCCAGACTGGAGTGCAGTGGCGCAATCTCAACTCACTGCAACCTCCGCCTCCTGGGTTCAAGCGATTCTCCTGCCTCAGCCTCCCGAGCAGCTGGGATTATAGGCGTGCGCCACCACGCCCGGCTAATTTTTGTATTTTTAGTAGAGACGGGGTTTCACCATGTTGGCCGGGATGTTCTCAGGATCTCTTGACCTCATGATCTGCCCACCTCAGCATCCCAAAGTGCTGGGATTACAGGCGTGAGCCATCACGCCCCGCCTGTATTTTTTTTTTTTTTTTTAATAGAGATGGGGTTTCACCATATTGGCCATGGTTGGCCAGGCTGGTCTCGAACTCCTGACCTCAGGTGATCCGCCCGCCTTGGCCTCCCGAAGTGCTGGGATTACAGGCATGAGCCATCGCACCCAGCCTGCCTGTAACTATTTCTATGGAACCCTCTTTAGTCCCCACCCTCCCACTCCAGACTCTCCCCATGTCATTGTACCCTGCAATATGCGGAAACCTGTGTGTAGGGACATTCCTTTGCTCACAACCCTTCAGTGACTCCCAACCTTCATTCATTCATTCAGTCATTCAACAAATAGTGAAACTTGGAGAGCCAGAGTTTACCATGAACAAATGATGTGAAAGTATTCATTGAGTGAATTCCCGTGAGCTGCCCAGGCTCTGCGATGAATGTTTCTGGAAACTGAGGCTGAGAGAGGCTGTGTCACTAACCCAAGCTCACCTAGCCAGTCAGTGTCTGAGACTATCTCCCCCACACTGATGCCACGGGCTTGAAATGCCACTGCCACCATATCTGTCCTTTTGGGTCAAGCACTGCCCAGTGCAGACCCCTCTTGTAAGATGCCATCCCTCCTGGGAGGTGGAGAGGCCTCTAGTGCATAAGTGGGGCTGTGGATGGTTCCTCTGGGCCATTTCTCCTGCTGGAGTAGCTGGGCTGAGTGGAATTAGAAGGGAGGCTCAGACCGGGTGCAGTGGCTCACACCTGTAATCTCAGCACTTTGGGAGGCCGAGGCGGGCAGATCACCTGAGGTCGGGAGTTCGAGACCAGCGTGACCAACATGGAGAAACCCCGTCTCTACTAAAAATACAAAATTAGCCAGGCATGGTGGCGCATGCCTGCAATCCTAGCTATTCAGGAGGCTGAGGCAGGAGAATCGCTCGAACTCGGGAGGCAGAGGTTGCAGTGAGCTGAGATCAAGCCATTTTCACGCCAGCCTGGGGAACAAGAGCGAAACTCCGTCACAAAAAAAAAAAAAAAGAAGAAGAAGGGAGGCTCAGAGCTTTCTCAGTCTTCTTCCTGGGCCAGACTTTTTCAGGTCCTTCCCCTCTTGGGGTGTGGCAGCCCCGGCTCTGCCTGACTCAAGCCTGCTGTAGGCCACCAGCGATCATCTGAGTCACCCTCGAGGGACTAGCCTCTCTTGATGGGACCTGAGCAGAGGTGCAGCCACATCAGGGTGGCCCGAGGCAGCAGCGGAAGCCAGGCCTGCTTGCCCAGCCCCAGGTCCCCTGGATCCCGGGAACCACTGGGCATTTCCTCTCCCTGCCCCAGAGGTGGCCTCAGCAGGCTTTTTAGGGTGACAGGAGCTGACTTCACCCTCGCCAGACCTGCTTTCTTTCCTCAGGGAAGGGTGTGGTGTGGGCAGAGAGTCCGGGCTTAGAGTCAGGCAGGTCTCACGCAGATGCTAGCTTTGCTGCCGGCCAGCCGTGTGACCTCTGTGCACAGCTGGGTCCTGTCCGTAAAGTGGGAATACCAGTGTAGTGAGAAGGCCATGCCCTGGAACGAGGCCTGGAACGAGGGCTCAGCACAGGGCCTGGCATGTAGTAGGCCCAATGAGTGTCAGTTATGGTCACTGTCATTCGTAATAGTGGTTGCCCTGGTAGCCTCTCAGTGCCAAGGCGGCTATTCCCAGAGGCTCAGGGAAGGGTCCATTGTAGAGGCAGGGGCACCCTGCTTAGTCCAGAAAGCTCGCCCTCCACAGCAACCCTCAGTGCCCCTGCCTCAGTCTACTCATCTTCAGAGTTGGTCACTGCTTGGCTGGAGGCCTAATGGAGAGCTTGGGGAGAGACCCTGGCCACGTCTCTGATCTCCAGGGAAAGAGAGCCTGTGTGGCAGGCCTGCTCATGAAGCCCCTCCCCTCCCTCCTCCTGGGGAACCCATGACCCTCTCCTCCATGAAATCTATCCTCCCTCACATCCCCCAGCTCTGAGAGTGACTCTCCCAGAGTTCCCAGATTTCCTGGCTTGGGGCTTTCCCTGACCTCAGACTCTTTCTCTTCCAGGAGGAGTGATGGGCAGAACCAGCACTTCCCTCAGGCACTAGACCTGTCACGAGTGAACTTAGTTCCCTCCTATACTCCTTCACTCTACCCTAAGGTAAGTGTCCCCCTCCATACCTATGGACCCTGGTCTGCCCCCTACCTCCGACACATGCCCAGGGCTGGGAAAGGCCCAAGAATGACTTTTGGGCAAAGGTAAAATGTTCAGGCAGATGCTGATGGGGTTTAGCTCCTAAGGGGTTGCCACTCCTGAGCCCTGGGTGAGGCTGGTGCAGTCACGAAGGTTGAACCTGGGTCTGTAGACTGTTGTGGGGAGGGTCTTAGGGCGAATCTAAGCAAAACATCTGGGAATAAACCAGCCTCCCCAGCTATCTTCATCATCTCCACAATCAACGTCACCATCAGTCTCCTCATCTGTAAACCAGGTGCAGTGAGAGGACCCACTTCACAGGGTCATTGTGAAGATTATTGCAAAGTACAGACAGGGCGGCCCAGGCACAGCATCCGGCACAGAGCAAGAGCCCTGTCAACGAGCCTCTATCATTATCGTTAAAATCAAATGTTTGCCCAGTACCTGCTTCATGCCAAGCCTCGTGCTGGGTGCCAAGGGACCAGAAACCAATCGGATACAGATCCTGCTGTCAAGGAGCCACAGTCCAGTAAAGCAATAGATAACTGAACAACGTATGCAGGACATCAAATAGCAGAAATAACCTCTAATATTTATTGAGACTTATTGTGTGCCAAGTGAGTACTTAATGCTTTATTTGCAGTATTTCATCTCGTCCTTGAACTATGTGATAGCTACTATAATCAGTCCCATTTTGCAGATGAGAAAATTGAGGCTCAGAGAGGTTCAGTCACTTGCCCAAAGTCACTCAGGTTGGATGTGGTGGGGCCACGACCAGATGCAAGCTGTCTGACCAGAGGGCCTGGTGTTAGGGCCTCTCTGATGCAGGGGTGATAAGCTCTCACTTTTGCAGTACTTTTTGCAGTTTCTAAAGCACACCCACAGACATCATGCCACCTGGTCCTTTTAGTAAACCTTGGGTAGTAGGCATTCTCTAGTTGAGGATGCAGGAGATCAGAGAAATGAAGTGGTCTTCCCAAGATCACACAGCCAGAAAACAGCAGAGGCAAAATCCACCAGGCTCCCTCCCGAGAGCTCTGGCCTGGAACAAAGGCCAGGCACCTTGCCTAGGCTGGGAGGGCAGATGGCCAAGGAATGGTGTCCATGTGTGGGACCACCACCTCCATGGGGGTCCCACGTGGGGCTGCTGGGAGCAGCAGCAGGAGATTCCTGAGACTGACTCCTGTTTTCTCTGTCTGGGCAACAGCCCAAGACTGGGGCATGTGGATCCGGGGCTTGGCAGGAAGGGAGAGACTCAATGGCAGCCCTCACTTGACAGCTGGGTTCATGAATGAAGCTCCCAGTCCCTCTTCCCCTGAGCATCTCAGGAGGAGCCCTGGGTTCTCACCAAGGGCTGTGTGCCCTCGGACCACAGCTTCCCCTCCCTGGGCCTCAGTCTTCCCATCAGGAGACGAGAGAGAGAGCAGCCCATAGCCCTGGGCCCTGCCTGCTAGACAGCCTGGGGTTGGCCTTCTCGGATTATTGAAAAGCTGCCTCCCCTCGGGCTTCCTGGCTTCCACCCAGTCTGGCTAGAAGCCTCCATTTGTGCCAACACAGCTCAGACAGCGGGCTCTGAACCTCCCCTTCCCGACAGCCCACCCCCACCTCAGAATCAAGAGTCTGTGGATCATCCTCCTTTGACAGGAGAGGAAACCAGGGGCTAGAGAGACTGAATGATTCATCTGGGGTCTCCAGCAAGCAAGTACTGGGCTGAGGGAACACAGGCCTGTGACATATTCTCCATTCCCCTCCCCCGGTGCCCCTAGCTCTGTGCACATTTATAATATTGATGGCATCCATCTGAAGGGCAGGTGACCTTCCTCTGCCAGTGGGCAAATCCCTACCCCTCTCTGGGCCTCTGTTTCCTCATCTGTAAAACAGGTGACAGTTTCTTCTCTACCTGCCTTGCCAGCTTGCAGTTGGGTGAAAGTACTTTGGAAAGTAGAAATTAGGAAGCTGAGCTCTTATCAGCATCATTACATTCCCAGGGCTGGACAGGGCACCCAGAAGGGACATTCTCCTCCCTTCGGGCCCCACATTCGTACAGGCATCGAGCTACCCAGGACCCTCCTTCCCTCTGCCCTACAGGGGTTTCTCCACTCGGGGATACAGAAACCTGCACACACGTACATACACAGCCTACCCACACCTACATATGGGGACATAGTCACAGACACAAAACACACAGCCACAGCCACGGGTCTGTAAATCTATTCAGAGACTTGCACATGTATACATGCATGAGATACACATGTACAAACACAAATTCCCATACCCAGGCATTCCCATACACACAGAAAGACAGTATGCCCACGTATATACAGCCACATCCGGTCGTGGAGTCTCACACGCATGCACACATGGCTGCACGCATATGTGCACACACCTTCCCCGCCACCTGGCACACAGCCATCTCCGGTGCTGTGAGCAGGTCTCGCCTCCCCTGGGGGCAGTGTGGGAATGGATGTTTCTCTGGCTGGATTTCGATGGGTGCCCGGAAGCGTTCAGGCCTGGAAGTGGCTGCATAAATCAATATTTGCTGTTGTTAATTATTAAAACCAAAGCTACACCGTGTCTGGAACACACATCTCCAGAGTTCCCACTGGCTCTCCAGGCCCAAACCTGATTCAAGGCCAGGTCTAGGGGGAAAGGGAGCGCACAGTGCTTTCCTTCCAAGAGCCCTTGGCTCTGGGGCTGGAGGGTGGTGGGCAGCCGCTGGCAGCTCTTTCAGGAAGCTGAACAGAGGTATGGCTCTGAGCTGGTGGGCAGCCCTGCCCCCACCACATCCAAAGCAGCTGTGTCTCCTTGGCCACAGTTCAGGAAGCATTTGCTGTGTTCCCAACATCTGTCTGGAGGAAGCGGTAGCAAGGCCCTGTCTCTGTCCCTGCTGTACAGTGGCTATACCAGGCCAGGGACACACTGCAGAGCCAGCTGGAAGGGCCTACAGAGTCCTTATATTTTAAAGATGGGGAAACTGAGGTCCAGAGAGGAGGCAGGGACTCACTCAAAGCCACTCAGCAAGTTGTAGCTAGAATCCACATGTCCCAAAATCTACCTGGGTCCTTTCTTCCATACCACGGGCCTGGCAGCCCCTCCCTAGGTGCTGTGGCCATCTCCCCCAGGATCTGGGGCAGCTAGAGCGGGGGAAAGGACGGAGCAGGCCAGCCACTGTGAGGCATGGGAAGCAGCATGGAGAACAGGAGGAGGAAAAGGGAGAGACCCCAAAGAGTAGCACCAGGCCTTTGGATTCCACTTTGACTTCTTCCTGACTGTGTGGTCTCGGGCAAGCTATTTCACCTCTTGGAACCGGCTTCTCATCTGTATAATGGAGATGACATTTGTACCTCCTGGGCTGTGACGAGATTACGACACATGCGAAGGGCCCAGCATTAAGTAGGTGCTCAAGAAAAGCCCTCTGCAAGGTAACCCAACCCCGTCCTTGATGCCCTGAGGCGGGGTACCCAGAGCCTGGGAAGATGGAGAAAGTGAGGTGGGGGCGCGCTGGGGAGAACCGAGTGGGGGGCCCCCCGGGAGCCCGACGCACCCAAAGCTTCTGGCGCTCGGGCCGGAGCGCGCAGGCGCAGTGTCCCGGGGCCGCGGGCCGGGCCGCCCTGGGGGCGTGGCCTCAGCGCCCCCGCCCCGCCCCGCGCCGTGCGGCCCGTACCTGGCGCCCCGCCCCCTCCGGGCCCCGCCGTGGGGCGAGCCCATCGCAGGCAGCGCCGCCGCCGGGAGCCCGGAGCGCGGAGCTCAGCGCTGCGGGGCCCGGACCCGGGCGCGCGCGGGCCAGAAGCCGGCTGGGCCAGCTGAAGTGCCGCCCGGGCGGGGGCCGGGCCGGGCCGCGCTCGGGATGGCACAGCCGCGGCCCCTAGCGCCACCCGGCCGTCCGCGGAGGGGCTCGCTGCCCGCGGGGGCCAGCTGGCAGGTGAGGACCCGGGCGGGGCGGCATGGCGGAGGGACCCCGGGGCTGGGTCACCCCGACTGCTGGGGAGCCCGGCCGGCTCTGCCCCAGCCAGGGCGGGCGCGCAAGGCTCCGTCATGGTGGGCGTGTGAGCTTCTGGGCTGACACTGGCCACGGGGCGCACCCCTACCCTGGGGTCCCGGACCCTGGGGCTCTTGCTGTGGCCTCCCGGGTGGCACTGTGGCTCTGGGCTGCAGCCGCAGGGTGTGTGTGGGCGCGTGCTACCGTCGGGACCACTTTACCCTGCCCCTGCCCCGTTTGGGGGGCTCTGAATGCTCCAGGGCCACTTTGTGGTGGTGCTTTCATGTGGGGCACCCCCCATCTGGGCCCCATCTCTCGGAGCCCTCGCATGTGTCAGGGCGTCTGCTGCTCCCTGTGAGGCTGTAGCTGTGGGTGTTGTTTGTTGCTGTGTGTACACTCGGTGACAGGACCATGTGTCAGTGTTTATGTGACTGATTCCCAGTGCAGCAAGGCGTATTAGAGTGTTCCTGGCTACGTTTGGTCACCCTGAGTGGGGTGTCTTAATGGGGGACATTAATGCACCCATCATCACTGTGACTCTTTGGGGCCGTGCCCAGCTGAGGTTGTGTGGCTGACCTGGGCACAGAAGCCAAAGTTGCTGTCATAGTGTGTCGTGTTGACAGGCATGTTTGTCTGCCTGGATTTAGGTGTGTGTCTGTGGTTTCTGCTGTAACTGCCTGTGGAATTGTCTCTTTCAAATGCAGAGGTGTTGGGTGTGACCATAGGTGACCATGGTCAAGGTGTCCTATGGACTCCTGTGGTGGGTTTTACAAGGTGGGTCTTGCCTCTATGGGCAGGCCTCACAGTGTGCACATTTCTACGGGCTTGTATCTTGTGACCTTTCCCAGGGCTCTGTGTGTGTGTGCAGGTGAGGGCTGTGTGAGGTTCAGACCCTGGCCCTCATCCTTGGGGATTATCTACCCCGACAGTTGCTGGATACCTTTTGAGTCTCATTTACTGTTGTTATGTGACCCTGCCGGGGCAGGCAGGGCTTGTAGCCATGTGTGGGGTTGCATCTGGGTCTCCCTGGACACACCTGCCCGCCTCTGTGGCTGCGTGTTGTCATGCATCTTGTTCTCACACATGAGAGTGGTTTGTGGTGTTACCGTAGCTTTGTGTGCAGTTACTGGTGTGCAGACCTGCACAGGTGTGGGTTTGCATTTGTGTGTGTATCTCTCCTGGTACTTGGACTTGCATGTGTGTGAGTGGGTGTGCTCCTGTGTAACTCAGAACGCCAACGTGTATATTTATGTGTTAGTATATAGCTCTAAGAATCACTGTGCACAGTCCCCATCATATGTGTTTGTGTGTGTTGTTTTCTTGGTACATGAAACATATACATGGTGCAGTGGGACTTTAAATATTGGTGTGCAGGCTTCTGTGTGTGCGAGCAGGAGGGGAGGGAGAAAGACGGAGAGAGAGAGAGAGTGTGAGTGCTTCCTGGTGTACAACTCCATAGCACATATGTCAGCAGGAGCCACCTGAGCTGAGCCTTGGAGGGGTAGGGGGAGGGTCACCATCCTGGAGGCTCTGGGGGCTTCCAGGCCCAGCCCCCAGCTGGGCCAGCCAGCAGGGATGCCGCCTTCCAGGAAGGCTCACAGGGAGTTGGCGCTGGAGAGGCCAGGGCTGCCAAGCGCAGCTGGCAGACACGGGATTAACTCTGCGTGTGCCCTGGCTCACCTCAGAAGAGGGTAGCTCGAGCGTGTGAGGGTTCAGGTGGCTCATGCACAGGTGCTGGGCTGGTGGGCATCCCAGTGTCCTCTCCCCTGAAGCACCCCCAGCTCACTCTGCTTGGAGAGGGGTGGGCTGTCTGAGCAGTGGGCTGTGGCCCAAGCCTCGTTGACTGAGCCTTGCCCCCTTCCGGGAGAGGTAGGGAGAAGCACAGACCCCTCCTGGGGATCCAGGATGGGCTCATCTCTGCAGCCGGGACTTGGGGCGATCTGTCCCTCCCCAAGGGTAGCAGCCCGTCAGGGAGCAGGACTGAGTGGGTGGGGGGCTCTGGTCCTGGGCCCTGGGCTCTGGGCTCACCTCACTTGGCAGTTGGCCAGACCCTGTGGGTCTCCCACACAGAGCCCCCTCCCACGATGCTCCCGCCACTCCCACTTGCTGCTCAGACAGGTGCCTCGGTCACTGATTGGAGCTGGTGGGACCCGGAGGGCCGGGGCGGGTGGAGACTCCTCTGGGGCTTGGTGGTATCAGCTGACCTTGCTCTCCCCTGTCTCTGTTGCAGAACACAGATCTATTTGAGATGATTGAGAAGATGCAGGTGAGGATGGCTCTGTGGCCTGTTCTGGGGAGCCACAGAGCTGGCTGGGCTGGGGGCTGGGGGGCCCTTGTTGCATCTCCAGCCCTTCACCTCTCTGAGGACTGGCCACGCCAGTAAAAGATAGTGGCTACTGGTTGTCCAGGGTCCTCTGTCTGGAGGTCAGGGTAGAGGATGCCCAACCCCCTCTCTGACGCCAGAGTCCATCTAGGCTCCCAGCTCCCATCCCTGTGTGAAACTGCAACAGGGCTGGGGTCAGTACATCAGCCCACCCCACAGACACACACCGCCCCTCACCCAGTGAGAGACACCACAGGCTTTGTGGTGGGGGGCCCAGGTGGAATGGAACTGGAGGAGGGGACAGATGCTGGGGGCCTGTCAGCCAGAGACTGTGCTGCGGGAGTGGGAGGTATTACCCCTCCACCCTCCACCCCACAGCCCCGTCTGCTTTTCACATAGGTATGCATTGGGAGGTGGGCAGGAGGTGCTGGTGTGGGAGTGCCTTGAATACCCTCTAAACTTCGATGCCTCCTGTTTCTCTTTCTGTCTCTCTCCAATGTCTCCTATTTCTCTGTTTTTCTGTCTCGTCTCTGCCTCTCCCTCCCCCTCCCCCTCTCCCTCTACACATATCTGTGTAGATAACAGCCCCCCCACCAGCGCGCACACCGGCATGTGCACCTCCCCTGCCCCCACTCCCAGTGGCACATGCATTCCCGCAGAGTCCCCAGCCCTCCCTGAGGCTGCCAGCCTCCAGCTCCGGTCACTACTGGGACAGCCAGCCCTTCAGAGAGGCCCAAGGCCCCCAGCCAGCTAGCACCCTGTCCTGGGAGTACTCCCACCTTTGCGGGCCGCCTCCTAGGGCTTTCCCCTTGCATGCCTTGGGGAGGGGAGGCAGCGCCTGGCAGCCGGCCTGGGAGGGTGTAACAGTGCTGCCTTCTCTTACAGGGAAGCAGGATGGATGAACAACGCTGCTCCTTCCCACCGCCCCTCAAAGTAGGTGGGCCTGGCAGTCTGCCTCCCTCTCTAGGGGGTGGAGGGGGTCCGGGAAGTGCTGCCCATCAAGCAGGAAATCCATCCCCTTTCAGCAAGTAGTCTTACAGTGTGCCAGGCGTAGGGGGGCCACAGCTGCGAGCAGGGTAGACCCAGCCCCTGCCCTCTAGGAGTTCTGTGATGGGGAGAACCCCTCTCTTGCTGGAGGGCCGGGGCCTCTATTCTAGCTCCTCCTCTCCGTCTTCACCACTGCAGACTCCCCCTGCCTCTCCAGGCGTCCCCACCCCAAACTCGAAGCCCTCATCTCTCAAAGACAGCTGCTGCCAAATGTTTTCCCTGAAACCAGTGATGACCAGCAGTTGCAGGAAGACTCCAACCCAGGCCCTAGGAGACTTATGAGCTCCTGCTCCATGAAGCTGCTGTCTAGATGGGGAGGGAGTGATAGGGAGGCAGGCCTGGGTGCCCCCCCAGCCACTGGTGAGGAGACTGACCGGAGGCAGGGGACCCAGCAAGATGAGAGGGAGGCTCTTGTTTTTGACCCACTTTTCTTAGCCTATGGTTCTTGGTGAGTTGGGATCCCAGAGACCCTAGAAGACCAGGCCTGGTGGAGTGGGCCCAGGGCTGCAGGGTGAGGGTTAGAGGAGGGTGCATGGGCAGTAAGCCTGATGCTGTCTTCGGAGCAGAGGCCCTCACACCAGCAGCGTCAGTGCCACCTGGGAGCCTGTGAGAAATGTACATTCTCAGACCCCGCCCAGACCGCTGCATCCAAAGCTCTAGGGTGGGGTGCAGCAACCCGTGTTAACAAGCCCTCCAGGCAGTCCAGCGGTTTCTTCTGGGGAGGCAGTGAGCCCTCCTTTCTCCAGGCAAGGAGAGTCCCAGAAGATGCCAGCACTCAGCACGCTAAGCCTGCCTCAGCCCCTGCCCATCTGTAAGAGGCGATGAGGCCAGGGCCCCATCTACACTCTCAGCCCTGAGGCTGGCCAAGCAGAGGCGAGCTCTGGGGGGACTGGAGGACGGACAGATGGAGAGACCCTTGCCCTGTTCGTGTTTTGCAGACAGAGGAGGACTACATTCCCTACCCGAGCGTGCACGAGGTACTCAGCTAGACCCCCGCGCCCACCCTTACCCAAGCCCAGGAGGCCCTTACGCAGGGCTTCTGGATACCAGGTCCTCCTCTTTAGGAGCCTGACCTGCAGGCCTTGCTGCGGGCTGGAGACTTAACTTCCAGGCCCAAGGCCTCAGAGCCCATTTGAACCCTCAGGCCTTCTGAGCCAAATGTTCCAGCCTCCTGGGCCAAGGTCATGCTCCAGCTCTTCCTGCCCCCACACCCCCTCTTAGAGGCTTGGGTCTCGGCACTGTCTAGGTCTGGCTGAGGGAAAGGGCTGGAGCAGAACCCTGGGGCCCACACAGGCTCTGGCCTGTCCCCTCATACCCCTTAGCCATGACAGAAGTGGCTCCAGGTCTAAGTTGGGAGGGTGTCCTGGGGCCCCCAGTGGGGTACGGTGTGGGGTGGCTGTCAGCTGAGTCCCTCTTCAGGTCTTGGGGCGAGAAGGACCCTTCCCCCTCATCCTGCTGCCGCAGTTTGGGGGCTACTGGATTGAGGGCACCAACCACGAAATCACCAGCATCCCCGAGACAGAGCCACTGCAGTCTCCCACGACCAAGGTGAAGCTCGAGTGCAACCCCACAGCCCGCATCTACCGGAAGCACTTTCTCGGCAAGGTGGGTGGCCGCCTGGTGCAGCGGGACTGGCTGGGGTGGGTCACAGTTCAGCCCCATTCGAGGCTGGGCCTGGGAGGGAGCAGAACCCATGGGCCAGGGCTGGGTGACAGTCCTAGAGCCCTGAGTGAACGTGCTCCCACCACACACACTCCCAGTCCCCAAGGAACATGCATGGCGGAATCACTTGTTCATTCAACAAACATTGATTGCAAAGGCAGCATTATGGCATGGTGGTTCACGGCAGAGACTCTACCAGGGCTTGAATCCTGGCTCTGCCACCCACTACACAGGACATCGGGCAAATCGCTTAACTTCTCTGTGCCTCATTTCCTAATCTGTGAAAATGGTGGTTGGTGGTAATGATACCCACCTCCTGAGGTTGCTGTGAGGCTTCACTGAGCTGATATCTGTAAGGTCTTTACAGTGGCGTCTGGGACAAAGTAAGTGCTCAGTCAGGGGTGGCAAATAATGAGCACTAGCTGTGTGCCTGGCCCTGTTCTAGGCACCAGGTATACAGCAGCCAACACAATAGACTCAGGCGCTCCCTTCGGGCAGCTTGGAGTTAGGAGAACAGTAATGTCATGGATTAATGCAGCCCCTGCCCCGCCACCAGCACAGAGGAGGGACCCTGCCCAGCAGCAACTCGTGAGAGTGTTGTGGGAGCCAAAGGGAGGTCCCATGCCGGGAACCTGTGTGGCAGGTTGCGGGCCGGGTGCTGTCTCTTCGTCAGCATAGAGCCAAAATGGGGAAGTGGGTCGTGGGCTCTGGAGCCTCGTGGCATGTGTGGGAATCTTGGCTCTTCCATTAACTGTTAGTGTGACCTTGGGCAAGTTATTTAACTTTCCTCATCTGTGAAAACGGGGATAATAAAAGTACATGCAAAGCTTCTAGAACCACGCCAGGCACATGGTAAATACTCAGTTAATGTTAGCTGTTTTCATGTCTTCATAATTACTTGGTGATATCAGGATTATTCTGTTTTTGCAGAAGAGGAAACCAAAGCTCAGATGGGTAAATGATTTAGTCAAGGTCACACAATGACTGAGCCTGGGAATTGAACCAGCTTTGGCTGACCTTCCATTAAGGTGCACAGGAGAGATCATGCTCCTACTCACTCTGTGTGTGTGTGTGTGTGTGTGTGTGTGTGTGTGTGTGTGTGTGTGTGTGTGTGTTGGGAAGAGGGGGTGACTCCTTGGGGGTTGGAAAGATGTGTGACCTCCGTCTGGGCCAGGGCATTGGCCTGACTCTGGGAGACACTGGTGC
Source organism: Symphalangus syndactylus (assembly GCF_028878055.3). Taxonomy (NCBI): domain Eukaryota; kingdom Metazoa; phylum Chordata; class Mammalia; order Primates; family Hylobatidae; genus Symphalangus; species Symphalangus syndactylus. Next base: position 15,907,159 of record NC_072444.2, read on the forward strand.
TAACCAATGGAGTTAGGGGAGGATCCACTGTGACTGGGACTAAACCAGCAAGCCCAGGTTCAGGAGCCTTTGCCTGGGAACAAACCCAGAACCCAGCATGGAATTCCACTTCCCAGCTGAGCCCTAGAGGTGGAGCGAGACCTGCATCCGGCACCTGCTGTCCAGAGGTTCCCAGCTGGGTCTGGCAGGTGGTAGGATCTGGGGGTACTGTATATGCCAAACACATGGTTGGCACTCAGAAAAGTTTGTTGAAAGAATGACAAGTGACAGATGAAGGTAGGAACAGATGAAAGTAGTGGACCTTGAGTGTAGTAGGCTCTGAAGAAGTGCAGGCTGGAGGGTCAGAAGAGGCGGCCGGGCACTGTGGCTTATACCTGTAATCCCAGCACTTTGGGAGGCCGAGGTGGGCAGATCACTTGAGGTCAGGAGTTCAAGACCAGCCTGGGCAACATGGCAAAACCCCATCTCTACCAAAAATACAAAAATTAGCCAGGTGTGGTGCTGGGCGCCTGTAATCCCAGCTACTCGGGAGGCTGAGGCAGGAGAATTGCTTGAACCTGGGAAGTGGAGATTGCAGTGAGCTGAGATGGTGCCACTGTACTCCAGCCTGGGCAACAGAGCAAGACTCCATCTCAAAAAAAAGAGAAAAGGCCTCATGTCCAGGATCAGATTAGCAGTACTGAGGGGAGAAGCCCCAGGGCTGGTAGAATGGCAGGGCCCCTTCCTGACTCCCAGTGGGGTAACGGGGGAAGCAGCCAGGTGCCCAGGCACTGGGCCCTATCCTGGCAGAGGGGGGAGGTTAGGATGACTTTGGGCGTTGACTTCTTGGGACCCTGAGCCCACTCTCCCACTGTGTCCTGGGGGCTCCTCTGGGCTTGGGGGTGTCCAGGTAAACTCCCCACTCTCTGGACTTCCCTGCCAAGTGCCTCCTTATCAAGTGCCTGCCACTCCCTCTCTGCTGGATGATGTCAAGCATTTGGGGGTTTCTGCCACTCTGTGCCCAGGCAGAGCTGGGGGACTCTGCCCCAGGTCCATTGAAAATGCCCCTGAGCTGTGGATTCGTGGGGCACATCCACTGGGCCCCTGCCTCTATCTGCTCCTGGCCTCTGAGCACAGGTGTTCATGTTTGAATAGGATGTACTTCTAGGATGATTCCTGGGGCGGGTGTGGCCGGGCAGCCGGCTCCACTGCCAGAGCTTGGGCTGGGGCTGGGGCTGAGGTTGGCAGGGGGAGCCCGGGGCCAGGCTGGGTGGTGTCTCCCTGAACTTCCAGCCTTCGGCTTTGGGACTTCCCCACTCGGAGGTGCCAGCCCTGGGCTCCTTCTGGGGGTGCCATCCCTGCCACAGCCACCCCTGATACTCCCCAGGGTGTCTTCCCAGCCCTGTGCCCCCTCCTCCAGGTGAGACAGGAGGGTGGAAACCTGCCTGGCCAGCCGCCCTGTGTGTTATGAGATGTTTCACTTCCTGTTTCTCACGGACCCTGGCTTCAGGGGCCACAGAGTCACAGGTTGGGCAATCAGCTTTTGCTCATTGAGCACCTGCTGGGTGCCCAGCCCTGAGAAGGACCAGGGCTGAAGACAGGCATGCAGGTCCGAATATGGTCCCGACTCGACGAGCACCCAGAGATCCGGTGTTACTACCCACCTTCACTGAACCCGAGCCAGGCACTTCATCCCTTTCAGTCCTGGCTGCCACCAAAGTACAGGGTTCCCTCCTATTTGGCAGACTAGGAAAGCAAGGCACAGAGAGGCCAAGTGACCTCCTCAGGCTGCCCAGCTGGTCAGTGGCAGAGTGGGGCTTTGAGTTCAGGTCTGTCTGACGTGGGGTCTGCTATGAGCCGTGACACCTGCTATGGGCGAAGGACCTGCATCTGGGAGTGGGTTGGCTTTCTGGCCTCGTTTCCAAAAGCCCCATGCTCAGCCTCACCCCCTCCCCTGGCCCCCACCTCCCACTGCAGGAGCATTTCAATTACTACTCACTGGACACTGCCCTCGGCCACCTTGTCTTCTCACTCAAGTACGATGTCATCGGGGACCAAGAGCACCTGCGGCTGCTGCTCAGGTGAGGGTGGTGGGGGAGTCCCGAGATGGCAGGAAGGGCTGAGGTCTTACAATCTCAGAGCCCATCTCATTTGACCTACTCTCTTCATCAAGGCCCAGAGAGGGGCAGAGATTTGCCTGAGGTTGCACAGCAAGTTAGTACCCGAGTCAGCCTAACACCCATCATCACCTCTGGTCCTCGCTGTGGTCCACCCACTTCTGGCCTTACTTTGTGGGGAGTGGGGTTCCCATTTTCCTGTCCAGCTGCCCAGGCCTTCATCGTGTGACTTTCTTTTCCCAGGACCAAGTGCCGGACATACCATGATGTCATCCCCATCTCCTGCCTCACCGAGTTCCCTAATGTCGTCCAGATGGCAAAGGTGAGGCCTCCGCTCTCCTGAGCTTCCCTGGTTGGCCCCGCAGATGGGCACCTGTGGGGCTTCAGCTTTGCCTTGGCGCGCCCCTTTCAGCTGTAGGCCCTAGCCTGGGCTGCCGCCCTATCCTGAGGCCGTCTCTCACGTGTTCCTGCCGTGTCTTGGGCTGCCACGTGTTCTCCTGGGCCCCCGTCCCCTGCCTGTGTGCTTTTGGTTTTCTCTATAGCACCTTCAGATCTCAGGGGACCTCCGTTCCCTGAGCAACAGTGAACCCAGAGTCCTGCTTTAGCCTTGGCCATTCCCAGCATGGCTCCTCCCCTGACCTTGACCAGGGAGGCCCAGGCAGCCCCGTCCTCTCCTCCCTGGCCCCACGCCCCACGCCCCTCCCTTATCTCCTCCTGCAGCTGGTGTGTGAAGACGTCAACGTGGATCGGTTCTATCCTGTGCTCTACCCCAAGGTATGGTTGGATCTGGGCACAGCTCACTGAGGGTGGGTGAGTAACAGAAGACTGAGCATTTATTAAGCACCTTCTGTGTGCCAGGTATTTTCCCCAGGTTCTCTCATTTAATCCTCACAATAACCTTGTGAAATCCACAATTTGCAGAAGAGGAGCCACTGAAAGGGCCTGTGCCTTCCCCCAGGGTGCACAGCAGATAGGAGGGCCTGCGTTTAAGCCTTAGTTTGTCTGCCTTCGAGGCTGGCCTCACTCACATCTGGAACCTCTGTGATGTTTGGGGACCCTCCTGAGAGCAAGCTGTGCCACAGTCCTCCTCTGGAACGGGTGTCTTTTCTACTGGCCTTGCCTTTTTATCCCAGAGGAGACCTGTAGAGAGAGAATAGCCCCGGCACTTCCTGCTCGGATGCTGGGAGCTGGGCTCTAGGCACTGTGACAGTGTGGGGCTAGGGGCACGGGCTTCTGCCTTGGATGAGCCAGGGGCACCTCCTGGAAGAGGACAGACAGGTAAACCCTTGTGTCCCTGACTGAATTCTGGAGCAGTGTGAGGTGATGTGGTCCAGAAAAGGTATCCTGAAGGGGCTTCAGAAACCAGGGCCCACCTCCTGCTTATGGGAGAGGAAACTGGGGCCTAAGGTGAGGAGAACTCGCTCAATGCCCACAGCAAATTGGTGGGACGTGGCCTGTTCTGGGAGGATGGTGTGGGTTTACAGAGGAGGCGAGGAGTGAGTTGGGAGTTAGAGTGGAGTAGGGGTGGGCTTGGCGTGGCAGGACGGGGGATCACGGCAAAACTCAGGAGCAATGAGCTTAAGCTTTGGAATCCAACAGACCTGGGGTCAAATCCCAAGCCTGCAGGTGCTTGCAAGCTGTTGACCTTAGGTGAGTCACTTAAGGTCTCTGAACCTGAAGTTCAGAGGGGACAGCTGGACTGTCTCCCTCCCAGGCTTGTTCTGAGAATTACATGACGTGATGCATGTAGAGCGCCTGGCTCAGTGCTTGGCACAGGGGAAGAGCACGTCGAATGGCAGGTCACACACGCAGCCTCTTCACCCGGCGTCCTCTCCTGCAGGCTTCCCGGCTCATCGTCACCTTTGACGAGCATGTCATCAGCAATAACTTCAAGTTTGGCGTCATTTATCAGAAGCTCGGGCAGGTGCGCTCACCTCCTCCTCCCTGCCGCCCCTCCCCACCCGGCCCTGTATCTGGAGCCTCACACCTTTTCCAGGGCAGCACACCGGCCAAGGGACTCGGGAGCCCAAGGGTTGCCAGAGGTCCTCCCTCCGGCCCTCTCTGGGTCCGAGTAGGGACAGAGGGCAGGGGCTTCTCAGGAACTCCAGCTCAATGACCTTGGCCCCTCATCCCCAGACCTCCGAGGAAGAACTCTTCAGCACCAACGAGGAAAGTCCCGCCTTCGTGGAGTTCCTTGAATTTCTTGGCCAGAAGGTCAAACTGCAGGACTTCAAGGGGTGAGTATTAGGGTGGGCTGAGCAGAGTGTAATCTGACTTGTGCTCCTGAGCAGGGAGGGAGCCCCTGTCCTGGCCCCATGGAGGCCTGGCCGGGGCTGGAGACTGAGCCGTGGCCTGGGGGGCCCGGGGGCAGGTTCCGAGGAGGCCTGGACGTGACCCACGGGCAGACGGGGACCGAATCTGTGTACTGCAACTTCCGCAACAAGGAGATCATGTTTCACGTGTCCACCAAGCTGCCCTACACAGAAGGGGACGCCCAGCAGGTAGCCTGGGCACCCCCACCTGCCTCCCATCTTCCACCTCTCCTCCCCCTCCACCTGTCCGTTCAGCCTCCATCACGCCAGGCTCAGCGCCCGGCCCTGGGACAGAGATGGAAATGATCAGCGCCCCCACTTGTGGGCTCTCGTTGTGTCAGGGGAGACAGAAAGCCTTGGTTTCTACAGTCAGAATGGCACCCACTTCCTAGGTGAGCATAAATGCGTGGGTGCATAGAGGGACTAGAACACTGCCTAGTACGTTGCAAGAGTTCAGCAGATCTGAGCTGGTGTTTTATGGGGAGTGGAGAGCATCATGGGGTCATGTGGGGACATGTAGTCTTGGCAGAGGTGGGAGTCAGGAAAAGCTTTCAAGAGAAAATGACTTTTAGGCTGTGAAGGAGCTGGGAGAAGGACGGGACATGCTCCAGGTGGCGGGAACAGCTTCTGCAAAGGCCTGGACTTGAGGACATGCAAGGCACATGCCAGGAACTGAACTCGGAAGTGTGTGCCCTTGTCCTGAGCCTCCTACAGGGCTATCTGCCTCCCCAATCAGGTCCCCAGCCCAGAGGGATAAAAGGGAAATGTGAGAAAAATGGAAATAGTTATTCCTTATTTTTAGTGTCTCTTAACTTTCGTTTACTAAGGGTCTGTGTTCATTTTAGCAACATGAATGTATACCAAGTTGAGCTTGTTTATTCGATCGGGGGCCATGTTTGGGGCATTGAGATAGGAGAAGGGCTGAGAGGTAGGGTCTGGGGACCAAGAGACCTGGGCTCGAGTCCCCAAGCTCATTATAGCTCATTAGAGCACCTTCCAAGTCACTTCTCTTGGCCTTGGTTTCATCTTCTGTCGCAGCATTCCAAGAAAACTAAAATAATTTTTCTTGTAATTTCAATAGATATCCAGGTACAAGTGGGTTTTGGTTACATGGATGAATTGATTAGTGGTGAGGTCTGGGGATATTAGTGTTCCCTCGTCACCTGAAGAGTGTACGCTGTTCCAAACAGGCCATTTTTCAACTAAAATAGTTTTAAGACAAGTGTTTTTGCTACATTATTTTGGGTAAAGCAAATCCTTAGATCTGCCCTCTGACTACCCCAAACCCTCCTAAACTCCCGTGGGCACCCCTCTCCCCAGTGGGCCCCCTCTGGCCAGACCGTGAAGGCCCGTGGCTTTGTGCTCAGTTGCAGCGGAAGCGGCACATCGGGAATGACATCGTGGCTGTGGTCTTCCAGGACGAGAACACTCCGTTCGTGCCTGACATGATCGCATCCAACTTCCTGCACGCCTACGTAGTGGTGCAGGCTGAGGGCGGGGGCCCTGATGGACCCCTCTACAAGGTGGGCGCTCTTGGAGCCTCCCAGGGGCATCAGCAAGGGCCCTGGCTGCAGCTCTGCCTTCCCTGGGATGCCCCTCTGAGCCTCACTTTTTCCAGCTATAACAGGGGGACCGTGGAAGGCTTCAGTGGTGCACTGTTCACACCACGCCCCATGTCTTCCCCAAAGCTCACCCCCTCAGAGAGGACAGTTTCCCTCCTCTGCCTCCTGGCCTGGTATCACTGTCCTCCACCTCCCGTAGCCTCTTCTGCCTTCACCATCCCGATGATTCCTGAGGCCCCTACCCATCTCCACCACTAAAATTCAGGGCAAAAGATAGAGGGCAGAAATCTCTGGAAGAAAGATTCATCCAGCCCACAGTCACTGGGCCTCCCTGACCAAGGGGCAGGCCAGGGAGGCGAAGTAGGGGTTTCTGGCTGGGGTGGGGCAGAGCAGACCCCAGGCTCCACAGGAACGGACAGCTGCCCTCCCTTCCAGGTCTCTGTCACTGCAAGAGATGATGTGCCCTTCTTCGGACCCCCCCTCCCGGACCCCGCCGTGTTCAGGAAGGTGAGGGGCACCCCCCCAGTCATGGGCAGAGCAGGACAAAATGGGTGGGGGCCTGGGGGGTGCATACACATTCTGCCTTATGAGGTCCCAAAGCTTCATTGTGTGCCAGGGCAGCTGGGCTCCCCTAACTGCAACTGCAACTGGGGCCTGGCTTTTCCATTCATCTTGAAAACACCATTTTTTTTTTTTTTTTTCACAAGGTCACAGAATAAACTACACGATTGTTTTACACTTTCCATAGTAGACTGGCCTTTCCTCATTTCTGTTCTCTTTCTGACAGTTCCAGTCTCTTCTTTCTTCTAAAATGTTTGGGGAGGGGCACACTTCAAGCCTGGGCTTCAGCTCTGTACATAGCGTGTTCTGCTACCCTAGACTGAAGCAGTAGGTCGAGACCCCAACATCTGTGGAGTTTGCTCTCCCGAGGGCGTGGGCGGCCATGAAGGGCACTGGGGCCCCTTGAAGGTACCTGGGGAGGTGAGCCCAGGGAGATGCCCTATTGGGAGTGAAGAGGGTGACCCCAGGCCCCAGTAGAGCATGGTTCAGGAGCTGCAGCCTCTGCCTCATTGGGGTTCAGACCCTTGTTTATGTGTCATCTCAACTTCCCTTTCTTATCTCCTCCACACTGGGGGTTTCCAGGGGCCTGAGTTCCAGGAATTTTTGCTGACAAAGCTGATCAACGCTGAATATGCCTGCTACAAGGCGGAGAAGTTTGCCAAACTGGAGGTGAGTATGGGCTGTGAGGGCTGGGTGACCCTCTTCTCACCTTCCAACCTATAATTTCAGCCCTGTCCCTGGGAAGGGAAAAGCCATGTTCAGACCTTGGCCTTAGCGGGGACACCTGGGGCTGGATGGATTGATGGATGAGTAGGAGGTCGGGGAGAGGAAGCTGGAGGGATAGTGAGGAGTTCCCAGGAGATACTGGGAGGTGGTTAGGCTGACAGGGACACCTTGGGACTGGGTGGGGGGTGGACCTGGGGGGTGGGGACATGAAGCCAGATCTTGAAGGGGCTATGAGAGGCCCTTTATATGAGGGTCCCTGGGGGCTGCTTGAGCTGTGGAGTGGCCTGGGGGAAGGCGGTGCAGGAGCCCTCCGCCCTCCGCACTCCCCCACTCATTCAGAGAAGGTGGCCGGTGCCTCAGAAGGTGGCCAGGATTTGAACTGTGGGCCGAAGGGCTGATCCTTGGGGTCCCTCCTGACGGCCCGGGCCTGACCCACAGGAGCGGACGCGGGCCGCCCTCCTGGAGACGCTCTATGAGGAACTACACATCCACAGCCAGTCCATGATGGGCTTGGGCGGCGACGAGGACAAGATGGAGAATGGCAGTGGGGGCGGCGGCTTCTTTGAGTCTTTCAAGGTGAAGGGCCCCAGGTCTAACTGGTCGGGGAGCAGGGATGTGGCTAGGGCGGAATCCCAGGCTGAGGCTGATAGACTGATGGACACGGCGTGGGGGTGGAGTCTGGCAGAAGGGGCGTGGCTGAGGGGGTGGAGTCCCGGCCTGAGGGATTGACACAGCATGGGGAGTGCGGCTAGAGGCAGTTCGCATTGGAGGTGAAGTCTGAGAGGGGCAGCGGCTGGGGCGAAGTCCCGGACTGGGGCTGATTGACATGGTGTGGAGGTGTGGCTAGAGGCCGCTCGCCTGGGGGTAGAGTCTGAGAAGGGACGTGGCTGGGGGTGGAGTCAGGGGCCGGGGCTAATGGACATGGCGTGGGGGTGTGGCTAAAGGAGGCTCTAGTCTGGGATGAGGGCAGGGCTCGAAGTGGACCTGGGCTTTAGAATGAGCTTACACTTGGGGACATAGTCTGCCTTGGGTAGAGTTTAAGGGAGCAGCGTGTAAGGTGGGGCCCTGGCTTGGGGAGGAGTAACTGTTAGAGGTGGGGCCTAGGTGGAGAATTCACCTGGGAATTCTGCTGAAGGGTGGAGGATTCTGGAGACAGCAAGGGCTGCTCGTACAAAGGCTGCCAGGTCCGAAGGCAGAGAAGAGAGGAAGAGGCTCTGTCTTGACTGAGGGAAAGAAATAGAGTTCTCAGAAGAGGTGTGTGAACCATGATCATTGGAGAGGGACCTGGCCTGCGTGACCTACCCTGCCTGTCCCTGGTTTAGCTTAGCATTAAGAGCACGGACACTTCAAATCTCAGCTCTGTTACTTACCAGCTTGGGCATTCTATGAGCATCAGTTTCTTTATCTGTTGAGTAGAGTAATGGCAACTTACCTCATACAGTTATTGTTATCTGTAAAAGAGTTAGGTTAGTGCAATATAAGTTTAAAAGCAAAATGCAAAACCTTGCCTGTCTGCCTCAGCATCTGTTGTCTGAAATGAGAAGCGTGGGGAGTGGAGTAGTTCCTGGACAGGGTCTGGACTCACCCAGGCCACAGGGCCCCAGGTGGCAGCCTTTTTGCCACCGTCTCCTCCACCCACAGGAGGATAACTGCCCATCCTCCAGGTGCCCGACTGGCTGGTCACACCTCACCCTCAACCCAGGGCAGATCAAACAGCTGGAGCTATGGGTTGGAATAAGGGAATTAGCCCAGCTGCCCAGGCCTGCTCAGGAACTGAGGTGAACAGATCATCTTTGAGAAAGAGGCTTGGGGACTGGAGACAGGACAGGTGGGGTCAATATGGATCTGGGGTGTCTCCTTTAAGGAGGACTCCGATGGTCCCACATCTGCTAGGTGCTGGACGGTGGACCTAGATTAGGTCAAAGAATTTCTCAGAAGCAGCGGAGTCCAGAGTTGAGAGCATGGGTCCTGGCATGCCGGGCTCACCCCTGCCTCAGTTCCATCGTGTGTGAAATGGGCATGACTGCTAGTCCCCATCTTGCAGGGAGATCCAGTGACAGAGTGATTGTAAAGTGCTGGTCCCATAGCAAGCATTTGGTATAGATTGGTCTGAAAAAAACAAGGAAGGAGGGTGGGAGGGAAGAAAAGAAAGAAGGCAGGAGAGCTCTAAGAGGCCGTAACAGGAATGAAACTCAGGTGTCAAGAGGGCTCTCCGTGCACACTTTTGGCCATGACCTATTGTCTTCTGCAGTCCTTACGCAGCCACATGAGGACACTCAGCACAGAGCAGCCTGTGTGTCCCAGAGACTGAGAGAAGTGAAGTGGTGTCCCCAAGGCCACCCGGCAAGTTGGTGGCAGAGCCGATACCTGAGCTACCCTTAGGCCCCATATGTACCTGCTTCTCATGTGACGCACAGGGAAATTGAGGCCTGGCCCCACCTCCCTCTGTTGCCCTGCTGGCCACGTGCCCAGGGGAAAGGATTTCCAGGGCTCACCCAGAGTGGCATCACGAGGGAGAGACCAGATGCCTGGGCTCCTGGGTTTCCCCAAGGGGACGGCCCTTAGGAATCCTGTGCCTCCTCCACCGCCACCCCCTTCACAGCGGGTCATCCGGAGCCGCAGCCAGTCCATGGATGCCATGGGGCTGAGCAACAAGAAGCCCAACACCGTGTCCACCAGCCACAGCGGGAGCTTCGCGCCCAACAACCCCGACCTGGCCAAGGCGGCTGGAATAGTGAGTGCCCTCCCCCTCCCCAGGCCCCTGCCCCTCCCTGGGGGGCCCCTCAGCTCTCCTCTGCCTCCTGAGGCCTGGTCCACCTCTCTCTGTTGCCCTGCTGCCCACGTGCCCATCCTAGGCTCTGGATTTGGTCTAGCCACTGCTTTCCATGGGAGGGGGGTGAAGTGCCCAGGCCAGGACACTGCGGTGCTGACAGCTTGCAGCCTGCAGCCCCTGCCTAAGCTCCTTGGCCCTCCCCTCCTCCTGGCCCCTTATGCATTGAGGTGTGACTTTCCGCAGGTCAGCCCTGGGACAGCCTCTGTGTCTCATTCCTTACTGAGTATCTATCTGTTTGCTGGGGACTGGGCTGCTGTGTGGGCACCTACTGTCAAGCCTTGGGTTTCTGGGAGCACCTACTGTGTGTCGGGCTGTGGGCACCCACTGTGTGCCAGGCTGTGGGCACCCACTGTGTGTCAGGCCCTGGGCTGTTGTGTGGACATGCACTCTGTGAGCATCTGCTGTGGGCCTGGCCCTGAGTACCTGTGAGCACCCACTGTGTGTCAGGTCCTGGGCTGTTGTGTGGGCATCAACTCTGTGAGTGCCTACTGTGTGCGCAGCCCTGGGCTGCTGTGTGAGAACCTACTGTGTGTCAGAAAATGGACTGCTATATGAGCACATTGTGTGTGATAAGCCCTAGATGTCAGTGAACACCTACTGTGTGTCAGGAAGTGAGCTGTTGTGTGGGTACTTTCTCTGTGAGCACCTCCTACTGTGTGTCCGCAGCAGCCAGGGCCTCTGTGGTGTGGCTGCCTATTGTGTGTCGGGAATCTGGCTTCTGTGTGAGCATCTCCAGAGGGAGCACCTCCTGTGTGATCACTGACTGTTGTCCAGGTTCTTGGATTCTGCTGCTCACACTCAGGAGTGCTGGGCACATGGATGAATACGGCCTATGGCTATGGGCCTCACTGCTGTCCACTGCCTAGTGGCCACCCCAGGACACTGCACCCACTGCTGTGCTCCCCACCCATCCATCCACCCACCCATCCATCCATCCACCCATCTACCTATCCACCCACCCACCCATCCACCCACCCATCCACCCACTCATCCATCTATCCATCCATCTACCCACCCATCCACCCATCCATCCATCCATCCATCCATCTCCATCCATCCATCCATCCATCCATCCATCCACCCACCCACCCACCCACCCATCCACCCATCCACCCACTCATCCATCTATCCATCCATCCACCCACCTACCCATCCATCCATCCATCCAACCATCCCTCCATCTCCATCCATCCCTCCATCTCTATCCATCCATCTGTCCATTCATCCATCCACCCACCCACCGATCCATCCATCCATCCATCCATCCTTTATTGACTGTCTACTGCATGCCAAGCCCTGCGCTCAGTGCTGTGAGGCTGTGTCACGTGGCAGGAGGGAATTCCCCGACCTCTGCTATCCAGCAGTCACCAAGCACACTGTCATGTGAGGAGCAGGCCCAACTTCCCCCCAACCCAGTTTTATCAACCCCTCCCTTCCTCTCCACCAGAGTGACCCAGCCTCCTGTGGGTGGCCGAGAGGGGCCCCAGGGACAGGACCAGGCCAGCAGCACCCACCGTGGCAGTAACCGGACCCATTTCTGTTTTGTTTTTGCACAACTCTCCCTCTCTCCATGTTTCCTCCTTTCATTCTACTCTTGCTCCTTGTTTTTTTGTTCCCTCCTCCCTTTCCTCTCCCCGTCCTGTGGCCTCTCTGCCCTTTGGCTCTCTGTTTCTCCTTCCTTCTTGCACCTGTCTTTTTTGCTCCCTCTCCTCCTTCCCTTCTCCGCTCTTCTCACCCTCGCTTTTTCCTTTCGGCCTTCCCCTGTCTTCCTTCTCTGTCTCTGACCCTCCCTGGGCCTGTCTCTGTGTCCTTGCGTCCCTGTCTCTCTGGATTTCCCTCTGTGCCCATCTGGTGTGCCCTCGCTGGCTCACGCGTGTCCCTGTCTCCGGGTAACTGTCTGTCCGTCTCTCTCCCCGTCTCCCTTGTCCTCTGTCTCTCCTTGTGCTTCTCGCCTTCCCTTCCCCGGCCCTGTCTCTCCCATTGCCTCCTGCACCATTCTCTTCCTTTTTCTGTCTGTCTTCCTCCTTTCCCTGCCTCTCCTCCTCTCTGTGTCTCCCTCCCACCATCTCTCTCGCTCTCTGACTCTCTCTCTGTCTCTCTCTCTCTCTGCCCCCGCCCTCTGCTGCTTGCCAGTCATTGCTTATTCCTGGGAAAAGTGCGAGTAGATTCGGACGCCGGGGCAGTGCCATAGGCATAGGAACCGTGGAAGAGGTTGTCGCCCGCGGGGCCGCCAGCTCTGGAGGCTGCCTGCACGCGCTGTTCTCTGCTCGCTCTCAGGACGGAGGCCATATTGGGGACGTTGCCCCTCTGCCCCCGGGACAGGCCCCAGGGCGTGCGGGATGGAGTGGCGGCAGCTCCGATGGCACTCAGCACCTGCTTTGGGGCCTGGTACCTGTGCCAGAGCCAGTGTCCCTCACCAGGGGCTTCTGGCCCTGCCTTGGCCCCTGGGACCCTGGCCCAGTCCCTGCCAGGATCCGGTACCCAAAGGCCCTACACCCAGCCGCACGTCCCCCAATATCGCCGGTCTGCATGGAGCGCCATCCCTCTCCTCTGCCCTGACTCCTCCTCCCCGCCACGAACTGACCTGGGGTCCTACCCCTTCCTGCCTCCAGAGAAGCTGGGGGCAGGCTTCTGGGGCCTGGGGCATCCCAGCACAGTGTGTGGGAAGCTGGGGGAGTCTTCCAGCTGCTGGGCCAGAACCTCCCCCAGCCAATTTGGAGGTTCCAGGGAGGGGCCGTAGCTGGCACGGGGTGGGGCTTGGGTTGCTACACCGCCCTCTGACCACCGCCCTTAGGCTGCAGATCCCACAGAGCCCTGGGGGGCGGGGAGCGGTAGCCATTCTAAGGACTCGGCCTCCTCCCACCCCAGCCCCCTCAGGACCCTGCCCTAATCCTGGGCCAGTATTGACCTGCAGTCCTGCCGCGTGAGCTCGGGAGAGCCCCTTGCCCTCCTGGGGACTGTTTCCCTTTCCGTAAACTGGGAGGGCTGTCTCTGGGGATGGATATCTTCTCTCGTTCTTTCTTGCTCATCAACTCTGCTTCAGGGCCTGGGGCAGCAGGGTCCCCAGAGGGGATGTTGGGGGGGCACTGGGGCTCCCAGGTAAGGTGGCACTGAGTTAGGGCCTCTCCCCACAGTCACTGATTGTCCCTGGGAAGAGCCCCACGAGGAAGAAGTCGGGCCCATTTGGCTCCCGCCGCAGCAGCGCCATTGGCATCGAGAACATACAGGAGGTGCAGGAGAAGAGGTGGGTGAGGGGGAGACAGTGCCCCGTTCCCCTGCACCCCTATCCCTGAGCCCCGTTCAGTGGCAAAGCAAAGCAGGCAGAAGGGAGTGCCTGCCCCTCTGCCTCTCCGTCCTCACTAGTGACAGCTGTGTGGTCAAGTCCCTGCTGCGGGTCGGGCACCAGGGCCAGCACGTCACCTAACGTGCCACATGCAGATCAAGAAGTGGTAGGTCAGAGGGGTCAAGGGGCTTGCCCAGGTCACACAGCCAGTGATGGGCAGAGCTAGGATCTGAGCCCTGATCTGTCTAGGGACAGCACCCATGCTCTTCCCACGGCCCCAGTGCATGTGGGAGGGCCTAGTGCTGGTTTTCGGGGTGGCCACAGATGGGCCTGGGGGTCCGTGAGTGTGGGCAGCATGAGGACAGTGAGCCCAGACCAGCAGCAGGGCTGCCCCTAGACATCAGAGGTGTGAGTACTGCCGCCCCGGTACTAACCATGTGTGACCTTGGGCGAGTCACTGAGCTCCTCTGAGCCTTACTGTCCCAACCTGGAAAGGGGACAAGAACACAACCCATGGCATGGGGCTGCTGTGGGGACTCGGGGCACTGCGTGTGAGGCTGGGGCCGGGTCCCCTGAGAGGGCTCCAGGAGGGGAGCGGGCATTGTCCTTGCTGCTGCCAGATCTCCACGTGCTGTGAGTCCTGGGTTCAGGTCTTGGCACTGCCACGTCCTAGGTGTGCGTCCCTGGGCAAGTTCCTTATCCATAATGGGACAGCTATACCTGCTCCTGTGGAGAGGACCTGGGAGGAGTCCCATCCTGTCCCATATAGCCCCATCAGTGCCAACCCCATCACTGGCCAGGCTAGCCAGGGAGCCCACAAGACTGCCCCAGGGCTGGCCCTGAGGATAGGGGCTTGGGTATGAGGCAGGAGGCACTGTGACCCCCCTCACTGCCTGGGCCTCATGCTACCCCTGATGCCAGGCCTGGTGCTGAATCCCCCCACTGCCCCCGTGTGCCCCGCAGGGAGAGCCCTCCGGCTGGTCAGAAGACCCCAGACAGCGGGCACGTCTCACAGGAGCCCAAGTCGGAGAACTCATCCACTCAGAGCTCCCCAGAGATGCCCACGACCAAGAACAGGTTGGGGCTCAGGGCACGTGGGGCTTGGGGGCTTGGGAGTGGTGAACCGTCCTTCCCCTCCCCTGCCTGGGCCCGGGACAGCACAGGAGCCTTGACTGCGCCACAGCAGGGTGTCGGGGGGGCCTGGGCATTCTCTGGGGCCCGCCTTTGACATATACCCAGCGAGCACTTTGTGCACGCCCAGCCCCGCGCCCAGCTCTGGAGCACAGAGGTGCCCTGCGCATAGGTCCCTGCCTCACGGCCACAGGTCCACCAGAACGCGGCCTCATAAGCTGTTGCCGGATCATGGTGATAGGAGGAATCCGAAGCAGGGTTGGAGGGATGAAGAAGGACTGGAGGCAGGGGTGTTTTAGATGGGTCCTCAGGGGAGACACCTCCATGGGGTGACATTTGAATTGGGAACTGAAGCAGCCCTGCTAGGACTGGCATGGCAGAGGAGCTCGGCCAGTGCAGAGGCCTGGGGCACACTCCGGGGACAGAAAGAAGGGTGGCTGGGAGTGGTGACATATGCCTGGAGTCCACCTACCTGGGAGGCTGAAGCAGGAGGATGATTTTAGCCCAGGAGTTGGAGGCTGCAGTGAGCTATGATGATGCCTGTGAATAGCCACTGCACTCCAGCCTGGACACCATAGCAAGACTCTGTCACTTAAAAAAAAAAAAAAAAAAAAAAGAGTATCTCAGGGGCTGGGCCTGGACAGACATTGTGACATTGTGCTGGGTGGTGACGGGAAGGAGGTTGGAGAGGTGGGCAGACGCTGGCCTATAGCTTAGCAGGCTGTACAAGAGCTCTGACTTTTTTTTTTTTTTTTGAGACAGAATCTTGCTCTCTCTCCCAGGCTGGAGTGCAGTGGCACAATCTCGGCTCACTGCAAGCTCCACCTCCCGGGTTCACGCCATTCTCCTGCCTCAGTCTCCCAAGTAGCTGGGACTATAGGTGCCCGCCACCATGCCCGGCTAATTTTTGTATTTTTAGTAGAGACTGGGTTTCACCATGTTAGCCAGGATGGTCTTGATCCTCTGACCTCGTGATCCGCCTGCCTCAGCCTCCCAAAGTGCTGGGATTACAGGCGTGAGCCACCGCGCCCGGCCTAAGAGCTTTGACTTTTATCCTAAGTGTGACAGGGAGCCTTGGGAGGATTTTAATTACGAGGGCGATGCGTTAAGAAGCTGACTGCGGTTGCTGTACGGAGACTCTTCGAGTTGCTGTACTGGAGTGGGGTGGGATGGAAGCAGAGGCCAGTGAGGAAACTGCCCCTGCATTTGGTGTCGGTTGGCTGAGCTGCCACTGTGTTGGGCTCTGTGGGAATCGAGAGGATTCAGCCCAGGCTAAAGAGCCGGGTAGGTGAACAGAGAGGCAGGAAAGGGTGGCAGGGACCAGGGAGATGCGGTATGCAGGAGCCAGAGTGGGGAGGGTCATTCTCACCTTGGGAGGAGGAATCGGGGAAGGACTCCTGGAGTGGGAGCCCTAGGCTGATTTTTGAAAGGCACATTTGCTTTTCGGGATTTGAGAGGACTGAGACTCCAGGGAGGAGGCGCAGTGGCCCTGAGCATGAAAACCTTGTGGGGTTAAGACAGTAGACTGTGGAGTTGCCTGGACCTCATCCCCTGCCCTCCCGCCTGTGCTGAGTGACCCTGGGTTGTGTGCCTGTCCCCTCTGTGCCTGGTGTCTCCTCATCTGGAAGACGGGTGTAATAATCATAGCGACAAGATAATTCAGGTAAAGGTATGTAGAGCAGTGCCCGGCACAGGGTGAACGTGCACCCGATGATGTTAGTGTCGCTAACCGCTGCTGTTTTTGAACACCACGCCAAGGATAATTGTGCTTTACCTGGGGAAATGGGAGGCCAGGAAAGGGTTTTGAGCAGGGGAGGGACATGGTCAGATTTATGGGTTAGGAAGGACAGTGGGGGTAGGAGGAGGCTGCAGGGGGAGTCTGGGGGGCTCAGAGGCCCAAGGATCTGTAAGTGGTTCCCAAAGGTGCTTGGCTGCTACAGGCTGGGCCTTCCAGGTTGGGGAGGGCAAGGGAGTGAGGGCCTGGCCCAGGAGGGGCTCAGGGTGGACACCGGCTAATGGGGCACTGTCTGTGGCAGAGCGGAGACCGCAGCACAGAGAGCAGAGGCGCTCAAGGACTTCTCCCGCTCCTCGTCCAGTGCCAGCAGCTTCGCCAGCGTGGTGGAGGAGACGGAGGGCGTGGACGGAGAGGACACAGGCCTGGTGAGAGGCTCAGGGGGTCGGGGGCTCCACAGGAGCTTGGAAGGGGGCTCTTTGGTCCCTGGAGATACCCTGAGTAGAACCATGAGCCTGGGCGTGGCTGAGATGTGATCAGGGGACCCGGCCCAAAGGAGCAGCTCAGACGAACCCTCCCCTGCTCAGAAGCCTTCCACGGCTCCCCAGCACTGTCCACAGGAAGCTCAGTCTCTGGAGCTCTTGGAGATCTGGTCACTCCCTTCCTCTCTAGTCTCCTCTCTTACCACTTCCGACATTCTGTACTCCGTTGCAGCCCCCCAAGCCTCCCAGGCTCACTGCACCCCTGGCCCTTTGTACGTGTGCCATCTCTTCTGTCTGGAACTCTCTTCTTGCCGCCGCCTCCTTTCTTTGCCAGGCTGGCTCTGACTCATCCTTCTTGACTGAGTCTCACACACCTCCTCTTGAAAGCCTTCCCTGATTTCCTACTCTCGGGGTAGGTTAGGAAGCCCCTTTACGTTCTCACAGTCCCCAGGCTTTGCCCGGAACACCCTTTATCATTCTTCATTCTGCAGACCATCAGTGGGCCCCTGTTCCTTGCCAAGCGCTGCCCCAGATACAACAGATGCAGCTGGGAACAGCGCAGACCCGGGACCTGCCCGCTGGGGCACAAAGTCTAGAATTACAATGGTCTCTTCACAGCCTGCCTTGCCTCCCAGATATCAGGCTCCTGAGGGCAGGGCCCATGCCTGATTTATGTCAGTGGCAAGCCCTGGAGAACATCAATGAATGTTTGTTGAATGAGTGAGTGGCAGTGGGTGGTGTGTGCCTGGGTCTGTGCCTGCCCTGACTCTGCCCTCCTGTGGTCTCCCTGGGGCAGACATGGCTCGGCCCGTCCTCCTCGCAGGGGGTACGGTTGGGGGGTTGTGGAATGCAGTGAGGGAGAGGGGCTGGGAGGGAGCCCTAGCCAGTGCCAAGGGCATGGGCTAATCTCCCTCCTTCTTTCCACCCCCTCCCCAGGAGAGCGTGTCGTCCTCAGGAACACCCCACAAGCGAGACTCCTTCATCTATAGCACGTGGCTGGAGGACAGTGTCAGCACCACTAGTGGGGGCAGCTCCCCAGGTACCAGGACAGGGCAGCTTCGCCACGAAGCAGGGCTACCTTGGGGTAGGAGGGGGACAGGGCTGGGCACCAGTTCCCATGCCCCATGCAGTGGGTATGTGATGTGACTGCCCCTGCCTTGGAGGACAGCGGGCAGGTCATTGTCCAGCGTAGGGTGGCTGGGTGGATTGGAGGGCTGGTTTCTTCTGGAAGGGTCTCGGAGGATAATGGGGGACGGCAAGGAAGAAAGTTAAGGGTGGGGTTGGAGTGCACTGGTGCCGACCGCCCACCTATGCCCCCATCTCCCTGGTGCCTCCCCGCGGCCAGTGAGGTGGCTCCCTCCTGCCCCCCTCCCCAGGCCCCTCTCGATCACCCCACCCAGACGCCGGCAAGTTGGGGGACCCTGCGTGTCCCGAGATCAAGATCCAGCTGGAAGCATCTGAGCAGCACATGCCCCAGCTGGTACGTGCAGCCTCCTGGGGCTGGTGCTGAGGGAGCCCCACTGGGGAGGGGATGAGCTGGCGGGGAGGCTGGGAGCTGAGGCTGGACCAAGAGGTCCCCCTAGGCCCCCCTAGGCCAGGAGGGGTGGGGCTCGCCCGGCTTGGACACAGCCAGTGACTTTGCGCATCTGTGTCTCCCGCCCCGTTGCTTCTCCCGTCTTGCCACCTGCCTCACCACCACTGTCTGTCTGCAGGGCTGTTAGCCGGGCCACCCCCTCTGAAGGTGAAACTGAGCAGGTTAGACTCAGCCCCTCAGCTTGTGTTTGGTGGGAGAGGGTGGGGGTGTGTAGGGGGCTGAGCTGATTCCTCCCTGTTCTTCTGTCACCTCTTTGGGGTGGGAGCTATGTACCTGGGTTTGAGCCCCCTGGCCCTCAGTTGCTGGGTGACTTGGGCAGGCCACGGCCCCTCCCTGCGGCCTCTGCCCTTGCGTTGTTGGAGGATTTGATGGGAGTGTGAAAGGGACTTGGCAGTTGCCAGGTGGGGAGAAGTTTCAGGGGTTCCCAATGGGATGGAAAGACCCGGAGCCTGGAATTCCAAGGGTGGGCCCCTCCCAGGGTAGGATTCCCTGAGGCAGGTACTTGGCAGAGTTGGGGCACACTGGTGCCAGCCACCCACCATGCCATGTTTCATGGTGTCTCCATCCCCCTTTGCCCTGCAGATGAGGCCACAGAAGCACAAGGGGAAGGTGCCGTGTCAAGCCCAGGCAGACGGGACCTCTGCCCTGAAGACCAACACCAGCCCGTGGGCTGCCCCCTGCCTCCCCACCCTCCCCATGGCCCACCCATCTGGGCTGTCTCTGCAGGGCAGAGCCGTCCAGACCTGGGATCAGGGAAGCTGCTGGCATCGTCCCCACCCCCAGCCTGGGGGTCCGGGCTGGGGCAGGGATTGCTCAGTGGAAGCCGGACCGGGGGCTTGGCTTACCCCCACCCTGGGCCTCCATCACCCCTGAGCATCCCTCTGGACTCAGAGGGAACAAGGTGGAAGAGAGGGTTTGAGACAGCTCCGTGCGGAAAGCTTACCCCCTGGAGGCAGCACGAGATGGATGTGATATGTGGGGGAGTGAGCACTGGGTTGGGAGCTGGGTCCTGGTTTCTGATTTGGGTTCTGCTGTGTGACTCTGGGCAAGTCACTCTCCCTCTCTGGGCGTGTCTGCTACAAATGGACAAGATTATTTCAGAGGTCACTGAAGACTGTGATTACATGCACCTGCCGTAGAAGGTGGGATTTTCTTCCCAGGGACCTCCCATCACCCTCCCTTCTTCTTGAGGTCCCTGGAGCCCCAGGTGGGCTGAGGGGCAGGGAGCTGGCTATGCCCAGTGTGCCTCCTGGACCCTCCAGTTCTGCCACAGGTCTGCCGATGCCCTGTCCACTGCCTACACATGACAGACAAGTGACCCCCTCATGGGGGATGGGGACCTACCTGGCTCCTCAGCCAGCACCCAGCTTAACCCCTGCCATCCCATGCTGGGCCCTCCAGGCCAAGAGTCTCAGCTGGCCGAGAGTCCAGGCCTTGCCTCCCCCGACCACCATGGAGGGGGCAGCCCGGCACAGCTGCTGGGAGCCCTTGTGTGTCTGGTCACACTTTTTAGGCGCCACGCCAAAGGCCAGCCTCCTGGCCCCAGTACCCATTTTGGAAGCCCCTGTGGCCGTGTGGATGTCGGTAACAGTTGTATAAAATAAATTCTATTTATCGCTATTGTACCCAGAGTTGGGCCTGGCTTTGTGTGAACCGTGGCCAGATTGACCCCAGACAGATGTCCAGGGATGTCAAGGTGGCAGGGAGCAAGCCTGTCCCCATCAGAGCTGCTGGGCCTGGGGACACCTCCAAAGCCAAGCCACCGGCTCTGTGAGCACCACCCGTGGTTTCCTCCCCGGGGTGCTGACCTTCCCTGCACCCTGGGCCCCTTCCTCACTGCAGGAAGAATGTGGCTGTGCTGTCAGGCAGACCTAGGTTTGAGTCCTGGCACCGTCTCTTGTTAGCTGGGTGGGTGGCATTGAGAGACTTACTAGCTTCCGTGAGCCTCAGTGTTTCCTTTTGTAAAATAGGAGTGGTAGTGTTTCTCCCAATGGTTTGTTGTGAGGATTCAATGAGCTGGTGCGTATCAAATATACAGCACAGTGTCTGGCACACATTAGGTGCTCAATTAATTACCTCCTTCTCCCTGTTCTCATATTCAGTGAATCTCCTGATATGGCCACAAGGGGGCGCCAAGGGATCACTTACGGGACCCGATGAGGGCCCAGGAGATGGGGATGAGTCCAAGGTCCCGCTACCAGGAGCTCACAGCGGGGACAGTAGGGTGATGAGGGGCAGCTGGGGACAGGAGAGGTGCGCACAAGCAAGGCCTGGGGAGAGAGGCGTCAGGGAAAGTCCCTGGAGTTGCTCCCTGTTCCTGAGAAGGCCTAGGGAGGAGGTACCCTGCAGGAGGGGGCCTCGAGGAAAGGGCAGGGAGGCAGAGCACCCCGGAACCGGGAAGTTGGCAGCCAGCTCCAAATGGTTGGTGACAATGGAGGGGACAGGGAGATGGGCAGGGATGAGGCCAGAGGCAATGCGGCCTTGAACTCCCGACAGAGAGGCCAGGGCTCTGCGCCAAGGGCAGGGGGAGCCCCAGGCAGGAGCGGTAGTTGCTGGTGGAGGCTGCACCAGCAGAGGGAGGAGGGGACCAACAAGGTTGTTGCTGGGATAAGAGGGTGGCCAGGAGGACGCTGAGAAGGACACCAGGTGGGCCTGAGCGGGGGACCAAGCGCCTGATGGGCTGTGGGGCTAAGGGGGGAATCGGGAGGCTCCCCGGGGTACAGGCTGGGTGTTGGGTGAATGAGGGGACTCCTCCCTCTGGGGCAGGACCACAGAGGAGAGCAGGTCTGCAGGGTGGGTTTGGGGACATTTGGGAGCAGGCACCAAATTGGGCCCCGAAGAGATGAGCCGTGCCTTGGCCTCCCTGACAGCTTGGCAGTGCCCCCTAGCCCCTGCTGGCCCTGCCCTCTTCCCAGGATGATGCTGAAGGCACCCCAGGGGGTTGTCCAGGGAGTGCCACGCTTTTCCTGACAGGGACCTTCTGTGACCCTCTTGATGCCTCAGGCCACCCATGGGTGGTGACTCACACCCAAACCCTAGCCCCACCCAACTCGGTTTGGCTCTAGGCTGCTCTGGGCCCAGTGAGTCCCCTGTGAACTGCCCACCCATCAGCCTTACCCTGCTCCCTATCCCTCTGCCGCAGTCCTCTGCCCTCTCTCCTCCCGCCCCACCTCCACAGGGCCGGCACCACAGTTCAGCACCACGGTTAAGAGCTTCTTCACAGTCAGCTCTGAGCTGCTTCACCTCCTCGCTCTATGACCATGGAGACATGATTTTGGCTCCCTGGGCCTCAGTTTCCTCATCTGTGCAGTGGGGGTGCTAACAGCCCTGCCCTCGCTGGCACCCTGGCATGAAGATTAAATGAGGTGACACCTCATAAAGTTCTCAGTGCAGCCCCAGCACATGGTGGGCTCAAAGAAGAGAGTGTGTGTACTGCAGGAAGGGATCAATGATGTCTGTAATTCAGAACACGTGGGGTCCGCTCGGTGCGTGGAGGACGCCCACCTGCCACTGGGCCCAGCACAGG
Source organism: Symphalangus syndactylus (assembly GCF_028878055.3). Taxonomy (NCBI): domain Eukaryota; kingdom Metazoa; phylum Chordata; class Mammalia; order Primates; family Hylobatidae; genus Symphalangus; species Symphalangus syndactylus. The sequence continues at coordinate 15,928,997 of NC_072444.2, forward strand.
TGCCTAGATGTGAGGCTTTGGGAATGGATGGCATCAGGTGCTTCCCTGGGCCTCAGATTGCCAGGTTTACCTGGGGTGACGGTGCTCCCATAACAGAGCTGGGGGAGGTCCCCGGCTTGTCTCCCTGTACTTAGCAATGCACCCCCACTCCACTCTATCCTGCAGCTGAGACGGAGCAGCAGGGGCTGCCGTGGCAGAGCAGGTGGGCAGCTTGGTGGGCAGAACCTGCCTTTGCCCCATCCCTGTCCAGTTGGTGCCAGGCTGTCTGCGGGAAGGAAGGCCTCGGGGTTTCACCCCACCGCATCCCTCCAAGCTCCGAGGTGGGGTCAGGGGAGGCTGGCAACGGATCGGGCCTCTGGGATCAAAGTGTCCAGTGCTATTTCTCTTGTCCCCACGCCAGCTCTGTGCTCACCCTGGGCTCTGAGGTGGGAGGGCAAGCCGGGACACTGTGACTTGAGGCTGGAATTAGAACTTGGGCGGGGGGTACCAGGCTCCGGGAAGCGCTGGACTCTGCTTAGAAATTACTCTGGTAGTGGAAACAGCAGCCGGGGGGTTCCTCCAGACGCAGGAGGGAAGAGGCCTCCCGTGGAGGGACCTGGGTGCCTGGAAGACGTGCCCTCCCCCATCTCCCCTGCCTCACAGCAGGGGCCTCCTGTCTCCAGGAGTCTCAGTTTCCTTACCTGGAGAATGAGGACAAGGCCCCTACCTATTGCTCTGAAGAGGCTGTCTTGGCCTCTAAGGTACCTGGGATGGCTGCTGGCACAGAACCCATGCCCAATACGAGAGGGTCCTCCCCTACCCGCCCCCAGCTGGGGTGTCCTTGGACCTCCATGGCCAACCATGGGGCAACTTTGCCAAGGAGATGACCGCAGGCCCGGGCCGGCTGTGCCAGGGGACTGGGAGCTGGACGTTCTCTGCTGCTTAGGCCACAGGGGGTGCTCAGCCAGGGACCCTGGAATGTGGAGATCCCTCCCTTCTTCCCTGCTCCCGCCCTGCCAAGGGGATGGAGCCTCCTGAAATAACCAGTCTGGTTAGTGAGGCTAATTTTAAAAGCCACTCTGGCTGCCCCATAGGCCCTTCTGGGAAGCCATGAATGTCCCTGTGTTTGCCCCTGGGAGGCAGGGCGAGGGGAGAGCCCTGGGGCTGAGGCCGGCCTCTGAATGGACTCCCACCCCTGCCTCCCAGGGCTGGCCAGTCTGGGGCTCAATGTTGGGGCTCAGGGAGCTCACCTCTCCTCCGCCCCAATCCACTCAGGCAAATCCCAGTGGGCTTTCAGGACCCTCCACCGCCTTCACTGGTCTCCCGAAGCAGCTCTGGGCAGGGGCCCCGAAGCTCTCTGTCTGTCTCCCTCTCGGCTGTCTCCCCCTCTATCTCCAGTGCTCAGTCTCTGTGTCCCTTTATCTCTGTGTCTCTGCCTCTCTCTGTCTCTGACACTCGTGGTCCCTCTCTGCAGCTGTGGCTCTCTCCCCCTCTCTCCCTGGACCCATCACGCAGGAGGCGGGATGCAGTGTTCCTAAGGGTCCATACGCTGGGCTCTGTGCACTGGGTGGTGGGCGGCTGTGTCCACCTGGGAGCTGGGGTTTCAGATGCGGCCCAGCAAGGGCGGGAACCAGTCCTGGGGACCAACAAGAGCTATAACTGGGCAGGCAGGAGCCAAGTCCAGACACGACCTGGGCCATCTGGCCAGGCCCACTTCCAGCAGGAGGAAAGAGCTCCAGGTCTAGGGTTGCCAGATTTAGCAAATAGAAACCCACGGTGCCCAGTTAAATTTGAATTTCAGATAAACAAGGAAGAATTTTTAGTTTAAGTATACCTTGTGTGATATTTGGGACATACTTATACTAAAAAATTATTCTTTGTTTGTCTGAGATTCAAATTTAACTGAGCGTCCTGTATTTTATCTGGCAACCCTCTCCAGGGAGGCTCTTGGAGTGAAGGGAGAGGTTTCTCAGGAAGGGCAGGTTGCATAGGCCAGTCTGATGGCAGTGTCACAACCATGCCCTGGGGAAACCCCAGTCTGATGAGGGAGGCACAGCTTCAGACCACCAGGAGTTGGCGTGGGGACAGTCCTCAGGAACGTGGTGGGGAGGCACGTGACACACAGTCTTCTTAGTGGAACCAGAGACATCAGAAGGAAGGGTCTGTGTGTGCACGAATGGCTGAGCCCAGCACCTTGCACACAGTAGGGGCTCCCTAAATATTTGCTGAATGAATGAAGAATCCGGGGAATGGAGGGGGATGCGCAGCCAGCAGGGGGCTCTAGCACCCTACTGCCCAAGCTCCTAGGAACCAAGTGTGTGCCATTCCCAACCCAGGGACTCCCCAATATGAGCTGCAAAGGGGACGGGAGGGGGCAGAGTGGGTGAAGAGAGGAGGTCAGCTTTTCCCCTATTTTGGCCCTTCCCCAGACCTCAATCTTATGTGGGAATTCAGCCCTGTGCAAGGGTGCAGGTGGCGGTGGGGACTAGGGCAGGTGATCTACCCTTGTGGCATTTGGGGGATGGCTGGGACAAAGGTGGGGGAGGGGGGCAGGCCAGAGAGGCACTGCTCAGTGGCACTGCTGTTTCTCAGGGGCCTCTCGTGTGCAGTGCCCTGTGCCCTAGCGGGGCGTTGGACGAGCCAGGGGACCCCTGGAACCCGGGAAGTGAGGGGTCCCTGTTTCTGGGCAGGCGAGACTTGGGCCTTTATCTGTGGCCCATTAATCTCAGGAGTCTCCCTGGAGGTGGCGGCGGGGGTGGGGGCAACTAGGGAGAGACCTGTGGCCCTTTCATGCCTCCCCAGGGGCAGAATTCCTTAAACAGCCTTTTTATTCGTTCACTCCTTCATTCACTTGCTAACAGGCTCGCTTACTCACTCATTGTTGTCATTCACTGAGATGATCCACCCCGCCCCCTCGACCGCCCTCTGAACTCCGCCCCCTGCTCAGGATCTCAGGGGCTTGTCCAATCCCAGCAGGAACATCCCACTGGCCCCTGGCATGACACTGGGCAAGTCATTGACCCTTCGGAGCCTTGGTTTCCCCAGCCCTGCAATGGGGCTACACTATCAGCTCCCTGGCAGGATTCTTGCGAGAACGCGTGAGATGTTGCCTGCCCCCAGGGAGCACTTCCAAAGGGAGCCACGGCTGCTGCTGGCACCATTATCATTATTATGTTATTATTAATCATTTCAAGGCCCCCATGGGTTGGACAGGGAGCAGCCGCCTGGCTCCATGTCCGGGTCATGCCGAGGCCGTTCTGGGAAGCGCCCGCTTCCTCTTGGGGCGTCAATCATGTCAGTTCCCAGCCCTCCTTTTCAAGAGGTGTCAGCGTCTTGGCTTCTGGATGCGGCACGAAATCGTTTAGAGAAAAGTGAGACGTGGGGATGCAGCCTCAAGCCTCGCCCCCTCTTCACCTGCAGTGTGAATTCCGGGCCTTGGTTTCCCCAGTCGTGCAGCCGGGGGCTGGGCTGGGCACCCTGCCAGAGCCCAGAAGGGGCCTCTCCATGTTTCATCCTGTTAGAAACGGTTTAGCTCCGAGCCTATAATCACATCTACCCGGGGAGGAACTAACACAGCGTTTCTTTAAATTGGGCTCTAATTGCGGCTTTTAGTGGAGTCACATGCACCCCATCCCCCAGCCGGTCTGAATTAGGGCGGGTGTCCCAGCCTGCCCTGCCAGGTCCAGGAATCCCCCAGGATTGCTGTGGCTCCCACTGAGCCAGTGGTGGATGAGTCCGGGGCTGCTGTTTCTCAGGGGCCTCCCGTGGGCAGTGCCTTGTGCTGGGCGCTTCCGTCTGGGGAGCTCCCTGTCATTTCACCACCTGGGGATCAGGCATTTCTGGGACCTGCTGGCCACCAGGCCTCCATTCTATTCACCCAGAAGTGGGGAGCCAGACCTGGAGAGTGGGGAGTTGGCGGGCAAGGCCAGAGGCAGTGCCCCTCCTTGGGGGCGTGGTGGGGGAGCCTGCGGTTTCCCTGTTTGTTCTGGAGATCCCAGCCGCTTCCCTGAGGAGACAGCTGGCGGTTCCCAGGCCACAGCCCCTCAGGCGGGGCCAGACCACGGCTGGCCAGCCTGGGAGCACTGCCCGCCAGCCACCCGGGCTCCGCCAGGCCCTGGCGCTGGGTGGTCTGGGCAGGGGCCAGGGGGGCCCTTGGTCCTGGCCACAGGGCAGGAACTGTGACCAGAGCCAGGCATGGGGCTGCCCTGCCAGGGACCTAGAGGGGTCCTGAAGGCCGGGGCAGGGCCGGGCCAGGGGCAGAGGCCAGCATGGGCAAACACTGCCTTGGGGGAGACCCAGGAGGCGAAGACTCCAGGCCTCAGGTCCATCTACAGGAGGACCTCCAGAGAGACACTCACTCCCTTCAGGAATGTCCCAGTTGGAAGGTTTCAACCCAGCCATTGAGTTGGCTCAGACAGGAGTCCACCTTAGAGGCTGGCAGAAGAGTCAGGGCTGGCAGACAGAAGACCTAGACCCCAGCCCTGCCTTCCTTCAGACCTCAGTTTCCCCATCTGTACAATGGGCAGGGGACACGATCTTATGCTTGACGTGGGCTCTTCCAGCTGACCAGGCTGAGGATGGGAGGTGGGCAGCCCAGGCTGGAAGGATCTCAGTCATTCCCACATTCATTCTCGGGGACTTGTCTTTTTATTTATTATTTGTTTTTGAGACAGTGTCCCGCTCTGTCGCTGAGTCCGGAGCACAGTGGCACGATCATAGCTCACTGCAGCCTTCAACTCCTGGGTTCAAGCAATCTTCCCATCTCACCACCACACCCGGGACTAGAAACGTGGCCTCATTTTGTTGCTGAGGCTGGTCTCGAACTCCTGGGCTCAAGTGATCCTCCTGCCTCAGCCTCCCAAGGTTCTGGGATTACAGGCATGAGCCACCGCATCTGGCCTGACGAATAGGATTTTGATTAGGATTACATTCACTTTACTTCTTTATTTTGGTTTTGTTTTTTTCCTCAGGGGCTTCTCCTTGCCCCATCCCTGAGTCCTACAGCACCCCCTGTACCTTGGACGAAGCCCTCTCTGTTCCCAGCTGTCCAGGGTGAACGCCTGCTGCAATGGAAAAAGCCCCTGTGGGTTTCAAAGCCTAACAGACCCCACTTCAAATCCTGACCACTGGCTCTCTGTAACCTTGGGCAAGTCACTTGCTCTCTCCAGCCCGTAACTATAAATACCATCCTGACCCTCATCTTTCTGTTTCCTCCCTCAAACTCCAGACTCTTTTCCTTCTACCTACCGAGTGTCTCCCCTCCATGGTCCAATGGGCACCTCCAGCCCAATGTGATCCAAACCCAACTGTCTATTTTCTCCCCACTTCTGGTTCCCCGTATCCGTAAACAGCACCTCCATCAACCCAGGTGCCCAGCCCCGATTCCCCTGTTCCCTCCCCTCCCAACGTGCAGTCCACCAGGGAGCTCTGCTGGCCCTCCCTCCCAGCATGTCTGGGATCCAGCTCCTTCCCGCCACCACCACACTTAGCCTGGTCCAAGCCACCACCACCTCCAACCCAGACAGAGAAAGCTCCAGACTGCGCTCTGGCCTCAGCTCCTGGAGCTCCCCAGCGTCCTCTGCTCCACAGCCACTCGAGTAATCAAAGCACAAGCTGGTCACTTGTCTCCCCTGCTTCTTTTTTTTTTTTTTTGAGACAGAGTCTCGCTCTCGCTCTGTCGCCCAGGCTGGAGTGCAATGGCATGATCTCAGCTCATTGCAACCTCCATCTGCCGGCTCCAAGCAATTCTCCTGCCTCAGCCTCCTGAGTAGCTGGGATTACAGGCACGCACCACCACACCCGGCTAATTTTTGTATTTTTAGTAGAGACGGGGTTTCATCATATTGGTCAGGCTGGTCTCGAACTCCTGACCTCATGATTTGCCCACCTTGGCCTCCCAAAGTGCTGGGATTACAGGCGTGAGCCACCGCACCCGGCCGTCTCCCCTGCTTCTAACCCTCCAGTGGCTTCCCCTCTGCGACCAGAAGAAAATGCCTGCTCTTTTCATGCCACACCCCATAATGCAGCCTTTGTCCCACTCACTGATCCCCGTTTCTCTGGGTTCCAGCCACATCGCCTTATTTCTGTTCCTCATTTCTGCCCCAGGTGGTTGCACTTGATCTATTGCCTGCCTGGAGCACTTGTTCCTCCAGGTCTTTGCAAGGCATTGTCCTTGCAAATGTCACTCCCTCAGACAGGCCTTCCCTGACCACCAACTAGAGCAGTGCCCCAGTCACTCTCTGGCTCTTGGCTTTCCTATCTGTAAAATGGAGCCGGCACCAGTGTTGTTAAGAGGGTGGGAAGAGACTGTTGGGATTGGGGGCGGAAATGCCAGAGTCAGACAGGCACTGGGTACCTGTGAGTCCCTCCTTCTCATGGGCCGGACCCAGGGTCAGAAGGCCATGAGAACCCTTTGCTGGAGATGGAAGCTGGGCTCCTCTGCGCATTTTACTGTGCAGCTGCAACTTGTTGTCTGACCCTTCCTGGGCCGCCTTCCTCCCTGGACCGTAGGGAGCCCATTCCAGGCTGAGCTTTGTCTGGGAACCTGTGGAAAGAGGCCTTTGCCCCAGGAGACTCTTCGACAGTGGAGGGCTCAGAGCACAAAGGGCCTATCTGGCACCAAAACTCTCCCTAAGGCTGGGTGTCATGACGGCACCTGTCACAACCTGAGAGGAGGCAGCAGCTAGCCAGGCCTTGGCCCAGGGCTCTGGGAGGCAAAGAGGGGCAATGATCACATCTCAAAGCCTCCAGACCCTGCCCCAGGCCCCTCCTCTCACCCTGACCCAGCACTCTGCCCCTTCACTGCCATTTTTCCCCATCCAGGTGACCTGAGTGGGCTGGAGGCCGATGACAGACCCGCAGGCAGCGTGGTCAAGCCCGGGCTGACGTGGGGATCCAGAAACCCTGGAGCTGCCCCCTGGCATGGGTGGGTGGAGGCTGCTGGGCACTCCCCACAGGTCAAGGGCACAGCCATGGGTGCCCTGTTTACGGAGCAGGAGGACAGAACCCCCACCTCCACCACCACCCCCACTACCTCAACCCTTGCAGTTGAGGTTCCTGAGTCGTCCTCATTACTCCTCCCCACCCACGGCCTCCGAGCCCTCCCCACACCCTGCCTGCCCACACCACAGCACATGGGAGGCTGCGGCTTCAAGATCAAGGAGTCCGCAGATGAGGGCACTGGACTCCAGCCAGTGGGTGGCAGTGACCAGCCAGGTCCCGACCCTAGGAGCAGAGAATCGGCACGTGGTGACTCACCCCAGATGTTGGGCCCTCCTCTCCGCCTGCAGTCACAGCGCAGGAAACTTAGACTTCAGGAGGAGACACGACGTGGGTGCAACTGGGAACGGGGAAAACCCGGCCTGAAGTCCAGCCCTGCCCGACGCCAGAGGATGCAACGGGGTGATTAAAATCCTGTACTCTGGAGCCACACTGCATGGCTAGAGTCCTGGCTCCAGACCTTGTTAGTGGTGTATCTTCCTGTAAGTTTAATCATTTCTGCTTCTGTTTCTTCATCTGTAAAACGGGGATGATCACAGTCCCTCTCCTCCAGGGCTGGTTGCGGGGAAGATGAGTTAATGTGTGCTGTGAGGCACGTGAGAACAGCACCTGGTCAGCAGGGAACGCTGTAGAAATGTCCACTCTTGTGCCCACAGCTATGTTCCCACCGCCTCAGTGATTCTAAGCCTCGGTTCCAGTGGCAGGAGGAAGAGGTGACACTGGAGGACCGGGTCCGGCCCGTCCCCTGCTTGGCTGGGGGGGCCACGTGTGCCCACCCCATCTCAAGGTTCACACAGACTGCTGAGAGGCCAGAAAAGGGCCTGGCGCTGTGATCAAGGCAGAGTCCCTGCGGGGCTCAGAGGAAGCCACACAGGCACTCAGGAGCCCAAATCCTCTTCTGAGAACCTAATTCCCACCCGCCTCCCCCAGAGATGGGCTCTGGCTGGATCCTGGTGGGAGGTCTTCGGTTCAGCCACGGGGCTAATTACAAACTCTGCTGTCTCATCACCCCCCATGGTCGCTTCTGGGCTTCTGGGGGGCCCAGGGAGCCCATGGTTCTGTGGCTCATGGGGCTGGGGTTGTTTTCCTTGGAGAGATTAGAGCCCCAGAGACAAGGAGAAGAACATGAGCTGGGGGCCAAGGAGACCTGGGTTCAACTTTCAGCTGTCACCTACAAGCCATGGGCCCAGGAGCAGGCCACTATATCCTGCCGAGTCTCAATTTTCCCATCTGTGAAATGGAGGGTGCCCACTTCAGAGGATGGGGAGATATGGAACATGTACCCCCAAGGTGACAACTTCACTGCCAGGTCTCAGCACTCAGTAGGGCATGTGGCACACAGTAGGCACCTTACTGCCTCCTGCTCTCCACCCCAGAGCGTTTGATTTGCTCATAATCCTTCTATTCACCTACAGGGCTGGCTTCCTTCTTGATACAGAGGAGCCGGGATTCACAGGGCCAAATTTGGGGCTTGTCCCTCCCCTTTCCATTTCCACAGCTCCAGTTTCTCCTGCCTGGTCTATTATAGCAGTCTCTGGGTGGTCTCCTGGCCTCCAGTTTCTCTGCTTGAAGCGCCCTTGAAACTGATGGCCAGGATGATATTTATTTATTTGAGACAGAGTCTCTCTCTGTCACCCAGGCTGGAGTGCAGTGGCGTGATCCCAGCTCACTGCTAGCTCCGCCTCCCGGGTTCAAGTAATTCTCCTGCCTCAGCCTCCCATACCTGGCTAATTTTTGTATTTTTAATAGAGACGGTGTTTCACCATGTTGGCCACGCTGGTCTTGAACTCTTGACCTCAGGTGATCCACCCGCCTCAGCCTCCCAAAGTGCTGGGATTACAGGCGTGGGCCACCACGCCCAGCCAGGATGATCTTTCAAAAACAATGCTGATTCCCTAGCTCCAGAGCCTTCCATGCCTCCCCAGGCTCTTCACGGTCAACCCCGGCTTCTCCAAATGGCATTGAGGCCCTTCTGCCCACCTCTCCCCACAGTGTTTCCCTCTGACTTCCCCTTAGTAGCCTCACGCCCTGGGTCCTCCTCCCTTTGTTAAGCCTCAGCTTACTCACTACCGTCTGTGCCTTGTGCACCCGCCCCCACCGTGTTCCCTTCCTGTCCCCACAGCTCCTGGCTTCGCCACACACTGGGGTGGTGGTCTCTGTAAGTCTCTGTCATGAGATATGAACTTGAGGACAGCCTTGGACTTGTCCACTGTCTGTTCCCCAGGCAAGATTGCAGCACGGGGCGTGGTACTCAATAACGCAGGGGTCACAGGCTGTCCCCACCATGACCAGACAGGTGACATACATCTGAAGGCCCAGTGTCAGAATACAGGGCACGCTGGGGGCTGTGGCATCCAGAAGAGCATAGTCCCCTGACAGGCTTGTCGCTCAGCGCCAATTGTCTGTTGCCCTGCAGAAATGTGGGATCCGCTGCTGGCTGGATCTCCCTTTTTTTTTTGGTTTCTTTTCTGAGATGGAGTCTCGCTCTGTCGCCCAGGCTGGAGTGCAGTGGCGTGATCTCAGCTCACTGCAAGCTCTGCCTCCCTCATTCATGCCATTCTCCTGCCTCAGCTTCCCAAGTAGCTGGGACTACAGGCGCCCGCCACCACGCCCAGCTAACTTTTTGTATTTTTAGTAGAGACGGGGTTTCACCGTGTTAGCCAGGATGGTCTCAATCTCCTGACCTCGTGATCCACTTGCCTCGGCCTCCCAAAGTGCTGGGATTACAGGCATGAACCACTGTGCCCGGCCTCCCTTTTTTTTTTTTTTTTTTTTAAGCCAGAATCCCAGATCTTATAGAGAATTTCCCAATTTTTTTTTTTTTTTTTTTGAGACAGGGTTACACTCTGTCACCCAGGCTGGAGTACAGTGGCATGATCTTGGCTCACTGCACCCTCCTCCTCCTGGGCACAAGCGATCCTCCCACCTCGGTCTCCTGAGTGCAGGGACTACAGGCTTGCACCACCATGCCCAGCTAATCGTTTATTTTTGGGTAGAGACAGAGTCTCACTATGTTGCCAGGCTGGTCTCCAGCTCCTAGGCTCAAGCGATCCACCCGCCTGGGCCTCCCAAAGTGCTGGGATTACAGGTGTGAGCCACCGTGACTTGCCCCCAATGTTTTAAAACATGGCACCCGTGCTCAGTGATGGCTGGGGAGTGTGTGAGTTGGAGGATGTCTCCAGCCTGAGCCAAGCTGACCATCCCAGCCTCCTACACCTCTTCCTTCCTACAGAGCAGAGGTTTTCAACTGATGTGGGGGTGATTCTGCCCCCAAAATGAGAACCTGCTGTGTTGGTGTTGGTGGCAGCCGTAGCCCAAGCGAAGACGCCATTTCCTAGCTTTCCTCGCATCCAGGAAGGATCACAGCACCGGTTCTTGCCGATGCTCTAAGGGTGGAAGTGATGTATGTCACTTCCAGGATGAAGTGGTTAAAAAGCAGGCGTGGTTCCCACCATCAAGGTGCTGGCCAGATAGGAAGGACATCCAGAACTTACAGGGGAAGATCCTGGGTCCCAGCCACCTGAGCAGGGGCGCTGATGTTGGAGGTAAGAATACATTTTCAGGTGTCAAGTTATTGAGCTTTCTGAATTTACTTTTAACAGAAGGCAGGGTTATCTCAGTGAATACAAGAGGGCATATCAGCTCATCTTTGTTCTTCCTCCAGGAGAAGGCTGAGGGCAGAAGAAATCCCTGTGCTGTGGGTCTGGACTGTCATCCTTAGGGTCTAGGTCCATGGCCACCGGCCCTAGTTGTGAACGGAGCTGGGACCTATGCCTGAACTTCGGCTCCAATTAGGACTCAGGGCCCACAGCAGTTAAAATATAAGGTGATGAGTGACCCAGGGCTCAGCCTGAGCATGGGGAGACCCTGAAGCCATGGGGGCCTGAGCACCTCAATCTCTGCTTCTTGAAGGACACATCATCCCACAGCCTGAAGTGTGGGCAGGAGGAGCTCCTGGCTCCTAATGGGGTCCTAAGTCCTCACTCTAGGCATCACTAGGCACGGGCGTCAGAGAAGCTGAATCCCTTGCCCAAGTTTGTAGAACTGAGAAAGTGATGGAGCAGAGATGTGGACCTCTGTCTCTCTGACTCACAGCCTGCGCTTTCTACCCCAGCAGTGTATCCCAAAGTTCAACAGAAGCTGTTGGTTTGTGTCCTTTGAGCAGTTGATGTTCCAGGACTAGGCCTGGAGGCTTTCTCTCAGACCTTCATGGGGAAGGTCAGAAGTGCCAGTGTTAATTTCCCCAGAAGCAGCCCTCAGCCAATGAGAGGTGAGAGTTGAAGAATAAATACCCCTGCTCCCTCGCCCCTTGGGTGAGATATCTCTGAAGTGTCGCTCCCACACCATCTCCCAGAGGGCCTTTGTGGGATTGAGCCCTGGCCAGCCTCAGTGGCAACCTGTTTAAAAACACATCTTTCTCAACATCCTTCCCTTTCCTGTCTTGCTTCCTCATTCCCCGATTTGTGCAGCTTTCTGGGTTCTTCTAATAAACAAACTACTTGTGCTGAGTCCTGTTTCAGGTTCTGTCTCCGTGGAAACCCAATGCAAGATAACAAAGTGTGGTTTGTCAGACAACCCACAGGCAGAAAATCTTCACAATCTATACATCCAACAAAGGATAAATACACAGAATCTACAAGGAACTCAAACAAATTAGCAATAAAAAAACCAAAAGGCCGGGCACGGTGGCTCACGCCTATAATCCCAGCACTTTGGGAGGCCGAGGTGGGCAGATCACAAGGTCAGGAGATCGAGACCATCCTGGCCAACACGGTGAAGTCCCATCTCTACTAAAAATACAAAAAATTAGCTGGGCGTGGTGGCAGGCACCTGTAGTCCCAGCTACTCGGGAGGCTGAGGCAGGTGAATGGCGTGAACCCAGGAGGTGGGGCTTGCAGTGAGCCGAGATCGTGCCACTGCACTCCAGCCTGGGCGACAGAGCAAGACTCCGTCCCAAAAAAAAAATAAAATAAAATAAAATGCCGTCAAAAAGTGGGCTAAGGACATGAATAGACAATTCTCAAAAGAAGATACACAGGTGGCCAACAGGCATATGAAAAAATGGTCAACATCACTAATGATCAGGGCAATGCAAATCACATTGTGATACCACCTTACTCCCGCAAGAATGGTCATAATCAAAAAATCAAAACAATAATAGATGTTGTGATGGATGCAGTGAAAAGGGAACACTTCTACACTGCTGTTGGGAATGTAAACTAGTACAACAGCGTGGCGATTCCTTAAAGAACTAAAAGTAGAACTACCACTTGATCCAGCAATCCTGCTACTGGGTATCTACTCAGAGGGAAAGAAGTCATTCAACGGAAAAGATTCTTGCACACGCATGTTTATGGCGGCACAATTCGCAATTACAAAAATGTGGAACCAGTCCAAATCTCCACAATCAACGAGTGGATAAACTGTGGCGCTGTGTATATGTGTATATATGTATATGTGTATGTGTATATATGTATATGTGTATGTGTATGTATATATATATATATGAATATGATGGAATACTAATTCAGAAGGAATGAATTAATGGCATTTGCAGCAATGGGATTGGAGACTACTATTCTAAGTGAAGTAACTCAGGAATGGAAAACCAAATATCGTATGTTCTCACTCATAAGTGGGAGCTAAGCTATGAGGATGCAAAGGCATAGGAATGATACAATGGACTTTGGGGACTCTGGGGGAAAGGGTGGGAAGGGGATGAGGGATAAAAGGTTACAAATTAGATTGTGTATACTGCTCAGGTGATGGATACACCAAAATCTCACAACTCACCACTAAAGAACTTACTAATGTAACCAAACACCACCTGTTCCCCCAAAACCTATGGAAATAAAAACAAAACAAAACCAAGTGTGGTTTGCACACCCTGGAGACATGTAAATTGACTTCAGGTGGTACTGGGAACATTTAAAAACTGACTGCTTAAATGTGAATTTAAAGGAGTGTTTAGGAAATAATAGTATACAGCTGCGCACGGTGGCTCATGCCTGTAATCCCAGCACTTTGGGAGGCCGAGGTGGGCAGATCATGAAGTCAGGAGATCGAGACCATCCTGGCTAACACGGTGAAACCCCGTCTCTACTAAAAATACAAAAAAATTAGCCGGGCATGGTGGTGGCACCTATGGTCCCAGCTACTTGGGAGGCTGAGGCAGGAGAATGGCGTGAACCAGGAGGCGGAGCTTGCAGTGAGCCGAGATCACGCCACTGCAGTCCAGCCTGGGCGAAAGAGCGAGACTCTGTCTCAAAAAAAAAAAAAAGGGAAATAATAGTATGGATACGGCAACAATTGAGAAGGTGGTGTGAAAATAACACCTAGAAAACACTGCATTGTACAGTTCAAGATGAGGCGTTTCCTCTTGGTCCTGGCCAGAATGTATGCATATAGTTTCTTTCCTTTTTCTATGTATTATTTTTTGAGACAGGGTCTCACTTTGTTGCCCAGGCTGGAGTGCAGTGGCACGATCTCGACTCATTGTGACCCCTGTCTCCCAGGCTGAAGTGATCCTCCCCCTCAGCCCTCCAAGTAGCTGGGACTATAGGTGCCTGCCATCATGCCCCCGTAATCAGTGTATTTTTCATGAAGATGGGTTTTGCCATGTTGCTCAGGCTGGTCTCAAACTCTTGGGCTCAAGGGATCCTCCGGCCTCAGCCTCCCAAAGTATTTTGGTTACAGGTGTGAGCCACCACTCCTGGCAGTTTATTTTCTTTTTAACTAGAGACAAGGTCTTGCTCCTTCACCCAGCCTGGAGTGCAGTGGCATGATCATAGCTCACTGCAGCCTCTAACTCCTGGGCTGTAGTGATCCTCCCGCCTCAGCCTCCCAAGTAGCTAGACTACAGGCACGTGTCACCATACCTGGCTAATTTTTTTATTTTTTGTAGAGACAGGGTCTCGCTATATTGCCCAGGTTGGTCTTTTATCCCAGCGTCAGCTTGGCTGTGCTTCCCTTTTTTGTCAGGACTGCTAGGAAGCTCAGAGACAAATCTGCTTAGTTTGCATTTTCAATCCTGAAGAAGTCCACTTCTGACATATGGCTTCTCATCTTCCTGAGTTTATATTTAACTGGTGTATGTCATGAGTCATTAGTATTGTCCGCTTCAGGACCTGGTTGACAGGAGGTTTGAAGTGTGTTATAACCAAATAAAGGATGGTATTAAGTACAGGAGCTTTGGAATAGGACACACCTGGCTTCAAATACTAGCTCCACAGCTTGGGGGCCTTTGGGTAATCACCTCACTTCCCAAACCCTCGGGGTCCTCACCTATACATGTAATGATGGGGGCCTATTTCCTAATGAGGATTAAATGCAGTGAATCCACATAAAGCGTCAAGCACAGACCCGGCATGTTGTAAATGAGTGTTAATCGTCATGATTGTTATCCTTATTAAAGGAATTTTCATTTCAATGAAGCAAAAGGAGCAAACTTGGACAAGTCTGTATCCCCACAAGGTCAGCTACAGGCCTGAGTCTAGTACCAAGGTGTGAATATCAGAAATGGGAAGATCACAGTTGCTAAGCTAGGCTGACTCTCTGGGAGGGCAAGGAGCCCTCTGTCCAGCCTTCTGTCTGTCATGTTCACCACTAAATTCTTTTTTTTTTTTTTTCTGAGATGGAATTTCACTCTTGTCTTCCAGGCTGGAGTGCAATGGCACAATGTCGGCTCACTGCAACCTCTGCCTCCCAGGTTCAAGCGATTCTCCTGCCTCAGCCTCCTGAGTAGCTGGGATTACAGGCACACCTAATTTTGTATTTTTAGTAGAGACGGGGTTTCTCCATGTTGCCCAGGCTGGTCTCGAACTCCCAACCTCAGATGATCCACCCGCCTCGGCTTCCCAAAGTTCTGGGATTACAGGCCTGAGCCACAGCACTCGGCCAACAATTCTTAAGACTTAATACCATGCCTAGCACGCAGTCTGTATTTGTTGAATGAATGAAATGGGCCAAGGTATGTAGTGCTGCTTGTGGGTATCATGCAGCCCGGCTGCCACTGGGCCCCTGAAGTCCTCCTTGCTGTGGGTTTCTGGGCACACAGGCACTCCTCTTTTATCTTTTGTTGTTGTTGTTTTGTTTTGTTTTCTGAGACAGAGTCTCCCTCCATCACCCAGGCTGGAGTGCAGTGGCGCTGTCTCGGCTCACTACAACCTCTGCTTCTTGGGTTCAAGCGATTCTCCCTGCCTCAGCATCTGGAGTAGGTGGGACTACAGGCATGCGCGCCACCATGCCTGGCTAATTTTTGTATTTTTTGTAGAGACAGGGTTCATCATGTTGGCCAGGATGGTCTTGAACTGCTGACCTCAAATGATCCACCTGCCCCTGCCTCCCAAAGTGCTGGGATTACAGGTGTGAGCCATTGCACCCAGCCTCCTCTTTAATCCTCACAACAACCCAGAAGGGGGTTGTCTTCCATTCCACAGAGACACAAAGCAACGTGCCCAAAGCGGCACAGGTAGGGAGTGTGAAGCCCCCAGGACAGCAGAAGGCCTTTCCACCCTGTCCAACCCACCTGTACCCTGGGCCCTGAGGCCAGTTCTTCCCAGAGAAATAAGCTTCTTTCAGTCTTTTTTCTCACTGACCACAAAGACTCAGCTCTGTCCTCAGAAATATTTGGAAAGTTTTATTTAAATGTTTTGTGTTCCCTTTTAACCACCACCAAAAAGAGAAAAAAAAATTTTTTTTTGCCGTTCCAAACAGGAGAGTCGCTTCAGAGAGGAGCTGGCATGTGTGTTCAGAGCCCAGGAGTGTGAGCCCTGCCAGGTGGCTCTTCCCGGCCTGGGCCACGCTGGGTAGGATGGCCACCCAGGCATCAGCTTCCTGGGACCCTGGTGGCCTTGGAGTGAGTGAGTGAGCAAGGCCTTGTCCTGAGGAGAAAGACCTCATCTCCCCTGAAGGAGGGCTGGGCCTGGGGACAGGAACATGAGCATGGTAGGGCCTGGGGGGTTCCAGAGGGAAGGAGATGAGAGTGGGAGGGTCAGGAGATGAGAGTGGCAGGGTCAGGAGATGAGAGTGGGAGGGTCAGGAGATGAGAGTGGGAGGGTCAGGAGATGAGAGTGGGAGGGTCAGATCCGGAATGTTCCATGGAGGCTTTGGGGCCTCTGGGTCTGGCGAAATACGTTTGCTAGAAAAATAAGGGGTTTTGAGAATTTCTGCAGTCTGTACTCTCTGCCTGCCCAAGAGAAATCTACCCTGTTGGCCAAAGGGCAGCGGGGAGGGAGCAAAGGCTGGAGGCCAGAAGTGGGTTTGGCCCTTGGGGAAGATTCCAGAGGGGAGTGAGGTGGGCGGCAGACTTTGGTCTCCTGGGTCCCCTTTCTTGCAGTTGCAGAGGCTGAGGAGGCCCCCACCTCCCTGCCCCTTGAGGGGTGGGCTGCCAGGCAGTGGGCAGCACTGGGGAGTGGGAAGTTGGCATCTGTCACGGGCTCATGGGTGCCCGGGCCCTGGGCCCTCAGAACAGGATGCTCAGGGGAAAAAGGGCCAGCGCGAGCAGCAGGGGGCCTGCAGCAAGGCTGCCTGCCGAGCTGGCAGGGGCACAGTGGTCGAGGTTGGCCCCGATGCAGGCTGCATACGCCATCACGTGGGGGATGTAGTTCTGCTCATGGACGCCGTGCAGCAGGTGAGCCATGGGGCCCTTGGAGAAGACGGCCACGTCCTCCCCGCCGTGGGTCTCGTGGCGCAGGGGCACAGCAGACTGCGCCTGGTAGTTGTTGTGAGCTGTGGGCCAGGAGAAATGCCTGCTGAGAGCCTGCCAGGGGCCTGGCGCTGCGCACGCAGCTTTTCCATCTCCCTTCCAGGCTGACTTGAATGCTCCCATTTCACAGAAAAGGAAAAGGAGGCTCAACGTGGGAAAGTCATTTCGCCTAAGGCCACAGGATTTGAACCTGAGCCTGTTCTGACACAGGAGTCTGCATTCTCAACCCCCAACAGAGAAAATTAACCTCATTCGGGCTGCTTGGATTAGCAGGGAGAGTGGAGGGGGAGACTCTTACCATTGCTGCATCTTTAGGCTCCCTGGAACCACTGGGAGTATCAAGAAAGAATGAATGATATGGGATGGGATGAACTAACTGCAAAGTCTTGTATACTGGAATATTATAGGGCCAAGAAAAATGAGTATAAAATATTGAGCACCTACTTGTGCCAGGGACTATGCTAAGCTCATCAGACCCATTTGGTCCTTCAGACAACCTTCAAAGGTAGAACCCTTTTAGAGAGGAAACGGAAGCGGAGAAAGGTGAAGTCACATGCCTGAAGTCACATGCCCAAAGTCTCAGAGCTGCTAGATCGTAGAAGGTGATTCAAACTGAGGTTGTTCTGACTCAAGTCCCAGTCATTCTGAGACCCCTGACCTTGACCACAAGCTGACACCCTATTCCCAAACCCGTCCCCAAGGGGTGCCCTGTCCCCTCCCAGCCCTGGGCCCTGGAGGTCTCACCATAGTCCACCATGGAGACATTCTCTCGTTCACCGCCCACCACTTTGTAGCCAGGCCCATTCCCATACAGGATGGCAGTGAAGGGCTTCTTGTCTGTGTCACTCAGCATGGGGGCCAGACCTGCACAGGGAGGGGGTGTTCAGGGGTCATGTTGGGGCACCAGGAGTACAGTCCCCAGCCCCCAGATTAGGCTCCTTGGTGGCTTGGTAACTCCTGGGATCTTCTTTGAAGGGCCCTGCAATGCCTCCATGAAGCCACCTTCTAAACCTTATTACTTCCAACTAACCATTCTCCAGTTTTCATTGTACCCATGTCCCTCCCATTCATCTGTCCATCCATCCATCCACCCATCCATCCATCCATCATCCAGCCAGCCATCTTCTCTCTCATTCATCTATCCACGTTCTTGCCCAGCCATGGTCAGTGTGGCCATCCATCCACCCACCTGCCTGTCCACCCGACCACCACTCAACTCACTGCCCCGCCTCACCCTGCATTTTCTCCCCATCCCCAGTAACTCTTCCTCCCCACCCAGTTGTCACTGAGTCCCCACCATGCTCTGGGCGTGTTGGCTCTCCCGCCCACTCCTGCTCCCAGGTGGGTAGACAGGAGACCCCAGGAGTGTCCACCCCAAAGAAGGCCCACCTACCAAAGATAGAGTTGCCACGGGGGGTGTATCCACCAAAGGTGAAGACGTGGGAATGGTCCGCAGTGACCACGGTCAGAGTGTCTTCCGAGGAGGTCATGCTGCCTGCCTGCCCGATGGCCCGGTCCATCTCCACCGCCTCATGCAGGGCCTGCTTGGCTTTGCCTTCATGGTGCCCATGGTCAATCCTGCCTCCTTGGGACACCGAGGCAAAGGCCTTGGGTGAGGGAGGAGAGGAGGAAGATCTGCTCCCCAGCCCCATGACACTGCTGCTGGATTAACCTTTGTTAGCTAGGGAAGGACAGGAACCTTCGCCGGGCACCACTCTGTGCTAGCATCACAGCCTAGGCATTTTACGCAGCCATTCAACCTGACGGAGGCCAGAGAGGGACAGCCCCGGGGCCAAAGGCACATGCGTGGGGGCTGCAAAGTCCAGATGTGTAATCAGTTTCACCAGGCCGGGAAGCTGTACTCCTCCCACCGCCCCTCCCAGCACTGTCTTTAGCTGCTTGAAGGAGGCACTGAAGCCTTTGGTAGGTAGGGAAGGGGGCACACTGGAATCCCTACAATGTGCCAGGCACGACACACCCATGTCTCTTTTCCCCTGCACAGCAATGCTGGGCAGAGAGGAATATGATCAGTCCTGTTTACAGATGGAGCAACTGAGGCCTAGTGTGGGGAAGCCCACGGTGGGATTTGCCAGGATGTGAATTCAGGTGTGACTTGTCCTAACCCCGTTTTTCATCTCTACCTCAAATCATCCCCTCTAAAAAGAAAGCACGGAGCTCCCAGAGGTGGTGAAAGTCCCCAGTGCCTGTGGCAGGTTCCACAAAGCCCTGACGAAGCCTGAACCCCCGCCGCCTCCGCCTCCCCTCCGCCTCCCACCTCCGGGTGAGGCGCTCCAGCCTCCTGGCTGGAGGCTTGGCCCAGCGGCTGAGGGCTCTGTGACCTTAAAGGAACACCTCCCTCGCTAACAGGAGGGCGCTGCCTGGTGGACATTCCCAGCTTGGAGGGTCCTGGGCGCCAGGCAGCCCTCTGTTCCCACCAGCCTGAGCCTCACGGCGGGCCCGGCAGGCTGGCAGGGCGGGTCCTCTCTTTGTTGTGGCTCTGGGAGCAGCTGGCCTGGCCGGCCCATCCTGGCCTTGCTCACAAAGGAAACCGCTCCCGGGGGAGCCCGAGCTCGCTACCGCTGGTTTCTGGCTGGCTCCTCGGCGTCAGAGGCCTGTTCGGGGCCAGGCCAAGACCGCTGTGCTCGAGTGGGAACCCCGGGGTTTGGCAAGAAAGCAGCCAAGCTGGGCTGGCGGACGCTCGCCTCTGGAAGGCGGAGGGGCTGAGCGTGTGTGTATGCGTGGGGAGCATATGTGCCAACATGTTCACGTGTGTGCATGTGCGTGTGTGTATACATACCGATATCAGCAGGGCAACATGAGGAACTGCGGTGGGCAAGGGCTGTTAGCACTGGAAGCTTTCGGAATCTTTATCACTTCCTCACACTTCCTATTGTTCCCGCCTTAACTATTGTGTAGCCATAATAAGGCTAATAATAGAAACTGGGTTTATTCTTTACTGGGCCCCGTTCCAAGTACTTTGTGTCTCTGAACACAATGGAGGCGAATCACTCTCCAGGAGACAGATGCTATTTTTGGCTTCACCTAACAGAAGCACACAGGTAGAGGTCACACCGCCAGCAGATGGCAGCGCCAGGCCAAGAATTCAGATCTGTCTGCAAGGCCCCTGGCCGGGCTGGAAGAGCCTGGGAACGTCAGCACACAGCGTGGGAAAGCCGGGGCCTGCGGATTCGCTTTTCAGGGCAGTGAGGCTGAGGGGCTGCTTGCCCCTCCAGGGCCGGGTCTCCAAGAAAGACTACCAAAGGGGAGAAATCTGCCTCCTCCCAGGAAGCCTCCCTGGACTGGTGAACCTAACTTGCATCTCCATGCCCAAAAGAGAGCAGCTTGCTGGGCTGGGAGTGTCTACAGCACCACCCGTCTCCTTCCATAACCCATTCTCCTAAAGGGACCTCTCCCTTCACCCCCAAACCAGTCAGTTCCCTTTAAGAGCTGGACTTCTCCATCCCGACACCAGGGCCGTGTTTCCAACAGCCCCCTCTCAGCAGACCTGGGGCCCCTACCTTCCACCAGCAAGAAGAAGCCTTTGGGGTTCTTCCGCAGGATCTGGATGGCCACCACCACCATCTCGGAGAGTGACGGGTCCGTCACGTTGTTCCTGTTCAGCTCGTACTGCATGTCCCCCGGCTCGAAGAGACCTGAGGAGGACGCCAGGAGGATGTGGATGTGGATGCTGAGAGGCTGTGACCCTGCTAGGAGGACTCCAAGGAAGCTGGGGTGTCTCAGGGAGCACAGGTTCCCCACAGCCAACTTGGGGTAGAGTATGGTGGCTGGGAGGATCCTTATCTGGGTGATTTTTGTGGGCCCAGAATTAGGCCCCCAATTCATTTTTTTCTTTCTTCTTTTTCTTTCCTTTTTTTTTTTGGAGACAGAGTCTCACTCTGTTGTCCAGGCTGGGGTGCAGTGGCGCGATCTTGGCTCACTGCAACTTCTGCCTCCCGAGTTCAAGTGATTCTCCTGCCTCAGCCTCCTGAATAGCTGTGATTACAGACATGCATCACCACACCCAGCTAATTTTTTTTGTATTTTAAGGAGAGACAGGGTTTCACCATGTTGGCCAGGCTAGTCTCGAACTCCTGACCTCAGGTCATCCGCCCACCTCGGCCTCCCAAAGTGTTGGGATTACAGGCGTGAGCCTCCGCACCCAGCCCCAACTCCTTTCATCTTTATTCCCACCATTATGGCGTGGCGGGATTGCCATGCCCATTTTACAGAAAAGGAGCACTGAGGTCCAGAGGTGTTCCATAACTTGCCATTGTCAGCTGAGAAGTGGCAGATCTGGGGTTCAAATCCATCAGTCAGTCTGCCTCCAGCCTGCAGGGCTCAGCACACAGCACTGTGGCCCCAAGGCAGAGGGTCACAGCCTGGACTCGATGGGGCCGCTAGGGTGTGTGTGCATTTACATGTTGGGTTTGAAGGGCACGGTGGCCTGTGCAGCGAAACAGCAGAAGGTTTGGAATCATTGTCCCTCCTGCTCACTGGGCTCCGTTTTCTCACTTGTGACATAAGGAGAATGATCCATTCCTTGCCCATGGCACAAAGTTCCATGTGTCCTATGCTGGTGCTTCTGATTCTGGTGTCCTTCTGATTCTGGTGTCCTTCCAGAACACCCTGCCCCTCTGTGAGTGGGTACACAGCCAAATAATAGCTCCCATGCACACAGTGTTCACTTGGTGCCACATGCTGTTAGCGCTTTGGAAGCAGGCAAAAGCCAGCCTCCAAGATGGTGCCCAATAACCCCTGCCCCCTGGAATTCTCGTGCTTGTGTGGTCTCCTCCCACACTAGCCTTTGTATGCCATAGAATGCCACTGAAATGACGGTGTGTGATTTCCAAGGCTGGGGCATAAAATGTTGTAGCCTCTGTTTATAGACTCTCGGATCTCTGTGGGAAGCCAGCCACCATGTGATAAGGACACTCAAGCTGCTCTATAGAGAGCAATGGGCCAAGGAACTGAGGCCTCCTGCCAACAGCCAAGACCAACTCGCCAGCCATGTGAGTGAACCATCCTGGAAGCACCAGCCCCAGTCAAGCCTTCAGATGACTGTGACCTCATGGGAGACCCAGCTAAGATGTCCCCAGATTCCTGACCCAAAGAAATTGAGTGAGGCAATAAATGTTTACTCTTGTTTTAAACTGTTAGGTTTTGTTTTGTGACAGGGTCTCACTCTGTTACCCAAACTGGAGTGCAGTGGCATGATCATAGCTCACTGCAGCCTCGAACTCTTGGGCTCAAGCAAGCCTCCCACCTCAGCTTCCTGAGTGGCTGGCACCACCACACCTGGCTAATGTTTTCTTTCTTTTTTTTTTTTTTTTTTTAAGGTAGGGTCTTGCTCTGTCACCCAGGCTGGAGTGCAGTGGCATAATCACAACTCACTGCAGCCTCGAACTCCTGGGCTCAGGTGGATCCTCCTACCTCAGCCTCCTGAGTAGCTGGGACTAAAGGTGTGCACCACCGCACCTGGCCAGTTTTAAAAAATTTTTTGTAGAATTGAGGTCTTGCTATGTTGCCCAGGCTGGTCTCAAACTCCTGGGCTCAAGTGATCAACCTGCCTTGGCCTCCCAAAGTGCTAGGATTACAGGTGCGAGCCATTGCACCTGGCCTAAGTTTTTTGTTTGTTTGTTTGTTTTTAGACAGAGTCTCGCTCTGTCACCCAGGCTGGAGTGCAGTGGTGCTATCTTGGCTCACTGCAACCTCCACCTCCTGGGTTCACACCCTTCTCCTGCCTCCACACCCTTCTCCTGCCTCAGCCTCCTGAGTAGCTGGGACTACAGGCGCCCGCCACCACGCCAGGCTAATTTTTTGTATTTTTAGTAGAGACAGGGCTTCACCTTGTTAGCTAGGATGGTCTCGATCTCCTGACCTCATGATCCGCCCGCCTCGGCCTCCCAAAGTGCTGGGCCACAGTGCCCAGCTTGCACCTGGCTTAAGTTCTGAGATAATTTGTTATGCAGTAACAGATAACTTACACAAGTTTATGTCATGCTCATGACAACCCGGGGGTTGTCTCCAGCCCCATCACTATCTCCATTTTATGGGAGAGTCATTATCCCTACTTTATAGAAGAGGAAACTGAGGCAGAAAGAGGAGAAATCACTTGCCCAAGGTCACACAGCTTAGAGGTGGTAGAGCTGGAGTTGAACACAGCACTCTGGCTCTAAGATCCATGAGCAAAACCAGCATGATACATGGGTGCATGCACAGCCCATATGGTACTGGGTGTGTGCCATGTGACCCAGGAAAGCAAGAGGCTGTGTGCATGTGTCTGGGGGACCCACCAGGCACACAGCTCTGAGCCCATAACCTCTAACGACACCCAGGACGCGGAGCTGTGTTCCTTGGGAAATGTCTGCAGGAGATTTTGCCACCACTTGCTCGGCACTACAGGCAGCTGGAAAAGAAGACCCGGATAGCTGCATGGTGGTGCTCAGGGCCTCATCCCGCCAGACCTGAAGCTGCCCCTGGGCTCTCACCACCTGCTCCCCACTGCCTGGGGAGGAGGGCAATTGTCAGGATGGGCAGAGACAACTTGGCTGGCTTCTGCCCTGGCCATGCATACAGTAGAGCTGACTCTAGGTCCCAGGCTCCATAGCCCAGCAGCCATTAAGTCCCAGTTCCCAGCCAGGGCTCAAACTTGCCTGGGCCGCATGCCGCAGGCCACTCCACTCTCTGAGCTTCAGTTTCTTCTTGTGCCCAATGGGGCTAATCCCCCTGCACAGCCAGCAGATTTCAAGCCTAATTCCAGGAACCAGAACCCCCTTCCTTGCCTCTCCCAGGTCCTGGAGCCCAAGGGCAGAGGCCCCTAAGTGGGAGTTAGGCTAGGGCCTTGTCCCCAGGTGCTGGCCATACGCAGCTCCAGCCACCAGGCTCCGAGCCATGCATCCTCCACTCCACCCCCTCCACTTACCCAATAGGTAGTCCACATTGTGGGGGTCAAGGGTCAGGAGTTCCGTGCGGTTCCAGATGAAGTGGGAATGCTAGGAGGAAGGGCTGTGTCAGCACATGCCAGGGGCTAGGGAGAGTCGGAAGGACTGACCCCAGCAGCTATCAGAGTCTGAGACCTTTACTTGTTTCCTTCCCTCACTTAAAAATCTCTCCCCGAGGACCCACCATCCCTGACCTTAAGAAACGATGAATCAATAGCCCATTATAATGTGTAATACAAGGGGATGAGAATTCTGATAGAGCCCAGGGAGGCTGTGAGCCCAGACACAGGACCAGGGAGGGCTTCCTGGTGGAGGTGATGTTCTAATGGGTCCCTGGAGGACAAGTGGGAATTGAACAGCCTAGGGTCAGGAAGGCTATTCCAGGAGAGAGGGATCACAGGGCAAAGAAGAGCCAGGCACAGGTCTCCAGGGGCCTTGAGTGCTGACAGGCGTGGGCTGTGTTTTCTGGAGGCTGTGGAGGGCCAGGGAGGAAGCAAAGCCCCAGCTCTGCTTTGGGGACCCCATCTGGGAGGGGAGATAAAGGTGTGGCTGTTTTCCCAGGGAATAAAGTCCATGGAAAGAAGCCAGCTAGGCCAGGCCTGGAGAGGGCACCATGTGGGCCTGGACCAGGGGTCCCAGCACTGCCAAGGATCTGCTGTGTGCCCTTAGAAGACCCCCTGCCTTCTCTTGCAATGACAGTGGGATCAGTGGCTTTTCAAGCCTCAGGGGCTGTTGTGGGGAGGAGGGCAGGGAGGCTCAGAAAGTGGGGCTCTGCCTCCCCCCAGCCCCTGCGTCCTGGAGGTGGCTCTCCTGTGCTCTCTCCCTCCAGGGTTGTTCCTGTTACTCCCTCTTTACAGATGAGGGCACCAAGGCACACAGACCATGTAGCCACTGAATGGTAAAGGTGAAACTGACTCTAGAACCCACTCTTAAGGCATGATTTTCTAGGGATGTGGGGCCTCCATGGGACCTGATACCCAATGTGGCCAGGCTTGGGGCCATGGTGTAGATGCTCTCTCCCCGTCTTAGAGGTCTAGACCGAGCTCCTGGGTAAGCACCCTGCCTGGGCAAGGAGGATGAAGCTCTGGCCCCATGTGCCACGTAGAGAAACTGAGGCTGGTGTCTCTCTGGCTTGAGCTGGGAGGGGGCTCTGGCCCAGCCTGAGCTGACTCAGAAGAGATGGAAAGGGTTCAAAGCCACTCAGTCCCACACCCCCACCAACCCCATGGGGGCCCTTCCCTAGTCCCTACCCCCACCTCGTTCTTGGCCCAGCCTCATCCCACGAGGCCTCCCCAGGGGCCAGTCCTGGAACTTGCAGAAACCCAACCCCAGAGTGACATCAAAGTGGCTGCCAGGCTACTCCCCACTGTCTTCAGCCCTGACCACAGTCATTTCCAGACCCCAGCTGCCCCAGGCCCGCAGGCCAGCAGCTTAGATTTAAAGGGCCAGAGGCCACTCCAAGGAGCCAGAGCTTGGGGTCCTTCCAGAGGTCCCTCCAGCCTCCCTTCCCCAATCTATTCTGTCCCCCAGCCAAGGGGGACTCACTGTGGAGGGCTTCCCGGCTCCCTCCGTGGCTTGCACACTGGGGCCAACCACGTCCTCCCCTGATCCATCCAGCGCTGCCTCCTCCCTCCGTCCTCCTACTTGCCCAGAGCTTCTTGGCCCCTCCCTGTGGTCTGTCCCCCCAGGGCGCCTGCAGAGCCAGGCATCCCCCATGCAGGCACACAGCGTTCCATGTTTCCTTGGCCATCTGGCTCAGCCTCTGTGCCTCACGCATGCCCCGCTGGGCACCTACATACAATAGGTGCTCAGGGTGACTGAATGTCCACGCAGGTTATTCCCTGGCCCGGCCTCCTCCTCACCGTCCGCCTCTCTCTGGTGTCCCCTCCAAGGGAAGGAAATGATTAGTCACCAACTATCTACCGTTTGTATATTTCTTAGGCCATTTGAGCCCATGGAAGAAAGATTTCTGATGCCCTTTCTACAGAGGACAACAGAGCTTCAGAGCGGGGGTCACACAGCCTCTCCCCATCACAGGCCACCTCTGCAGCCACATGGCCCCAGCACAGGCTACCTTGTGTCTCGGTTTGAAGCTCTTCCAGGTGTCAACGAGGTCCAGGCCGTCCAGCCTCGTGCCCCTGGCTTTCTCGTCAATCTCATACTCCACATCAGTTTTATTCTTGGGGTACATGTATTTCCGGCCACCCCCCATGATCACCTAAAAGAGACAGGAGCCATCACTTCTGCAGGGTTCCAAGATGCCCAGAAGCCCCAGTGACCTTGGCTTGGAACCTGGACTCCTGGAGTCCCTGGGGATGGTGTGGACAATTTCCCAGCCTGGTGAGCCAGGCCTCAGTCATCTCTGGGCCTTACTTGTCCAGTGGGGAGATGAAATCATGAGTCTATTGGGATGGTGGTTTGGCGCTTCTAGGGATATTGGAAGAGCTGATAACTTACCTTACTTGGCTTCCTGGAATCCACAGAACTCCCACTTGAATAAGAATCAGACCATTTACAGAGCGTTCACTGTGTGTCAGGCACTAAGCATTTAACATACATTCTGACTCAACTTCATACCAAGGCTGCAACAAACCCTGGTCACCTGTTTCCCAACTAAAAAAATGGGCACAGAAATGGGTTTTTCCCCCCGAAGGCCACAGAGCCAGGAAGTGGCAGCATCAGGATTCAAACCCAGGGCTTTTCCAGCTATGGCACTAGGGCCCTGCTGTATTCATGCAGCTGAGGGCAGGGACTCCCAGAGCCTCCTGTCCCACGGTGAAAGGCTGAATGCGTGCAGGGAGAGGCTCCAGCCAGGGAGGTCTTTGGGGCAGCCCACAGCTGGGAGCCAGCCCACCGCAGCCTGGGCAAACAGCGGGGCCGGGCCTCACGGCTGTGTAGTCACCACCAGGCTAATTTTACCCACCAGCTGGTGTGTGCGGGCAGACGGACGCGGGACTGTTTGTTTTCCTTGGGAGTCCATGTTTGAAGTCCTGACTATTTTTAAAACAGGGCCAAGAGCATAACAGCAGCCGCCTGCGGTGACCACCACACTAGTGTTCTCTTGTCACCGCGGGCGCCAGCCCGGGCCACTGCCCCTGGCTGACACCTTGGGAGTGCAGAGCCTGGCTGACACTGGCCCCAGATCCACCATTCCAGGCCTGCATCTCATAGGTCCCTTGCTCTATCCTCCACGCTGTCTCCCACCTTAGAACCTACGTTTTGTGGAATGCATAGGGGGGCAGCAGCACAGGATGGCAGGAGAGGTGGGAAAGGCGCCCCAGGACCAGCCTGGGTCCAGGCCATGGTCATGGCCGTGAGCTTTGAAGTCAGACTTGGGTTTGAACCCTGACTCTATCGCCTACTGACAAAGGGCCTGCCACCTAAACTCTCTGAGCCCAGTTTTCCTATCCATAAAATGTGACTGGCCAGGCACGGTGGCTCATGCCTGTAATCCCAGCACTTTGGGAGGCTGAGGAGGGAGGATCACTTGATGCCAGGAGTTTGAGACCAGCCTGGACAACATGGCAAGACCCTGTCTATACAAATAAAATTTGTTTCAAAACTTAGCCGGGCATGGTGGTACAGGCTTGTGCTCCTAGCTATTCAAGGGACTGAGCCAGGAGGAGCACTTGAGCCCAGGAGGCTGAGACTGAAGTGAGCCATGATCACGCCACTGCACTGCAGCCTGGGCAACAGAGCGAGACCCTGTCTCAAAAATAAAATAAAATAGGCCGGGCACGATGGCTCACGCCTGTAATCCCAGCACTTTGGGAGGCCAAAACGGGTGGATCACCTGAGGTCCAGAGTTTGAGACCAGCCTGGCCAACATGGCGAAACCCCGTCTCTACTAAAAATTAAAAAAAAAATTAGCTGGACGTGGTGATGTGCGCCTATAATCTCAGCTACTCAGGAGGCTGAGGCAGGAGAATCGCTTGAACCCGGGAGGTGGAGGTTGCAGTGAGCCAAGATCGCACCACTGCACTCCAGCCTTAGAGACAGAGTGAGACTCCGTCTCAAAATAATAATAATAATAATAAATAAAATGCAACTGACATCCACCCACAGACCCATCACAGGAGGAAAGGCAGTCACCCAGGGAAGTCCCCAGCACCCAGGGGGTGGCTGCCACTGGAAGGCATTTCTATTGCCAGGAGTGGGGAGAAAAGTGGTTCAAAGGGGCAGAGTCCTTGCTCTCAGCTGCAGCCAGGAGCTCAGGGGGCAGGGAGGGCTGGGAGGGGAAGAAGGAGAAGGGGACCCCAGGTCACGGGTCCCTTGCCCCCCCAACTGTTCCCACAGAACCTGACCTCTTGGCATCTTCAGAGTGGAAAACGAAGCCCCCAGTCTTCCTGCAGGGAGCCTCATCGTTTCCAGCCCGGCAGCGACTTCACACGGGCTCATTAAACTCCCAAATAACAGACTTGCTGTTTGGCTTTGGGGTTTGGGTTTGTGTCTTTCTTTCTTTCTTTCTTTCTCTTCTTTCTTTTTTTTTAAGCAACAGTATTTATTTTCAGGGTGGACACCAGGATTTTTGTTTCATGTATAGTCTGGGGACTGGGAAGCTTTTGGGGGGGGTGGTGATGGACAGGCAGGTGGGGCTAGGAGAGAAAGGAAGAGGAGGAAAGAAAGGGATCCTCACACAGGTCCTCCCTCCTCACTCACTCCCTGGCTTGTGCCCCCCGACGTGGCCCCTGTGGCCCCCCCTCCTCATCTCCCACCCCTTCACCTGAAACATCTTCCCTCCCCTCGAATTTCCTTCAAGTTCCTGTCCCCTGCTCAGGCTGTCCCTGACAAACCCCTCTGAGGAGCAGTCCCCATGTAATTATACCCTGTGCCTGTAGAACAAATGTTCTCACATCCATGACCTCATCACAGCCTCCCACGGCCCTGGGAGCAAGCAAGTGTGACTCTCTGTTCCTGCTGCACAGGTGGGGAAACCGAGGCATAGGGAGGGGAAGGGACTCGCCCCAGGCCACCTGTCGGGTGAAGGCAAGCCAGGATGAGTGGCTTGGCCTCAGATGTCTGCTCCCTGAAAGGGGCCAACAGCACTGTGTGTCCTGAAAGGGGGTACTTAATCCACCATGCTGGGAAAAGGGCACACGTGGGTTTCTACTGTAGAGGGGCCAAGTGGCCCCCAGAAATTTGTGGGGGGCAGTGCATGGAGAGCTGAAGGCAGGTGAGTTTGTCTGGTGGTGGAGAGAAAGAGGTGAGGCGTAGCTGGGAGTGGGGTCTTTCTCTGCCCCTCACCGAATCCAGGCTCAAGGGACAGAAGTCCCCAGATCGCCTCAGCAGTCCCCCACAGTAGGCAATAAAAGCCTGAAAAGGAACGAGCCGGGCATTCTCATTTAAGAACAGAGAGTCACATGGATGACTTCTGCCTCCATGAGTCAGCTCAGTTTGTTGAAGTGTGTTTCAGGGCAAGGACAGGTGGCTCCTAAGTAAGTGCCACCACCTTCTGGGCACTCGCTAGGCCTCAGGTCCTGTGCTGAGCTCCACAGGGATTATCTTAATCAGCTCTTGGCATAAGCTCATGAGGCAGGTACAGTTCACAAAGGAGTTGTGAAAGGGAAGCCTCAGAGAGGTTAAGTAACTGACCCAAGGTCACACAGCTAGCAACACGCAGGGCAAGATCTGGTTCTTGGGGTGTGGTGACGGTCACATGAGCGTTCACCCCGCAGCCCCACCGCAGAGAAATCCCACAGTGCCTGCCTGCCCAACCGCAAATCCCCTAATGGGCTGGGAGCCTCCCAGGTGCGTGGGGAGCCAGGCCAGGCTGCTTTTTCCAGGCCAGCCTGGGCCTGAGGCCTCCTGCCCACCAGAGGCCCCGCCTCGCCCCGTCCCTTCCCGGCTGCCCCCGAGCACTCACGTCAATGTCCCTGATGTTGTGCATGAGCTGGTAGGCGATGTCCTTGCAGCCCTGGCTCAAGGCCTCAGGGGGCATCTCGTTGTCTGAGTACCAGTCCCGGTCAGCCGAGTGGGCGTAGGCGGCGCTGGGGGTGGCATGGTTCACTCTCGTGGTGGTCACAATGCCCACAGATTTCCCTGGGGTGCAGGAGGGGCGGGTTCAGCTTTATCCACAGATCGGGGTGTCCCAGCTGCCTCCTCCCTCCCGCTCCCCCTCCCCGCTATAGACAGGCCCCCCTTCAGTTCTGGGGATTGCCCGGGTCTCAGTCTCCCCATCCACGGCAGTAGGTGTCTGGCAGTGGCTTCCAAGTAGCCGAGCGGCCAGAACACTGCCTCTGGGACCCTCTCCCCTCACCCCAAAGGCCCTTGAGATGTGAGCACCTGGGCTGGAGTCCTCCCCTTCATCAAGGCGCCCACAGGACCCCTGAGGGATCTCAAGTGGACTGTGGCTCTGTCACCTGTGTGTTGGCCCTGTCACCTGTGTTTTGGCCTTGGCCCCTGACTAAAGCTCCTGGGGGCACGGGCTGGGCCTCCCAATTCCGAGGAGGGAAGGGGCGTGGCCATGGACTGCACCCCACAGGCTAGCCCTGGGCTGACTTCTGCCTCCTCACAGCAAACCTACAGGGGGGCTACGTTCCCACCCATTTTATAGTCAAATGAAGAATCGACTCAGGGAAATGAACTGGGACCAGAACCCACCACTGAGTGAACCCCGAACCCTCAGCCTCCCCTGTCACGGAAGAAATCCCATGGATATTACAGACTCCCGGCACACCAGAGCTGGGAGCCCCACAGAGAAGCCTTTTCCAGCCCCTTCCCATGACACAGTCAGAACGACTGAGGCCTGGACAGGCCACGAAGCTGGCCCTGCTCCCCGCTGCTCCCCCCACTCACCAGCGTCCTTGGCCCAGTGCAGGATGGAGGTGACCTCGTTCCCCTGGGTGGTGTTGCATCGGGAACGCTCAGTGGCCGCGCTTACCCCCACGGTGCCCTCGTTGGCCTTCACCCCACACAGGTAGGCGGTGGCGGTGCCAGCGCTGTCAGGGACCTGGGCATTGGTGTTGTACGTCTGCAGGTGGGAGAGGAGGGTCAGGAGATGGCCAGGCCTTCGCCCCCATGGCACCCACCCCGCCTCCACTCACACCGTGGGGACTGGGGCGAGGAACCAGAGAGGACTCCATAGCCTTGACCAGGCCCACTGCCCACTGAAGCCTCCCAGAGCCACAGGACTACCTAGCTGCCTGCTTCCTGTCATCATTCCCTGCACCCTGGCAGCACTGGGGCAGGACCTTAGCTCTCCAAAGTATAGAGAAGTGTCCGGCGGAAGAGTGGGACTCAGGTGGGGTCAGCGGAGGCCTCTCTCTGGGCCTGGGGCTGCAGGAGCCAGTGAGGGGTTGGGGAGCAGGGGAGTCCTGGAGAAGGGAGAGGGAGGGGCCTTCTTGAAGGAGTGGGGGGCCTGGGGATAGGGTAGTGAAAGTGAGGGGGAAGGGGACTGGGGAAGGGAAGGGTGGGGCCAAGACCAGCTCTGACTTCTCTGCCACCTGCCCTGTGGCCACCATCACAGGGTTGCCCCACAGCCGGATGTTTAGCAGAGATCCCGAAACTATTTGCCTGTCTCCCTTCCCCACCAGCCTGAGAGCGCCTTGAAGGCACAGAAGGCACCATAGTCCCCACTACTCCCCCAGAAGTGAGCCTGGGGCCCGACCCAGGGTCTGGAGGTTATTACATAACGCCACCATCACCACCACCAATAACAATAGCTACCCAGCAGCGCGCACTGCCTTGAACAACCTAGGTCAGTACAGGCATACCTCATTTTAGTGTACCCCACAGACACTGCGTTTGTTACAAACTGAAGATCTGTGGCAACCCTGTGTCAAGCAAGTCCATCAGCATCATTTTTTCCAACAACCTGAGCTCACTTCATTAGTGTTTTTCAGCAATAGCATATTTTTAAATTAAGGTATATACATTTTTTTAGACATAATGCTATCCCACACTTAAAAGACTACTGTAGGGTGCAAATATAACTTTCATATGCACTGGGAAATCAAAACATGTGTGACGTGCTTCATTGCAATATTTGCTTTATTACAGTGGCCTGAAGCCAAACCCGAAATATAGCTGAGGTATGCCTATAGCCTAATTAACTTCACGAACCGCCTCAGGAACAAATGAATGAACTAGAACTTCATGTAAAAGTGTATACAGGCCGGGCACGGTGGCTCATGCCTGTAATCCTAGCACTTTGGGAGGCCAAGGTGGGCGGATCACCTGGGGTCAGGAGTTCGAGACCAGCCTGGCCAACGGGGTGAAACCCCATCTCTACTAAAAATAATTAGCCAGTCATGGTGGCGCATGCCTGTAATCCCAGCTACTTGGGAGGCTGAGGCAGAAGAATCACTTGAACTCAGGAGGCAGAGGTTGCAGTGAGCTGATGTCATGCTACTGTACTCCAGCCTGGAAGACAGAGTAAGACTCTGTCACAAAAAAAAAAAAAAAAAAAGCATATATAGGCTGGGCATGGTGGCTCACGTCTGTAATCCCAAGACTGGGAGGCCAAGGCTGGAGGATCACTTAAGCCCAAGAATTAGAGACCCCCGTCTCTACAAAAAAATTAAAACATTATCCAGATATGGTGGTGCACACCTGTAGTCCCAGCTACTCGGGAGGCTGATGTGGGAGGACGGCTTGAGCCCAGGAGTTGGAGGCTGCAGTGAGCTATGACTGCACCACTGCACTGCAGCCTGGGCAACAGAGCAAGACCCTCTCTCTAAACACACACATGCAAGCAGTACAGTGATGCTATGGTGTCAGAAGTCAAGGCGGTGGCTGCTCCAGGTGGGGAGTGGGCTTGGGCATGGAGGGGGGTCAGGAGGTCAGGGGACCTCTGGCTGCTGTCATGTTCAGATGCTCGACCTGGATACTAGTTATACAGACCTGAACTGGGCTTGGGGATGGGGCTCACCTTGGAGAGGGCCACGAAGGGGAACTTGTCCATCTCCAGCCTGGTCTCCTCCCCAGGGTTGTGGTGGAGCTGACCCTTGAGGATGCGGGCGGCCGTCACTGTGGAGACGCCCATCCCTGCAGTGGGGAGCGCGGGCCTCAGTCTCTCGTGCTCCTGCCTCTCCAATCAGCCTACTTGGGTACCCAGAAGCTCTCTAGTTTGGTACCAAGGCAGGCTCGGGCAGTTGGCACCGGGCACGGCTCTGTAAATGTCAGTGAGCAGCCCCTCTCTCCCTTCACTCCCAGATCCTCAGGGGGCTGCCTGGCAGCCTGCTCAGGCCTCTTGAATCCACAGCCTGGCCCCTCATCCTTTTAAACACCCCTCCTCCAGAGCCCTAGCCCCTTCAACACAGCCCCCTTCAACTCAGCCTGGCTCCCAGGGCTCCTGGCTAGGTGTCCTGTCCCACCACCCCCACGGGCCTCACCATCTCCCAGGAACATGATGACATTCTTAGCCACGTTGGTGTTGAGCTTCTGAAGCTCCAGGGCATATTTCAGTGTCTCTTGCGCTTGGTCTCGCCAGTACTTGGGGTCTTTCTCTTTCTCTAAACAGAGAGAGATGCAGTTACTTGGCGGGGTGAGGACAGTCTCGTATCCCCAGACGTACAGATCCCCCCACTTCTGACTGCTCAGGCTGGAATGCCTGAACTTGGAAGTGGGTGCAATAGTTGCCCACCCAGACAACACATCTGTGGTTTATAAATATGTGCCATCCAGATCCTGCAGAAAAGCCTGTGGACCCTGGGGTCTTCTCATCGCATCTCAGAATGAAGAAACCAAGGCTCAGAGACAACGAGTGACTTGCCCAAGGCCACACAGCACAGGCAGACACTGGCAGGGCTGGGTTTCGCTCCAAAGCCCATGCTCATTCCTTCTACCCAGTAGGGAGATGAGCTGCTAAAGCAGCAAATGAATTGTGCTAGCACAATTAAGAGAGTAATGTTTAACCTATTCAACAAACTCCTTCCAGCAGCGGGGGTCCCCTGATATAGCCAGCCATCAATTATCAACTCTGCTTAGCTTATTCATTAAAGTAGGCTCAGCAGGAACCTGACTTGGTTGCAGAGTTAATAGCAGTGCTGGAAAGCGAAGCTTGCCTTTTGCTTAATATGTCAAATTTAAAGGAGCCAGGTGATCTCACTCTTGTTAGGATTAGTTATCAAGGACGACATTCTGCATCTCTCATCCCCCGCCTCATCCCTCTTGGCTGATAATGACTTCTGGATGGGGCTTTATGGTTTTGAGATAAAATGAGAACTAAGAACACTTCTTTCTCTCTCCCTCTTTCTCATGTGTGTGTGTGTGCAGCAACCAATCCACAGCTTTAGTGCCAGACAAACCTCAATTAAAACCCCAGCTGCCAGGCATGGTGGCTCATGCCTGTAATCCCAGCACTTTGGAAGGCCGAGGCAGGCAGATCACCTGAGCTCAGGAGTTCACGACCAGCTTGGGCAACACGGTGAAACCCCGTCTCTACTGAAATACGAAAAATTAGCTGGGCATGGCAGTGTGCACCTCTAGTCCCAGCTACTCAGGAGGCCAAGGCAGGAGAACTGCTTGAACCCGGGAGGCGGAGGTTGCAGTGAGCTGAGATCATACCACTGCACTCCAGCCTGGGTGACAGAGCGAGACTCCGTCTCAAAAACAAACAAACAAAAAAACCCCCAGCTGCTCCAAGTACTAGCTCTGTCACCTCCCTGAGCATCAGTCTCTTCCCCTGTTAAATGACACTGCTGGCATCATGCCCTCAGGATCGCTCTAAGGACTGGGCCGGATAAGGCAAGTGACACACCTGACCCACAGGAGAGGCTCAAAAGTTGCCTCCCACCCCCATTATCCCATCTCCAGGGCTGGACCAGGATCCTGACTATGGGAGCTGGAGTGCCTCCCAGAGTCTGCGGGGCTCCCCTCTGTCCCAGGGCCCTAGCAGATCTGCTCAGAAGCCTAGAGAGGAAGCTCCCTAGCGGTTTCCTCTTTCAAGGCCTCCCACTGCACAGAACGGGAGGAGAGATCAGGAGTGGGAGGGTCTTGTCCAAAGCCGTGTAGCATGTTCGTGGGCTGGGGACACAATTCTCATCTTTTGGCCCAGCTCCGGCGCGTGCCTGGCTCTCCGGGTGGCCGTGGGTGAAGAACAGCCCTCCTTCCTCAAACACGCACTGGCTCTGGGCGAGATGCCAGGGACCCCCCACACAGCTTGTCTTATTCCTCTCAACTGCCTTGGTGGGTGGGCACCAGTGTCTCCTCCACATTAGGAAATGGAGAGCCTGAGATTAGGGCCCCAAGTGGGAGAACTGAAAACTCACGCGTCGCCGTGGCTCTGCTCCAGCCTAGCATAGGCGAAGAGCACAGGCGAGGAGCAGGCAGGATGCTGCAATGCACCTCTAGCCTTGGACCCAAGCACCCCCATGCCCTCCCCAGGAGGCCTCCCCTTGCATCACCACCTCCCCAGTCCCTCAGCCCACTGCCCTTATCCTGACAGCCCCAGGTCCACCCTCTCTCTTCTGGAAGTGTCTGCTGAGGGCATCAATTTCAGATGTCCCCACAGAGTCCCCACTGGGAATTGGGAGCACCTTGGCCCTTCTGCCCGACAGGGTGCCTTTGGACAAGAGTTTCTGCCCCAGGAAATGGGACACCCGTAGCTATCCACGGGCAGTTCTAGGATGACATGAGATAAGGTCTGGGCAAGGCCAGGGCCAAGGGTTTTGCTCGGAGGTCCTCCAGGCCCAGGCTGGTTCCAACCTCCCTCCTGCCTTCCTCGAAACACACCACGGTGCTCTTGGTCATGGAGCCTCTTTGGCCAGTTGGGTGCCATTGGGTGGTGAAGACCTTCTATCCACCCTGACCCGCTACAACCTGT
Source organism: Symphalangus syndactylus (assembly GCF_028878055.3). Lineage (NCBI taxonomy): Eukaryota > Metazoa > Chordata > Mammalia > Primates > Hylobatidae > Symphalangus > Symphalangus syndactylus. The sequence continues at coordinate 15,964,386 of NC_072444.2, forward strand.
CCCCGACTTAACAGCTTGGAGGTCCCGGGGCTGGGCTGACATCAGCCCGCCCCGCACCTGTCGCTCTTGTTCAGCCCAGGCTTTGCCACCAGGTCCCCTGCTCCATCAAGTGCTTGTTCTCTCTATACTGGAGTCCCGCAAGGGCAGAGTCCCGTCTTTTTCACCAGAGCCACCCAGGGCCTGTCCCTGAGAAGGGTTTGGAGTCTGGTTTAAGCAATGATGGCTCTGGACAACTGGATTCCAAGAGGCCGTTGTTTTCGGAGACTACTAAATGATATGTGCAAATGCTCACGATAGGATGCCGGGGAAAGGGCACTGATGGGTACATACTGTATGATTCCATTTATATGAAGCTCAAAACAGGCAAAGTGAGTCTCTGGTGGCCAATGTAAGCCTGGGCATCTCCTCTGGCTTTGGGAGGGGGTTGGCACAGGGAAGCCCACAGATGCCCCACGACCAGAAATGTTCTGTCTTGATCTGGGTGGTGGTTGCACGGGTATAAATATATGTCAAACATTTTTCATGCTATGTATTTAAGATCAGTGCCCTTTTCTGTAAGTTATACCTAATTGAAGAAAAAAAAGAAGGCTAGGGCAGTGGCTCAAGCCTGTAATCCCAGCATTTTTGGAGGCCATGGTGGGAAGATTGCTTGAGGCCAGAAGTTTGAGGCTACAGTAAGCCATGATTGTGCCACTGCACTCCAGCCTGGCGACAGCAGATACAAAAAGTTGAATTGCTGAACGTTTGAAGATTTTTCATGTTGTCATTTTTTCACCTTTTCCCTTTTCATCCCTTAGTTCATCTTTCACAGGTGGGCTGTAAGTGCTGAGAAGGCAGGGACCCCGTCCCAGAGTGACCTTGGTCCTCCAGGGATGCAACTGGCACCACGGGGTCTCAGAGGCAGCATGGCCTGAGAGCCCAGCGGCTCAGGCTCAGTGCCCCACTGCACCCCATCTCCTCATCTGCTGAAATACAGCCGTCCTAAGAGAAGAGACCAACATTCACTGAGCATCCACTCCTTGCCAGACACTGTGACTATCCCATGTGATTCCCATGATGGCCCTAAGCGGGAGGAACTCTTATCCCCACTGGACAGATGGAGACACTGGGGTGTGGGGAAGGCAAGTAGGGACTTCTAGCCACATAAGGGACTGAGGCAAGGAAGGCTCTCTTCTCCAGCTCCAGATACAGAAATGCTGGGGGAGAAAAAATAGCACATAGCTCGAAAAAGGAAGAAAAGGGGGCAGGAAAATCCTCAGGAGACAGCATTGATGAGGGAATCTAAAACCAGAGGGGCCCACAGGAGCTGATGCAGAGAGGAACGCCTGGGACGGCAGGCCAGGTACAGGTTCAGGCTGAAGCCGGTTTCTTTTCTTTTTTGAGATGGAGTCTTGCTCTGTTGCCCAGGCTGAAGTACAGGGGCACAATCTCAGCTTACTGCAAACTCCACCTCCTGGGTTCAAGTGATTCTCCTGGCTCAGCCTCCCAAGTAGCTGGCATTACAGGAGTGCGCCACCATGCCCAGTATTTTGTAAAAATACAAAATAATTTTTGTATTTTTAGTAGAGATGGGTTTTTCCCATGTTGGATAGGCCGGTCTCAAACTCCTGACCTCAAGTGATCCACCTATCTCGGCCTCCCAAAGTGCTGGGATTACAGGTGTGAGCCACCATGCCCGGCCAGAAGCTGGTTTCTTTTTAAGAGACAGAGTCTCACTCTGTCACCCAGGCTGGAGTGGTTTGATTATAACTCACGGTAATCTTGAAATCCTGGGCTCAAGTGATCCTCCCACCTCAGCCTCCCGAGTAGCTAGGACTACAAGCAAGCAGCACTGTGCCCAGCTAATTGTTTGTTTGTTTGTTTGTTTGTTTTTAGAGATGGTGGTCTCCCTATGTTCCCAGGCTGCCCTCAAACTCCTGGACTCAAGCTATCCTCCCACCTCAGCCTCCCAATGCACTGGGATTACAGGCATGAGCCACCACACCAGGCCTGCTGAAGCCACCATACCAGGCATGCTGAAGCCACCACACCAGGCCTGCTGAAGCTGTTTTAAGGTACACATTTTGCCTTGGAGCTATGGAAGTGATAGAGAAAGACAGTCATTCATAAGAAATGTGAATTCAAGTCCAAATCTGAGCCAGGTCTAAGTGGGGATCTGAATTTATAGTGTACGAACTGTAAACCAAGAAATTAACATAAAAACTGGCCTAGAATTAGTTGAACCCCTAGTGTCCTGAAAACACCACGCCGCACTGTGGAAACACTTCCGCATGAGTCTCCAACAGAAAAACAAAAAACTCAGCTGGGCGTGGTGGCTCACACCTGTAATCCCAGCACTTTGGGAGGCCAAGGCAGGCGGATCACCTGAGGTCAGGAGATCAAGACCATCCTGGCTAACACGGTGAAACCCCGTCTCTATTAAAAATACAAAAAAATTAGCCGCGCGTGGTGGCAGGCACTATAATCCCAGCTACTCGGGAGGCTGAGGCAGGAGAATGGTGTGAACCCGGGAGGTGGAGCTTGCAGTGAGCCGAGATTGCGCCACTGCACTCCAGCCTGGGCGACAGAGCAAGACACTGTCTCAGAAAAAAAAAGAAAAACAAAAAACTCCTGTTGAAGATGAGTTCACTAGTGAGAACTACAAATGACAACAAAAAGGCTGGGCACACCTGTAATCCCAGCACTTTGGGAGGCCAAGGCAGGTGGATCACTTGAGGTCAGGAGTTCAAGATCAGCCTGGCCAACGTGATGAAACCCCGTCTCTAATAAAAATACAAAAATTAGCCGGGTGTTGTGGCGCGCACCTGTAATCCCAGCTACTCGGGAGGCTGAGGCAGGAGGATCACTTGAACCTGGGAGGCGAAGGTTGCAGTGAGCTGAGATCATGTCACTGCACTCCATCCTGGGCAACAGAGTGAGACTCTGTCTCTGTCTCAAAAAGAAAGTGTCAGGCCTCTGAGCCCAAGCTAAGCCATCATATCCCCTGTGACCTGCACGTATACATCCAGATGGCCTGAAGTAACTGAAGAATCACAAAAGAAGTGAAATTTAAATGGCCTGTTCCTGCCTTAACTGATGACATTCCACCACAAAAGAAGTGAAAATGGCCAGTCCTTGCCTTAACTGATGACATTACCTTGTGAAATTCCTTCTCCTGGCTCATCCTGGCTCAAAAAGCTCCCCCACTGAGCACCTTGTGACCCCCACTCCTGCCCGCCAGAGAACAACCCTCCTTTGACCGTAATTTTCGTTTACCTACCCAAATCCTATAAAACAGCCCCACCCGTATCTCCCTTGGCTGACTCTCTTTTCGGCCTCAGCCCGCCTGCACCCAGGTGAAATAAACAGCCTTGTTGCTCACTCAAAGCCTGTTTGGTGGTCTCTTGACTCGGATGCGAGAGAAAAGAAAGGAAAGAAAGAAAGAAAGACAGGCCAGGCCTGGTGGCTCACGCCTGTAATCCTAGCACTTTGGGAGGCCGAGGCAGGCGGATCACGAGGTGAGGAGATCGAGACCATCCTGGCTAACACGGTGAAACCCCGTCTCTACTAAAAATACAAAAAATTAGCCAGGCGTGGTGGCGGGCACCTGTAGTCCCAGCTACTCGGGAGGCTGAGGCAGGAGAATGGCGTGAATCCAGGAGGCGGAGCTTGCAGTGAGCCAAGATGGCGCCACTGCACTCTAGCTTGGGCGACGGAGCGAAACCCTGTCTCAAAAAAAAAATTAAGAAAGAATATATATATGTATATATGAAAAAATATATATATATGGAAATATATATATGAAAAAATATATATATATGGAAATATATATATGGAAATATATATATATGGAAATATATATATGGAAATATATATATATGGAAATATATATATGGAAATATATATATATGGAAATATATATATGGAAATATATATATATGGAAATATATATATGGAAATATATATATATGGAAATATATATATGGAAATATATATATATGGAAAAATATATATATGGAAAAAAATATATATATATGGGAAAAGAGTGACCTATCCAACTAACACATGCAAGTAGCAGGGCTGAGGTTTCCTGCTCTGAACACTATTTTCAGCTCTTAAATACTTTGGATGGTTCTGGGACCTTGAACATAGACACTGCCCTCATCATACCCCATCTGCACCACGTTTTTATCCCTCCACCTGTGTCCCCAAGCATACCTGGCACTAAGGAGCTGGTAAGGCAGGTGCCAATGGCCAGTACTAAGAATGGTGAAATCATGGTGCACCCCAAGACCTGCTTCATCCCTGGAGCCCAGAGATGCGATCGACGTGGGTGGGAGGGGGTGGGCTGGCAGTGGTCAGATGTTAACTGATGTTCCAATCCTAGAAATTAAAAAAAAAGAGGCATGTGGGGCACAGCTCTAGAGATCCCTTTTTCGCTCACTTATTCATACCTCGATTCATTCAACAAGTATTCGGTGAGCACCTATTACAGACCAGGCATGGGGCTAGACATTGGGATGACAAACCCAGCTGGTCCCTGTCTCAGGAAGCTTAACCACACAAACAGCTGTGTCAGTGTCAATGAGTTCCACACTGCAAAGCGGTTCCGTCCCATTTCCTAAGTGAATTTCCACTTTCAATTCATCTGAAGGCCCCCACCTCCCAGAGTCCAATCTTTTGGTGCAGTGTTTCTCAAACTGTAAGGAGAGCAAGCATCTGAATTCCCCAAGGGCTTGTTACAACAGATTCCTGGCCCACCCTCGAGGATCCGATTGTATTTCCAATAAGCTCCCAGGAGAAGCTGCTGCTTTGCAGGCCACACCTTAAGAAGCCCTGTTCTACAGCACTCGGTCTTCAACCTTTTAATTACCTGTGTCCCAGGAACATCAGGGACAAAACAAAGAGTGCACCCCTTCTTTCAGGACCCCTACATTTGCTGCATTCTCTTCTAGAGCTTGTCGTTTATGGTAAGAGATAGAAAAATGGTAGGAGTCACATATGTGAAAAAACTGGCTGCTAAGTGTGGCCATTTCTGGGTGGTGACATCACAGACAATTGATTTTTCTTTTCCATTGTCTTTTCTGCATTTCCAAAATTTTATTTTGTGCTGAGATACAGTATTATCTTTATAATTTTTTTTTTTTAAATATATATATATTCAAAGTTGGATGTAATTGAAGAGTTTAGGTGGAAAAAAAAAAACTGGAAGGAAATACACCAAAACATTAACTGTGGTTTTCTCTGGGTGGTAGGACTATGAATGATTACTTCCTTTTTTTTTAATTTTTTTGAATTTTCCAAGTAGCCTAAAACGAGCGTGTATTAATGGCATAAGAATGTTTTTACACGGTGGTCATCCTGTTAAATCACAAAGAACAACCCCATTGGCAGCTGAGAAATGTAGTAGCCCTGTTGCACATGAGTTACAAGACAAAGAATTTTAAGTGGCAAGAGTTTCACTGGGAAATATTATTGCTTCAGCCAAAACCAAGATATGACACAATTTGTTATGGGAAACAGCAGTAATACACACTCTACCGTTAGAAAAGTGTTGTGACAGATAAGACACTACTCTAGTGCAATTATTATATGTTAAGTAAAAACAAAATAAAACATTTTTAAAAAGTTGTTTAAAGAAGAAAAGCCAGGCATGGTGGTACATGCCCGTAATCCCAGCTACTTGGGAAGCTGAGGCTGGAGGAAGTTCGCTTGAGGCCAGGAGTTGGAAACCAGCCTGGCAACACAGTGAGACCCTGTCTCTAAGAAAAATTTTTGTATTTTAATTTTTTTAAATTTTCTTTTCGTTTTAAAAATTCTTCTCTTTGCAGCTCCAGCTCAAAGGAAAACGATTTTTTCTTTTTCTTTTTTTTTTTTTTTTTTTGAGATGGAGTTTTGCTCTTGTTGCCCAGGCTGGAGTACAATGGCGCAACCTCGGCTCACTGCAACCTCCACCTCCTGAGTTCAAGCAATTCTCCTGACTCAGCTTCCTGAGTGGCTGGGATTACAGGCCTGTGCCACCACACCTGGCCAATTTTGTAATTTTAGTAGAGACGGGGTTTCTCCATGTTGGTCAGGCTGATCTCGAACTCCTGACCTCAGGTAATCTGCCCACCTTGGCCTCCCAAAGTGCTGGGATTACAGATGTGAGCTGCCGTGCCCATCCAAGATTTTTTTTAAATTTAAAAATAGAGAAAAAGAAAAGAGACAGAGAGAAAAGGAAAGGAAGGAGAGGGGAGGGGAAGGGAGGGGAGGGGAGGGGAGGGGACGGGAGGGGAAGGGAGAGGAGAGGAGAGGGGAGAGGAAGAAACCACTATCACCAGAAGAAGGGATCTTGATTCAACCTTAAAAACACACAAGCTGCGCTCCAGTGCCAGAAGTGAGGGCTCTGGGGTAGGGGCTGGCGGTGGCGGCGCAGAGTGAAAATTAAAAGGAAATCCCCCACATCTAACATCTAACAGCACTTAACTGTGAGTGGTAGAATTTGGAATTTCAGATGATTCCTACATTTTTTTTTGTTCTACTTTACGGTTTCCAAACATTTCTATAGCAAATCCTAAAATCAGAAAAATGTTATTAACTGAATATGAAATACTAATTCATTAAACTATTATTTAAAATCACTTAAAAACGAAGTCACCTCTTTCAGGAAGGCTCCAGGATGGTCACTCACTCATTCCAATATAACACCACTGAGCTTCATGCCACCTCAAACATCACGTGTACCTCCCTTTTTGAAGGTAATATAATTCTTTCTGGGCCATCTCAGCTGCCACACCGGGAGCTTCTAAGAGTGAGGACTTTGCCTTGTTTGTCTCTGCCATCCTAGTGCTTAGCATAGTAAATATTTACATCAGTTGAAAGCCAGTGCCCTAAGGAAGGTTGGGGGGTGGGGAAGGGAAGAGCCATCCAAAATTATCTTCTCTGTGTGTGCAGGAAAGTCCAAGAGTTCGTGAAGATGTGTAACTACCGGAAGGTCCGCTCGCCGTTGGTGGAGTGTAGATAGGCACAGCGCCTGGGAAAACCGGCAGGATCTACCAAAGCTGATCATCCTACCTGTGCCCTGGGACCCGTTTCTCTCCAGCGGAATGTGCACATCAGCCCTGTTCATAATGGCTTCAAAACTGCCTCCATCTACGGCAGGTGGATAATACATTGTGTATGTTCACAACACAGAAACCCCCACAGACAGCAAGGAGAATGGATGATCCACAGCTCCTCACAACAACATGAATGAATCCCACAAGGTAAGCTTGAGCAAAGGAAGCTAAACCCAAGAGCACTTACAGTGTGATTCCGATGACAGAAAGTATAAAAACTAACCCAGGGCGTTGGGAGACAGAACGGAGGCTCCACATGGAGAGGGTATGGAAACGGGAAGGGGCTGCTGGGGTGCTGGTGCGGTTCTGTTTATGATTGATCTGGGTGGGTGGGTGCTGGTTACACAGTAGGTTCAGCTGTCAATGTATGACACACACATTTTTCTCTACGTGCGTTTTATTTCAATAAAATAAATACTACTCTTTGGGAGCTTATATGAACAATCTATAAAGGATATTAACAAAATGAAAGCAAGTCTATGTGTTGCACTCCATAGTTCATAAAGAATTTCACCATGATGTTTCACTCATCAACTATGCAGTGGACAGAAAAGGACCTGTCATCTCCTTTTACAGATGAGAAAACCAAGGCTCTGGAAGGAGACTTGCCCAAGGTTACTGACAGGAAGTTGCAGAGCAGAAACCTGACCACAGGGCTCCTGATTCCCGAATCAGGTTACCATCAGTCACCCCCTCCAGAGGGAGGGATTTCTGTTGCCCCCAAGTGTAAAATGAGGGTTCTGACGTTTGACACATGGATAGATTCATGTAACCACCACCGCCACCATCAGGACCCAGAACAGCTCTGCCACCCCAAAAATCTCCCTTGCGTTCTTTAGAGTTACACAATCCCCCCATCCCTAAACCTGGCGATCCTTGATCTGTCCTCCACCACTGTGTTTTTGATAGGTATGGTATTAAATCCACAGATCAGTGTGGGAGGGTTTACGTCTCGACCACATGGAGTCGCCCAGTCATGAAGACAGCACGTCTCTCCTCTCATTCAGTCAGAGTTCTTCAGTTTTATCAGCACTCTGTAGTCTTCAGCCTGTAGATCTTGGATATGTTTTCTTAGATTTATACCTATGGGTTCCGTCGTGTAATGGTTAGCATTCTGGACTCGGAGTCCAGATTTATACCTATGAATTTTGCTTTTTGGGAAACTATTGTAAATGACAATGTTTCTGAGCCATATACTACCGAGCCAAGCACGATGGCTTACAGCTGTAATCCCAGCACTTTTGAGAGGCTGAGGCGGGTGGATCACTTCAGGTCAGGCGTTTGAGACCAGCCTGGCCAACATGGTGAAACTCTCTCTACTAAAAATACAAAAATTAGCCGGGTGTGGTGGTGTGCACCTGTAGTCTCAGCTACCTGGGAGGCTGAGGCAGGAGAATCGCTTGAACCCGGGAAACAGAGTTTGCAGTGAGCTGAGATCGCACCACTGCAATCCAGCCTGGGCAACAGAGTGAGACTCTATCTCAAAAAAAAAAAAAAAAGAAAAAAGCATTCAGCTTTTCGGCATTTGGGGTGGTCTTTTGAGGCGTGAGGTGGAGACAGTCAGGAACTTGTTTTGGACATGTTGAGTTGGAGATGTCTTTTAGAAGTGGAGACACTAAGGAGGCAGCTGAATATTTGAGTCTGGCATTTGAAAAAGAAGTCTGGGTTAGAGTATAAATTTGGGAATCATAGGCACAGAGGTGGCAGTTAACACCCTGATCAAACTTGACGTGCTCACCTAGGGAGAGGGGATGGGGTCACAGAAAACAATGTGACAGAAGCCCTCAGCAAACCAGGTATTGAAAAGAATTTCCTTAATCTGATAAAGGCTTTATGCCAAGAACCTGCAGAAACCATCATACTCGCTGGAGAAAGATTTGGCAAACTCCTTTTAACATTGGCTTATGATGGTGAGGAGCTGGGGCAGTCTCGTCCACAACTAGGGAAATGAATTAGTAAGGAGTGGTGGAGGCAACGTCTGCGTGGCAGTGGTATTAAAACTAGACATCAAAACAGCAGCATGGTGGAGTCTAAAGGCAGAGGACTGAGTGATGAATGTAAAGAATCAAACGCAGTGCATGTAAGTGCAAACCACCCCCACGGACAGAACGCTGTGTAACGTACAAGGACACTTACAAATCCAAGGCCATATTAAGTACATTAGCGCAGGGACTTCGGGGAGCTGTGGGAATGGCAGTGGGGAGGCAGGGAGCGGGGACAAAGGAAAAAACGAATAAATAAAACAAGAACTGAGAGATTATTTGGGTATGTCATATGCTAAGTGAGATAACGCATCCCACTCTCTCTGCACCTAGGATCCAAAACAGGTGAGCGAATAAAGAAAAATAAAAGTGTAGTGACCCGGGAGCTCTGAAAGGCTCATCCAGCCCCACATGATTATTCTTACGGTTATTGGTTTGTCTCTCCTCCCTGCTAGCCTGAAGCTCTGTGAGCATAAAGACCATCATCTTACCCATCTCTGCATCCCGAGCCCTTGCATGTGGTAGCAGTTCCAGAAGTGCCACCAGTTCAGGCTGGGATGCTCTGAATTTTGGCCCCAGAGATAGGCATTGAGATAGGCTTGGCCTGGAGGCAGGTGCCTTCTCCCATAGCCTCTGCTCAGGACAAGGAGGGTGTGGGGACCTGGGAAAGCCTTCAGAACCCAGAGCCTCCCTGCTGGCCCCACCCCGCGGACCCCTCCCCCACGCAGAGGCTCCTGGCTGCTCTCTGGCAGCCCTGGAAGCGGAGGGGCCCAGTTTGGGGCTGCGGGGGCCCCAGCTGCCCACCACCCTCTGCCAATGTCTGCCAGCTTAAAATGGGGCCTCCGGGTGTGTGTCAGCCCCATCGTCACCCCTTCCCTCCCTTCTCTGCCAGGCTCCCGGCTCCTCCGTAGCCTGATTATGCATGGCCAGTGCAGAAGCCCCAGCTAGGCCGTGGCTCCAGAGGAGCAGCTACTTGGCAGTTCAGTGCAGGGGGCTGAGGAGCCAGGCAGGCCTTGGCTCTGAGGCCTGATTCAGCAACCCAGGCAGAGGGCCTGGGAGCATCCTGGAGTGGGGCAAAAAGCCAGCCTTGGGCTGCGTCTCAGAAGATCTGGAGCAAATGATCGAAGAATGGGACAAACGTGTCGCTACCATTTCTTAGGCCCTCATGTTGCACTCAGCCCCATGCTGTTTACATCCCTGATCTCACAATAAGGATGAAGAGCCCCCGTTTTGTAGCTTAGGAAGCCGAGCAGAGGGTTTGGCTAGTCTTCAACCATGCGCCATTTAAGCCCAGGCTGACTCCAGGGCTCAACCTCTCCGGGCCTTGGTTTCCCCACCATGAAGAGTAAGAGAGACGAGTGCCCCGCTGGCTCCATCTCACAAGAACAAATGGAAGCTGAACGAGCTTAGGGCGGGGAATTTGGCGGGATGCGGGGGGGAATCAGGCCAGCTGAGTTCCCCTACCTGAGTGGCCTGGCCAGGCGGCAAGTGAAGAAACAAAGGAGGCCCAGGGTCAGCCCCAGGAGGAGGAGGCTGAGGGCGACCGTGAGGACCACATCCAGGATGGGGGACAGGAGGGCCATCTTGGGGCAAAGAGGGCCCCTGGGCGCAGCCACCACTCCCTGCACACACTCGGTCACATTAGCTCCAAAGCCCTGGGTCAGTGGCCGTGACCCGCTTTATCCTTGGGTTAATCTTTGTGGATTAGTCAGGAGGGATGAAACAGGGTGCTGGGGTGGGAGGGGGAGCAAGCTACGAAGCTCCCCTCTCCCATTTGAGCCCCGGGGGAGGGCCCGATGCTTGTTCATTCAACTTTGTTCATTCATCCCTCACTCCCAAACACCTACAGAGCACCTGCTGAGTATCTCTGTGCTAGGTTCTAGCGAAACAGTCGGGAATGGGACAGACATAGTTTCTGTCAGCTTGGAGGTAACTGACCAGCCAGTGTGGACAAAGCACCTACTGTGTGCTAGACATCGTGCCAGGTGCCCTGTGGGGTAAAAACACAGAAGGGAACCCCTTGGCTAGTAACACAGTAGGTTTTCCCCTAACAGCAGCAGCTGCTCCAGCCCATCTATGAGTCCAGAAATCTGAGTTGGTGCTTATCCCAGCCAGAGGGATGCACTCATGCTCAGAAGAAGATGAACTGCTCTTATTGAGCACCGACGGTGTACCAGGCCCCATCTGGGCTAGGGACTAGTATCCCCATTTGCAGAGAAACAGAGGCTCAGAGGTGCAATGGTGGAGTTGGGATTTAAGCCCAAATCTGCTGGTCTCCACGGCCTGCACCTCAGAACTGAGATAGCAGCAGCCTGCGGAGGCTTTAGTCAAGCCCTGCCAGGCACTGGCCTAAAGCCAGCAGTCACCCAGGAGGCAGCACACACAGGCTGGAGGTGGACAAGCTGTTGCCAGCACGGAGGGGCCTTTTCTGCTTCCAAAATTGTCTCCCCGACCCAGATCCAGTCTCTCCCAAAACATCCTATGAAGTCAGGAGAGTGGTTATGATTCCCATCTCACAGATTCAGAAACGGCCCAGAGAGGTCAAGCCATTTGGCACATGCACAGCTGTGCACCATTAGACCAGGCCTTTTCTGATCACGCTTCCTGCCTCCTGGTACACCTCAGATCCCATGGTCCAAAATACCCAAGGTCAGGAGGAGACACTTTTACCCTCTTGGTGCCAAGGAAAGTCCCCTCTTCTTGACCCCAGAAAGGCCACTGACCTCACCACAACAGGAAAACTAATCTCGTTACTCCATTACGCCCTTTTCTTTCTCAACATTCCTGTAACTCAAATTGCGTCAGATCCTCACAACATCCTAGTGATACTGGCAGGGTGGGGATTATTAGCCCTATTGATAGAAGAAAAACTTCAGCTGAATTAAATTTAAAAGAGTTGCCTGCAATCCCAGCACTTTGGGAGGCTGAGGTGGGTGGATCACGAGGTCAGGAGATCGAGACCATCCTGGCCAACATGGTGAAACCCCGTGTCTACTAAAAATACAAAAATTAGCTGGGCATGGTGGTGTGTGCCTATAATCCCAGCTACTCGGGAGGCTGAGGCAGGATAATCGCTTGAACTAGAGAGTTGGAGGTTGCAGTGAGCTGAGATCGCGCCACTGCACTCCAGCCTGGCAACAGAGCGAGACTGTCTCAAAATAAATAAAATAAAACAAAATATTAAAAAATAAATTTAAAAGAGTTTAATTGAGCAATGAACGATCTGCAAATTAGGCAGCCTCCTGAGCCGGAGTAGGCACCAGCACAGCCACTTGGTAGAAGAAGATTTATGGACCGAAAAGGAAAGCGAGGTACAGAAGACAGAAGTGAGGTGCAGTCAGATTGGTTACAGCTTAGCACTTGTCATTTGAACACGGTTTGAACAGTTGGCGACATTTGAGTGGCTAAAACTTGGTAATTGGTGGCTGGGCATGGTGGCTCACTCCTGTAATCCCAGCACTTTGAGAGGCTGAGGAGGGTGGATCACCTGAGGTCAGGAGTTCGAGACCAGCCTGGCCAACATGGTGAAACCCTGTCTCTACTAAAAATACAAAAATTAGCTGGGCATGGTGGCAGGCGCCTGTAATCCTAGCTACTTGGGTGACTGAGGCAGGAGAATCACTTGAACCCTGGTGGTGGAGGCTGTAGTGAGCTGAGATTACAACGCTGCACTCCAGCCTGGGCGACAGTGAGACTCTGTCTCAAAAAAAAAAAAAAAAAACCCCAAAACTTGGTGATTGGCACAAGTGTAGGCTATAGTCTGTTTACACCTCTATTTCTTAGAGTTTACAATGTAGAGAAACCATTAGGCTGAACTTAAAATATGTAAAAAAGCAGCATTAGGCTACATTTGATTTAATAATTCCCTTCTTTTAGTTACTTTTTAAATTTTGAGACATTGACCAAAACCTGAGTCACTGATGTCACTATCACCATTGTAAATGTACTTATTTGGTCTCGAAACCCACTGGGAAACAGTAGGACAGTGGGTTTTGTAAGGTGGGAATAAAGACTTCAGGTTATTTTTTTTAAGGGTTAGAGTGTATTTTTTTTTAATGTTGGAATGTCCTGTTTACAAGAAAAAAAAAAATGAAACAAAACCTGGTTTTAGCATTTATGTGTTCTTTTTAAAGTTTTAGTTTGATGATATCACATTTAGCACAAGTGACTCTATTTAGGTTTCGTCTGGTCTGTTGGGGCCTAGTGTATGCGTTTAGTCCAAAACAATAAGCTCTCATAATTTTGTTTTTGTTTTGAGATAGTTTCACTTTGTCGCCCAGGCTGGCATGCGGTGACACAGTCTTAGCTCACTGCAACCTCCACCTTCCAGGTTCAAGCAATTCTCGTGCCTCAGCCTCCTGAGTAGCTGGGACTACAGGCGCATGCCACCATGCCCAGCTGATTTTTTGTATTTTTTAGTAGAGACGGGGTTTCACCATGTTGCCCAGGCTATTCTTGAACTCCTGAGCTCAGGCAATCCACCTGCCTCGGCCTCCCAAAGTGCTAGGATTACAGGTGTGAGCTACCACGCCCAGCTCATAATTTTGTTTTAAAATTCCCCCTTTTTGGTCAGATTCTCACTTAGGTGAGAGTGTGATCCAAACTTAGGGCCTTAGCGCCACTCTCAGTCACCATATTTTGAAACCGAGACGTAGCAGTGAAGTCACTGGGTCAGCTGTCACACAGCCAGCAAATCTGATCCAAGCCCAAGCTCCACCACTTCCCAGGCGTGTGATGCTGGGTCAGTCCCTGCACCTCTGAAACTGTTTCCTTTGGCGTCTAACATTGGTTTCCCATTCAAGAACTACGGTGCACCAGGTGCTGACTGTGACACACCTGACCTGCTGTGTCCTCATTAACAACACTGAGAGTGAGACAGAGCTGCCCCCCTTTACAGGTGGGAAAATGGAGGTCCACTTGGCCATGGTGAAGATGGCCCAGGGTCACATCGATGGCAGGTACTGGGCCAGGCCCTGCACAGGCCTCCACATTGGGACCTACCCAGGGACACCCCTGTGCCAAGCTCTCTCCACCTCAGCTCAGCCGGGGGCCTTCCCCACCCAAGCCCACCCAGCTCCCAGGCCTGCTCCAAGGACACCCTCCAAGGCTCTACCATGCAGCCTGATAAACTGATGTGCCCCCAGGGAGCATCAGCTGGTATGCCCCAGCTTGTACCTGGCAGGACTCACAGGGTCAGGTATTTGCCCTTAGAGAGCCCCCGGTCTAGAGCATACAGGCCCAGATTGTCCAGGCTGGAAAGGTCTTTTGCGATTTCCCAAATGCCCAGAACTACAAAAATCACTTGAGGTGCTTATAGAAAAAGTCTTATTCCCAAGTGGTTACCTTGGGAGGAGGATTGACTAGGCAGTGCATGAAGGAACTTCCTGGGGCAACGGAAATGTTTTGTTTTTTTTTTTCAGATGGAGTTTCGCTCTCGTCGCCAAGGCTGTAGTGCAATGGCGCGATCTCAGCTCATGGCAACCTCCACCTCCCAGGTTCAAGTGATTCTCATGCCTCAGGCTCCCGAGTAGTTGGGATTACAGCGTTTCTGCCCGGCCGGTCTTTATCATGATCTGAGAGGTAGTTAAACGTGTGTATATTTGTGAAAAGTTGTCAAGGGGCTAATCGTCCCTACCCTGTCTATATCGTGAGGTTTTTGGGGAGGAGCTGATGAGATTTCAATAAAGGGAGTGTTGGGGAAAAAAAGGGTTTAGTGGAGGGATGTGACTATATTCAAGTTTAAAAGGAGAGATTAGAGAGACATAACAGCCCCCTAAATAAATTCCTACTTCTCCTATTCCAGACCTACTCGGTCAGAATCTCCCAGGTCAAGGCCTGGGAAGCTGTTTTTTATTTTTTGTTTTGTGACAGGGTCTTACTCTGTCGCCCAGGCTGGAGTGCAGTGGCATGATCATAGTTCACTACAGCCTTAAGCGATCCTCCTGCCTCAGCCTCCCAAGTAGCTGGGACTACAGGCACACATTACCACATTTGGTTAATGTTTACATTTTTAAAATAGAGGTGGGGTCTCACTATATTGCCCAGGCTAGTCTTGAACTCCTGGGTTCAAGTGATCCTCCTGCCTCAGCCTCCCAAAATGCTTGGATTACAGGTATAAGCCACTGTGCCCAGCTGGAAGCTGTATTTTTTTGGGGGGAAGGATTGGGGGGATGGAGTCTTGCTCTGTCACTCAAGCTGGAGTGCAGTAGCGCAATCTCGGCTCACTGCAACCTCCGCCTCCAGAGTTCAAGTGATTCTCATGCCTTAGCCTCCCTAGTAGCTGGGATTGCAGGCCTGACACCATGTCCGGCCAATTTTTGTTTTTATTTTATTTTATTTTATTTTTTGAGACAGAGTCTTGCTCTGTCGCCCAGGCTGGAGTGCAGTGGCGCGATCTCAGCTCACTGCAAGCTCCGCCTCCCGGGTTCACGCCATTCTCCTGCCTCAGCCTCCCGAGTAGCTGGGACTACAGGCGCCGCCACCACACCCGGATAATTTTTTTGTATTTTTAGTAGAGATGGGGTTTCACCGTGTTAGCCAGGATGGTCTCGATCTCCTGACCTCGTGATCCGCCCGCCTCGGCCTCCCAAAGTGCTGGGATTACAAGCGTGAGCCACCGTGCCCGGCCAATTTTTGTTTTTAGTAGAGACAGGGTTTCACCATGTTGGCCAGGCTGATCTTGAACTCCTGGCCTCACGTGATCCACCCACCTCAGCATCCCAAAGCGCTGGGATTATAGGCGTGAGCCACTGCACCTGGCTGGAAGCTATATTTTTAACAAGTCATTTTCTGAGCAGATTCGTTTGGGAAACTTTGTCTTAGAGATCATTCCATTGTCCAAATGGGAAGACTGAGGCCTAAAGAGGAGGAAAGCCTTGCCTGGTGAGAGGAACTACTATAAGCAGACCCTGCATCTCTCAGCTGCTCTCCACCAGAGACACACAGAGGGAACTGAGTCAGCTTGGAGCCAGCATCCCCTAGCCTGTCAGCTGGGCCTTCTGGGCTCTTCCAAGGAGCTGTGGCTGGAGAGGAGTGCTGAGTTGCCCTTGCGTCCCTGGTGGGCATGAGGAATGAGGCAGGGGCTGGGGGGCACCTGCATAGCTGCCTAGGGAGGGAGCCCTGCTGAAGACCATCCCAATAACATTTCAGCTGCAGAGTCATAGGGAAGGGACATGGAATTCCTCTCTCCGCCAAACCCAGCATCTCTGGCAAGCCTTGCTGGCCAGGACTGTATTCATTACTGGAGGAAGTTATTTATGGCTGTCATGAAGAACTAGATGAAGTGCTTGGGCAGGAATGTTGGTGGTTTCAGAGTGGGCTGCAGGTCAGATCCACGGAAGGACTTCCCTAGAGGGCAGTGGGCCAGTGCTAGGGATATAGTAAGGCTCAGACTTCTAGCCGTTGATGGCACCCCATCCTGGCAGGAAACAGACGTGGAAGTACCCCAGAGGCCTGGTGCCAAGCCACTGCATCTTTAGGGCTTTGATGAGAACCCAGCTGTCCCCTGAGCGCTCCCAGCCTCAACACCTCTGCACTCTGTGCTTCCCAGACTAGAATGTTCCATGCTGTCCAACCAATGAATCCCTCCCCCTGCCCTCTCCCTACACTACCCCAGCCCAGACAGCAGTTTTGTCTCCTCACCAAGCTCCCAGAACCTAGTGCCATGAAGCCCTTGGTGAAATTAATCAGAGCCTTAGAGAATCATGGGTTGTCACCCTCTCGCCATGGTGAGCTCCTAGGGAGCTGGAATCCTGCAGCCCCGTGGCTGGCAGAGGCTGGCACAGGCCGGGTGGCCAGGGAATGTCGCTAGGTGGAAGAATGATGGGGTCAGAGGGTGGGTGGCTGAAGAGACAGCTCAGCAGCAGTGAAGATGGATGCTGGAGCCAGGCTCCTGGGTTCTGATCCTGTCTCTGCCCCTCACCAGCTGGGCAGCTCAGGTCAGGTGACCTCACCCCTCCACACCTAATAGAAGCCACTCCATTGTTGTAAGGATGCCTTCATACACACAAGGGTGTAAAACGGAGGCTGGGATGTGATAGGTGCTGAGTGAATGTCAGTCAGGAGCTAGGGTTATGGGGAGGGGGAGCAAATGAGGTGGATGGACCGGGGGGCAGAGATGGGCAAATGGGGCAGATGAGGGGCTGGAGCACAGAACGGATGGACCCTTCCCCACCCACTCGTTCAAGCCGCCATGTGCTTTGGGATTTCCCAGAGACCTGTTCACCCGGATGGCCGCAGACAGTCCTTCCAGCTCTAAGACTCTAGAACCCAGAAGCTCACCTGCCTGCTGAGTACTTTCCCTTCGAGGGGCATGTTCTTAAGCGGCAGAGGTCCTGTTCTTACAGTCAAAGGGCTCCCATCTCCAGAGAGAACCAGATCTCTCTCTCCCTCACACACTCACTTGGGAAGAAAGGAATAACCTGCCAGGTAGCCTGACACTTCCTTTCCGTTTTGAAGGGGAGAGAGAGAAAGTCTAGGAGAGGGTATGGGCCAGAAGTGTCCGTGGAGGTGGGTCGAGCACCAGGCTGGAAGGATGATGGGGTTGAGATGAGCAGAGAGAGAGAGGACACTCCCAACAGGACCTGAGTGTTTAAAGGCAAGGAGGCAGGAATGTGCGGAGTTTGGAGGTCAGGGAGAAAGGCACGAGCAGGCGGCTTGCATTCAGGACAGAGGGGCAGCCTGGACCCACCACAAAGGGCTCTGCTCCCCAAGCACGGCCTGGTGGAGAGCAGGCCCTCTGCATGCCTCATCTCACTACATGCCCCATCGCCAGCCCCATTTTACAGGCGAGGAGGGTGAGGCTCTGACTGTTTGTCACTTACTCAAGGCCACATAGCAGAGCTGGAATCAGAAACCCTGAGGGTCTGGGTTCAGAGAAGCCAAAGCTTCTCTGGGGGTCCCTGAGGCTCCAGGACGGTCATGATGCCCCAAACCAACTCTGTGGGCAGAGGACTGAAGCCAGAGGACTGGTGGCAGGAGAGACAGCAGCAGGGAGGCGCAGGAGGGAGATCGCAGGGGAGGGAGATAGCGGGGCCCAGAGACACCATGCCTGGGGCCTGCAGTGCCCAGGCAGGGGGCAGGGGGCAGGGCATGGCTGCTTTGCAGGCACACAGCCTTCTGCCATGCCATGGAAAGGACATGTTCTGCTCCAGGCCACCTCACTCTGCGCCAAGCCTAGATGCCAAGTACAGAAAGCGGTGGGGGAGGGTGGAGCACGCACTGCGCATCTGCGGTGTTCGCCAACCACCTCCTCCAGCACTTCCCTCAGCCCTCTGCAGGGGGAGCCTCCCTGGTACTAGGAGACATGGCCGTCCCATCCTCACTCTCACAAACAAGAAAAGGAATGCACAGGCCGGGCACGGTGGCTCAAGCCTGTAATCTCAGCACTTTGAGAGGCAGAGGTGAGCGGATCACGAGGTCAGGAGATTGAGACCATCCTGACTAACACGGTGAAACCCTGTCTCTACTAAAAATATACAAAAAATTAGCCAGGCTGGGTGGCGGGCACCTGTAGTCCCAGCTACTCGGGAGGCTGAGGCAGGAGAATGGCGTGAACCCGGGAGGTGGAGCTTGCAGTGAGCCGAGATCGTGCTACTGCACTCCAGCCTGGGTAACAGAGTGAGACTCCATCTCAAAAAAAAAAAAAAAAGAAAGAAAAAGAAAAGGAAGGCACAGAGAGGATACACAACCTCCCCAGTGTCACACAGCACATCAGGGGCAGGGATAGGTCTCCCCACTAACCAGCTGAGGATATGGGGGGCAATTACTGGAAAGGCAAGGCAGTGTTCAAGGTGCAGCATGGATGCCAATGTCTTGGACTTCCATACATTAGTGATTTGCACCAACTGATGAAAATATTTCAAACTGTGACTATTTTAGAAAAATCCTATTTTACATATTTTGTCATTGTATTCATAAGATTAATAATAACAAACCTTTTCATAGACCTTACTATGTGCCAGGCATTGCTCTAAACACTTTACCTATATTAACTCACTTGATCCCCACAACAACCTTCAAGGTAAGCACTATTATTATCCCCATTTTACAGATGACAAAACAGAAGCACAGAGAGGTTAAGGAGCATGCCCAAGGTCACACAGCCAGTAAGTGAGCGAGCCAGAATTCAACCTTACTTGGGGATGTTTCTGTCTCCCAGGACTAAGCATAAACTCCTCAAACAGGAGGCAAGACTGGAAACGAACCACCATTTGCCCTCTCTGCAATAGGTACATTACACATACACATTATACTTTTGCAGATGAAGGGATTGTGTGCAGCTGCTATTTGATTAACACTCACTACACTCTGTTCCCAAATGTTATTTCATTGTATCTGCACCATGGTTCCCAGTGGGAGGGCTTCCTATAATCATAACTTTACAGGAGAGGTGAGGTGACTTGCCGGAGGTCACACAGCAAGACAATGTCACACCTAGGGTCCAAGTCTCTTCTGATCTTTGCACAGTATCTTGTGGCCAGCCCTGCAGTGGAACTCACTTGGGGCTTGCAGTGGCAGGGAGGGGAGGATCCCAGATTCAAGACCTGGCTCCGCCCCTGGCCAGGTGGGCGCACCCTGGACACCCCCACCCATAATCCCCTCCTTCATCTCATCCTCAAGACAGGGCATTGGCCAATCCCGGCTCTCCCCACTCCCCTCCCCCTAGCAGAGGATGTGTCCATTGTGCA
Source organism: Symphalangus syndactylus (assembly GCF_028878055.3). Classification (NCBI taxonomy): domain Eukaryota; kingdom Metazoa; phylum Chordata; class Mammalia; order Primates; family Hylobatidae; genus Symphalangus; species Symphalangus syndactylus. The sequence continues at coordinate 15,984,135 of NC_072444.2, forward strand.
GATGGCCCCACACAGGCCCTGTGAGAGGAGGCTGAGGAGGCGCCGGGCTGTGGGAAAAGGGACAATGAACTTGTAGCTTGCTGGGCAGCGGCCAGCACAAGCCGAGTCCCTGGGTGGCGGGCGCAGAGGGCTCAGATCAGAGGAGGAAGGACGCGGGTGTTCCCAGAGACAGTGCTCAGGGCAGCTGGGCTCCAGATAACAGCGTTCCTCGCATTCCCACAGGACGCTCCAGCCGGCCACAGAAGGCTCCGGTGGCTTTTGCGTTTGATCTCCGTGGCGACCTTGGGACATAGCAGGGCAGGGCTGACGCCGAGAGCCCCAGACAGGAAACTGGGGCCTATGGAGGTGAGGTCCCACCCAAGGGCACGCAGGTCAGCAGGCCCCCATTGACCTTGGGCACATCACCTCACCCGTCAAATGGGGACCATCCTGGTGAGAGCCTACGTCACTGGAGGAGCAAGAATTCAGTGAGACAATAAACAAGGAGAGAAAGACCCAGGGCCTGGTACACATTGAACAATAGGTGTTAGCCAGAAGTAACAGAGATCACGAGTGTGCCGGGCACTGCTCTAAGCACTTTACACGCAAATCCATCTGGTCCTCACACCAACGCCCTCACTGCTCCCAGTGTACGGAAAAGTCAAGGAACTTGGCCAAGGTCACATAGCTACTAACAGGACCCAAAGAGGAAGAGGGAGAAACTCTCTATGGAGCAACTACTACGCGCTGGGGGCTTTTCACCCAGTCTTCAAATTCCAGTGAAGTGCAAATGACCTGCTCTGGCTCAGGAGGAAAAACCAAGGCTCAGAAAAAGGAGGGAGGTTCAGGGTCACAAAGCAACCGCGTGGGAGGGCTGGGATTCAGGCCAGGCCCGTCCAGCTCCATGTCCAGTGTACATGCCACCCCCATCTCAGTCACATGCCAGGACAACCTCGGTCACCAATGGCAGAGCTCGTGCCTCAGCCATCCCAGGCACAGGGAGCCCTGCCTCAGTGGGGCTGCATGAGCTCACTCTGCTGGGGTGTAGGGGGACGGCGAGGGGGGCGGTGGTTCTGGCAATGAGAGCTGCAGGAAGCCATGCCTGGCTGCTGCCCTGTGGCTGGTCCTCATATCCTGCTGCTCTCTCAGCTCCCCGTGGACTTTCCCGTGATCGCAGCTTCCTGGGGGCCTCTTGTATCTAGATGGAGTGGCTGCTCCACAAAGGGAGGGGCTTCAGTCACGTTGGCCTCTCCCTCCTAGATCAGCTCCTCTGGGTTTATAATTCTGCACAGGGAGGCTGAGATCAGTGGGGGCAGCCCAGGGTTACAAGTCAGAGTCCTCGCTGAATAGTCAAGGGCTGTTTCCTTGGCTGTAGAGCAGGGATAATAAACTCCATTTTGCCTCCAGTATCAGCGTCTTAAACGGGAAAGAACCTTGCAAATCAAAAGGTACAATGCAGAAGTTTCTACGGCTCTCCACTGCGCTCCCTCTGGTGAGTGGAGTGGACATCTACTGTCATTTTTGGCCACCCAGAGTCTGTTTCCCCTTCCTAACAATACCACCAAGTTTCCTTGGGAAGTGACCTTCCCCTTTCAGCCTGGTTTGGGTGGGACTGATCCCGCCTCCAGCTCCAGGTGGACCCTGACTGGCTCCAGCTGGAAGACTCTCTCTGCCTGCTGGGTTATGAGGGTGTGAAGTGGTGGGGAAGGGCACTTTGTATAGCCTGAAGAGGAAGCAACCTCTCAGAGATGGACTAGAGAAAGGTAGAGACCTTGAGTCTTTGATAGCGTCACTTGGGCTCCTAGATGCAGCCATGCCTGAAGCCTTCCTCTGAACATCCTGGCTACATGAGCCAATTAATTTCCCCATCGTGTGTCTTGGCTTTTCTGTTACTTGGAACACAGAGTCTGACCTCAGAACTGCAGCTCAGCCAGTTTTTCTCAGCCCCTTAGATTGTGAGCAACCAAATCAGGTCATTCATATTCTGCCAGCTGTTTCTGACAGAGGAAAAATCTTGCAAACAAGCTAAAGCTGACAAGTTTCAAGTATGAGGTAATGTAAGAGTCCAACTTCCTACAAGTCACTTTCTACTTGGAATCTGTAAACTTCTAGAATTACAGAAAGTTTGGGGGCTGGACTTGCCTAATAGCCTTGCAGGACTCAGATCCTCACTTTCTGACAGGTTGTTGTCCACTGAGGTTTACAACCCTTTGACCACCAGGTTCCATGCATCTATTGTGTGCCAGCCCTGTGACAGGACCTGTAGGTACAAGCTCTGCCTTCCAGGCCCTTCAGTTTGGTAGTGACTGGTTATAATTCACCTTTCTAGTAGGTTTTACACAAAAGGCCCTGGAGGGGGAATACCACTACACCCATTTCAGAGGAGAAAGTAGAGACTCAGCAAGGTGAAGTGACTTGCCCTAGGTCCCTCTGCTAAACAGGGGCAGGGCCAGGCCATGTCTCCAGATCTGCCTGGGCCCAGTGCTACTGCTTTTTCTCCTAGTCATTGGAGTGGAGTGGGCTGGGGCTATCGTTTCTCTGAGAGAGTTTGTTCCACTCAGGAGCAGTCAGAGTGGTTTAAAAAGCTAAAGAAAACGAGAAAGCTAAGTGTCATGAGCTTCCTGTCTGCCTGAAGGTCTTGACTTCTTCAGAAACCCCAGTATTTGGCCCGTCCAGCTTCACTCTCCTTTCTTTTTTTTTGAGACAGGGTCTTGCTCTGTCACTTAGGCTGAAGTGCAGTGACACGATCATAGCTCACTGCAGCCTCAGACTCCCGAGCTCAAACGATCCTCTCGCCTCAGCAAGAGACCAAGTGAGCTGGGACTACAGGCGCACAGCACCACGCTCGGCTGGTTATTTTATTTTTAGTAGAGACAAGGTCTTGCCATGTTGCCCAGACTGTCTCAACCTCCTACGCTCCAGCAATCCTCCTGCCTCAGCCTCCCAAAGTGCCAGGACTCCCGGGTGAGGCCCCACACCCAGCCAAACTTTCCTCTCCTATAGGGATCGCTGCTTGCAGGCTGTGGCCAGAGAGGACACCAGCACCACCCTGAAATCCAGACCCCAAATGCTTTCATGGGAGACCTCGTCACCCCAAGTGAGCTGTCCCAGCCTCTCTCAGGCCTCTGCCCTAGGTCTCTAAGATCCAGCTGACCTTGACTAAACACCCTCTATGCCCTAAGGCTTTCCCTATGTTATTCAACCAACATTCGCTGGACCACTGTTTACTGAGCAGCCACAATTGCCAGGGGCTGTTCTAGGTGCTGAATATAGCAGCCCAAATCCCTGTCAGTGTGGCAGGCAGACAACAAGGAAGTAAGTAAAAGCAATAGAACGCCAGGTGGCGGTAAGTGCAGTGGGGAAAAAGAAGGCAGGGAGGACAGGGAGGTTTGCAGTTTTAAATAGAGAGGTCAGAGAAGGTCTCACCAAGAAATCATCTCACTGTGGCCTTTCAATGATCCCACGCAGGCCAGAATGTGATTCCCAAATCACAGATAAGGAGGAATAGGGTTTCAGGATTAACTCTCGCGTCCATGCACGTGAATACAACCAGCGCAACTGGATTCTTGCCCAGGGCCTCCTGTCTCCTTCGTGCCCTCTCCCTTAACTCTACCAAGTGGTACTAGCAGCCCTTTTGCAGATGAAGAAACTGAAACCACAGCCGGGCCCGGTGGCTCACGCCTGTAATCCCAGCACTTTGGGAGGCCGAGGCGGGCGGATCACGAGGTCAGGAGATCGAGACCATCCTGACCAACAGAGTGAAACCCCATCTCTACTAAAAATACAAAAATTAGCCGGGCATGGTGGCACATGCCTGTAATCCCAGCTACTCAGGAGGCAGAGGCAGGAGAATCCCTTGAACCAGGGAGTTGGAGGTTGCAGTGAGCCGAGATCACGCCACAGGCACTCTAGCCTGGCGACAGAGCGAGACTCTGTCTCAAAAAAAAAAAAAAAAAAAAGTGAAACCACAAACCCAGACCCTCAAGAGCACACCAGGGTGAAGGACAGCAGTGGGGGACTAGAGTTTAGCCCCAGAGCTGCCCTCTGGACCTGCCTCTTGGCAAAGCCAACATCCGCTACCTTAGGCTTCAGTCTCCAGCTTCAGCTCTGGGCTTGTTGAAACTCAGTCCTCCTCTTTGTTGACTCCGTGTCCTCCTAGAATCCTCCTCCCTTTCCCAGAGCCCCTTTGGCTCTCTATCTCAGGTCATATGAGCCCCAAATCGTCCAACCCACCTTTGTTCTGCCTCCTCAATTAACTTCTGGCTTATCACTAAGCCCACATTTGCATGAAACTACAAAAGGCATCTTGCATATGGCCAAGGGCGGACAGTCAGAATATACATGTAAGGTCCAGGTGTGGTGGCCGATACGTGTAATCCCAGCACTTTGGGAGGCCAAGGCAGGAGGACTGCTTGAGCCCAGAATTTCAAGACCAGCCTGGGGAACATGGCGAAATCCTGTCTCTACAGGCATGGTGGCACGCACCTGTAGGCCCAGCCACTCAGGAGGCTGAGACTGGAGGATCGCTTCAGCCCAGGCGGCCTAGGCTGCAGTGATCTGAGATTGCGCCACTGCACTCCAGCCTGGGAGACTTCTCACTGTGCTTTCCCATCTGCCTGTATGTGGTAATCTCCCAAGTCCCAGTCTAATCTTTTTTTTTTTTTTTTTTTGCGACAAGTGTTTCACTCTTGTCACCTAGGCCAGAGTGAAATGGCGTGATCTCGGCTCACTGCAAACTCCACCTCCAAGGTTCAGGCGATTCTCCTGCCTCAGCCTCCCGAGTAGCCAGGATTACAGGCACCCACCACCACACCTGGCTAATTTTTGTATTATTAGTAGAGATGGGGGGCTTCACCATGTTGGCCAGGCTGATCTCGAACTCCTGACCTCAGGTGATCCACCCACCTCAGCCTCCCAAAGTGCTGGGATTACAGGCGTGAGCCACCATGCCCAGCCCCAGTCTAATCTTCTGAATAGTGTGGCGTGGTGGAAAGACCTTGGTCTTGTGGGAGGTGGACCTGGGTTTAAGTCCTGGCTGTGTAGCTTTGAAAGCAACTTTGGGGCTTCAGCTTCCTTATCCATAAAACAAGGTTGGTCATCCTCACCTTGCAGGGTTGTTTTACAGATAAAATGCAGTGGAGAGCATCCGTTAAAAGTTAAAATTCAACAGAGAGTGTATTTGGAAAGCAGAACCTGGCAGATAATCATCAAGTATCTACCAAACTGAAAGGAGATGTCTGTATAGTGGTGAAACAACTGTCACCAGCAGAATGACAGCTGCATTCACTGTGCTCCTACACTTTGAGGTAGGTACTCTTAGTATCATTCACATTTTATGAAGAGGAAAAAAGCACAGAGAGTTTAAGTAACTTGCCTGAGGTCACACAGCAGACCTGGGATTCTGAGCCCAAATTGTCCAACTCCAAACTACAAGCTCTTAACCCTTATGTTAGGGTAAGTAAACGGTGGCTTTCCGTGTTGAAAGAACTGCTCCATGATACACATCGTTAAGTGCTGACCCAGGAGGGGCTGGTGGGCAGCCCCACTCCAAAGCTTGTGCTCCTCACCACGGTATCACAACAAACTGAAAGGGACTCTAGGAAGACTCTAACCCAACACCTTCATCTTTTTCTCCAAGAGAAGCCTGAGGTCCAGAGAGGTAGCATGACCTGCCCAAAGTCACACAGCCAATTAGTTGAAGAATCAGGGCAGGCACCCTGGTGTCCTGACTCCAGAACCCCATGCCACCACTGAGTGTCACCTTGACCATGACGCATGGTGAGGGAAGGAGTCTTGAGGATGTGCTGAAGTGTTTCAGCAGAAGTGGAGGGAAGGAAGTCTAAGCTGCTGGAACAGCCCATGCCGAGGTCCAGAGGCCGTGAACGTCTTTCCTGGAGAACAGGGAGCTGTAAGGTGCACGCAGAGGTTTGGGTGGGGCAGAGAATGAGGCTGGTTTCTCACATTGAATATTTGCTTTCAGCTCTTTTATTTTTAACACTCTCTCATTCTACTTTATGTTGCTAATGTTTTTCCTTATTTCTCTTGCTTCCTTATTTCTCATGTTTCTAATGTTTATTTGAAATATTGGTCTTGGGCTGGGCATAGTAGCTCATGCCTGTAATCCCAGCACTTTAGGAGGCTGAGGTGGGTGGATCACATAAGGTCAGGAGTTCGAGATCAGCCTGGCCTACATGGTGAAACCCCATCTCTACAAAAATACAAAAATTAGCAGGGCATGATGGCAGGTGCCTGTAATCCTAGCTACTCGGGAGGCTCAGGTGGGAGAATCGCTTGAATCCGGGAGGCAGAGGTTGCAGTGAGCTGAGATCACACCATTGCACTCCAGCCTGGGTGACAAAGCAAGACTCCATTTCAAAAAATAAAAAATTAAAAAAAAAAAATCTGGTCTTTTTATTCTAATACCACTGACTCTGGGTTGTCTCTAATCAGTTTATGGTTTTACTTTTGAATTCATTGTGCTCTGGCTGGTGGTGGGACAGGGGATCGGGGAATCCACACACGCCTTGCCCCAACAGAGAGAGAAGACATATGGCTCCTGGGTCCTCCTTCTCAACACCAACCCCAAGTAACGACAGAGCAAAATGCCACGAAGCCTAGGCACCAATGGGAAAACAGAATCTCCTGGGAGATGGAAGAGAGTTTAAACTGTGTGTGTAGGGTGGTGGGGAGGGGTTGCTGCAGCCAGGAGAAAAGGCAGGGCATGGTCTTTAGGGTGGAGAGAATATTACGGAAAAGAAAACAGGGTTTGAGTTCTCCTCTTGCCTCTCTGTTCCAAGCCCAGGCCCCCATACACACACCCACTGTCCTGGAACAACTAAGGTCAGAGCTGGGTGTGGGGTTGGAGTTCAGCCCCACAGCCACCCTCTGGACCTGCCTCCTGGCAAAGCCCACATCTGCTACCCTAGACCTCAGTCTCCAGCTTCAGCTCTGGGCTTGTTGAAACTCCATCCTCCTCTCTGCTGACTCCGTGTCCTCCCAGAATACTCCTCCCTTTCCCAGAGCCCCTTTGGCTCTCTATCCCAGGACATATGAGCCCCAAATTGTCCAACCCACCTTTGTTCTGCCCTTCAATTAACTTATGGCTTATCACTAAGCCCACATTTGCATGAAACCCACAAAAAGTATCTTGCATAAAGCAGCCCAGGCGGATGGCACAAGTGTCTACTGAGATAAAGTCAAAGCATGGGCTGGGCCATAATTCCAGCACTTTGGGAGCCAAGGCAGGAGGATTGCTTGAGCCCAAGACCTTGAGACAGCCTGGGCAACAAAGTGAGACCCTGTCTCTTACAAAAAAATCAAAAAATTGGCTGGGCGCCGTGGCTCACACCTGTAATCCCAGCACTTTGGGAGGCCAAGGTGAGTGGATCACTTGAGGTCAGGAGTTCGAGACTAGCCTGGCCAACATGGTAAAACCCCATCTCTACTAAAAATATAAAAATTAGCCGAGTGTGGTGGTGGGTGCCTGTAATCCCAGCTACTCGGGAGGCTGAGGCACGAGAATTGCTTGAACCTGAGAGACAGAGGTTGCAGTGAGCCAAGATTGCACCACAGAACTCCAGCCTGGGTGACAGAGCAAGACTCTGTCTCCAAAAAAAAAAAAAAAAAAATCAAAAAATTATCTGGATGTAGTGGTACATGCCAGTGGTCCCAGCTACTTAGGAGACTGAGGCAGGAGGTTTGTTTGAACCCAGGATGTCGAGGCTCCAGTGAGCCATGTTCGTGCCACTGCTCTCCAGCCTGGGTGACAGAGTGAGACCATGTCTCAAAAAAAAAAAAAAAAAAAAAAAAAAAAAAAAATTCAAAGCTTGCCAGCAAACAATGTGGAACTGCAGGAATTGGGAGGGGACCGACAGTCACTACAGGGGGCCTCTATCTACAGTCACTCCACCACCCCTTCCTTTCCAGACCCCAGTCTGAAGAATTCTGACCTAGGCATACAGCCCCTTCCCCTCACTTTTTCTCCCTGGGGTCTGAAAGACAGGCCCAATCCTGTGGAGTGAGTCACTGAGGGAGGGAGAATGGTGATGTCAAACCTAGTGAGAAACCAAGTGGTTCTGATGTCCAGGGGTTCCCGTCCTGGCAATGTCATCTCCTTGGGCTCATTGGAACTGGGTGACTAGGGTCAGCCTTAGACTCTTACCAAAGACATAGCACCAAACAGAAGAGCTGAAAGCCCCCACGGAGTAAGCTCCCAAGTTAAAGGACAGAGTATCCAAGGAGCACAATGACTTCAAAAGAAACCCAAACTGATTAGAGATACCGCTGGAATCAGCCGTATTAGATCAGATTTACTGAGAATTTAAAATAAGCAAAAATCGTAATTGCCTAGGTTTAGTGATGTTTTGCTTTTCAGTATTTGGGATTGATTTGAGAGGGAGGATCCAGGAGCCATACGTTTTCCCTTGCTGCTAGTTTTAAGGGCAAGAAGTGCATGGCTCCCCGAATCCCACCCCACGCCACCACCAGCCACAACACAATGAATTCTAAAGAAAAACCATTAACAGGACCAGGTGCGGTGGCTCACACCTGTAATCCCGGCACTCTAGGAGGCCAAGGCGGGTGGATTACTTGAGCCCAAGAGTTTGAGACCAGCCTGGGCAACACAATGAAACTCCATCTCTACAAAAAATACAAAAAAAAAAAAAAAATTAGCTGGCCATGGTGGTGCACACCTATAGTCCCAGTTACTCAGGAGGCTGAAGTGGGAGGATCACTTGAGCTCGGGAGGTCAAGGCTGCGGTGAGCAGAGATCACGCCACTGCACTCCAGCCTGGGCAACAGAGGAGACGCTGTCTCAAAAAAAACGAAACAAACAAAAAGTCTCCATAAACTGTGAGAAACATGCAAAAGAAATGAGCAAAGATGTTAGCAAAACAGAAAGAGGAACGGTTAAAAGACCCCAGTGGAAACACTCTATGTGAAAAACCAGTTGAAATAACAAACACATAAGTGGAATAAATTACAGAGTGGATCTAGCTGCTGAACAATGGTGGAGAGAGCTAAGTTATTAGTTTGAGGACGCTTCCAGGAGGAAGCAGGGAAGGATTAAGAAACAGAAAATTGGCCAGGCTTGGTGGCTCACGACTGGAATTCCAACACTTTGGAAGGTCCAGGCAACATGGCAAGACCTCATCTCTACAAAAAAAATTCTTTTTTAATTAGCCAAGTGTGGTGTGCACCTGTGGTCCCTGCTATTTGGGAGGCTGGGGTGGGAGCATTGCTTAAGGCCAGGGGTTTGAGACTGAAGTGAGCCATGTTCATGCCACTGCACTCCAGCCTGGGTGACAAAGTAAGACCCTGTCTCAGAAAAAAAAAAAAAAAAAAGAAACAGAACATTGAAAGAAAAGTTAAAAGAACATTAACCCTAATCTCACTGCATTAATTTGAGATTAACCATAAACCTAATTGTAAGTCAGAATCACAAAGCTTCTAGAAGAAAATATAAAAGGATATCTTCATGACTTTGGGGTAGGCAAAGAATACTGACTCCATAATATTTTCTTTTCTTTTCTTTTCTTTTCTTTTTTGTGAGATGGAGTCTCACTCTTGTCACCCAGGCTGGAGTGCAGTGGCGCAATCTGGGCTCACTGCAACCTTCACCTCCTGGATTCAAGCAATTCTCTGCCTCAGCCTCCCGAGTAGCTGGGATTATAGGCGCCCACCACCACACGCAGCTAATTTTTGTACTTTTAGTAGAGACGAGGTTTCGCCATGTTGACCAGGCTGGTCTCGAACTCCTGACCTCAGGTGATCCGCCCACCTCGGCCTCCCAAAGTGCTGGTATTACAGATGTGAGCCACGACGCCTGGCCCTGACTCCATAATATTTTCATGACTTTGGGTTAGGCAAATAATACTAATTCCATAAAAGAAAAAAAAGGTAAATTGGACTTCATCAAAATTGAAAACCTCTTGTTATCAAAAGATACCATTAAGAAACTGAATAGGTCGGCCGGGCGCAGAGGCTCACGCCTGTAATCCCAGCACTTTGGGAGGTCGAGGTGGGTGGATCACAAGGTCAGGAGTCCAAGACCAGCCTGGCCAATATGGTGAAATCTCGTCTCTACTAAAAATACAAAAAAAAATTAGCCGGGCATGGTGGCACATGCCTGTAATCCCAGCTACTTGGGAGGCTGAGGCAGGGGAATTGCTTGAATCCGGGAGGCAGAGGTTGCGGTGAGCCAAGATCGCGCCAACTCCAGCCTGGGTGACAAAGCGAGATTCCGTCTCAAAAAAAAAAAAAAGAAACTGAATAGGTCAGGCACGTAATCTCATGCCTGAATAGCTCACTCCTGTAAATCTCAGCACCTTGGGAGGCCATGGCAGGAGGATCACTTAAGCCCAGGAGTTCGGGACCAGCCTGGGCAACATAAGGAAACCCCATCTCTACAAAAAATACAAAAATTACCTGGGTGTGGTGGCGTGCACCTGCAGTTCCAGCTACTTAGGGGGCTGAGGTGGGAGGATCACTTTATTTGGGGAGGTTGAGGCTGTATGAGCAGTGATCGTGCCACTACACTCCAGCCTGGGCGACAGAGCGAAACTGTCTCAAAAAAAAAAAAAAAAAAACCACGTACACACAACGAAAACATCCTAAAGGTTTAGCGAAAAACAGAACACTTACAAATGGAATAAATATTGAATTGACCAAACTACAGAAGGAAAAAAAGACTGATCTGGGAATTTTCTATCCAGCTAAACAGCCATTCAAATGTTAAAGGCTGGCCGGCGTGGTGGCTCATGCCTATAATCCTAGCACTTTGGGAGGCCGAGCTGGGCAGATCACTTCAGGTCAGGAGTTTGAGACCAGCCTAGCCAACAAGGTAAAACCTTGTCCCTACTGAAAATACAAAAATTAGCCAGGTGTGCTGGCAGGTGCCACTAATCCCAGCTATTCAGGAAGCTGAGGCAGGAGAATCGCCTAAACCCAGGAGGCAGAAGTTGTGGTGAGCCGAGATCATACCACCACGCTTCAGCCTGAGCAACAGAGCCAAAACTCCATCTCAAAAAGAAAAAAACAAAAAAAAGTTAAAGGCTAATAAAAGTTACAGCATCAACGGCTCAGGTTTGTACAAAAAGACAGCCCCTCGCCCCCTCCAAAAAAAAAATCAAATAATTTTAAAGGAATGATTTAATTAGAAGCAAATTCCACAGATTGTATTCAAGATATCTGAAGACTGAGCAAATAATTTAGTAAAGTTTAGTTTTTCAAAACAAATTCAAGTTCAAAGAAAAGAACAGGAAGGGCTGGGTGTGGTAGCTCACACCTGTCTGTAATCCCAGCACTTTGGGTGACCATTCAAGGCAGGCAGATCACCTGAGGTTGGGAGTTCGAGACCAGCCTGACCAATATGGAGAAACCCCGTCTCTACTAAAAATACAAAATTAGCTGGGCGTGGTGGTGCGTGCCTGTAATCCCAGCTACTCGGGAGGCTGAGGCAGGAGAATCGCTTGAACCCGGGAGGCGGAGGTTGTGGTGAGCTGAGATCGCAACACTGCACTCCAGCCTGGGCAACAAGAGTGAAACTCCATCTCAAGAAAGAAAAAAGAAAAGAAAAGCAAAGAACAAGAAGAACATAGATCTGTAACTCAGAATTAGACAATTTTTTAAAAATCTAGACAATTTTCATGTGACATTATGGGGGCTGAGGGGAGCATGTCAGTGAAGGGTGTGGAAGCTGAAGAGAGGCAGGGGAGCAAGGGACATGAGAAAATGCTAATCTTGTCTTTGTAAGGAAAAGCCACAGATAATTTTTTAAAGTGATAAAACAGAAAAAGCAGAACAAATTAAAATAAAAATGTAGGATGGTAGAAACAAAATACATAAACACACTTTCTTTTCAGGAACATGCAAACATTTAAATAATTCATCACCTACCAGGCCAAAAAGTAAGTCTCACAGTTCAAATAATAAGTTTTCACATAGACCACATCCTGTGACCATCAATTAAGTGAGAAGCTAAGCGTTTAAAAGTATAAATCGGCCGGGCGCGGTGGCTCACGCTTGTAATCCCAGCACTTTGGGAGGCCGAGGCGGGCGGATCACGAGGTCAGGAGATCGAGACCACGGTGAAACCCCATCTCTACTAAAAATACAAAAAAAATTAGCCGGGCGTGGTGGCGGGCGCCTGTAGTCCCAGCTACTCGGAGAGGCTGAGGCAGGAGAATGGCGTGAACCCGGGAGGCGGAGCTTGCAATGAGCCGAGAGCGCGCCACTGCACTCCAGCCTGGGCGACAGAGCGAGACTCCGTCTCAAAAAAAAAAAAAAAAAAAAAAAGTATCATTACCCATACACTTAGAAATGAAAAAAAATCCCTAAAAATTTCAAGGATCAAAGAAAAGTCATAGTAGAAATTTAAAATTACTTAGGACTGAATGATTAAAAACACCACCTATCAAAAATTATATAATGCAGCAAAAAAGGTTAAAAATTAATAAAGTAGGCCGGGCACGGTAGCTCACACCTGTAATCCCAGCACTTTGGGAGGCCGAGGCAGGCAGATCACCTGAGGTCAGGAGTTCGAGACCAGCCTAGTCAACATGGTGAAACCCCATCTCTACTAAAAATACAAAAATTAGCCAGGTATGGTGGTGCATGCCTGTAGTCCCAGCTACTCCAGAGGCTGACGCAGGAGAATAGCTTGAACCTGGGAGGCAGAGGTTGCAGTGAGCCAAGATGGCGCTGTGGCACTCCAGCCGGGGAGACAGAGACTCCATCTCAAAAAAAATAAATAAATGAAATCTGCTGTCTCCAGAAATCCTTTGTGGCTATTCTGCCCAAGGCTTAGCTAGGTGGCCTCTGACGCTTTCCCTCATCCTCTACCACCTAGGGTTCTGTGGGGGGTCTGCTTACAAGACCATTTCTGTACACACTCTTTTTGTTTGTTTGAGACGGAGTTTTGCTCTTGTTGCCCAGGCTGGAGTGCAATGGTGCCATCTTGGCTCACTGCCACCTCCGCCTCCCAGGTTCAAGCAATTCTCCTGCCTCAGCCTCCCAAGTAGCTGGGATTACAGGCACATGCCACCATGCCCGGCTAATTTTTGTATTTTTAGTAGAGACGAGGTTTCACCATGTTGGTCAGGCTGGTCTCGAACTCCTGACCTCAGGTGATCCACTGGCCTTGGCCACCCAAAGTGCTGGGACTACAGGCGTGAGCCACGGAGCCCAGCCTACACACACTCTTTGAAGGCAAAAACCAGGGCAGATCTATCTGCGATTCCAGCACCTAACCCTGGGCCTCACAGGCAGTTGGGCTAATGAGATGTTTGTTGAATCAATGAATGTCCTCCCGCACCCGTCTTTCCTCTTTCTGACTGGCTTCCTCCTCTCTCCACCCTGACAAGTGCCAAGACTCCAGCACCCAGGTGAGCACGCCAGGAGAGGCCACTCCAGCAGGAATTTCCTGAGCAGGGGCAGCCTTTTTCTTCCCCCACTCAGCTTTCTCCAGGTAGACGGGACAAAGCCCAAGACAAGCCCTGCCTCCATCACAGGAACAGTCTGGGGCCTGGCCCAGCCAAGTCTATGGGCCATGCGTTTTTCCTGTACTTTACCCTCGGTGGCTGGAGTGTGTGGCGGGATGAGAAGGTTGGCAGGCTTGCCTCAGTGCCCCAACTGGGGGCCTTGCCCAGCTGAGCTCCGCTTGGCCAGAGGCCAGCTGGGAAACACTTGATTATTCAAATCATGTGGCCACCCAAGAGGAAAGCATCCGTTTCCTCCAAGAGGGGGAAGTGGGGCAGGCAGGCCAGCCCAGGGATTTGGGTGTTGCAGGAGGAAATTTCAGAACAAAGTTCTCACACAAACCAGCACTCTGAGATTCACTGCCCCAGGAAGACTCTGGAAGCCTCAGATAGAAACTCAGGAGGGTCAGGCTCGAGGCCACAGCCCTGGAGTGAGGCCTGGACCAATCCCCCACTGAGGTTTCTGAGTTAGCAGAGGCCTCAGCCAGGCTAATTGCTCTGGCCTCCCCCTGACCCTGGTCCTGGAGACACCAGGACTGCCCCGCCATGCCCCTTTGCCTGTCCTTCCCTTCCCCCAGGAATCGCGCAGGGGATAGACAAACTCCGCACTCCTAAGCTCAGGGAGCCGGAGCCTTGGAGCCTCCCAGCGACTGTCACACAGTCTGTTCCTGCTATTTGCTCAACTCCTGCCTTGCTCCCCCTCCCCAGATCTGGCTCCAGAAGAACTAGCAGGTTCAAGAAGAGTGTACCCATCTGACGTGCAGAGAATTATCTAGTACTCATTAAGTGAGATCGGATTCTGGGGCCAGGCTGCCCGGGTTCCAATTCTGGATTAACCCATGTATGAGCTATAGGACCTTGGGTGATCCCTTCCCTTCCTTTGTGCTTCTATTCATTTATTTTTTTATTTTTTTTTATTTTTAGAGATGGGATCTTGCTATGTTGCCCAGGCTGGAGTGTGGTGGCTATTCACAGGTGCAATCATATCTCACTGCAGTCTTGAACTCCTTGGCTCAAGCAATCCTCCTGCCTCAGTCTCCCAAGTAGCTAGGACGCAGGCATGTGCCACCACTCCCAGCCTATGCTTCCATTGTTTACCTGTAAAAGCAGAGATTTGGGCCGGGCGCAGTGGCTCACGCCTGTAATTCCCGCACTTAGGGAGGCCGAGGCGGGCAGATCACGATGTCAGGAGTTTGAGACCAGCCTGAGCAACATGGTGAAACCCCGTCTCCACTAAAAATACAAAAATTAGCCAGGTGTGGTGGCACATGCCTGTAATCCCAGCTACTCAGAAGGCTGAGGCAGAAGAATCGCTTGAACCTGGGAGGTGGAGGTGGCAGTGAGCCGAGATCATGCCACTGCACTCCAGCCTGGGCGACAGAACGAGACTCCGTGTCAAAAAAAAAAAAAGTGGAGATTTGAGTATCTACCCTTTGGGGAGGTTAGATTCAGGAAATGACAACTCTTGCTATTATTAGGGAACAAATTAAGGTTTCATAAAGGAGCTGGGCCTGGATCTCTGGACCAGACAACCCTATGGCAGACACATCCCCCCTCTCCAGAGCCAAGCCCTGGGTCCAAATCCCAGCTCAACCACCCACCAGCTCCACGAGCTGCTGGGTGGTAAGTTGCTACCTCCCTGAGCCTCCTTCTGCCCCGGAGCTGTTGCAGGCCTCCCCGTGTTGGAGGGTGGTTGTCCCTGTTACTGCTGGTCCTGGGCAGTACCCGGGGATTAGGGGGCTGACACATGCTGGGCTGCCCCAGGCAGGGGTGAGGTGACAGATCAGTTTCCTTTCCTGAATACCGGTGTGGGCCCAGCCTCAGGGTGTGACATAGGGGAGGCCCCTGAGGAGATGGGGAAACTCCCCTCTGCCCCACGGATCATATAGCACCAGCGTGCATCCTGGCACGGGCCTGCTGCCAGGGGCCAACCGGGAGCAGAGGTACCAGGAACTACCCAGCAGGAAGCTTCACGAGTATTTACAGGAGGCAGGACAGCAAGATGCCACAGCCTGAGTGCTGGTGTTCACACCCCAGAGCTATCATTTACTAGCCATTTACTGGACAAATGAGCTTATTCCCCATTTTTGTTTTTGTTTTTTGTTTTTGAGATGGAGTCTCGCTCTGTCGCCCAGTCTGGAGTACAGTGGCGCAATCTCGGCTCGCTGCAACCTCCGCCTCCCGGGTTCAAGCGATTCTCCTGCCTCATCCTCCTGAGTACCTGGGATTACAGGCACCTGCCACCACATCTGGCTAATTTGTTGTATTTTTAGTAAAGACGGGGTTTCATCATGTTGGTCATGTTGGTCTCAAACTCCTGACCTCAGGTGATCCACCCACCTCAGCCTCCCAAAGTGCTGGGATTACAGGCAGGAGCCACTGCGCCCAGCCCAACTGAGCTTATTTCTGAGCCTGGCTCCCCATCCGTGAGTGGGGACAATGACAATAGTATCTATCTACCTCCTAGAGCTGATATGAGGATTAAATGATTAATGTATCTGACTTGCTTGAACAGTGACTGCCACTCAGTTAATATGAGCTGCTACCGTTACAATGATTTATGACTGCTGTCATTTCTTCTCTAAAGTCCCCCCAGCCCCCGAGTTTCCTCCAGCAGATTCGGGGCTCCCTCCTGCCAGCTTCTGCACAGATCACGATTGGCGCCTATCCCACAGATGGCGATCATAAGACCTATTGTGTGCCCGATACTGGATGAGGCATTTTATAGTCAGGGACAACATGACCGCTTGACTCACCTACTACTGTTCCCGTTTGTTCTGAGCCTAGGACCTGGGGTGTGAGGTCTGTGTTATGGGAGGAGGCTGCTAGGGGAGGTGGTTCCCATATTATGTTATTTGGAACACGCATGTCCTGGGAGATATTAAAATATTTGCACGTGACACCAGCCAGGTGACCTAGGAGACATGAAGTTAATCTCTCTGAGCCTCAGGTGCAAGGATAAATGAATAAATACATGTGAGCTGCTTAGAACACAGCCTGGTTCATGATATAGTTTAAACAAACCTGGCCAGGCGCAGCGGCTCACGCCTGTAATCCCAGCACTTTGGGAGGCCGAGGTGGGCGGATCATGAGGTCAGGAGATAGAGACCATCCTGGCTAACATGGTGAAACCCTGGTCTCTACGAAAAAATACAACAAAAATTAGCCAGGTGTGGTGGTGTGCGCCTGTAGTCCCAGCTACTGGGGAGGTTGAGGCAGGAGAATGGCGTGAATCCGGGAGGCGGAGCTTGTAGTGAGCCGAGATTGCGCCACTGCACTCCAGCCTGGGGAA
Organism: Symphalangus syndactylus; assembly: GCF_028878055.3. Taxonomy (NCBI): domain Eukaryota; kingdom Metazoa; phylum Chordata; class Mammalia; order Primates; family Hylobatidae; genus Symphalangus; species Symphalangus syndactylus. Next base: position 16,000,884 of record NC_072444.2, read on the forward strand.
CAGAGCAAGACTCCGTCTCAAAAAAAAAAAAAACATATCGACATATGTATTGGTTACTCCTCTGAGTACCTCTCATGGAGTCGACATATGAAACTGAGGCACAGAGGTCACGCAAGTGACCTTTCACTTAGGGACTCTCAGTCTCTAAGAAATGTTAACTGGCTGCGAGTATTCATTCATTCAACAAATATGTATTAAGTGCCTACTATGCACCAGGAAGCATGGTACATGTAGATTCAGCAAATTTACAGCTATGACTATTATTATTATTAAAGAAATTAAGGCTATTTGGGATTGGGGGTACATCTGTGAACAAAATGGACAAAGACATTGGCCAGAGGTATGACACTGGGCACCTCATACCTGAGAAAGACTAAAGGCCTGAACTGCCAACAGGAAAACTGGACCCAGAGACACTGGCTTGTCCTGCTGCCAATCACTAACCATTTATGAGCTAGTGTCATTGGTGGAAGGACACCAGTGAAGGTCTGGGGAGGGTGGCCGGGCTTCACCTTGAGTGGCTCAGGGGTCACACCCAGTGGGGCATCCCTCCCAGGCTTCCCCATGGTAACCAAGCCAGGCCAGCTGTGGAAACCCTACCGGGTGGGGCAGCCTTTCATGAACTCAAAAGTCATTAAATGGGCTGGGCGTGGTGGCTCACACCTGTAATCCCAGCACTTTGGGAGGCCAAGGCAGGTGGATCACCAGAGGTCAGGAGTTTGAGACTAGCCTGGCCAACATGATGAAACCCCATCTCTCCTAAAAACACAAAAATTAGCCGGGCCTGGTGTCGGGCGCCTGTAATCCCAGCTACTCAGGAGGCCGAGGCAGGAGAATCGCTTGAACCTGGGAGGCGCAGGTTGCAGTGAGCTGAGATCACGCCGTTGTACTACAGCCTGGGCGACAGAGCAGACTCCGTCTCAAAAAAAAAGTCATTAAACGCTTGCTGAAAGCAGGCATCTTGTTAGGCATGGGAATTCACGAGTGACTCAGATGGGGCTCCTGCCCTCCAGGAACTGAGACTCAGAGCCAGATGCTATGTGGAAGATCAGATTACAAAGGGTTCAAGATATCCAAAGCAAGCTCCAAAAAAACAGCCGTGATGCCAACTGGCAACATAAGCAGGGAGAGGTCCCTGCAGGGGAGGGGATGGCAGGCACAAAGGCAAAGATGAGAGAGACGGGAGACACAGCTGGGGAAAGACCTTCAGCCTGGGACCCTGACCTGAGTTTGAGGCCTGGTTTTACCATCAATTTGACCTCAGGCAAGTTGCTTGCCTCCCTGAGCCTCAGTCTCCCACTTTGCAAAATGATGTTAATACTTTTTTGGGTTGCTTTGATGGTTCAGTGAGTTCATGAGTAAGAAATGGCTTTAAGCCGGGCGCCGTGGCTCCCGGCACTTTGGAAGGCTGAGGTGGGCGGGTCACAAGGTCAGGAAATCGAAAACATCCTGGCTAACACGGTGAAATCCCGCGTCTACTAAAAGTACAAAAAATTAGCCGGGCGTGGTAGCACACGCCCGTATTCCCAGCTACTCCGGAGGCTGAGGCAGGAGAATCACTTGAACCTGGGAGGCTGCAGTGAGCCAAGATCAAGCCACTGCACTCCATCCTGGGCGAAAGAGCGAGACTCCGTCTCAAAAAAAAAAAGAAAGAAATGGCTTTAAAAGCTGAAAAATATGCCAGGCCCGGTGGCTCACCACCTGTTAATCCCAACATTTTGGGAAGCTGAAGTGGGAGGATTGCCTGAGCCCAGGAGTTCAAGACCAGCCTCATCAACATAGGCAATATCTCATCTCACAAAATAAAAAATAAAAAAAATTAGCTGGGCATGGTGGCACAAGCCTGCAGTTCCAGCTACTCGGGAGGCTGAGGCAGGAGATCACTTGAGCCCAGGAAGTCAAGGCTGCAGTCAACTATGATCATACCTGAACTCCAGCCTGGGTGACAGAGCAAGACCTTGTCTCAAAAAACAAACAACAACAACAACAAAAACCCTGAAAAATAGAATAAGTGCCGGGAAACTGAGGTTGGGAGTGTTAAAGTGACTTGTCCAAGGTCAATGGCTGATTAAAACAGGATAAGGTGTATCTGGGTGGGATGCGGGGGACAGGCACAACCCCTGCCTCTGCCGAGCCGACACTCCTGTGTTCCCAGCACTGACCTCAGGTTCCCCTAGGCAATTTGTTCAGCAAGGCCTAAGGAACAGGCGGGGTACCTAATTCCTTGGTGCAGGGTTTACGGTTTATTCGCTGTGTGATCCTGGGCCCACCACCCTCCCTCCCTGAGCCTCAATCTTCTTTTTGTTTTCTTGAAATGCAGTCTCGCTCTGTCACCCAGGTTGGAGTGCAGTGGCGCGATCTCTGCTCACTGCAACCTCCGCCTCCCGGATTCAAGTGATTCTCATGCCTCAGCCTCCCACATAGCTGGAATTACAGACATACACCACCACGCCCAGCTAGTTTTTGTATTCTTAGTACAGATAGGGTTTCACCATGTTGGCCAGGCTGTTCTTGAACTCCTGACCTTAAGTGATCTGCCCGCCTTGACCTCCCAAAGTGCTGGGATTACATGCGTGAGCCCTTGTGCCCAGCCTCTGAGCTTCAGTTTTCTACCTTGCAAATATAGATGCCCTTTGCTGTGCTGCCCATGTGTAAACGTGGAAGTCTCTGCCGATGGGAAAGCACTTTCCACAGGCAAAGACGTATCGTACTCATGAATGAGAAATGATCATGGTAAGCTGAGAGAAAGACGCAGAGGCCGTAGGCCCCACACTGAGCCTGCAGTGGAGGAAAGCAGGAGGAACTAAGACTGTACCAGCGCCAGCCCCAGGTGTGGGGTAGGAACCTTTTATGAGGCACACAGCTGTGCCCATGTTCAGTCCCAAGGGAGAGGCAGGTTTCTGGGCCTCATCACTGTGTAGGCTTAAAGTGAGAGTGACGAGAAAGAGGCCAGTTTCAGCCTTTGTGAGCAAAGTGCTTTGGAAAGGCAGGGGTCTCCCTCAGCAAGGCTGGGCTGCACTACAGCCCCTTTCCCTGTGTCCCATTGGATCTGAGCTGTGTAACACTTGTTGCATTACAAAGAAAAAGACTAGTGCAGGAAATAGGGTAGAGGGCAGGCTCTCGAGTCAGATGTAACTTGATCTGTGGCAAAACCAAGTGGGGTCTTTCAGCTTCAGTGTCTTAGCATCTCAACATCTAGGATGGAGTTTGTGGGCGGGTCGGTTTTGCCACACTGTAGGGCCCAGGTGGTCCCACTGCCACAGTGAAGCCAAGTTCTAGCCCAAGTCTGGCAGAGCAGTCAGGCAGCTAGTTTTTGGGGGAGAATAAAGGGGTGGGACGGGGGACTTCAGTGGCCAATTATGGAGCCCTCTCGCCGACCAACTTCATAGCTGAGAGCTTGGGGATGGTACAGTTAAAATTTAAAGTAATTGTCTAAATTCTGTATTTGGGTATTAATGTTTAAATGGTAATCTGACAACAGTTTATAAAGTGATGTTCTGAATACCATAAAAAAAAAGAATGAGCTCAGTTTCAGGTCCTCCTGGAAAGAGTTAGGCTGGCCCCTCCCCATCCTTTGTAATAATATCTATAGTGGTAATAAGAGTTATTTATTCGGGGTTCGACAGATATGAATTCAAACCATAGCTCCGACACTTACCAGCTGGGCAAACCCAGGCAAATTACTCTGAGTCATTTTCCTCACCTGAAAAATGGGCTGGTATAAGGATTAAGTGTGTAAATGTATACAAAGCATTTCGCAGAGTGGCTTGGTGTGTAACAAGTGGTCCGTCAGTGTCGAGAACTCTTATTACTACTATGGATTTTATTACAAAGGGTGGAAAGGGGCAGGCCTAACTCTTTCCAGGAGGACCTGAAACCGGCCTCTTTCTTGTCACTCTTACTTTAAGCCTAGGCAGTGATCAGGCCCAGAAACCTGCCTCTCCCTTGGGACTGAACATGGGCACAGCTGTGTGCCTCATAAAATGTTCCTACCCCACACCTGGGGCGGGCCCTGGTACAGTCTAGCTTAGTTCCTCCAAAGACAAGGAAAAGAAGACCAAGGAGCACCGTGACACTGAACTGGGTGCCACCTGGGCCTATCCCTTCCCTACCCCCACCCGCACAATGACCAAATCTAATCTGGTTCTGGGATGTCCTTTTATCTTGTGTGCCAACTCTGTATTCATTGCTAATGGCTGTCTGGAACACTGTACTTAGAAGGAACCTGGGAAGGAAAGCGAGCAGTGGTTGACTAGTGATGTCTGATGTGGGTGCAGGGCAGGAGAGAGGAAGGAGACATGCTGGCTTTTCGCCATCCACAAACCGAAAAATCCTAAGGCCTTGCCTCATTCAAATAAACCATGCGTGGTGAGCAGGGTAGCCAGAAGCTAAGAGAGGGAAAGGGACTTGGCGAAGGTCACACAGCTTGAAATGGCAGGGCTGGGATTCAAACCCAGGCCCCTCTGGGTTTCTCAGGATGCTTCCTTCTAGGCTTGTCATTTCCTATGAGGGGGTGAACAGGCTAAGATCCACTGTCTGGGAGAACAGACGCTGCTGCCCTACCAGGTGTGTCTATGTTCTGTCTCCCCGCCCCGGGGCCTCCCACCCCCCACGTCATTTGCAAACACTCACTGAAAAACAAATGTGCACCACAAGGTGCCCTGAGAGCTCTTCTCCAAACATGCAAATTTGAATCCAGATGCCAATCTGATTGGGCAACCCTAGATTTGAGTCTCACCTGCACTTTCCAAACTTTGAGAACTTGCTCAATCTCTCTGAGCTTCCGTTTCCTTGTTGCAAAATGGAAAGAATTACGAGCTCAATATAATAAGGTCATTCAAAGTGATTAGCTCAGTTTCTGACCACAGAGTAAGCCCTTAAATGTTCATTACAGACTGTCCCCAACTTACACTTAAGATTTTTTTTGCTTTACGATGATGCAAAAGCTATAGTGTTCAGTGGAAACCACACCTCGAGTACCCAGCCAGCCATTCTGTTTTTCACATTCAATACAGTATAGCCAAGAAACTGACATGAGATAGTCAACACTTTATTATGAAATAGGCCTCATGTTAGATGATTTGCCCAACTATAGGCTAATGTAACTGTTCTGAGCACATTTAGGGTAAGTTAGGCTAAGCTACCATGTTTGACAGGTTAGGTGTTATATCCATTTTCTACTTATGATATTTTTCAACTTACAATTCCAGGACAAAAACCTTTGGTAAATCAAGGAGCATCTGTATAAGGATTAGGTCATGGGGAAAAACAAAAAACAGCATTTTCACCCACACAAAAAATCACTTAGGTGATTAAGGGCTTGGACAAGCTGTTGAGAGGAACCCTGTTTATCTCTGATATCTTGATAGGCTAATGGACCTAGAATATGAATTTCTATATTGGATGGTTTTAAGATAAATAGGGAACTGACTCTTCTAGGAAGATGGATTATGTCATTTGCATCACGGAGAAAGCAGTAGCCTTGAATGGTTGGATGGGTCATGGCAGGGAACAAACACGTCTACTTCTCACTTCCCAGCTGGGGGAGTTCGTGTTTCCGTTTCCTCATCTGTAATGCGGGGATAATAGCACCTGCCACCCAGCGCTGCTGTAGGACCAAATGAGTAATTACAGGCAAGGCACTGAGCACCATGCCTAGTACATGCATGTCGGGCTTATAGTCTATGGAATTTTAGTTAGCAGTGGCATGGCAGGGACCAGCAGAATGAGGCAGAGAAAGAAGAGGAGCTATAGAAGGGCTCAGAAGGAGTGGAGGAGGGGAAATGGGCCTCAGATGAGACACTTTCTAACCAGAATGGCGGCAGACGGGTCAGTTAGTAACTCCTGTAAGCTGAGAGACAGTTAAGTCAAGGTGGAGACAGGTGGAGACAGGTGGAGACAGGTGGAGAAGGATGAGATCCGCCGAAAGGCGAGGCTGGCCGGATGCAGTGGCTCACACCTGTAATCCCAGCACTTTGGGAGGATGAGGCGGGAGGATCACTTGAGCCCAGGAGTTCGAAACCAGCCTGGGCAACATTGCAAGACCTCGTCTCTACAAGTAATTAAAAAAATTAGCCGGGCATGGTGGCGAATGCCTGTGGTCCCAGCTACTTGGGAGGTTGGGGTGGGAGGATTGCTTGAGTCCAGGCAGTCAAGGCTGTACTGTAGCGAGCCATGATCGTGCCACTGCACTCCAGCCTGGGCAACAGAGCCACTAGGCCCCGTCTCAAAAAACAACAACAACAACAAAACAAACAAACAAAAAAATAAGCCTGAGACACTTCAGTGACAGCCAGCAAGAGGCCTGAGAACCTCAGCCTGAGAGCTAAGTGGGTACCCATCCCGTGGCTTTACTGACCTAATAAAGGTGCACTAGAGAAGGCAAGAGGTTGACCAAACAAAAAGTCACTGGGGCCGGGTGTGGTGGCCCATGCCTGTAATCCCAGCACTTCGCGAGGCCGAGGAGGGTGGATCGCCTGAGGTCAGGAGTTTAAGACCAGCCTGGCTGACATGGCAAAACCACGTCTCTACTAAAAATACAAAAATTAGCTGGGTGTGGTGGCATGTGCCTGTAATCCCAGCTACATGGGAGGCTGAGGCAGGAGAATCTCTGGAACCCGGGAGGCGGAGGTTGTAGTGAGCCGAGATCGTGCCACTGCACTGCAGCCTGGGGAATAGAGCGAGACTCAGTCTAAAAAAAGAGTCACCTGGTAGATCTTTTTAAAGGGTGCACTTATGGGCCAGGCACAATGGCCATGCCTATAATCTCAGCACTTTGGGAGGCCAAGGTGGGTAGACTTCTTGAACCCAGGCTGAGCAACATAGCAGGGCCCCATCTCTGCAAAAATAAAATAAAGGTCACACTTCTGGTTTTTCCAGTAAAAGCAATTTGCTTTGGCCACCTCAAAACTTTTTTAAAGAACATAAAATATTTGCTGAGCTCTGCCCAGCAGTTTGCAGACCTGGCCAGGTAAAGTTCATGCACCTGAGTGACAAACTGAGCTCTGGAAGGATGAAGAAGCATCTCTGAAACAAGCTGGAGTGGAGGAGGAGGGGTTGGCTTAGAAAGTCTGGAGGGTCAGGGCCTCACTACAGGGTCTCCATCACCTTATTTCCAGAAATGACCTTCCAGCCTGTTCTCTCCTCCCTTCCCTGGGTCAAAGCAGAGAGGCATAGAGACCTAGGGGAGGAGTAATCCTAAGGCGTCTGCCCTCTGAGCCTCAGTCTCCTTAACTGCAAAATGCTGGAGGATAGGGGGCAGGTGACTATCAGAGGTAATGTGTGGAAGTGCCTGGCACCCAACGGTGCTCACAAAATGCCACTTCCCACACAGGGCACATTTCTGAACTCATCTGCAGGTGTAAGGACCAGGGGGCGTGAGGTTAGTATCAGCAATCGACAGTCAATCAGTCTCCCTTGTCCATCTCATAACTCCTGGAGCAGGTGATTCGTGGAGACCTAGAATCTCACATCACAGCAGCTGCCTCCAGAGCACCCGCATGTAACCATCAGGCTTCACAGCCTCCTGTGCTACCCTCTGGCTCAGACATGGGGATTCTGAGATGCTTGCTATAGCCACCATGGTACCTGCCTGTCATCACCAGGCCCTGGCTCCCAGAAAAGGGGGTGGAACAGAGAGCTGTGGGTTCAGAGTGCAAGACCGTGCTTCCTGTCTGAGAAGTGGGTATGCACCGATGCACAGGGCTATTAGGGAGCACACGGTGAGGTGGCGCACCAAGGCACAGGGCTCTTGTGGAGCAAGGGGTAAGGTGGAAGATGTCGAGAGTCTCTTCCTTGCAGGGGCTGTGCAATCTTTAGAATGAAGTACCCAGCGATGCCTGTCCCCAGCTAGACCCTGGGCTCAGTTCGCTGAGCCTTGACAGGCAGATGCTCTATCGCCCCCAAACCTCCAGAGCCCTCAGACTCTTCCTGAGGACCAGCGAAGCAGGAAGCTCCTTCACCTAGCTGACATGTTTTGTAGATGTTGCCAGCTATGGAAGAGGGGCTGGTGTCCACGTGTCCCATATTCTCACCCTGAGCCCCCTGAGGGCTGGCCCAAACTCCACACAATCATTCAAGTGGAATTTGAGCTCCTCTTACATGGCCTCACTGCATCTAGCCCAGAAACCACAAGCTCAGAAGGTAGGCAGGTGGGCTGTCAGGGAAGCAGGTGGGCAAGTGTGAGGCAGTGGGGCATGGTGGAGACTGTGATAAAGTGGATGGAGCAGCTGCTAATCAGCTCCAGCCACTGTGGCCAGGCAGGGACATAGCCCCATATGGCCACATCTTCTGATCTTTCAAGAGAAGCCAGAAACCCTTATCTTTATATAAAATGAAATTGCCTGGTTTAACAACACCAGCAACTAAATTACAGTTGTTTAATCACTGCAAAAGTCAACAATCCCCCACCCCCTGCAGCCTTGGGAAGGCAGTTTGTGATGGATCTCCCATAACCCAGCACACAGTAGGCTATAAATATTTGAGGACCAGTTGAATACATTAGACCCATTCCAAGTCTTAGGGAAGTCTCATCTCTCCATTCCTACTCCTCAGATATCTTGGTTTAGAGATGAAGCATCTGAGACTCAGAGAGGGGAAGTGACTTGCCCAAGGTCACAGAGGTAGTTCAAGGACTTCAGCTCGGCTCTCCTAAGCTTAATATCTTTCTCCACCAACCCACATCACCTGCATCCTCCCTTAAACAATGCTTTTCAAAAAACAGATATGCTAAGAATATACTGTAGAAATGAAACACACCAAATTCAGGAGAGTGGTTGCCTCTGGAAAGACCACGTAGCTTAAAGCCAGGAGACGGAATCCCCAGTCCACTCTGCCCCAAGCAATTGTGTGACCCTGGGCAAGCCTCTTCTCCTCTCTGGGCCTCAGTCTCCCTGGTGCGCCAAGAGCCCAGTTGACCGAGCCAGCTTCTAAAGGCCTTCCAACTGAAATTCTGGGGATCTATGTCTCCTCTCTGGCCAGTACTCTGTGGCCTCGGATGAATATAAAATAGTAATTAATAATAATAATAATAGAGAGGGCGAGTCCACACCAGCCAGGAAAGAACACTACAATTTTTTGTGAAACCTGACTCCTGGTTACTGGAATTCAGAAAGAACGATGGTAATACTTGAGCAGCTTAACCACCATCCTACAATTAAACAAAAGCACATCTGGTTTAACTTCGTCCTCATCTCCTCCCTAACCCCCTACTCCCATCTCAAATTTTACCCCTTAATTTGAGAAGTCAAATTCAATGCAAACAATTGATTTCATGCCACAGTGAGGCTGAGAATTTAAGCATGGAAAACTTCAAGCATAGAGTATTTCTGGGAGCAATTAACAAAGTGTTGGCGGCGGGGTTGGGGGCTGGTACAAGGAGGCAGAAGAATACGGAGACTATGTTCTTCAGACACTGAGCATCATATCTTGATGTCGGGGGCCTCCTATGAGCTTGACACTCAGAGAGGTAAAGTGACTTGCCTCAGGTCACACAGCTGGCGATTGGAATCCAAGATGCCAGCCCCCAAACCAGTGTTTTCCCTGCTGTGTAGGCTTTTGTAACCTAAACGTGGACTTCCCTCAGGCCCTCAGGATCACCTGGTAGGGATAAAGTTAACTGCTTTTGAAATTGCTCCACAGGAAATATGAATGTCTTAATAACATCAATGCAGGTTCAGCCCAAAGTTGGAAAACATTCATGATCTTGCGACCCTGCAAAGTATATAATGTTAACCCATATTGCGGATGAGAAAACTGAGGCTCCGAAAGGGAAGGTGACTTGTCCAGGGTCATACGGCAGTGCTGGGAATGAACCTCCAGTCTACTGCCCCTAACTGCCCTCTGAAAGTGAGGACATCTCCAGAAGAGAAAAAAACAAATCTAACATACCACAAAGCCCAACTGCAGCCTGCCAACGACGACGACATGGTGCTGGGAAGCCAAGTCAGCATTCCTGCGGCCACACGGAGATTTCTGAGTGCTGGTTCTCAGCCCAGCTTGCTCACTCTCCCAGCAATGTTCTCTCGGAGCTCTGGGTTTTGTATTAAAAAGCCAAGTCAGACTGATTTCAAGGTGAGAACTCGGGCTCTGCTACTGGATCCTACTCCCTGGATTAAAAGGTCTCATGCCCAGAGATGGGTACAGCATGGAGATTGCTAGATTTGTTATTCTAGATACACAGGCTCCAGCCCCAGCTCCCCAGGTAGCATCTGTGTGCCTCTGGGCAACTCACTTCCCCTTTCCAAGATCATATCCAGCTTGCAGGGAATGTTGGGTATGTAAGTCATGGGACAGAACAGGGCTGAGTTTGGTCCTGAGCTGGGACATGGTGAGGCACGAGAACAGGCAGAGGGCAGGAAGCACTGCAGAGATGATGGCTCCAGGACTGATCTCATCATGGAGCTCTGCGCTCCCAGCCCAGGCTGTGTTTAGGATGGCGACAGAAGGTGGCATCTGAGTGTGAGCAAGGAGGGCACCATGCCACCCCACATGTGCAGCCCGACAGGATGGGAAGGGCCTGGGCAGAAGTGGGTGACAGGTTCAGAGGCAGGGTAGGCACATAACCCAACTTCCAGTCTTCACATTGCATTTTCTGCTGAGAAGAGAGCTGGGGATAGCCAGGATTTTCTTAAGCACAGGTACCAACTTAAACCCTTCGCAAGCATTCATCGTATCTAGACCTCACCACTGGTAGGCATTATTGATCTCCACAGCTTATGGGAGGAGGCCGAGGCACAGAGAGGGTACAGAACTGATCCCAGGTCCCACAGCAAGGTTGCCTCTGCTAAAGTGAGGGCCAAAGCTTGGCCGACCCATTTTATAGGTGATTGCGCCTTAATCTCCTTCCTTATGAATAGCTTGATTTCAAGTCTACACCGTGAATTTTGACAGTTTCAAAGCGTGAAAGAATTTTGTTATGCAAACATCCAATCCTGAAGAGGGCTTTTGGCTGATTTACTGCGGCATTCCCGGCACCTAGAACAGAGCTTGGCACACGGCGGATGCTTAAGTATTTGCTGAATGAAGATAGCATCTTGTTCTGGCCTCAGTTCAGTTTTATTCCTCACAATAGTCCCGAAAGGGGAATACACCCCTTTTTACAAATGGGCTCACGGACACAGAACGGGATCATCACTCAGCCTAGGCTTCACCAGTTGGGATGTTGAGAAGCTGTGTCCAGGGGCCTCTTCTGAGGGAATTCACAGGCATTCAGTTCAAAAAAGAAAAAGGTGACACAGGAACAAGATGCACGGGGCCAGGGAGTGGGATGGCTGGGGCAGGACAGGGTGGGGACACCCACAGGTGGGGAGGACTAAAGAGTTGGAAAGGGCGAGACTGGAGAGTGGAGGAAGAGCGGGCTGAGCCCAGGAGGAGCCCGAAGGCAAAACCAAAGCTCAGCCTCCTATCTCTTAGGCAACACAGTGGGAGCAGGACGCTAGGGCTGCAGAGTTTGGAGTCTGGATTCAAACCCTGGTCCCACCACTGACTTAAATTGTCTAAGCCTCAGTTTCCCCATTTGTAAAATGAAATGATGTACGTGAGATGTCAGAGCAGGTCCCTGTACGCACGGTAGGCCTTCAAAAAACAGTTGCAGTATCTACACTGAGGCTGGGACCCAACCCCTGCCTCCCTGAACAGCTGGGCCCACCTGAGCGGTCTCTGACTTTTTCCCAGGGCCCAAAGCCCTTCCTGGCCTAAGAATCGCCCCCTCTTTTGATCTCAAGGATTTTTGCCCTCCACCCAGAGGCCTTTGTAAAGGCCCCGCCTTCAACCCCATTATGTGTTGAAAAAGAGTCATAAGGCACAATGGGGAGTTGGGGAGGCTTTCCTCGGCCTTCTGCCTTTCTGCTGAGACCTGCGTTTAACCCTTTCTTACCAAGACTGGGCAGGGAAGCAGCCCTGGGCGGCCCAACTCGCACAGCCCAAAGGGGGCGGCAGGCTCCTTCGGCTTCGCGGGCTCCAGAGCTTTGCCCCACAGCTGCGGTGCCCACTCTCAGACACCCACGCGGGTGTCCTCTGTCTCCTCCCGCCATGCCCCCCGTTCCAAGCGCCTCCTTCCCTCTTCTCCTCCCAAACCAAACTGCTTTAGACCCCACCAGGTCAGGTGGGACGCCTGGGAGGGCTCCAGGCCACGAGGCCTGGGGGTTGGCAGCCCAAGTCTCTAGAGCTACGGCTAAGGAGGCACCAGGAGGGGCTCAGTCACGGGACACCAAGGGCAGGTGCCCAGACAGAGGGCAGGGTCCCAGGCAGCGGCTCGGGAGGTAGGAGACCTGGGACTGCAGGGCGGTCCGGAGCGCGGTCCCCTGAGTTCGCCGGCTCCGCAGGCGCCACGTCCAATCTCCTGTCCCGCCCAGAGCGCGCGCCGGGAGCTTGGGATGCGCGGGAGGACACGGGCAGGACCAATTGCGGGGCGTCCCGAAAGGGCTGCTGTGGGCGGCGTGGAGCTAGAGACCCTGGCCCTGCCATTAAAGTTCAACCACGGGGCCAGCGGAGGATGCAGAAGGGGATCGACCACGTCCGCGGGGGCCCTGGGGAACCGGGGCGCGAGGCAGCGTCGAGTCCTTACCTGCGCAGAGCACTGGCGAGGGTCCGTCCAGGCACAAGCGCGTGGGAGCGCGGAGCGGGGATAGCGGGCGCGGAGTGGCGGGAGCGCAACGCGGCCCGGGCCACCTCCCCCGCCGCCTTATAAAGGCGGCCGCGGGGCCCGAGTGAGGCCCGGGCAGCCCGCCCCCGGCCCCAACCCCTCCCCAGCCCGGCCCCGGCCCCGCCCCCGGCCCGAGCCCCGCGCCCCGCAGCCCGGTCGTGCCACGAGGCCCGGGCGCCCCCTGCCGGGAGCGGAGCTAGGAACGGGCTGGGGTGGCGCGGCCCTGGTGTCCCTCGCGCGCCTCGCACACTCGGTCTCTCTGCCTCCGGGCTGCCCCAACCCAGCCCTTCCTTTCAGAGAGCCTGGGCTCTGACCCGCTCCTTGCGCGCGTCTCCTGTTTTGTCTTTACCGTCGGCATCTTCCTTCTGCGTCTCTTAGTGGGAGTTTTTGTCTCCGCCCGTCTGTCTGTCTGCCTTCCTCTCTGGCGTCTGTCTCTGTGTCTGTCAACATATCTGGCTTTCTCTGGGTCTCTGTCTTTATCCGTCTCTGCGCACGTGTCCCAGTCTCTCTGTCTTTGTCCACGTGCACCTCTGACTCTCCACCCCCACCCCCGCTTCCCTGCCCGTGGGCTGCCTCCCTGGCTACCGCAAGAAGCAGCAGAAGGGGACCTCGGAGGGGTGGCATCTGGAGGGAAACCAGCCCCTACACAGGGGCCCTTCCCTCTTTCTCTCTTTAGAGACGTAAAGGGCCCACAGGTATCCGGCTATGTCCCAGCCAGAGCCCCAGGACATGCTCCCTGGATGCCAGAGGAGGGGCAGGCACTTCCCAGGCAGTTGAGTCAGACAGCTCAAGTTCAAAACTCTGCTCTGGTGACCTTGGCCAAGTCACTTGACCTATGTGGACCAGCCTGCCCCTCTTTAACAGGCAGACACCATCTCCCCTGGCCTCTCGCTGGTGCGAGAGTCCTATGAGGGAATGCTTGAAAACTACAGAGGAAACGCTAAAATCCCGGATAGATGGGAGCCAAGGACAGACGCTGGGTGCTACAGGCCCTGCTCCCGCTCCTGGGGAACCAGCTCTGATGGAATAACCACTCCCTTTCCTCTGAGCACTGAATTCTCTGGACAACTTCGTAGTGAGAAGTCTGCAGGCTCTGTTTGAATGCCTCCAGCTACAGAGAGTTCACTGATTCCTAACAGGAGGGTCTTCTCAGTGGCCCTTGGGACTGCCTGGAACAATCTGTGCCCGTAAGAAATTTGAAGGCGCAGACTGTGATTCCCCGGGAACCCTGCCTTCCTCGGCATCTAAGCCCCAGTCTTCCTGAAGCCACCTTTCCCCTGAAGATCATAAGGAGAAAACTGAGGCTAGAGCAGAGAGAAAGCGTCTGTCCAGAGAACCGATTTTAGTCAGGTCGGGCAACCTCTCTTCCACTCACTCCATGCCAGTCTCAGGGCCAGGCATTGTGCACGCATTAACTTCCAAAAGCTCCATTTTCCAGAGGAGAAAACTGAGGCCCAGAGAGATCATGTGACTTCTCAGTAAGGATGGAGCCAGAACTGGGGCCTGGTGCCAGAAACCAAGAATGTCTTTGTATTTATTTTTGTTTCTTTTTGTATTTTTGGTTGATACTATTTATTTAGAGGAGTGACATAGGTTCCCTTTTCAGATAAGTTTATGTTTTTTAAAAGTGAGTCAAAACATTGAGTAAATACTATTTATTTATGTATTTCATGGGTTGGGTGATGATGGCAAAAATCATGGAGGTAGCAAATGAATGAAGCTTAGGAAATGCCATCCTCTGTAAGAAATTGCGGGTGAAAGCACCCAGCACTGGGCCTAAAACGTGGGAGGGGCTCAATACTCGCTCACAAATGCCAAGGAAGGGTTTAAGGATTCCAGGAGACTTAAGATGGTATCATCATCAGTGAGCCAGGGGCAAGTCCCCAGGTGTGGAAAATCTGCCTGTTGCTTGGACAGAGGCTGGGAGGCAGAGCCAGAGGGAATTGGAGGCACCCCTTGCACCTAGCGTGGCGCCAGCACCCCTGCCTTTTTTTTTTTTTTTTTTTTGAGACAGGGTCCCACTGTATTGCCCAGGCTGGAATGCAGTAGCATGATGTCAGCTCACTGCAGCCTTGACCTCCCGGGCTCAAGTGATCTTCCCACCTCAGCCTCCCCAGCAGCCAGGACTACAGGTGTGCACCACCACGCCTGGCTAATTTTTGTATTTTTTTGTAGAGAACAGGGTTTTGCTATGTTGCTCAGGCTAGTCTCGAACTCCTGAGCTGAAGCGATCCTCCTGCCTCGTTCTCCCAAAGTGATGGGATTACAGGCATGAGCCACCACACCCGACCCTATCCCTGACTTCTGATCTCCCCAAAGCTATGAGGGACGGGCACTTCTGGTTGAGCCACATGGCCAGCATTAGGCCCCCTGTGTCTGTGATTTGCGCTCGAGTCCCTCCACCTTGGGAGTTCAGGGATTGGTTATCAGCAGCAGGGACTATACTGCTTGGCCAGCCCTGCCATCTTCCACCCTCACACCCTCTTACCCTGCTCCTGGGCTGGGTCCCTCAAGGAGAATTCAACTGAGATGGGGCATCCAGCAGCCCTTGCCTCCCCTGCTCCCCGGGTGCCCCTCCTCCTGGCTCTGTCAACACAGCGGAAAGGAGTCCTGGACCTCGAACCAGGAGACTCCAGTCCACCCTCCAGCTCTGCCCTGGCTTGCTGGGGAGCTGAGCCAGTCACTTTTCCCATCGAGGTTCAGATTCCCTCTGGCCTTTTGAACTGGACAGTCTCTAAGCGCAACCCAGATGCCACGATTTCAGGACCACTCAGCTGGTGGCAACAGCTCATTACATTCGATTTCTCTCCATCGTTGTCCCTGGGGCACCACTTCCTTGTTGAAAACTAAGCAAATTGGATTTAACCTCCAAGCTCCCTGTGCCTAAGAGCTAATGATGTCTTTTGAGCCTCACAGCAGTATCATCAGGTGGGCAGGGCAGGTGTTTACAACCCCCACGATAGATGGGGTACACCAAGGCCAGAGATAGTAGTTAACTTACAGGTCAGGGTCAGAGCTGGGTTTGGTTACCAGGTTTACTATTCCCAGTCCAGGGCTTTTTCCATTCATTCATTTATTCCATATCTGTTAAGTGCATGCCATGAGCCTGTGCCACAAACTAGACCTTCAAGTTCACTAGGCAGGCCAGGCATGATGGCTCACGCCTGTAATCCCAGCACTTTGGGAGGCCGAGGCGGGAGGGTCTCTTGTGTCCAGGAGTTAGAGGCTGCAGTGAACTACGATCACACCACTGCACTCCAGCCTGGCCAACAGAGTGAGACTTTGTCTTGGGACAAAAAAAAAAAAAAAATTAAGAAGTTCACCAGGCATTAGAATTAGAAGCTAAGTTAGGCCAGGCGTGGTGGCTCATGCCTGTAATCCCAGCACTTTGGGAGGCTGAGGCAGGTGGATCACCCGAGGTCAGGAGTTTGAGACCAGCCTGGCCAACATGGTGAAACCCCGTCTCTACTGAAAATATAAAAATTAGCCTGGCAAGGTGGCACACACCTGTAGTCCCAGCTACTTGGGAGGCTGAGGCACGAGAACCGCTTGAACCCTGGAGGCAGAGGTTGCGGTGAGCCGAGATCACACCACTACACTCCAGCCTGGGTGACACACCCAGAATCTGCCTCAAAAAAAAAAAAAGAAAAAAGAAAAATTAGAAGCTAAGTTAGAGATGAGGCCAGAAGCCCACGAACATAGGGTAGGGTGGGGCAGGGGGACAGCCAGGACCTCAGTAGACAGGGATAAAGGAGAAAGAATGGAGAGAGACAGAAAAAACAAAACTCCGCGGTCTGTTCATGGAGAGGCAGTGAGGAGTCAGCTGTGGCTTAGGACTGGAGAAAAGAATGCCTGAAATCTATTTAAAGGCAAGGGGGCCTGGAAACCTTGGTCTGTTTTGATGCTTGGACTTGAGGGGTCATTTTATCTCAAGCCCAGGCCTGAGCACGGGTTCAGCCATTTGATTCCCAGTGCCACCTACAGCCCCACCTTTAACTCAGTTAAAAAATGAACCAAAAGGCATGAGGTGGAAGAGACTGCGACAGCCGAAGCAGCATCATTAAACTGACAATGCTGCCGTGGCCAGGGCAATTGGATGCTAATAAAAGTAGGGACGTTTATTCTCTCTGTACGACGGGGAAACTGAAGCATATATGAGCTATTGTTGCTGGGGACTTCCTCTGTGCCTGCAGCCTGATGGAAAGATCTTTATAGGTGAGATTTAACTTGCTCCTCCCTGCAACACCAAAGCACCATCACTGTTGTCATCGTCACCTTTCCAGTGAGCAGGCTGTTATCCCAGGCAGGCTTGGCAACCTTATTCATTCAACAAATGTTTATTGGATGCCTGCTCTGCACCAGGCACCCTTCTAGGAACTGGACATACCAGTGAACAAAATAGAATGTTTATCCTCACGGAACTGACACTCTAGTTGGGAAGGTAGATAATAAGCAACAAACATTAATAAGTAAGTTAGTAAGATAACAGGGGCCAGGCACAGTGGCACACGCCTGTAATCCCAGTACTTTGGGAGGCCGAGGTGGGCAGATCACTTGAGGTCAGGAGTTCGAGACCAGCCTGGCCAACATAGGGAAACCCCGTCTCTACTAAAAATACAAAAAAAAAAAAAAAATTGCTGGGGTTGGTGGTGCACACCTATAATCCCAGCTACTCAGGAGGCTGAGGCGGGAGAATCACTTGAACCTGGGAGGCAGAGGTTGCAGTGAGCCGAGATTGTGCCACTACACTCCAGCCTGGGCAACAGAGGGAGACTCTGTCTCTAAATAAATAAATGAATAGGCCAGGCGCGGTGGCTCATGCCTGTAACCCCAGCACATTTGGAGGCTGAGGCGGACGGATCACGAGGTCAAGAGATCGAGATAATCCTGGCCAACATGGTGAAACCCCGTCTCTACTAAAAATACAAAAAAATTAGCTGGGCATGGTGGCGCACCCCTGCAGTCCCAGCTACTCAAGAGTCTGAGGCAGGAGAATTGCTTGAGCTCGAGAGGTGGAGGTTGCAGTGAGCTGAGATTGTGCCACTGCACTCCAGCCTGGGCAACAGAGCGAGACTCCATCTCTAAAATAAATAAATAAATAAATTTAAAAAGACAATAGGAGTATGGATAAGGAGTTGGAGCAGATAAGGAGGACAGGAGCACCAAAGCGGAGCAGATTGTGGCATTAAATAGGGTGTTCAATGGAGGGAAGGTGAGGGGATTGAAGATGAGGGAAGTAGGAGCTGAGATGAAGACCACCCAGCTAGCCAGGGAAGAAGGAAGGTTGGAACCCGGGCTGCCTGTGCCTGATGCCTGGGCTCCTGAGCAGCGTGTGACATGCCTTCCCAGGACCAGTTCTGACCCTCAAGCCTTCCCCCAGTCCCAGGCTTGTTCCTCTAATCCTGCCCCAGCTCCTGACCTCATCCTATCTTGACTCCAGTCTTTGTTCCAGCCTCATCTTCTCTATCTCAGTCAGTCTCCTGTTCCAATCCACCGTGTCCCTTCACGCCCACAGCTCCATCCCCAGGCCCCAGGTCCCCCCTAGCAGTCAGCTCTGAGCTCAGTACCCTAACAGCGGGCCAGCCCCTGGCCCGGGTTGTCTTCCAGCTCCAGCTGCCGTTAAAGGCAGTCCCTCTAACAAAGGCCTCCGGAGCCTGCGCTGTGAGAAAACCCCATTGTCTGGCAAACAGTGTCCTCATTTTGTCTTTTATTTCTAAAGGGACTTGTGAAGAAGTGCCAAGCTCAGAGAGAGCATGTTGCTTCCTATTCTCAGCCCTGGAGAAGGCGGCAAGCCAAGAGGAAGGGTCAAGGGGGGCTGGATTCCAGAGGCCAAAACAGATTCAGGCAGGCCCAGCCTTAGCAGTCCACGGTATTTTCCAGAACGGAGGCAGGAAAGAAGCTATCCCTGCCAGGTGCAGTGACACATGCATGTAATCCCAGCTACTCAGGAGGCTGATGTGAGAGTATTGCTTTTGAGCCTAGGAGTTTGAGACCAGCCTGGGCAACACAATGAGACCCTGTTTCAAAAAAAAATTAATAATAAAAGAAGCCATCCTTAATAAGTAGGACAAAAGCTTGGCTACACCCAGGACGTCAGAGAGATCTCCTTCACGTCTGACACAGGGTTTTCAACAACTCTGATAAAATCTTCTTTAAGATTCATCCATCTTCCTGCCTGTACCTCAGCCTGCCTGTCCATCTCCCTGTCTTCTTCTTCTTTTTTTTTATTTTTTATTTTTTTAAGACCTAGTCTCTCTCTGTCTCCCAGCCTGGAATGCAGTGGTACGATCTCGGCTCATTGCAACTTCTGCCTCCTGGTGATTCTCCTGCCTCAGCCTCCGGAGTAGCTGGGATTACAGGTGTGCACCACCATGCCCAGCTAATTTTTTTATTTTTAGTAGCGATGGGGTATCGTCATGTTGGAACAGGCTGGTCTCGAACTCCTGACTTCAAGAGATGCACCCACGTTTGCCTCCCAAAGTACTGGGATTACAGGCATGAGCCACTGAGCCCAGCCTTCATCTCCCTGTCTTCTGTGGATACAGCTGATGTAAGCCTTGGAGATGCTTCCCCTGGGATGCTGTAACTCTTTAGCATCCCGCTTCCTGTTAGGTGCAAATTCAGGGACCTAAGGAGGCTTTAGGGCCTGGGCAATGGCAGCTGGTGTTGGCCACATGGGGGATTCTTTTAGCAATATTCTTTGTTTGTTTGTTTGTTTGTTTGTTTTTGAGATGGAGTCTTGCTCTGTAGCCCAGGCTGGAGTGCAGTGGCATGATCTCAGCTCACTGCAACTTCTGCCTCCAGGTTCAAGCAATTCTCCTGCCTCCGTCTCCCGAGTAGCTGGGATTACAGGTGCATGCCACCACGTCCAGGTAATTTTTTTTTTTTTTTTTTTTTTGTATTTTTAGTAGAGACGGTGTTTCACCATGTTGGCCAGGCTGGTCTCAAACTCCTGACCTCAAGTGATCTGCCTGCCTCGGCCTCCCAAAGTGCTGGGACTGCAGGTGTGACCCACCACACCAAGCCAACAATATTTTTAAAGGCTTACTCGGTGTCCTGTCTATTTGCTTCCGCTGAAATGCATGGACCAGTAGCCCAACCCAGCGACCTTCGACATCTCTGTGTCCAGAACACAACCTAAAAGTACGTATCTCCTGACAACTGACCTTGAGCTCTATGCATTCCTCCAGGCCTTGTTTTAATGGATGGCCTCTATCTTGGCAGGTTAAAGCCATGGACAGGGGCAGAGAGGTACCAGTAATTGGCCTCTTGTTTACCGTCTACATCCCAGCAAGAACATGAGAAGAGGAGCTGGGTGTGCTTGTCAAACAAAGAATACTTAACAGGATGTGTTTAGGAGGGGCCTGAAGAGTCTTCAGTTTTATCTCCTGCTCTCTCCTACCTCCTGGCCTCCCCTTACACTAAATATGGCTTGGAGTAGAGAATTAAGCTTTTGGGCTGGACTCCTGGACTCTCCATCAACTTGGATTGCAGGACTCAAGTCCAAAGGGCCTCTCTTAGCAAAGCTATAGTTCTTCCCTCTCTCCTTTCAAGCAGGCCCGTTTCAAAAGAAGTATATTTCTTTCTTGTAGGAATTTACTAAACACCAAAAGAAGTGGCCAGCCAAACATTTCAAAATGCTAAAATTTTCCCACAAGTCTCCTAAAGAAGTAGCCTTATGTAGGCACATGGTTTAAATTCCAAGAGTCAGCAGGCTGTGGAGTAACCAATTCTTTAATTACCAACTCTTTGAGAATTGCCACCTTCCCAGCCGGGAGCCTGGGGTCCAGCTCTCCTGCACGTACCTTGTCAGCTCTGCAAGTCCCGCAGTGCAGGGCCTGTTACTTGCAACGTCCCACTTCTGGTACCAGTTTCATCACCAGTTAGAAAGCTCCAAGTAACAGAAAATACAACTTCTCAAACTGGTTTTGAAAATAATGGAATGTATTGGCTCACTAAGCTGAAAAGTCTATAACCAGAGGCAGGGCACAATGGCTCATGCCTGTAATCCTAGCACTTTGGGAGGCCAAGGCAGGAGGATGGCTTGAGCCCAGGACTTGGAGACCAGCCTGGGCAATGTGGCAAAATCTCATCTCTACAAAAAAACAAACACAACAACAACAAAAAAAAAAACCCCACAAAACGTAGTTGAGCATTGTGGCACGTGCCTGTAGTCCCGCTACTTTGGAGGCTGAGGTGGGAGGATGGCTTGAGCTGGTGGTGGAGGGGGTATGGGGGTGTCAAGTCTGCAGCGGGTAGTGATCACACCACTGCATTCCAGCCTGGATGACAGAGTGAGACCCTGTCTCAAAAAAAAAAAAAACAAAAAAGTCTACATCCAGAGCGTCTTCCTAGTGGTTCAGTGATACAATCAAGACCTTGCTTTTTTGTCTTTCCATTCTCAGCTCCTCTTCCTCCCTCTTGGCCCCATTCTCACCCAAGCAGGTGTTCCCAGGTGATATATGGAAGTCACTGTTAATATATCAAAAAGAAAGAAAGAAAGAAAGAAAACCTATTTTCCCAAACAAAGTCTTGGAATTGCATCTCCTGGACCCAGCCTCCACGACGAGCTCCCTAAGCCTGTCACCACAGTGATTGATTTAAGCCAATCCAGGCCCACCCTTGGAGATGGAGTGGAGTTCAACCCACCCAACCTGCCCTGAAAAGAGAAGAGGGGAGTGGGTGCTGGAGAGGCAACTCACAAATGTCCCACACACAATGGCTTTAGGATTTAGGCAAGCACTTTGCCAAAGCACCTTGAAGTAAATAATAATAAAAATATTGTATAAATGTAAAGTCCAATATATTTTAAAATATATAAATCGTCTAGGTTCATGCTAGAAAGTGTAAATGCAAAAAGTCAAGTAAACTAAAACACCTGGTAATCTTATCACACAGAGATATCCCATTTAACACCTTGGTTTTTATGTTTCCAAATCTAATTTTTAAAAAAAATTTTAAAAGGATAGGTGCGTAGGATGATACATATTGAGAGTCCCTGCTTTTCTCCCATCATACGTCAACATTTTCCTAATCCTGTCCAGGTTTTCAAGCCCTTTGGATGCATTATCTCATTTACTCCTCTGGGTAGGGGTTATTAGGATCCCCATTCAACAGAGAATGAAAACGGAGGCTTGGAGGCTAAACCAAGATCAGGCCCCCAGCATGTGGCTCCCAGCCTAGGCCCCTAACCACGGGGCCTCACAGTCTCTGTCGGGGAGAGAGAGGGTGTGCCCACAAGCCCTTCTGGAAGGTGAGAGTGACTGTGTGGCACACCTCCAGGACAGTCCAGTCTCCTTGTCAGCCTCCTTCTACGTGGTCCCAGGTGTCTCTGGGCACTCAGAGTAAGGAAGACCAGTGGGTTTAATGTTTATCACCTCAAAGTGCAGTGTCAGGAATCCCAGGGACTCTGGACTCTTCACCTACCTCCAGGGGGCGGGAGTGATTAGGGCAGCAGGGGACAGAGGGCAAACGTCCCTCCTCGGATTTCAACTCCTCCAGTTTTCTGTATGCGTGCAGGGCTACAGTGAGCGCGTGACGGGGTGGGCTCAGAAGGCCTGAGCCCTCATCTCCTAGCAGTTGTAAATGAAAAAGTCTATAATGATGGACTCTGGCCCAGGCTCTGAAGTCAGACTACCTGGGCTCAAATCTGGCTCCACTAGCTGTGTGACCTTGAGCAAGTGAGCCTCTCCGTGCCTCAGTTCTTCATCTGTGAAATGGGAATGTTAACAACTTCCACGGAGGGTTGTTGAGAAGTTTATGTAAAATAATACCTGTAAGTCCCTTGGAAGAGATATACCTGCTCTTACGAGCATTATTTTATTGGATATCTATATTAATGAAAAATTTAGTTGCAGGTAATGGAAAACCTCTCCATTGGCATAACCAAAGAGAATAGTTTATTAAAAGGGGGGTTCGTCCATGACAGTCAAGGGCAGGAAGGCAGCCAGTACTCCAGAAGAGACTGGAAGCAGAGATTTGGTCAGTTACCAGTCCAACCCATTTCCTATCTCTGAGTTTCTTCTCTCTGTGCCTGCTTTGTTCTTCTCTACTTGTAGACCCATTTTCTCCTCCTCCTTGTTGTTGCAGCAGGACCTTGCCTCCCCAGGGCTCCCCAAGCAAGTGCATTGCAATCCCAGTGCCCAGGAGAGACAATCGGATTGGCCCAGCTGGGTTCACTCCTGGTCCAATCAACCACAGATGGGGGCTGGATCATGCAATGCCAACATGGCAGCTCCCAAAGACATTGGATTGTCCCAGCTTGGTCCACTCCTGGTCCACTCAACCATGGATAGGGGCGGGATCATTCAGTGCCAACATGGCAGCTCCCAAAGAAGAGGGGACTGGCCTGTGAATGGGATGAGACACCCCCAATCCCCCGCCCCCAGATGATGAAATTCAGTTATCCTACTTCCCTCTGCCACAAACTACTTTTGCTCCTTGGTTCTACAACTAAGAGGACACACACTGCTCTGGTTTGAATGTCCCCTCCAAGATTAAGGTTGACAGTCCTGCATGTGGCAGTATTGAGGGGTGGAGCCTTTAAGAAGCTCTGCTCTCATGAACAGATTAATCCATTTATGGATTAATGAGTTATCATACAAGTGGAGCTGACGTCTTTATAAGAAGAAGAATAATTCAGATGTGGTTGTCAGCTCCTGTAGTCTCAGCTACTTGGGAGGCTGAGGCAGAAGGATCTCTAGAGCCCAGGAGTTTGAGGCTACAGCGAACTATGATCACACCACTGCATTCCAGCTTGGGTGACAGAGCGAGACTCTGTCTCTTAAAGAAAAGAAGAGGAAAGAGACACTTGAACTAGCATGCTCAGCCCCCTCGCCATGTGATACCCTGCACTGCCTCAGGACTCCACCAGCAAGAAGGCCCTTACCAGATGCAACCCCTTGACCTTGCACTTCTCAGCCTCCATAACTGTAAGGTATAAATTATTTTTCCTTATAAATTACTCAGCTTCAGATATTCTGTTATAGGCAATAAAAAACAAACTAAGACACACCTAGAGGGCCTGCTTGCAGCTTCCCTGATGCTGAGGAAGCTACCACAGCACCTGTTGCACTAAGCAGCCATCCCAGGACACCACACACACACACACACACACACACACACACACTCACTCCTCTAGCCACAGCTGACTAGATGGGGTTCAGCCAATCCCTGGTCTTGTCTCCTGACTCAAAAGGAGGAGCTGAGCCAATCAGATTCACAATCAGAATCTGAACTAAGAAAGTCAGGGAAGGGCAGTTGTTGGCCATGAGGGATGAAAGATCAGATTCGCCTGGGTGTTGAGGATCAAGGTTAGCTGGTGGAATCTGAGGAACTGAGGGAGGAGAAGAGAGCAGTTACTGAGAGAGAAACTGAGGTAAGAGACACCTACAGCCCAAGATACCAGGCAAATAGCTTCAGTCTCTGACTTTCCAGTTCCCACTTCCAGTACGGGAGAAGCCTGACCAAATGGAGCTTTCCTAAGCCAATGGAGATCCCCGGAATTTCCAGTCATAGTCTCACAATTTCCCCCACCCAAATGCTAGTTTCGTGTTACTAAAAAATGTTCTACCCAAAAAATTCACTTCCTTATTTCTCTCTAACATGAGCCACAATCATCCAACTTTTTTATTTCTCCATGGAGAGAAGACACAACCCACCCACCCCCATACCTCTCCTGCTTCAAGCCCTGTGGGCATGTGGGCGGGCATGTGCCCATATGAGTGCCTGGAGCGTGCACAGAATCATCTCCATTTAAGGATGGTTCACACTCGAATATTCTCCGTGTCCCAGTATCACCTGACCTCCCCCTAGGAGAGAAGGGACAGAAAGCAACTTGCCCAAAATGGTCTGTGGAGACAACCATTATGGCCACCAGCTCCAGAGTGTGGGCACTGCACCCCTGAGGGCAGAAGGGGACATTCCCCAGAATTGGGCAGGCAGAAGGGAGCTCTCTCCAGGCCTCAGAGCTGGGCTGGTCACGGCACGTCAAAATATTTCCTCCAAAGGAGTACCAATCTTAGTGCTTCTGTACTTGCTTAGATACAGAGGCTGCTCATAGACCAAGCAGCCATTTGCATAGACAGAGGTGGGTCAGAATCCACCACAGGTACCCCCTCCCCGGCTCTTTCCACCCCACGGTCTCCCCACCATGCCTAAGTAGCTCAACCAGACCTGGTTCCAACCTCTTCTCTGCTCCAGCAAACTTAGAACAAAGTTCTATTCTGATTCAATGAAGATTTTTTCATCCGTAATTAAGTAATTAAATGACACATGCACACACGCTCCGGCCCTCCTTTGTGTGAGCCACTAGTAACCCTGAACTCTTACTTCCTTATTTGTAAACTGACAAGCTTGGAGGAGGCATGGTCTGGGGCCCAGCCCTGCTCTGCCGGTCTAGGAATGTGTCTGTCATTGCTACTGTGTGTCTGTGTGTCATGACAATGGATGACTTTTTTTTTTTGAGATGGAGTCTTGCTCTGTCGCCCAGGCTGGAGTGCAGTGGCGCAATCTTGGCTCACTGCAACCTCCACCTCCTGGGTTCAAGCAATTCTCCTGCCTCAGCCTCCTGAGTAGGTGGGACTACAGGCACGCGCCACCATGCCAAGCTAATTTTTGTATTTTTAGTAGAGACAGGGTCTCACCATATTGGCCAGGCCGGTCTCGAACTCCTGACCTCAGGTGATCCGTCCATCTTGGCCTCCCAAAGTGCTGGGATTACAGATGTGAGCCAGCATGCCCAGCCAATGAGAGATTACTTTGTTCCCTATTATTGGGCCATTTTCTGCATCTGTGAGGGCAGTCACTGTTTCCTGATCTCCCAGTATCCCCAGTGCAGGGGGTCTGTGTGGAGAAAACTCTGATGATTACTGCCTGCCTGGGAATCTAGCTGGTGCGAAAGAGACGGGACAGGCTCCTGACTGACTGGCTAACAGACCAGCAGGGAACTGACAGCAGAGTGATCCTGCAGTTGACACGTTCACACTCTGAGCCTGGGCACAGCGGCAGCCCCTGAGCTGGGCCAGGTCATAGCCCCACCCTCCCTTAGGAACCAGTGTTTACTATAAAAAGCGAGGGCAGGAAAGTGGGAGAACCCCCCAAATCTATACAAAACCCAAGAACAAAAGTCTATTCAACCATCTTACGCAAAGTTTTGCATTCAGTAAGTTAGCAATCCCGAAGTATAAACTACTTTCAACGTTGGCATACAGGTTAGGTGTTTGTGGGTGAGTGTCATTGACATTTCTAATTACATAGAAGAGGTGGGTGACGGGGTCTCACCATGCTCTGGGAGTCTAAGGTCTAAAGCCGACGTTGGTGCTGGGAGTTGAGTCTTCAACAATGGAACTGCTGGCCCCAAGTCCTCACCTCTCTCTCTTTCTCTATCTCTGGGTAGAAGACCTTTTCTGTTTTACCACTGCCCCTTGAATTATCTTAAAACTTTAGTTTCGGCCGGGCGTAGTGGCTCACACCTGTAATCTCAGCACTTTGGGAGACCGAGGCAGGTGGATCACGAGGTCAGAAATTCGAGACCAGCCTGACCAATATGGTGAAACCCCGTATCTACTAAAAATACAAAAATTAGCCAGGGGTGGTGGTGCGCGCCTGTAATCCCAGCTACTCGGGAGGCTGAGGCAGGAGAATCACTTGAACCCGGGAGGTGGAGGTTGCAGTGAGTCGAGATCAAACCATTGCACTCCAGCCTGGGCGACAGAGCGAGAGTCTGTCTCAAAAAAACAAAACAAAACAAAACAAAACTTTAGTTTCGAAACAATGTTCAGCTCACCCAGTGTTAACTGAATCCAAGTGCTTTTGTTTATGTTAATTTTTTTCCCAGGGAGTGGAGTTGGTGGAGGGAGGGAAGCATCCTCACGGAAAACAATACCAAACTTGTTCATGGCTCTCCTATCCCAAGGAGGTCCTTTACCAGTTGATCCTGGGCCAAAAGAAAAGTCCTCGAATCTTTAGCATATTTTGGAAATACGTGGGGCAGGGATTCCACAGGATACTTGTGAGTTGCTGGTGCTGGGTGAGGGCAGTGTGTTCCCCTTCTAGAGAGTTCTCTCAAATTCTAGATAGCTGCTTACCTCTTTCTTAGTTGTTGGCACGTCCAAAGGTCACCACTTGTACTATTACTTAGTGGATATACTTCTTCAATTGGATGCACCTTTTCTCCCCTTCCCCTTCCCTTCCCTTTCCCTTCCCCTTCCGTTCCCTTCTCTTCTCTTTTTGAGACAGAGTCTTGTTCTGTTGCCCAGGCTGGAGTGCAGTGGCACAATCACAGCTCACTGCAGCCTTGACCTCCCAGGCTCAAGCCAGTCTCCTGCCTCAGCCTCCTAATTAGCTGAGACTACAGGTGTGCACCACCACACCCGGCTAATTTTTTTTTTTTTTTGCAGAGATAGGAAGTCACTATATTTCCCAGGCTTGTCTCGAACTCCTGGGCTCAAGCAATCCTCCTGCCTCAGCCTCCCAAAGTGCTGGGATTACAGAAGTGGGCTGCAGCACCCAGCCACCTTTTCTTTTTTTAACTGCAATAGATTTATTTTATAATTAAATCGCCATTATAGATGGAAAACCAATCTCATTTGCCTGCCACAGACTTTTAGCCAGTGGTAGCGAAGTGTTGAAGATGTAATGGCTCTGATAGATGGAAACAAAACTGAAAAAGGGAAACCTTCCTAATCTGTGGTTGGGGTTATTTAAGACCACATCGGAGTACCACCCCGGAGAGTTTTCTACTCTGAGCAAGGAGTAGAGCTTCTATGAGGCTGTGAGCTCCCTGGGGACGAGAGGTGGATCTAACCTCTGTTCCCCGCAAAGCACTAGCAGAATGTCTTTCACATATTAAGTGCTCAGTAAACCTTTCCTGCAGCCAGGGGTCCTATACATAATGGCAGCCTGCTGTGGACACAGCAACCCGGGGACCAATAGGCTCTCTTGGGCCACGACCGGTGTGAGGTTTAGGGAGCCTGTGGATAAAAGTGTCGCAGGCAGAACCTCACTGATGTGAACTGCTACTGGGTCCTAGGGTCCTAACAGTGGGGATGGGAGATGGCCAAGGTCCTCACTGGCATCATTCTCATCTAACCTAGAGGGCTTTGGAGAGGAAGGCAAGGCAGACCTCTTCTCTGGAAGAAAACCACTGCTGTCGAAACTCGCAGTTCTAAACAATAATCTGTTGCCACTTCTCCCAGGGGCCCCACCCAGCCTTTGCTCTCTCCCTATTTTCAGCATTCAATGCTAATTACCCTCTGGGGCAGGTTGCCAAGTATTTGAATGAAATGTAATCGCTTCCCCCTGCTTGGGAATTTTGTCTCCTCCCCACTCTCAAGGGGTGCAGCAGGGAGGTGCTTAGGAAATTGAAATTGAACTCTGCCAATTACATCAGCATCAATTTTACTTTTCCAAATTTCTGAACCCTGGGGAGCTTCAGAACCAATCTTGACCTCTTTGACCCAATACTTAGTTCTTGTCCTGCCTGCAGCAGAAAGGGTTCACCTGAGGAGTTGGACAGACAAGAGTTGGAACCTCACCCCTGTCATTTGTCCACTCGACCAAAAGTATTCCCTCTGAACCTCAGTTTCCTTATCTATAAAAATGGGAATGTGACTCATGCCTGTAATCCCAGCATGCTGGGAGGCCAAGATAGGAGGATTGCTTGAGGTCAGGAGTTCAAGACCAGCCCAGGCAGCATAGTGAGACTCCCATCTCTACAAAAAGTTAAAAAACTTAGCTGGGCATGGTGGTGCACACTTGGAGTCCCAGTTACGCAGGAGGCTGATGTGGGAGGAGGATCGCTGGAGCCCAGGAGGTGGAGACCGCAGTGAGCTATTGATGCAGGATTTTTCTTGCTCGCTTTGTCAGGCTCACAGCAGGAGATGCCCTGTCAACTTGGCCCGCTGGGCTGTGCCTGAAGGCAAGCTTCCATTGTCGATCCTGCGGCCCCTGAGACTGTGCACTCAGTCCCAGGAGGGAGGGGGTGTGTGAGTAAGTGATTGTGGGGTCTGGCTGGCTGTTCTGAGCACTGAGCCCCAACACAGGAGCAGGCTCCGTGCAAGGCTGGTGGCTGGACCAGGCGTGTTGCCCAGAAGGGAACACAGTGGTGCCCAGGCAGGGGTGTTTTCAACCCTAAAGCCCCAGAGGGGGTGTTACAATGTGCTAGTTAGCTCTCAGTTCCACCATCTGCAGCCTGATGGACAGCAGTGTGTTAGCAGCTCAGTCAGCTCCCTGCCCTGCTCTGGCCCAGGGCTCCAGGACTGGCTCAGCCTCACCACTGCTTCTGTCAGATGGAGCGGCTGCCCTCCACCAGCAGAGGGCAGAGGGCCACAGTGCCACAGCCTTCTGGGTACCCACATTCGGTAGGTCCCTAGCTCTTGTCCCTCGTCCAAGAAAAATGAAGTCAAGCTGACAAGTGAAGGGCAATGAGGGCTGAGAATGTTACTGAGCTACAAAACAGCTCTGGGAGGAAAGGGGATGGGTAGGTGGTCTCTCACCCAAAGTCAGGTCATCTCCCTCAGTGTGGCTGAGTCTGGGATTTTTACAGGCACGGGATCAGGGAGGGGCAGGCTGTAAGTAGTGTTGAAAAAGGCAACATTTGATGGTTAAAGAGCATTATTCAGAAACAACCAGTCAGTAAAGGGTAGGCAAACAGGAACAGAAGTTCTCACTCATCTGGAACCAGCAGTCCAACTGTTTTTGGCTTGAAGCTGGGGTTTCACCGGGGACCCACCCCTATCTACCTAGGCATTTGTCTGCCTCCTGCTGCTATCAATATACTATCATTGCTGCTATCAATCTGATCACACCACTGCACTCCAGCCTGAGTGACAGAACAAGACCCTGTCTCTAAAAAATAAAAATAAAAAGTAAATGGGAATTAATTTACTCTTAAATCAATCCAGTAATTAAATCCTCAGAATAGGTGTAAAGACTAGCATTGTCCCTGTCACGTAGTAGGTTTTCTTTTTCTTTTTTTTTTTTTTGAGACAGAGTCTCACTCTGTCACCCAGGCTAGAGTGCAGTGTCCTGATCTTAGCTCAGTGCAACCTCCACCTCTGAGATTCAAGTGATTCTTGTGCCTCAGCCTCCCAAGTAGCTGGGATTACAGGCATGTGTCACCATGACCGGCTAATTTTTTTTGTATTTTTAGTTGAGACGGGGTTTCACCATTTTGACCAGGCTGGTCTCAAGCTCCTGAACTCAAGTGATCTGCCCACCTTAGCCTCCCAAAGTATTGGGATTACAGGCATGAGCCACTGTGCCCAGCCACAGGTTTTCAAAAACATTCACCTTCTCTTTTTTTGTCCTAGCACCTGGGCTTTCCAGGTAGGGGAAGGGGTTACTATTTTTTTTTTTTTTTTTTTTTTGAGACGGAGTCTTGCTCTGTCGCCCAGACTAGAGTGCAGTGGCGTGGTCTCGGCTCACTGCAAGCTCCACCTCCCGGGTTCACGCCATTCTCCTGCCTCAGCCTCCCGAGTAGCTGGGATTACAGGCACCCGCCACCATGCCTGGCTAATTTTTTGTATTTTTAGTAGAGATGGGGTTTCACCGTGTTAGCCAGGATGGTCTCGATCTCCTGACCTCGTGATCTGCCCGCCTCGGCCTCCCAGAGTGCTGGGATTACAGGCGTGAGCCACCTTGCCTGGCCAGGGGTTACTATTCTTGATTGACCCTGAAATCTGAGGTAGCCAAGAGGTGGGTGAGAAGGAGTAGGCAGAGCAGTCGCCCCCATGGCCCCCAGGCTTCAGGTGCTGGGCCAGCCTCAACAGAGTGTCATGGGCCATTGAGCGCCTACTGTGTGCCACATACCACGTGCTGTTAGTGGGGCAGCTGCTGCCCAGGATATTTTTGTGCTCCCAGGAAACGGTTTCTTGGCTCCATTCTTGCTAGCTCTGTCTTCCAAATGAGGTGCGAAGTTTTCTTCCAGAATGCCCAGACGTGGATGATCCCAGACCTTCAGCAACAAAGCATTTCTTACCACCACCCCCGTTCCCCGGCTGGAAGTCCCGGAGAAGCAGGCATTCAGAACAGCACCATTGCCACCACCCCCGGCCCCCTGGAACTCTCTGGCCATGTTCAGTCTTTTTACCTCACAGAACCTTGGCTTTTTCAACTCAAAAGGAGGATAATGGTACCCAACTCCTCTCCAGCCCTCAGTCCTTCTCCAACTGTAACTCCTCACACTTGAGACTTGGTCCTCCTCCTTGTCCCTTCCTCCTTGTGTCCAGACCATCTCCAAGTCCTGTAAGTTTTACCAATGATCCCTAAATATTTCCAAAATCTGACCATCTCCTCATCTCCATCACCACCATCCTGGTCCAGGCAACTAGTTCCTCCCCAGGATGGCTGCAAGGCGTCCCCGTGGTCTCAGGAAGTGACACTGCTCTCTCTTCCCAGGGCAGGTCTGATCACGTCACACCCCTAACCACACCCCTGCTGAAAAGCCAACCACAGTGCCTCCTTGCTGTTGTGTGACCTGATTTCCAACTAGGATAGGCTGGACCCTGAAAAGCTTGGTCCTTACCAGCTTCAGCCACATCTTGCTTCTTGCTGTAGCTACCTGAGCCTTTTAGTTCTTTGAATGCACCATACTCTCTCCTGCCACAGGACATTTGCACACCCTGTCTCATCTTCCTGGAAAGCCCTGCTCTACTCTCTGAAAGCATTGCCTCATTCTGTACTGTTTCCTTTGTTCTCCAATAAAGGTTCACCTCCTCCTGGATGCCATGCCCTTCCTGATCAGCAGCCCCGAGAGTCAGAACCCCCATTATACCCTCTTAGGGCACTGGGTACTTCCTTTTTTTTGTTTGTTTTTTCACTTTGTATACTTTATTTTTTTGAGACAGTGTCTTGCTCTGTTGCCCAGGCTGGAGTGCAGTGGTGTGCTCACAGCAGCTTCAAACTCTTGGGCTCAAGAAATCCTCTCACCTCAGCTTCCTGAGTAGCTGGGACCAGAGACACATGCCACCATGCCTGGATAATTTTTTTTTTTTTTTTGAGGTGGAGTCTCGCTCTGTCGCCCAGGCTAGAGTGCAATGGCGCTATCTCGGCTCACTGCAAGCTCCGCCTCCCGGGTTCACGCCATTCTCCTGCCTCAGCCTCCCGAGTAGCTGGGACTACAGGCGACCACCACCACACCCAGCTAATTTTTTTTTGTATTTTTAGTAGAGACGGGGTTTCACCATGTTAGCCAGGATGGTCCCGATCTCCTGACCTCGTGATCAGCCCGCCTCGGCCTCCCAAAGTGCTGGGATTACAGGCGTGAGCCACTGTGCCCAGCCTGGATAATTTTTTAATTTTTGTAGAGACAGGGTCCCCCTATGTTGCCCAGGCTGATCTCAAACTCCTGGGTTTAAGTGGTCCTTCCACCTCGGCCTCCCAAAGTGCTGGGATTACAGGCACAAGCCACAGGGCCTGCCCAACAAATTCTTGTTGATTATCTACTGTATGTCAGATGCTTAGCTCACAAGAAACAATATGAGTAAAAATAGCCACAGGCCAGGTGTGGGTGGCTCATGCCTATAATCCCAGCACTTTGGGAGGCTCAGGTGGGAGGATCACTTGAACTCAGGAGTTTGAGACCAGCCTGGGCAACACAGGGGGACCCTGTCTCTACAAAAAAAAAAAAAAAAAAATTAGTCGGGCATGGTGGCACGTGCCTGTGGTCCCAGCAACTCAGAAGGCTGAGGGAAGATCACTTGAGCCTGGGAGGTCGAGGCTGCAGTGAGCCATGATTGTGCCACTGCACTCCAGCCTGAGTGACAGAGTGAGACCCTGCCTCAAAAAAAAAAAAGAAATACAAAAAATCAGCAGGGCGTGTTGGCGGGCGCCTGTAGTCCCAGCTACTTGGGAGGCTGAGGCAGGAGAATGGCGTGAACCAAGGAGGCGGAGCTAGCAGTGAGCTGAGATTGCACCACCGCACTCCAACCTGGGGGATACAGCGAGACTCCGTCTCAAAAAAAAAAAAAAAAAAAAAAGAATTTGTTGCAT
Organism: Symphalangus syndactylus; assembly: GCF_028878055.3. Classification (NCBI taxonomy): domain Eukaryota; kingdom Metazoa; phylum Chordata; class Mammalia; order Primates; family Hylobatidae; genus Symphalangus; species Symphalangus syndactylus. The sequence continues at coordinate 16,033,519 of NC_072444.2, forward strand.
AAATGATTGAATGAAGATTATTTTGAGTATCAAATAAAGAGAAAGAGGGAAATGGGGAGGGAATCAATGTTTGGTGAGTTCTCAGGTGCTTGAGATATGTTGTGCTAATTTTTACAAATGACCCATTTTACATGTAGAAAAAAAACTGAAATTCAGAGATGTTAGGTAACCTGCCCATAGTACACAGCTAATAAGGTAAAATTAGGATAAGAGCAGAGTCTGGGCTGGGTGCGGTGGCTCACACCTATAATCCCAACATTTTGGGAGGCCGAGACGGGCAGATCACTTGAAGTCAGGAGTTTGAGACCAGCCTGGCCAACATGGTGAAACCCCATCTCTACTAAAAATACAAAAAAAAAGTACTCGAATGCGGTAGCGCATGCCTGTAATCCCAGCTACTCGGGAGGCTGAGGCTGGAGAATCGCTTGGACCTGGGAGACGGAGGTTGCAGTGAACTGAGATCCCGCCATTGCACTCCACCCTGGCGACACAGCGAGACTCCGTCTCAGGGGGGAAAAAAAGGCGGGGTCTATTTAGCTCCAGCACGCACCATGTCCCCCTTTCTCCAGTCTACCTCCATTTAAAAAGGTGAAGGGGATATGTTTTGCAAATTCTAAAGTTGTAGATGAATCAGTCATCCCCGGAACTACTTACCACAATAATAAAAGATGTTGAGGGCAAAGGGGAGGGACTGGAAGGAGAAACTTTTGGGGCAATGGAAATGTCCTATATCAACATATGGAGATGATGCTAGAAGAGTATGTATTTAGTGCAAGTCATTGAAATGTACACCTAAGATCTGTGAATTCCACTGTATGCAAAGTTTCCCCTTTGATAATTTTCCCTTTCGAAAACAGCTATACAAGGCATTATTGGTACAATTGGGGAAATTTGAATATATCTACATTGGATAATATTACTGTATTAGTGCTAAATTCTTGGATGTCAAATGTTAATCATCCATTTGATTTGGATGTCAAATGTTACTGTGTGATCCAGCAATTCACTCCTAGGTATACCCAAGATAATTCAAAACACAGCCACACAAAAACTTGTGCATGAATGTTCATAGCAGCATTATTCAGAATAGCCAGAGAGTAGAAACAACACAAATGTCCATGAGCTGATGAATGAATGAATAAAATATGCTAACAATATTTTAAAGAATAGGCTTTTAACAAATGGTGCTGGAACAACTGGACATCCATGAAGAAAAACGAACCTAGACAGAAACCTTACACCCTTCACAAAACTTCACTCAGATTACAGACCTGAATGTAACATGCAAAAGCCCTGGAAGATACCATAGAAAATAAATATAAGAAAATCTAGGTGATAGTGGGTTTGGTGATGACTTTTAGATACAACTCCAAAGCTATGATCCATTAAAGAAAAAAAATGAGCTAGCTTGCTTCCTTCCTTCCTTCCTTCCTTCCTTCCTTCCTTCCTTCCTTCCTTCCTTCCTTCCTCTGCAACCTCCCTGCCTCGGGCTCTCGTGATTCTCCTGCCTCTGCCTGCCGAGTACCTGGGACTGCAGGCGCACGCCACCACGCCTGGCTGGTTTTTTATTTTTGGTGGAAATGGGGTTTCGCAGTGTTGGCCAGGCTGGTCTCCAACTCCTGACCTCCAGTGATCTGCCCGCCTCGGCCTACCGAAGTGCTGGGATTACAGACGGGGTCTCCTTCACTCAGTGCTCAATGTTGCCCAGGCTGGAGTGCAGTGGTGTGATCTCAGCTCGCTACAACCCCCACCTCCCAGCCGCCTGCCTTGGCCTCCCAAAGTGCTAAGATAACAGCCTCTGCCCGGCCGCCACCCGGTCTAGGAAGTGAGGAGCGTCTCTGCCTGGCCTCCCATCATCTGGGATGTGAGGAGCGCCTCTGCCTGGCCGCCCCGTCTAGGAAGTGAGGAGCGTCTCTGCCTGGCCTCCCATCATCTGGGAAGTGAGGAGCGCCTCTGCCTGGCCGCCCCGTCTAGGAAGTGAGGAGCGTCTCTGCCTGGCCGCCCATCCTCTGGGATGTGAGGAGCACCTCTGCCCGGCCGCCCCGTCTGGGAAGTGAGGAGCGCCTCTGCGCGGCCGCCCCGTCTGGGAAGTGAGGAGCGCCTCTGCGCGGCCGCCCCGTCTGGGAAGTGAGGAGCGCCTCTGCCTGGCCGCTGTGCAACCTTCCAAGTGTGAAGTGACAGCCTTCGTTGTAGAATGAATGAAGACACTGGCACTGATTATATAACACCTTGGCAGCTATCTCAAGTCGTTCATGGTGGAGGTATTGGAATTATAGAAGAAAGCAAACACACAAATTTGACTGAAGGCGATTTTGTGACTTCTTTCTATTGGCCCTGGCAAACCAAGGTTATTCTGGATGGAAATAGCCTTGAAAAGGTGATATATATATGAACGTATCTGATTTTTTTTCCCCATATAATTCTTACTTTGTGCATTTGATATTCAGTTATGTTTGTAATCACGGAAAAATAAAAGCATATAAAAAAAGAATAAAATAAAATCAGAACAGAGGTTGTCTAAAAAAAAAAAGAAAAAGAAAAAAATGATAAGCTGGCCTTCAGAAAAACGTAACATGTTTGCTTTGCAAAAAACAATGTCAAGAGAATGAAAAGACAAGCCACAGACAGGGAGGAAATGTTTGCAGAAGACATATCTGAGAAAAGACTGCTATCCAAAATTTACAAAGACTTCTTAAAACTCTACAATAAGAAAACAAAACAAACAACGACAAAGATTAAAAAGGGGCCCAACCTTAACAGACACCTCACCAGAGAAGATATACAGATGGCAGCTGGGCGTGGTGGCTTACACCTGTAATCTTAGCAGTTTGGGTTTTTTTTTTTTTTTTTTTTTTTTAATGGAGTCTCACTCTGTCTCCCAGGCTGGAGTACAGTGGTGCCATCTTGGCTCACTGCAACCTCAGCCTCCCAGATTCAAGTGATTCTCCTGCTTCAGCCTCCGCTCGAGTAGCTGGGATTACAGGCGCATGCCACCACACCGGGCTACTTTTTGTATTTTTCAGTAGAGATGTAGTTTCACCATGTTGGCTAGGCTGGTCTGAAACTCTTAACCTCAAGTGATCTGCCCACCTTGGCCTCCCAAAGTGCTGGGATTACAGGCATGAGCCATGACGCCCAGCCTATCCTAGTACTTTGGGAGGCCAAGGCGGGAGAATTGCCTGAGCCCAGGAGTTCAAGACCAGTCTGGGTAACATAGCGAGACCTCATCTCTACAAAAAAATCAAAAGAATAGCTGGGCATGGTGGTTTGTACCTGTAGTCCCAGCTACTCAGGAGGTTGAGGTGGGAGGATCACTGGAGCCCGGAAAGTTGAGGCTGCAGTGAATCGTGATTGTGTCACCGCACTCCAGCCTGGGCGAGAGAGTGAAACACTGTCTCAAAAAAAAAAAAAAAAAGAAGATACACAGATGGCAAATAAGCATATGAAAAGATGCTTCACATCATATGTCATGAGGGAAACGCAAATTAAAACAACAATGAGATACCACTACCCACCTATTACAATGGCCAAAATCCAAAACCCTGACAACACCAAATGTGGGAGAGGATGTGGGAAACAGGAATTCTCTTTCTTTGCTGATGGGAGTGCAAAATGTCTTTGGAAGATAGTGTGGCAGTTTCTTACAAAATTAAACCTACTGTTATATCATATAATCCAGCAATCTCATTCCTTGGTACTTACCAAATGAGTTGAAAATTTATGACCACACAAAAACTACACACAGATGTTTGCAGAAGTTTTATGCATAATTGTCAAAACTTAGAAGCAAACAAGATGCCCTTGAGCAGGTAAGTGGATAAATAAACTGTGGCATATCCAGAGAATAGAATATTATCCAGTGCTAAAAAGTAATGAGCAGCCAGGCACGGCAGTTCACACCCATAATCCCAGGACTTTGGGAGGCTGAGGCAACACAGTGGGATCTGAGCAACATAGTAGGACCCCATCTCTACAAAATACAAAAATTAGTTGGGCATGATGGCTTGTGCTTGTGGTCCCAGCTGCTCAGGAGGCAAAGGTGGGAGGATTGCTTGAGCCCAGGAGGTTGAGGCTACAGATACCCTGTCTCAAAAAAAAACAAAAACAAAAACAAAAACAAAAAAACCGGACGCGGTGGCTCACGCTTGTAATCCCAGCACTTTGGGAGACCGAGGCGGGTGGATCACGAGGTTAGGAGATCGAGACCACGGTGAAACCCTGTCTCTACTACAAATACAAAAAATTAGCCGGGCGTGGTGGTGGGCGCCTGTAGTCCCAGCTACTGGGGAGGCTGAGGCAGGAGAACGTGAACCCGGGAGGCAGAGCTTGCAGTGAGCCGAGATCGCGCCACTGCACTCCAGCCTGGGTGACACAGCGAGACTCTGTCTCAAAAAAAAAAAGAAGAAGAAGAAAAGAAATGAGCTATCAAACCATGAAAAGACACGATGGAAACTTAAATGTATATTAGTGAAAGAAAACAATATGAAAAGACTGTATGACTCCAACTACATAGCATTTTGAAAAAAGCAGAACTATGGGGACAGTAAAAAGATCAGTGTTTGCCAGGGTTTGGAGGGAAGGAGGGATGGACAGGTGGAGCTCGGAGGCTCTTCAGGGCAGCAAAACTACTCTGTGTGATACTACAATGGTGGATACATGTCAGTATATATTTGTCCAAACCCATAGGGTGTACACCACCAACAGTAAACCCTAATGTAAACTATGGACTTGGGGTGATGATATGTCACTGCAGGTTCATTAGTTATAACCAAGGTATTAATACTTTGGTGAGGAATGTTGATAATGGAGGAGGCTTTGTATTATATCTGAGGGGCTAGAGGGTATATGGGATAGCTGTGTACCTTCTGCTCACTTTCGCTATGAGCCTAAAACTGTTCTAAAAATAAAACAAGTAGAAAGAAGGTGAATAAATTATCTTCAAAGACAAATAAAAAGAAAATCTCAATCTGAAAATAAAATGTGGTATAGCCATACAAGAGAATATTATTTGGCAACAAAAAATAAACAGAGATGCAGTGAAAAGCATTGCTCAGATGGAAATTTATAGCTGTAAACCTCTACATTGAAAAAAAAAAGCCAGACCGGGCAGCCTACTGAGGTCTCATCTCCACAAAAAATAAATTAGCTGGGTGAGGTGGCTCATGCCTAGGGTACCAGCTACTTGGGATGCTGAGGTGGGAGGATCTCTTGAGCCCAGGAGGTCGGGGCTGCAGTGAGTTATGATTACACCACTGCACTCCAGCCTGGGTGACAGAGCAATGCCCTGTCTTAAAAAAAAAAAACAGGACTGGCGTGGTGGCTGATGCCTGTAATCCTAGCACTTTGGGAGGCTGAGGCGGGTGGATCACCTGAGGTTGGGAGATCGAGACCAGCCTGGCCAACATGGTGAAACTCTGTCTCTACTAAAAATACAAAACAATGAGCCAGGCATGGTGGCAGGCACCTGTAATCCCAGATACTCGGGAGGCTAAAGTGGGAGAATCACTTGAACCTGGGAGGTGGAGGTTGCAGTGAGCCGACCTGCTCCTGCACTCCAGCCTGGGCAACAAGAGCAAAACTCCATCTCAAAAAAAAAAAAAAAAGGCCGGGAATGGTGGCTCAGGCTAGGAGTTCAAGACCAGCCTGGGCAAAACAGTCGGACCCTGTATCTATAAACAAATTTTAAAATTAGCCGAGTACACTCCTGTAGCCTCCTGGAGAAGAAGGAGGAGTAGAAGAAGAAGAATCTTCTTAGGAGAAAAACTTTTGCTCTTCCAACTTAGATCTGATGGTTAGGGGCCTGCAAATTAGGTGACAATAGGCAGATGAACAGGAGATGGGTCTTATTTACACGTGCACAGGATCCACTCAGTGACGAGGAACTCATGGAATATTCAGAGATAAAGGATTTACATATCAAACTTAACAAAGCAGGGAGTTTTCAAGCTTCCATAGATGGAAGGTTCTGATGAAGTTTGTTTAGGTTAGTGCCTCCCTGACTGGAGACCTTCCCAGAGGGGGATTGCTGGCAGCTGACTCTCATAATGTTCTGTTCTAGCCAAATAAGGGAATTTCAGATATGACTTATTTCTGCATCTTCTTTGGCTCAAATGTTTTCATTTAAAAACAATCATGCTGCCAGGCGTGGTGGCTCATGTCTGTAATTCCAACACTTTGGGAGGCCAAGGCGGGCGGATCACTTGAGCTCAGGAGTTCAAGACCAGCCTGGGCAACATGGCAAAACTCCATCTTTACCAAAAATATAAAAATTAGCCAGGTGTGGTGGTGCACGCCTGTAATCCCAGCTACTTGGGAAGCTGAGGCACGAGAAATCACTTGAGCCCAGGAGGCGGAGGTTGCAGTTAGCCAAGATCGTGCCACTGCACTTCAGCCTAGAAGACAGAGTGAGACTGTCTCAAAAAAGAAAAAAAATCTTAATGCCAACTCTAGGGGTCTGAGCATGTCCCACAATCTCAAGTCAATAGCCTAACCTTCCACTTTAACTAGAAAAAGAAGAGCAAACTGAAGCAAAGCAAGCATAAGAAAGAAAATAATAAAGATTAGAGGGAGATAAATTGAGTAGAAAACGAATAACAATAGATAAAATCAACGAAACCAAAGTTGTTCCTTTGAAAAGATTGACAGAATTGACAAACTGTTAGCTAGACTGGCCAATGAAAAAAGGGAGAAGACTCAAATTATAAAAATCAGAAATGAAAATGGGAACATTACCACCAACCTTACAGAAATAAAAAGGATTATAGAAGAATACTATGAACAATTGTATACTAACGAATTTGATAACATAGATGAAATGGATAAATTTCTCAAAAGACAAACTGCCAAAACTGAATCAAAAAGAGAAAAAAAAATCTAAATAGACCTATGACAAGTAAAGAGATTCAATCAGTAGTCGAAAAACTTCCAATAAAGAAAAGCCCCAGGAATGCATGGTGTTACTGGTGAATTATATCAACCATTTAAGGCAGAATTAGCACCAATCCTTCTACAACCCTTCCCCAAAAATAAAGAAGGAGGGAACACATCCCAGCTCATTTTATGACGCTTGTATTACCCTGATACCAATGCCAGACAGAAACATCACAAGAAAGCTGTAGACCAATATCTCTTGTGAATAAACATGCAAAAATTCTCAAGAAAATATCAGCGAACAGAATCCAGCAGCATATTAAAAAGATTATATGCCATGACCAACTGGGATTTATCCCAGGAATGAAAGATTGGTTTACCATACAAAAATCAATCAATATAATACACTATATTAATACACAATAAAGGAATAAAACTATATGATTTCAGTTGATGCAGAAAAAAATACTTGGAAAGATCTAACATTTTGTCGTTCTAAAAAGACTCAACAAACTAGAAAGAGAAAGGAACCCTTTCTTCAACCTGATAATGGACGATATTAGTCGTGCTGCAGATAAAGACATAAAGACTGGGCAATTTACAAAAGAAAGAGATTTAATGGACTTACAGTTCCACGTGGCTGGGGAGGCCTCACAATCATGGTGGAAGGTGAAAGGCACATCTCACATGATGGCAGACAAGAGAAGAAGAGCTTGTGCAATTGGAAACTCCCATTTTTTAAAACCATCAGATCTCATGAGACTTATTCACTAGCACGAGAACAGCATGGGAAAGACATACCCCCATGATTTAATTACCTCCCATTGGGTCACTGCCACAACATGTGGGAGTTCAAGATGAGAGGTGGGGACATAGCCAAGCCATACCATGGACGTTTATAAAAAGCCCACAGCTAATATCATACTTACTGGTGTTTTCCCTAAGATCAAGAACACAGGAATATTTGCTCTCACCACTTCTATTGAACATTGTACTGGAGAGTCTAGCCAAAGCAATCAGGCAAGAAAAAAATAATAATAAAAGACATACAGATTGGAAAGGAAGAATTAAACGATATCAATTCTCAGGTGACATCATTTTGTATATGGAAAATCCTAAGGAATCCACTTTATTATTATTATTTATTTATTTATTTATTTATTTATTTATTTTGAGACGGAGTCTTGCTCTGTCACCCAGGCTGGAGTGCAGTGGCGCAATCTTGGCTCACTGCAAGCTCCGCCTCCCGGATTCACGCCATTCTCCTGCCTCAGCCTCTCCGAGTAGCTGGGACTACAGGCGCCTGCCACCACGCCTGGCTAATTTTTTTGTATTTTTAGTAGAGACGGGGTTTCACTGTGGTGTCGATCTCCTGACCTCATGATCCGCCCACCTCAACCTCCCAAAGTACTGGGATTACAAGCGTGAGCCACCGCGCCCGGCCCGGAATCCACTTTAAAAACTATTAGAACTAATAAATAAACTCACCAAAGTTACAGGATACAAAATTAATATATAAAAATAAATTTTTGTTTGTTTGTTTGTTTTTTGTTTTGAGATGGAGTTTTGCTCTCATTGCCCAGGCTGGAGTACAATGGCATGATCTTGGCTCACCGCAACCTCTGCCTCCTGGGTTCAAGTGATTCTCCTGCCTTAGCCTCCCAAGTAGCTGGGATTACAGGCGTGCATTACCATGCCTGGCTAATTTTGTATTTTTAGTAGAGATGGGGTTTCTCCATGTTGGTCAGGCTGGTCTCAAACTCCCGACCTCAGGTGATCTGTCCACCTTGGCCTCCCAGTGTGCTGGGATTACAGGCATGAGCCACAGCGCCTGACCAATAAATGGTATTTTTATACACTAGCAGTAGACAATCTCGAAGTAAAATTGATTAAACAATTTTATTTACATTAGGATCAAAAAGAATAAAATAGAAATAATTTCTAACAAAGAAATGCAAGACTTATATGCTGAAACTGCATACCATTGCAAATCTTTATGTGTGTGTGTGAGAGAGACAGGGAGAGAGACAGACCCTCACTCTGTTGCCCAGGCTGGAGTGCAGGTGCAGTGGCTCCCAGGCAACCTCGACCTCCCAGGTTCAAGTGATCCTCCCACCTCAGCTGCCCCAGTAGCTGGGACTACAGGTGGGTGTGCTACCACACTCAGCTAATTTTGTTTATTTTTTGTAGAAACAGAGGTCTCACTATGTCATCCAAACTGGTCTTAAACTCCTAGGCTCAAGCGACCCACCTGCCTCAGCCTCCGAAAGTGTTGGGATTACAGGTGTGAGCCACTGTGCCCTGCCCAAATCTTAAAGAAGACCTAAAAAAATAGAAAGATAACCCATGTTCATAGATTGGATAACTTAATATTTATAAGATGGTAATATTCCCCAAATTGATCTATAGATTCAATTCATTGCCTATCAAATTGTTTTTCAGATATGAACAAGCGTATGGAAACTCAAGAGACTTATAATAGCCAAAACAATCTTGAAAAAGAACAAAATTGGAGGACTCACATTCTTTTTTTTTTTTTTTTTTTTGAGACAGAGTCTTGCTTGCTCTGTCACCCAGGCTGGAGTGCAGTGACGTGATCTCAGCTCACTGCAAGCTCCGCCTCCTAGGTTCACGCCATTCTCCTGCCTCCTGCCTCAGCCTCCTGAGTAGCTGGGACTACAGGTGCCTGCCACCATGCCCCACTAATTTTTTTGTATTTTTAGTAGAGATGGGGTTTCACTGTGTTAGCCAAGATGGTCTTGATCTCCTGACCTCGTGATCTGCCCACCTTGGCCTCCCAAAGTGCTAGGATTACAGGTGTGAGCCACCGCGCCCAGCCAAGTGATTCTTTTGCCTCTGAGTAGCTGGGACTACAGGCATGCACCACCATGCCTGGCTAATTTTTGTATTTTTAGTAGAGATGGGTTTTTTGTCATGTTGGCCAGGCTGGTCTCAAACACCTGGCCTCAACTGACCCCCCCACTTCAGCCTTCCAAAGTGCTGGGATTACAGGCGTAAGCCACTGCACCTGGCCTTAATCACACTTTTGAGTCACTTATATCTGATTGAGATGAGATTCTGGACTTTAGACTTTTGAGTCAGTGCTAAAACAAGATCTTGGGAGCTATTGAGATGGAATTTTGCATGGAGAAGACCATGAATTTGGGGAGTCAGGGGAAAATCCTATGGTCTGAATAGTGGTGTGCCCTTCAAATTTATATGTTGGAACCTAATACCCAATGTGATAGTATTAAGAGGTGGAGCCTTTAGCAGGTGACTAGGTCATGAGATGGGGTTAGTGCCCTTATAAAAGAGGTCAGAAGGCTAGGTGCAGTAGCTCATGCCTATAATCCTAGCACTTTGGGAGACCAAGGCAGGTAGGTTACTTGAGCCTAGGAGTTCAAAACTAGGCTGGGCAACATGGTGAAACCCTGTCTCTATAAAGAATACAAAAATTACCCAGGCATGGTTGTGCATGCCTGTAGTCCCAGCTACTTGGGAGGCTGAGATGGGAGGATCACCTGAGCCCTGGGATGTTGAGGCTGTAGTGAGCCTTGATCTTGCCACTGCACTTTAGTCTGGGTGACAGAATGAGACCCTGTCTCAAAAAATAATAATTAATTAATTAATTAAAAAAACATCGCTTCTCGGCCTTTTGGCTAAGATCAAGTGTAATTAATTAATTAAAAAATAAAAGAGGTCAGGAGGAGCTGGTTAGCACCCTTCTGCCATGTGAAGACACAGAGAAGGCACCATCTATGATTAGCAGGCCCTCACCAGACACCAAATCTGACGCCTTGAACTTGGATTTCCCATCCTCCAGAACTGTGAGAAATAAATTTCTGTTGTTTATAAATTACCCAGTCTAAGATATTTTGTTACAACAGCAGGAACAGGTAAGACAGTTGCCTAACATTGTGAATGTACTGGAAGCAACTAAATTGTACACTTTAAAATTATTGAAATGGTGAATGTTATGTGACTTTTACCTCAATTCAAAAAAGAAGTATTGATATGTGCTACAAAATGGACAGATCCCGAAAACGTTATGCAAAATGATAGAAGCCAGCTACAAAGGACCATATATTGCACATATTGTATAATTCCATTTTTTTGAAATGTCCAGAATGGGCAAATCCACAGAGACAGAACATAGATTGCTAGTTGCCTAGTGCTGGGGTGGGGGGTAAGGAGCAGGAGAAGAGGTTTGAGGGAAAAATGGGGAGTGACTGTTAATGGGTACAGGCTTCTTTTTAGGGTGATAAAAATATTCTGAAATTGATTGTGATGATTATTTCATAACTCTGGGTATGCTAAAAACATAGAATTATATTCTTTAAATGAGTGAATTGTATGAGATGTGAATTATATTTAAATATATTTGTTATAAAAAATTCTTGAATGTGATAACAATGTTACCAGAAAGAAGTCCCAATCTAAACCCCAACAGAGGGTTCTTAGACCTCACACAAGAAAGAATTCAGGGTGAGTTCATAAAGTGAAAGCAAGTTTATTAAGAAAGTAAAGGAATAAAAGAATGGCTATTCCATAGGCAGAGCAGCGGAATGGGCTGCTCAACTGATTATACTTATAGTTATTTCTTGATTATATGCTAAACAAGGGGTAAATTATTCATGAGTTTTCCACGAAAGGGGCAGGCAATTCCCAGAAATGAGGATTCCTCCCTTTTAGGACCATATAGGGTAACTTCCAGATGTTGCCATGGCATTTGTAAACTCTCATGGCACTGGTACCATGTCTTTTAGCATGCTAATGTATTATATTTCACGTATAATGAGCAGTGAGGACGACCAGAGGTCGCTTTCATCGCCATCTTGGTTTTGGTGGGTTTTGGCCGGCTTCTTTACTGCATCCTGTTTTATCAGCAGGGTCTTTGTGACCTGTATCTTGTGCTGACCTGCTATGTCATCCTGTGACTAAGAATGCCTAACTTCTTTGGAATGCAGCCCAGTAGGTCTCAGCTTTATTTATTTATTTATTTATTTATTTATTTATTTTGAGACGGAGTCTTGCTCTGTCACTCAGGCTGGAGTGCAATGGCACGATCTCGGCTCACTGCAACCTCCACCTCCCAGGTTCAAGCGATTCTCCTGCCTCAGCCTCCTGAGTAGCTGGGATTACAGGTGTGCACCACCATGCCTGGCTAATTTTCGTATTTTTAGTAGAGACAGGGTTTCACCATGTTGGTCAGGCTGGTCTTGAACTCCTGACTTCATGATCCACCTGCCTCAGCCTCCCAAAGTGCTGGGATTACAGGCGTGAGCCATGGCACCCGGCCTGGTCGCAACCTTATTTTACCCACCCCCTCTTCAAGATGGAATTGCTCTGGATCAAATGCCTCTGACATATTTTCCCCTCCCTTTTACAAGGGTTCTCTTAATCCTAAAGGTTATAGAGGGACAAAGATCAATCTTCTGTAAATTCTTCAGGCTGAATAGGGGAGATGATATTCCTGCCTAACTATTAGGGTCTCTTGTATTCAGGGTAGAGAGGAGCTCAGTCAGAAATCATCTGTATGGTGAGGGCTACTCGTAACTGAGTTCTGACAAAAGGTGGTATCCAGAAGATTAATAAGTGTTCAATTTAAGAAAACATTGAGTAAGCTTATCCTGCATTCCTACACAAAGAGTACAATGGCAATATATTCCACAACAGTAAAGCAAAATAAGTTAAATTATCCCAGGTAAATTAAATTAAGAAGGCTTCCCATGAAGCAGGCAACTGTTGAAACCAAGCTGACATAACGTTGCTAGCTGATTCCAATACGTGCCCAGAAATAGAATATCAGTCTAGATTTTTACATTAACCATCCCTCTTGTTTATTCTTAGCTGTAGCCAGAGATCATTGGTTGGTTCACAGGAATAAGCAGAGTCAGTCTAAATTGTAGAAAAAAACTCAAAAACAACTGATGGGACTAGAACTTAATAACAAGTGTACCATAGTTCTTGAAAAAATTTTTCTCTCTCCAGCCCTCATTTTTACTAAAGACAAATCATTGTAAGACTGATTCGTTTGCAAAATAAGCATTAGTCTTATTTTACTTGGCCTGATTATTTGTATAAAGTGCAGCAAGAATAATTATTTGCTATACAGGCTCCTTTTTAAATTGGCTTTGATGGAACTTTGCTTCATAAGGAATCTTGGATAAGACTTTTTTTTAGAGTCGAGCCAAGCCATGGGTTATTTACTGTCAAATACCTATATGAGTTGGGTAAATTTCTCTCCTCTTGAGGTCCCAATATAACTTGGGGCTCATGGGCCTGTCAGAAAGCGACATTCTTTACTTACCACAGGTCAGGAACCCTGTACAGGAACTGTGTAGACAAGGTATAAAGCCAGTTTTCCCCAGGGGCTTTTATTGGCTCTATATGTCAATTTTGATTCCTTAAAGAAAAACATGCCATTCCAGTCAAAGCCTTGGTAAAATTACCAGTTTCTCCAATTGTGTCCTGTTACAAATGAAGACAGATTCTTACTGCACTTATGCAAATAACTATATTGCCATAAGTTAAGAATACTCACAAGTGGTTTCCAAATTCTGGATAAATAAGGTAGAGAGAAACAAATATGCCCCAACTTTTGTTTATAGGAGTATACTTTACTCAATTATCAAAAACTGTAAATAGGCTGAGCACAGTGGCTCACGCCTATAATCCCAACACTTTGGGAGGCCAAAGTGGCCAGATCACCTGAGGTCAGGAGTTTGAGACCAGCCTGGCCAACATGGCAAAACCCCGTCTCTACTAAAAATATAAAAAATTAGCTGGGTGTGATGGTGCGCACCTGTAGTCCCAGCTACTCGGGAGTCTGATGCACCCAGGAGGCAGAGGTGGTGGTGAGCTGAAATTGCACCACTGCACTCCAGCCTGGGCAACAGAACAAGACTGTGTCTCAAAAAAAAAAAAAAAAAAAAAGTAAATAGCTTAAAAGTTTTCTTGACTCTGAAAAACAAAACAAAGGATCAGCAACATTTTAAGCAAAAAGTCATAAAAGGATTATTTCAGTCTTCTGTTATTAGTTCAGTCCATGCAATTAATGCCTGTTCTGCTTGATATTAATAAACATTTCAGCTATGACAGTCCTGAAAGTTTTTCCTCTATTCTAATGTCACAATCTCCAAAGTTAGCCGAAACCTGCGTTTAAGAGCACCTGTCAAGGACCTATAGCTGATTACAAACCACCTTTCAAAGAGGATTAAAACAAGACAACAATTGTCTGTGGATGACAAAAAGTCTTAGGACAGCCATTATTAAAGTCACATGTGACTAGGAATTGTGGTTACTTCTATGACTTTCAATAATTTTACATAACAATTATAACATAGGAGTTTCCCATAATTTTGGAACACATACCAATAACATATTTATACAAATACAGGCCAAAGAAAGCCAAACACCATTTCATATTTGACAATGCTTCCTGTATGATTTTTTGTGCATGTGATTTTGGGTTATTTATTTTGTGAATGTGTGGCAATGAATGAGATCTCAGTGGTGGTGTGGATTTGACTGATCTCTGCAACTGTGTATGGCAAAAGAACTGGCAAAAGAAAATGACAACCAGATCCTAGCAAAGGGGTAGGGAGGGCCAAGAGAACCGAACATCTGGGCTGGCAGAGAAATCAAATCCTAGAAATTAACAGGTAAGAGTGTAATGTGGGGGATATACCCCCATCTCTTTGCTCCTTCCCTTTTGCTTCCTCTCCCAGGGACCCAGGTCCTTGGGACTATATTGGATCTCTCTCTGAAGCTGAAAAACAAAAGGCTGAGGAGACAGTTGGCTCTAAGTGACCAGTCTCAAGCCAGCTTTGTCAGAAATCCTAGATCACAGGAGAAGGGTGGGAAGAAAGGATATGATTATTTCTTGTTCCATTTTCCATTAGAGGTGAGAATGACAAGGCACTCTCTTCTAACTCCTCTTGAGGGCATGAAGAGGGTTAGCAGGAGAGGGGCTGGGAGCCCTGAGGTCTCCTGTAGGACCTCATATCCCATAGGCAAGGACTAAGAATTAGGATTAAATATTTTAGTGGGATAGCTCTAAACCAGCATTAGGAAGCACAGCCAGGGTGAGAATTCCTGGAATCTGACTGGGACCCTGGCAGTGAAAGCTGGGACTGTTGAAAACCCAGATTCAATGGCTGCTACTCAAGTCGAGAGTGCAGGGCCAAGATAACTAGATCCCAGGACAGGCAGTTTGACAGTGAGAACAAAAGGAAGAGGCTGGGGTATTGGGAGAGAAAAGGGGTGGGTATTGGGAGGAAAAATGAGAACTGGGGGAACTCAGGAGTCTGGGTTCTGAAATAGCAGCAAGTCAGAATTCCAGGATCTCTGTCCACCCTCCTCTTCCTCTTCCCTCTATCAGGCAGAAGAGAGAGAAGGAGGGTACTGGAGAAGTAGCCACATGGATACATTCAGGCATGGTGGGAGAAAGAGGAATTAAGTGCTGCATTGGCCCTGGGGCTGGGAAGAGTCAGGAGGCCGGGGAGGGGTGGTGGGGGTCGGTCCCAGGGTTGCACGACGCCATCCTTTTCGGTGGCCACGTACACAGTGTGTAAGACCACAGCCCTCTTCTTCTCATCACTTTCCGTGGAGCTCTCGCCAAAGGCCGGGGGTTTTTCATAAATACAGCAGCATTTTGATGAGGGACGGCGCATGCGTTCATTGTCCACAGTGTCACTTGTCCATTCCACCTTTTTCTCTGGCTTCCGTTTCGGGAGTTTGATGGTAAGGCTCCGGTTCGGGCTCGGTTGTCACGGTAACCGTTGTCTCAGTGACGTCTCGCTCAGCCCAGCCCCTGCCTCGGGCCGTAGCTAAGGCTCAGGAGAGGGAGCAAAGGAGGAAGGGGGATGACACACCCTTCTCTTTTTCTGTCTCTGAGGTCTAGGAGAAGCAGTATCGGATTCAGTGGTAGCCAGGATCCTCCACCTTCTTATTACCCCCTCCTCCTGGGCCTCCGCTTCTCCACCCCTGGGGATAACCTGACCAACCCCACTTCCGGCTCTGCTTCCGGGTGATTTTTTTTATACAAATAAGTCAAATATGTCATTTTTGGACTTTAGCGGACCTAATATCTAAAACATTAATTATATCAGAAAAAAGATATAATTTGTAATTTGATTTTGGAAAGTTTGTCCAATATCAAAGGTTTAAAATATTTGATATTATAAAATAGAATTCTAGGTCACCCTAAGTTATTCATTTAGCCAAAAATGATAACTCAAAAATTTTTAAAAGGCATAAAACTTTACTTATTGATACAGGGAACACTTAGCTTTCCAAACATTCTGTCTCTTGTCTTTTTCCTGTGGTGTATTCAAAAGGCAAACAAAAATCTTCATTATCCTTTAATATTACATACAAATCTTGTTCATGGCCAAGCGTGGTGGCTCATACCTGTAATCCTGGCACTTTGAGAGGCCAAGGTGGGTAGATCATTTGAGGTCAGGAGTTCGAGACCAGCCTGACCAATATGGTGAAACCCCATCTCTACTAAAAATAAAACATAAAAATAAAAAATAGCTGGGCGGGGTGGTGCACACCTGTAGTCCCAGCTACTCGGGAGGCTGAGGCAAGAGAATCGCTTGAACTTGGGAGGTGGAGGTTGCAGTGAGTTGAGATCACATCACTGCACTCCAGCCTGGGTGACAGAGACAAAAAAAAAAAAAAAAAAGAGAAAACTCTGTTGTGCTTTTATTCCAATGTTCAATTTATGGAAAAACTTTAATTTTAGCCAATATGTTTACACACAGAATGTTATATGTAAAAGGCTTGTTTTTGATATTGTAAGGAAAAATTAGCATTTAGACAAAAAGTTTTTTTAGCAAGGTAATTTTACTTTTTGCAGAAAGGGTGCTTTTTGCAGATGGAACAATGACAAGAACACACCTAAACAAAGGAGGGAAGCAATGTTTATTTTTTATGCAGCTTATTTTTGCCACTGTGTTTTGTCTTCATTGGCTGGAGCTAGACCTTACAATTTAAACTAAAACCCAACTGGCTAATAATTTAAAACTTTTTAAAATAGGTAAAGGCAATAGAGAACAAAGAAAAGAGGAAGTTGCTTGTGAAAGGACTTAGAAAAGTAATAATATTTTTAAATAAGGAAGGGGCATAAGCTGCAAGTTGGGACATGCTTGTGGGCACGTTTCGCATAAATATTTTGGTTAAAGTACAAGGACATCAAATGTACTTTTTTTAAATATTTAACAGCTACATAGAATAGGGCTTAACAAAGAGTTATTAGCACAAAGCAAGGAGGCTTGAAAGAAGTTAGTTTTTAAAAGAAACTATTATTTCTAACACTTATGATTTATTTTTTAACAAGAAGGGAAACTTTGAAGAGGCAACTTTTTACTTTCTACACAGTATTTCTTTTACAAGATTAATTTTTCACAAATCTTATGCAACTTGCTCAAACTTTCTAACTTGAAACAATCTATCTTAACTTAAAACAATCTAACTTATCTAACTTAAAACAATCCTTTAACCCTATAAACTAGGCCAAAAAGAAAGCACCCACATTCCTAGGCCTTCTTATAATCTTTTACCAAAAACACATTTCACTTTTCTTTTTTTCTTTTATCTTTTTTCTTTTTTTTTTTTTTTTTTTGAGACGGAGTCTCACTCTGTCACCAAGGCTGGAGTATAATGGCGCGATCTCAGCTCACTGCAACTTCTGCCTCCCGGGTTCAAGCGATTCTCCTGCCTCAGCCTCCCCAGTAGCTGGGACTACAGGAGCGCACCACCACACCCGGCTAATTTTTGTATTTTTAGTAGAGACGTGGTTTCACCATGTTGGCCAGGCTGGTCTTGAACTCCTGACCTCAGGTGATCCACTTGCCTCGGCCTCCCAAAGTGCTGGGATTACAGGCGTGAGTCACTGGGCCTGGCCTCACATTTCACTTTTCTTACACACCTTGCATGTAGAAGTGTTTTTTCAGTAGTCTTAATTACATGTTACAATGTTAATTCTTAGCAACTTTCGTTTTTGCTGAAAAATCTGGTAAGTGATTCTAATTATGTAACAGGAGTAGAACCTAAGACACCAGATAGAAATGCAGATGAGGTTTAACTCTTTCCAGCTGCCGGTCATGACTAACTCTACCAGTCCCCAGACTTTATCTAATGGCTTAAAAACAGGTCAGTGGAAAGATTTTCAAAAGAAAGAAGCAGTTTATGACGTTAAAGCATTTAGCAAAGCTAATAGCTGGCCTGCCTAAGTTAGACCAAATATTTAAATTTCGAAGACATTTTTATTTCACCAATAATCTTTAAAACTGTCTTTATTTCCCAAAGCTTCCTAAAGTCACATGAACTAAAAAGCATTGCAGTTTTTATTTTTCTGACAAAATATTTAAGCGCTTATTATTTTTAAACGAATTAATCAGAGCTCTTTCATATATAATTACACACACAACACACAAAAATACACAGAAGATCCAGAGTTGTAAGATTTTTCATTTGCCAGTTTTTGTTTCATTTTAGAGCATGTAGTTTCTTTCTTTTTTTTTTTGAGACGGAGTCTCGCTCTGTCACCCAGGCTGGAGTCCAGTGGCGCGATCTCGGCTCACTGCAAGCTCCAGCCTCCTGGGTTCACGCCATTCTCCTGCCTCAGCCTCCCGAGTAGCTGGGACTACAGGCGCCCGCCACCTCATCAGGCTAATTTTTTGTATTTTTTAGTAGAGACGGGGTTTCACCATGTTGGCCAGGATGGTCTTGATCTCCTGACCTTGTGATACGCCCGTCTCGGCCTCCCAAAGTGCTAGGATTACAGGCGTGAGCCACCACACCCGGCCTCTTTCTTTTAAAAAAATTATTTATATATTTTTGAGACGGGGTCTCACTCTTGTCACTCAGGCTGGAGCACAGTGGTGCAATATCAGCTCACTGCAACCTCTGCCTCCCAGGTTCAAGTGATTCTCGTGTCAGCTTCCCAAGCAGCTGGGATTATAGGCATGCACCATCACACCTAGCTAATTTTTGTATTTTTAGTAGAGATGGGGTTTCGCCATGTTGGCCAGGCTGGTCTCAAACTCCTGGTCTCATGTGATGAACCTACCTCGGCCTCCCAAAGTGCTGGGATCACAGGCGTGAGCCACCACACCTAGCTAATTTCTAGGGCCTAATAAGCCCATACAGCTGGAAGGCAAAACAGATCCCCCCAAATTAAGGGTCTCATTTTTATACCAGATCCTGGATCCCCAAAAAGAAGGGAATCAGCCCATCTCCCAACAGAGTCTTATCTCTCAGTGGCGGTGGGGAGAAATCCATACCTTCTAGGTGGCCAAGAGCATGCTTCTCTGATCCAAACATGCAAAGAGTGAGAATCCTCCCTTAATTGCCATTAGCCATCCCCAAAAGTATATCCTCCACCTAGTTATTACACACCAAAGCTCTCTCATAATGTGAAGTAATTTCTGATACCCGCCCAAAGTTAAAAACGTCAGATAACGCAATGCCAAGCAGAACAGAGCCTTAGATTTCGAGAGGGATCGATCTATTCAGTTCTAATTCCTGGAGTTTCAGGAGGAAAACAGAGGTTTTTCCCAAAACAAGATCTGTGGCATCTCCTCCATTTTTCCCAAGGAGTCACAGGCTGCTAGAAATTATCTTCGGTCCTCTTGGCCGGGCGCAGTGGCTCATGCCTGTAATCCCAGCACTTTGGGAGGCTAAGGCGGGTGGATCGCAAGGTCAGGAGTTTGAGACCAGCCTGGCCAACATGGTGAACTCCCGTCTCTACTAAAAAAATACAAAAATTAGCCGGGCGTGGTGGCGGGCACCTGTAATCCCAGCTACTCGGGAGGCTGAGGTGGGAGAATCACTTGAATTCCAGGAGGCGGAGGTTGCAGTGAGCCAAGATTGCATCATTGCACTCCAGCCTGGGCGACAGAGCAAGACTCTGTCTTAAAAAAAAAAAAAAAAAAAAAAAGAAAGAAATTATCTTAGGTCCTCTCATGTGGACAGGCAAGAAGACAAAATGGAGAAAAACAATTCAGTCAACTAAGGAGAAAACCATTTTTTTCTTTAGAAAAATAAGATTCAAGAAGAGAAAAAAATATAAAGACCTTTTAAATATACTTATAACTTGAATATCTGCTTTTAACTAAGCTGACTTTTAACCATAGCACTCTTTAAAAAAAAAAAAAATCTTTTTAAATCTCTTATTACCCGACTGTAGCCTGGCCAAATGGCTAATATTTCTGGCTTTTGAACTTTACCAAAGGTAACCTCATAGCACCTCAGGTGCTCAGAGAAAGGAAAATTCAAGAAAGGAAGTCAGAAGTTGTTCATGGAGGGAAAGAGACTCAATGAATGGCAAAGGCCACATGACAGAAATAACTCATTTCCTAGGCCAAAAATTGAACCTGGGCCACCACTGTGAAAAGACAAAGCCTTAGCTACTGAGCTACAGCACTGGGCAGGCTCCATTGCTCTTTCCAGAAGGAGCCTAGAGCAGTCAATTTTGAGCTTGCAATGGCTTTTAACTGCTCAAGATAATTTTTTTTTTTTTTTTCGAGAAGTCTCACTCTGTCCCCCAGGCTGGAGTGCAGTGGCTCAGTCTCGGCTCACTGCAACCTCCGCCTCCGGAGTTCAAGAGATTCTCCTGCCCCAGCCTCCCAAGTAGCTGGGATTACAGGCACGTCCCACCATGCCCAGCTAATTTTTGTATTTTTAGTAGAGATGGGGTTTCACCATGTTGGTCAGGCTGGTTGTGAACTCCTGACCTCAGGTGATCCGCCCACCTCAGCCTCCCAAAGTGCTAGGATTACAGTCATGAGCCACCGCACCCAGCCTTAAGAAAATTTTTAAGGCTAACTATGACATGAATCCCAAAACTCCTTTTCCCTGGATGGTGGAAACCAAGAGAAAGTACTGCCATGTGGTTACAAGGTCAAGCTCCCAAAGACATAAAACAAGATCAGAGGGAAACCTTGAAACAGTTTGGCTCTGTGTCCCCACCAAAATCTCATCTCAAATTGTAATCCCCACATGTCAAGGGAGGGACCTGTAATCCCCACGTGTCGAGGGAGGGAGGTGATTGGATCGTTGGGGCTGTTTCCCCCATGCTTTTCTTGTGATAGTGAGTTCTCACGAGATCTGATGGTTTTATTAGTGTTTGGAAGTTTCTCCTTCGTTCTTCTCTCTCCTGCTGCCTAGGGAGGAAGGTGCCTTGCTTTTCCTTCACCTTCCACCTTGATTGTAAGTTTCCTGAGGCCTCCCCAGCCATGTGGAACTGTAAGTCAATTAAGCCTCTTTCCTTTATAATTTATCCAGCCTCAGGTATTTCTTTATGGCAGTGTGAAAACGGACTAATACAAACCTCATCCAGTTTTTTTTGTTTGCTTCAGGGACCTGCAGCAAAGTTTGTAACTGATCAGTTTGCCAGGCTAGCTTGAACAGCAGGCTTATGGGGTTCTAAGCCCATGTTCTATCATAAGGTACCCCTCTTTATGACAGAACAATATAGAAAGACAAATTCATAGCACAAAGTACACCAGATTCACTACAGTTTAAGACTAACCTCACAAATCCTTTTTCTCATTAATCAGAACTTTGCAGCTGGGCAGAGTGGCTCACGCCTGAATCCCAGCACTTTGGGAGGCCGAGGCGGGCAGATCACGAGGTCAGGAGATCGAGACCATCCTGGCTAATATGGTGAGACCCCGTCTCTACTAAAAATACAAAAAATTAGCCAGGTGAGGTGGCGGGCGCCTGTAGTCCCAGCTACTCGGAAGGATGAGGCAGGAGAATGGCACGAACCTGGGAGGCAGAGTGCACTTCAGCCTGGGCAATAGAGGGAGACGCTGTCTCAAAAAAAAAAAAAAAAAAAAAAATAAGAACTTTGCAGAGAAGACAGTGATTTTTATGATTCCTACAGCCAGTTTGCACAGAGAGAGCCCACAAGCCTGACCAGTAAGAAATTCTTACCCTTTTGCCTACATGCCAGGTTTCTGGGTTCCCTTTCCCTGAGTGACCTTAGTGACCCTGCTTGCCACACCATAGCCCTGGGGGCCAAGCTGCAACACCAAGGAAAATCATCTTTTTCCTTTTCATGGAACCACAGGCAAAAGCCTGTCAATGTTGTAAGATGCCATTCAAGGGACTGCATGGGATAACCAAATTAACATTTTCCATCCGGCCAGAACAAAATATGTGTGACAAAACATAGATATTAACCACTCGCTTAGCACCCAATATCAAACTGGTAAGGCTCAAACTTGCCCCTGTTTGGGCCCTGTCATCTTTATTCAAAGTGGGGTGGAATGACCTCCAACCAGCAGTTTCAACATTTGGTCTCTGGGCAAGATGGTCGCCCTGAGTAACAGAAAAGATAGGAAAGGGAACGGAGAGAACAAGAGAGAGAAAAGCATTGCCTGCAATGAGGTGGGGAAGGCAAGGAGCTCAGCAGGGTGGGAGAAAGACCCACCCATTGCAGCGACACTGACTCAAAAGTTCAGGCAGCTGCTTGTCAGTCACGAGTGGATCTTTTCCAGCAGACCCATCAGCTCTCAAGTTTCCCTCTTTTGAGGGAGGAAAAAGCTCCCATGTCCCATGGTCCTGTACTTGTCTAATCCTGTCACCCATAGCCATCAGCAAGCAGTGCAAGGCAGATTAATTCAAAGATGGGTTAACATCCCATAATGCCAAATCTTCTTTTTTTTTTTTTTTGTGGAGAACAGGGTCTCAATATATTGTCCAGGCAGGTCTTGAACTCCTGGGCTCAAGCTATCTTCCTGCTTTTCCCTCCCTAAGAGCTAGGATTACAGTCGTGAGCCACCATGCCCAGCCCAAACCCATTTTTTAACCAAAAGGGACTTTACTGAGGGAAGGGCCTCTAACCCTGTAAATATTAGGAAGGACTCTTACCTTCCTAAGTTGGGCCTTGAACCCTGTCTGTCTCAGGAGAAACTAACTCTCCTAAGTTGGGCCTCTAACTCAATTCCATCCTTCACCCGGGTAAAATGTACCCCACCACTTACCCAAAGTCAGATAATCGGTGCTGCAGTCTCTTTCCTTTGAGTTGGGGGTCTCCTCAGTATAGTCCCTTTGTGGTAGCCAAGAAGATGTTACCGGAAAGGCGTCCGGATCTAGACCCCAAAAGAGGATTCTTGGACCTCGCCCAAGAAAGAATTCAGGGCCAGGCGCAGTGGCTCACGCCTGTAATCCCAGCACTTTGGGAGGCCGAGGCAGGCAGATCACTTGAGGTCAGGAGTTCAAGACCAGCCTGGTCAACATATAGTGAGACCCCGTCTCTACTAAAAAATACAAAAATTAGCTAGACGTGGTGGCACACACCTGTAGTCCCAGCTACTTGGGAAGCTGAGGCAGGAGAATCGCTTGAACATGGGAGGCAGAGGTTGCAGTGAGCCAAGATCGCACCACTGCACTCCAGCCTCGGGGACAGAGCGAGACTCTGTATCTCAAAAATAAACAAATAAATAAATAATTTGGGACAAGTTCATAGGGTAAAGAGAAAGCAAGTTTATTAAGAAAGTAAAGGAATAAAGAATGGCTATTCCATAGACAGAGCAGCAGCATGGGCTAGTCAACTGATTATACTTATAGTAATTTCTTGATAACATGCTAAATGAAAGGTGGATGATTCATGAGTTTCCCACGAAAGGGTTGGGCAATTCCAGGAACTGAGGGTTCCTCCCCTTTTTAGACCATAGAGAGTAATTTCTAGACGTTGCCATGGCATTTGTAAACTGTCATGACACTGGTGGGAGTGTCTTTTAGCATGCTAATGCATTATAATTAGCATATAATGAACAGTGAGGATGACCAGAGGTCACTTTCATGGCCATCTTGGTTTTGGTCTTCTTTACTGCATCCTGTTTTCTTTTTTGAGATGAAGTCTCCGTCCTTCGCCCAGGCTGAAGTGCAGTGGTGCGATTTCAGCTCACTGCAACCTCCGCCTCCCAGATTCAAGCGATTCTCCCACCTAAACCTCCCAAGTAGCTGGGATTACAGGCACCCATCATCGTGCCCAGCTAATTTTTGTATTTTTAGTAGAGACAGGGTTTCACCATGTTGCCCAGGCTGGTCTCGAACTCCTGACCTCAGGTGATCCGCCCACCTTAGCCTCCCGAAGTGCTGGGATTACAGGCATGAGCCACCACGCCTGGCAGTTTTTATTTTATTTTATTTTTTTTGAGACAGAGTCTCATTTGTCACCCAGGCTGGAGTGCAGTGGGGCAATCTCAGCTCACTGCAACCTCCGCCTCCCACATTCAAGTGATTCTCCTGCCTCAGCCACCTGAGTAGCTGGGATTACAGGCATTCGCCACCACACCCAGCTAATTTTTGTATTTTTAGTAGAGATGGGGCTTCACCGTGTTGGCCAGGATGGTCTAGAATTCCTAACTGCAAGTGATCCATCCGCCTCGGCCTCCCAAAGTGCTGGGATTACAGCATGAGCCACCGTGCCCAGCCTACTGCACCCTGTTTTATCAGCAAGGTCTTTATGACCTGTATCTTGTGCTGACTTCCCATCTCATCCTGTGACTAAGAATGCCTAACCTCCTGGGAATGCAGCCCAGTAGGTCTCAGCCCTTTTTTCCCCAGCTCCTATTCAACACAGAGTTGCTCTGGTTCAAACGGCTCTGACAACAGTACCCTGGTTACATAGGAAAAATGTTCTTATTCTGAAGAAGTAAAAATTTAAGGGTGAAGTATCATGATGTCTGCAACTTATTTTCAAGTGGTTCAGCAAAATGCAAGAATATATTTCCATGGGCTGTGTTGTCCAATACAGCACCACTAGCTGCATGTTGTTTATGCTTAATTTTAAATTAATTAAAAATAAATACAATTTCTGTAATCCCAGCACTTTGGGAGGCCGAGGCGGGGGGATCACAAGTTCAGGAGATCGAGACCATCCTGGCTAACATGGGAAACCTCGTCTCTACTAAAAATACAAAAACAAAATTAGCCGTGCATGGTGGCGGGCGCCTGTAGTCCCAGCTACTCGGCAAGCTGAGGCAGGAGAATGGTGTGAACCTGGGAGGCAGAGCTTGCAGTGAGCAGAGATCCCACCACTGCATTCCAGCCTGGGTGACAGAGCGAGACTCTGTCTCAAAAATTAAAAAATAAAAATAAATAAATAAATACAATTTAAAATTCTGTTCCTCAGTTACAGTGGCCACATTTTAAGTGTACAACAGCTACATGTGGCCAGTGGCCACAGTATTGGATGGTGAAGGTACAAAACATTTTCATCATCACAGAAATTTACATTGGCCAGTGCCGATATATATATAGAGAAAGCAAATGTTGTGAAATGTTAGCAAATGGTAGTGTTATGGTAGATAGTAGTAGGTATAGTTATAAGGGAGGAGACCACCCCTCAAATTGTCTTATGCCCAATTTCTGCCTCCAAAGAAAAGAAGTAAAAACTAAAAGGAAGAAATGAAATCCACAGGCCGACAGCCCAGCACCACAACCTGGGCCTGGTAGTTAAAGATCGACCCCTGACCTAATTGGTTATGTTATCTATAGATTACAGACACTGTATAGAAAAGCACTGTGAAAATCCCTGTCCTGTTCTGTTCCGTTCTGATTACCGGTGCATGCAGCCCCCAGTCATGTACCCCCTGCTTGCTCAATCGATCACGACCCTCTCAAGAAGACCCCCTTAGAGTTGTGAGCCCTTAAAAGGGACAGGAATCGCTCACTCGGGGAGCTCGGCTCTTGAGACAGGAGTCTCGCCGATGCTCGCGGCCGAGTAAACCGCTTCCTTCTTTAACTCGGTGTCTGAGGGGTTTTGTCTGCAGCTTGCCCTGCTACGGTCAGACAGGAACAGATGTTAGCAAATGGTAGTGTTATGGTAGGTAGTAGTAGGTATAGTCAGACATGAACAGAGCAGGGGACGGCTCCCCTCACCCCCACCCCCACACACACCAGGAATGTCAGGTGACCATCAGGTGATGGGCAGGCAAGCTGTTAACTGTCTCTTTAAAATAATAATTGGCCGCAGCCAGAACCAGGGAAAGGCAGTCTTCCAATAAACAGGAACACCTGAAACTGGTGATCAGCAGCTCCCCAGTAAGATCTCAGGATTTGGGCAAGTGGGCTCACACATGCCTACTAAGAGGCAAAATGGCGGAGTTTAACTGGTATATGACCTGCTATGCACATTCACCTGGTAAGGGAAGAGTGCCTCAAGGGAGCATGCGTACAACTCCAGTAAACGCACTGCGCATGCTCCCTCCCAAGTGCTGGCAGGTCACTGAGCATGCGGACAGCCCACCCCAAGGGAAGAATCAGCGCACTTGACTGTCTCAAGTTGCCCGCTTGGCCCTCTTCCAAGTGTACTTTACTTCCTTTCAATCCTACTCTGAAGCTTTTTAATAAGTTTTCACTTCTCCTCTGAAACTTGCCTCAGTCTTTCCTTCTGCCTTATGCCCCTCAGTCAATTCATTCTTCCAAGGAGGCAAGAATTGAAGTTGCAGATCCATATTAATTCCCAGCCAGTGACAGTAGATCTTGGTGAGGCATGTATAGGTGTTTATTGCACTTTTCTTTCAATGGAGGGATGGTAAGAGCATGGCACAGAATTCCTAATGTGTGTTTCAAGGGCCCAAGCACCATGTGAATCAAGAACCAAGGTCTTTGGAAACTTCAAGATGCTGGTCCTAACGGTTTGTTCTGCTTGTTCAACGATCGTTCCTAGGGTCCTCTCACTAAAGCAAGGTATGTGCTTATCAGATTATGTTCTTTGCATCTCTGTTTCTTGGAAAGGTGTTACAGAATGGTGATTTTGCAGCTAAACAGACTCAAGCTTAAATTTTTGCTCTATCACTTCATTAGCTGTGTGCCCTTGGTCATGTTACTTAACCTCTCAGAGCCACAGATTTCTCACTTGTAAAATGAGGCTGAAAATAGGTGACTGCCTCTTAGATTATGGAAGGCACTTAGCTCTGGAAAGTGTTTATGACAGGCAGCTAAAATTGTTCCAGGGTAGGAGAGATGGATTAGGTGAGACTGCTTCTTACCATGAGGAGTTTCCCTTCTAAATGGAGGTCAGCCATCTGCTGGGGGACCAGGATAGCTATGCTGCTAATTGAGGGCTTAATTTGTCAGCCACAAAAAAGGAACAAGTGTCATGATGATTTATTACAGCTAAGTGTACTCCTATGCTGGCGTTAAAATGCCCTGAATTTCTGGAAAGAATGGAGATAAGTCTCTGGGAGTTGTGGTTACTTAATGCCCTTATGTGGTATTTCTATATCACTTGCTGTGTCTTCTTTTTAAAACTGCAGATTTGTGAAACTCCAAGTGTTGGGGAACCACTGACTCTAGAGACACTTGAGGACTAAGTAGGCAGAGAGAGCCAAGCCCAGGATTCAATGAATTGAAATCACCTGGGGAATTAGCATGTTTATAACCAGTCAGTGCAGGTGTAGATATTTGCCTGTGGAAGCAAGTTCCTGAAAAGGAATTTGCATTCTCCTTTGCTCACTTGCTGGAGCAAATGTTTCTCTGGGCTGGCATTTTCTTCCTTGCTTGCCTGCTCATTGCAACCCAGACTTGTGACAGACAAGGGTCGGGTGGTGAGATGAAGCTCTAGATAGCAAGAAAGAGGCAGAGTGGGGGAGGGGAGGAGCGGGCTGGGCTGGACGCCCAGGGGTGCCTGGTTGCCTTCCTTCAAAGGGAGATTGCGTCATGGCTCAGAATCCTACCCTGCTGCTTTCTTGTTTCGTAAAGAGGGAAAGTCACTTCATCTCTCTGAGCCTCCATTTTCCCATCTGTTAAAATAATAAACTCTTCCCAGTGTTGGATAGTTTCTGCCCTATGTTCAAGTTTAAGGCTCAATTTCCTCAATTATAAAATGGGCATAAAAGTCATATCTACCAGGCAGGCGTGGTGGCTCACGCTTGTAATCCCAGCACTTTGGGAGGCCAAGGTGGGCAGATCATGAGGTCAGGAGTTCGAGACCAGCCTGGCCAATATGGTGAAACCCCGTCTCTACTAAAAATACAAAAATGAGCTGGGCGTGGTGGCGGGTGCCTGTAATCCCAGTTACTTGGGAGGCTGAGGCAGGAGAATCGCTTGAACCCAGGAGGTGGAGATTGCAGTGAGTCAAGCTAATGCCACTGCACTCCAGCCTGGGCAACAGAGCAGGACTCTGTTTAAAAATAAATAAGTAAATAAATAAATCATATCTACCTCAGCATGGAGGTGAGGATTAACAGTTGGCACAGTTCCTAGCATACAGTAAGTGCTCAGTAAATGCTAGCTAGTATTGGCCATTAGTCTTTTTTTTTTTTTTTTTTTTTTTGAGATGGAGCCTCCCTCTGTCACCCAGGCTGGAGCGCAATGGCACGATCTCGGCTCACTGCAACTTCCGCCTCCCAGGTTCAATGGATTCTCCCACCTCAGCCTCCTGAGTAGCTGGGACCAAAAGTGCCTGCCACCATGCCCGGCTAAGTTTTGTATTTTTAGTAGAGCTGGGGTTTCACCATATTGGCCAGGCTATTTTCGAACTCCTGACCTCAAGTGATCTGCCTGTCTTGGCCTCCCAAAGTGCTGGGATTATAAGCACGAGCCGCCACACTCGGCCAGCCATTAATCTTTATTATGGGGCTGTAATCCCTTATTTGTGATCTGAAATTCACTCTTTTTTCATCATTTCACTAGATGCCATCATGAAATTCCTAACTCTCTGAAAACTGAAAGTATTTCCGTAAATTTGCCACCAAAACTCATTTGATGCAAAACCTTACGTGAACCAATCCCATGTATAGTCTTAAGAAAACCCACTGTTTGTGAACATATTGACATAGTTGATTACTGGGTGTGGTCCCAGAATGTGTACCAAGTGACCTTTCTAAAATCTGAAAATTTCTGAATTCTGAATCATTTCTGGCCCCTTGAGTTTTGGGTAGGGGGCTATGAGCCTGTAGTAGGGGAGATGTGACAGAGCCATAAAATGACATGACCGTGGTCAGAGCCAGGGCTTGCTGAGTTCAAGGAGTGGGGAGATCCTTGGTGCTGCAGGAGCCTTAGAGGTGAGAGCGAAGGGGACAAAGGACTTACTGCAGGGGTCTTGCTTATAACAGAAACCAGCACTGGCTGATTTAAGCAGTAAGGGAACTTATTGGAAGGGTATTGGGTTAGTATCAGGGCACTGGTAAGCGGGAGAACCAAGCTCAGAGCCCTCGGGGCCAAGGAACTGTCAAAATCACCCACAGAACTGGTCAAGTGAGAAACGGCAGAGTCTGAAAGCCACAGCCTCCACTGCCAATCCTGACCCACAGCTAGCAGCAGACATGGGAGCCACTTCCAGCCTAGCTGCTGCTGCCTCCAGACACGGTCTCTCAGCCCCTGCAAAGTCTGCAGTGGGAATTTCTGATTGGTAGAACCAAGGTCACCTGACCGCACCCAGGCTGCAAGGGAAGCTGGGAAAACAAACATCTGGAGATTTTTGCTTCCACAATGGGGAGGCACTTCTGCCTCCTGCCACATGACTCCTGAGAAATGGGTTCCTCTACATTAGAAAAAAGGACACAGATGCCAGGCAACCAAACTGAACAAGAACAGGCAAAAAGTTTAGTAGCCACAGCTTCTCAGAGGAGGGATTGATTCTACCCAGGCCTTGAAGGATGACCAGACTTAGGTGGAAGGGGGAATAGAGGGTGGAGGAATGCAAGGACCTAGGATTCTGGCTAGAGCTTGCTTACAAAACGACAGTCCCTGAGCTAAACACTTCATTCTCATTTAGTCCCCATTCCTGTAGGCAGCAGAGGAGCAGCATTTTTCAGACAAGGAACTTGAGGATTAAAGAGGTTAGATAAATTTGTCCATGGACATATCGCTAGAAGGTGGCAGAGCTGGGCATCTGACATCTGGGCATTCTGACATCTGGCCCATAACCTCTATGCTAGACAGAAAATAGGTTCTATAGTGAGTGCCTACTTCTATCACTTGATAGAGGCTACATGGAGCCCTGTGTTGAGAAGGATTCTAAGGTTGTTTCTGGGATATAATGTTAGAAGGTTGTGATCAATTAGAGACATCCTGTTAATAAATTTGACCTGAGAACTCAAAATTCACATCCTTTTTTTTTTTTTTTTTTTTTTTGAGACGGAGTCTTGCTCTATCACCCAGGCTGGAGTGCAGTGGCCCGATCTCGGCTCACTGCAAGCTCCGCCTCCCGGGTTCACGCCATTCTCCTGCCTCAGCCTCTCCGAGTAGCTGGGACTACAGGCGCCCGCCACCACGCCCGGCTAATTTTTTTTGTATTTTTAGTAGAGACGGGGTTTCACTGTGGTCTCGATCTCCTGACCTCGTGATCCACCCGCCTCGGCCTCCCAAAGTGCTGGGATTACAAGCGTGAGCCACCGCGCCCGGCAAAATTCACATCTTGTCAAGTGAACATGCAACACTTATCAAAAGCAATTATATATTGGGTCATTTAAAAAGATCCAAGACAGCTGGGCGTGGTGGCTCATGCCTGTAATCCTAGCACTTTGGGAGGCTGAGGTGGGTAGATCACAAGGTCAGTAGTTCAAGACCAGCCTGGCCAAAATGGTGAAACCTTGTCTCCACTAAATATACAAAAATTAGCCAGGTGTGGTGGCGGGTGCCTGTAATCCCAGCTACTCGGGAGGCTGAGGCAGGAGAATTGCTTGAACCCGGGAGGCAGAGGTTGCAGTGAGCCAATATCATGCCACTGCACTCCAGCCTGGGTGACAGAGTGAGACACTGTCTCAAAAAAAAAAAAAGATCCAAGGCATTTCAAAAGATTGAAATTATTCAGATTATGTTCTTTGACCACAAAGGAACTAAACTAAAAATCAATACCCAAAAGATGAAA
Organism: Symphalangus syndactylus; assembly: GCF_028878055.3. NCBI lineage: Eukaryota > Metazoa > Chordata > Mammalia > Primates > Hylobatidae > Symphalangus > Symphalangus syndactylus. The sequence goes on from NC_072444.2 coordinate 16,064,231, forward strand.
GGAAATCCCCAACTGCCTGAAAATTAAACGTTACACTATTCAAAGAAGAAATTGAAGTGGAAATCAGAAAACATTTTGAGCTGAATTATGGTGGCACATACCTGTAGTCCCAGCTGTTTGGGAGGCTGAGGTAGGAAGATCACTTGAGGCCAGGAGTTCAAGGCTGTTGTGAGCTATGATTGTGCCTGTGAATAGCAACTGCACTCCACCATGGACAAGATAGTGAGACCCCATCTCTAAAACAAACAAATGAATTCGTAGGGTGCAGCTAAAGCAGTGCAGAGAGGAAAATTCATGGCCTTAAAATGCAAATATTAGAAAAGGAGAAATATTTGAAAATTAATAATTAAAGTTTCTATCTCAAGTAGCTGAAAAAGAACAGGAAATCAAACTCAAGGGGTAAAAAATAAAGTAGAAAATAACAAAAATAAGAACAGATATGAAAATCAACCATGTTTCTTTTTTTTTTTCTTTTCGAGATGGAGTCTCGCTCTGTTGCCCAGGCTGGAGTGCAGTGGCGTGATCTCGGCTCACTGCAATCTCCGCCTCCCGGGTTCACGCCATTCTCCTGCCTCAGCCTCCCGAGTAGCTGGGACTAGAGGCGCCCGCCATGACGCCCGGCTAATTTTTGTATTTTTTAGTAGAGACGGGGTTTCACCGTGTTAGCCAGGATGGTCTCGATCTCCTGACCTCGTGATCCACCCGCCTCGGCCTCCCAAAGTGCTGGGATTACAGGCGTGAGCCACTGTGCCCGGCCGCAACCATGTTTCTAAAGTTTGTTCTTTGAAAGGACTGATCAAACTGAGTAAGCCATATCTGTCATCAGCAAGGTAGGTGGAGAAGAATAGCATGTGTGCCACATAGTCCCTATAATTGGAACACTTCATCTTTTACATGGTGTACACTCATACAAGTACTAGTTAAACTAGATTTGATCAAGGACACAGAGACACCAAATGTTTAAGGATTGATGGGTAATTCCATTAGGTTGGAGTTGAAAGTTACTGTAAGGAGGAGGAATTAGTAAGACTCTGTTGTAAGTGACAGAAGCCCAACTCAAACTGGCTTAAGCATATAAAGGACTGTATTTGTTCACATAGATGAAAAGTCCCAAAGGAATTCTGGCATTATTCTGTCGGTCCTAGGCATTCAAATGGTGCTGCAGGAATGGCTCTTCATGGTTTTTCTCCTCTTCTTTCTGTCTTTACTCACTTCTCAGGTGGGCCCTCCTGCCTAGGCTGGAGAGGCTGTGGGCTACTCAGGGTGTGTTGTCATGGTGCTGGCGGAAGGCCAACTGCCTAAGCACATTTCAGACTTCTGCATGTCTCACTTGCTAACATATTACTGGCCAAAGCAAGTCACATGATTAAGCTCAAAGTCTAGGTGTGGGAAAATTCTGTCTTGAGGCTGTGACAAGGAAATAGAGTGAAAATTTGAGACCATTGTTTAATATACAGACATTAACTAAATGTTGGGCTTTCTGAGTCATAGGGTACATGCACGCTTAAGTTCACTTAAATACAGCCAGATTGTTCTCCAGAATGGCTGCACTGTCTACATTCCCAAGAGCAATTCACAATGGTGGGTGTTTCCCTAAATCCTCACCAATGCTCAGCATTATCCGTCTCTCTCATTTTTGCCAGACCAATGGATGTGAAATGGCTGGCAAAAATGTGAGAGATGGAAGACGCTGAGCATAGGATAATGCCGGCTGTTGTTTTACTTTGCGTGTCTCTGATCGCATAGGCAACTGAGCCTCTTCACATCTTGTTAATCATTTGAATTTCCTGCCTGTGAATCGCCTGTTCATATTCTCTGCTCATTTTTCCCTTCCTTTTTTTGTTCCTTTCTCGTTGATTTGCGGGAGGTCCATGCGTATTCTAGATATTGATCCCTTTGCCAGCTTTAGATACCACAAACATCTTTTACAAATCAGTTTTCCATCAGTTAATTTTGTCTACAGGGCATTTCACTGAACAGAAAAATGTGATATAATTGAACCCAGCATTTCTTGCCTCACAGCTTGTGCTTTTTGGGTCTAGTTTAAGAGGTATTTTCTCCATCTCTAGATCACAAGGCTATGCTACGCTTTCACCTTTCAGATTTAGTTCTTTCATAACTAAATCCTCCTCTGGAATCCACCTTTGTAATGATCAAGGGTAGGGAGCAAGTTTGTTTGTTTGTTATTGTATACAGTGCAAAGCCAGTTTTCCCAATGCCATCTACTAAAAAGTTTGCTCCTTCCTTCCTTGATTTATAGTGCCACTTTTGTTGTATATCAAATCTACCTATCTATATTTATATCTATTTTTCTATTTCTATATATTTGTATATTTGACAAGATAATCTCTTCCATGGGGCACATGTCATCAGGACCTCCTGAGGCTGTGTCATGGAAAAAGAAAAAAAAAAAAGAAAACAAAAAAAGGCAATGTCTCCCACTTGACTCTACTCCTTTTTTTTTTTTTTTTTTTTTTTTCCTGTAGAGACAATGTCTCATTACATTGTGCAGGCTGGTCTCAAACGATCCTCCTGCCTTGGCCTCCCAAAGTGCTGAGATTACAGGTGTGAGCCACTGCACCTGGCAGACTCTGTCCTTTGTGGGCCTTTATTCTAATTTAGAACAAGCTTGTTGAGTTTCTCCAAAACAAAATCCATCTAAATTTTTGCTTGAGATTGCAGTGAATTTGTAAATTAAATTAAGGAGAACCAGCAACTTTATGTCATTAAATTGCCATAAGCATGAGTATGGAATTGATATGTATTTATGTCTTCTTTTATGTCTTTAATAAAAAATTTAAACTTTCACCTTAGGGATGTTTGGCATTTCTTAATTTCCACATACTTTCAATATAAAGCTTAGAGGTTTCTTTTCTTTCAGTTTTGAAACAATCTCAACACACAGGAGAGCTGGAAGAACAATACAAAGAATTTTTTTGAACTACTTGAGTTTTTTCCCTGAACTATTCACTGAACTATTTGCCAACCTGGTGCCCCATCACCCCTAGATACTTTGTATAATGTTAAAAAAACAAAGCTGGGCAAGGTGGCTTACACCTGTAATTCTAGCACTTTGGGAAGCTGAGGTAGGAGGATCATTTGAGCCCAGGAGTTCGAGACCAACCTGAGCAACATGATGAAACCCCATCTTTATTAGTTCATTTTCACACTGCTGATAAAGACATACCTGAGACTGGGAAGAAAAAGAGGTTTAACTGGACTCACAGTTCCACATGGCTGGGGAGGCCTCAGAATCATGGCGGGAGGTGAAAGGCACTTCTTAAATGGTGGTAGCAAGAGAAAATGAGAAGGATGAAAAGAAGAAACCCCTGATAAACCCATCAGATCTCATGAGACTTATTCACTACCACAAGAACAGTATGGGGGAAACCGCCCCCATGATTCAAGTGATCTCCCACCAGGTCCCTCCCACAATATGTGGGAATTGTGGGAGTACAATTCAAGATGAGATTTGCGTGGGGACACAGAGCCAAACAATATCATTCTGCCCCTGGCCCTTCTAAATCTCATGTCCTCACATTTCAAAACCAATCATCCCCTCCCAACAGTCCCCCAAAGTCTTGACTCATTTCAGCATTAATCCAAAAGTCCACAGTCCAAAGTCGCATCTGAGACAAGGCAGATCCCTTCTGTCTATGAGCCTGAATAATCAAAAGCAAGCTGGTTGCTTCCTAAGATACAACGGAGGTACAGGTATTGGGTAAATACAGCTGTTCCAAAGGGGAGAAGTTGGCCAAAACAAAGGGGTTTCAGGGCCCATGCAAGTCTAAAATCCAGCAGGGCAGTCAAATTTTAAAGGTCCAAAATGATCTCCTTTGACTCCATGTCTCACATCCAGTTCACACTGATGCAAGAGGTAGGTTCCCATAGTCTTGGGCAGCTCTGCCTCTGCAGCTTTACAGGGTATGGTCCCCCTCCTGGCTGCTTTCACGGGCTGACATGGAGTGTCTGTGGCTTTTCCAGGCAAATGATGCAAGCTGTCGGTGGATCTACCATTCTGGGGTCTGAAGGACAATGGTCCTCTTCTCACAGCTCCATTAGGCAGTGCCACAGTAGGGACTCTGTGTGGGGGTTATGACCCCACATTTCCTTTCTGCACTGCCCTAGCAAAGGGTTCTCCATGAGGGCTTCATCCCTGCAGCAAACTTTTGCCTGGACATCCAGGTGTTTCGATACACCTTCTGAAACCTAGGCAGAGGTTCCTAAACCCCAATTCTTGACTTCTGTGCATCCTCAGGCTCAACACCACGTGGAAGCCACCAAAGTTTGGGGCTTGCACCCTCAGAAACCATGGGCCGAGCTATACCTTGGCCCCCTTCAGCAATAGCTGGAGTGGCTGGGACACAAGGCACCAAGTCACTAGGCTGCACACAGCATGGGGACCCTGGGCCCAGCCTATGAAACCATTTTTTCCTCCTATGCTTCCAGGTCTGTGATGGGAGGGACTGCCATGAAGACCTATGACATGCTCTGGAGACATTTTCCCCATTGTCTTGGTGATTAACATTGGGCTCCTTGTTACTTATGCAAATTTCTACAGCCAGCTTGAATTTCTCCTCAAAAAATTGATTTTTCTTTTCTACTGCATTGTCAGGCTGCAAATTTTCCAAACTTTTATGGTTTCTCTTTTAAAGTGATTCTCCTGCCTCAGCCTCCCGACTGGTTGGAATTACAGGTGCATGCCACCACACCCAGCTAATTTTTGTATTTTTAGTAGAGACAGCGTTTCACCCTGTTGGCCAGGCTGGTCTTGAACTCCTGACCTCAGGTGATCCGCCCACCTCAGCCTCCCAAAGTGCTAGGATTACAGGCATGAGCCACTGTGCCCAGCCTAATTTTTATATTAATATGTAGGCCTCTTATCTGGTAATTATTCTATCGGTTTTTCTTTGTAGGTGACTATATAATCTGCAAGTAATCACAGTTTTCCCTCTTATCTTTCAATCCTCACACTTTTCCGTTTCTCTGAAATGTCAGCAAGAACTCTAGGGCTGCTGGGAGCAGTGGCTTACACCTGTAATCCCAGCACTTTGGGAGGCCGAGGCAGGTGGATCACTTGAGGTCAGGAGTTCGAGACCAGCCTGGCCAACATGACAAAACCCCATCTCTACTAAAAATACAAAAATTAGCTGGATGCGGTGGCAGACACCTGTAATCCCAGCTACTCAAGAGGCTGAGGCAGGAGAATCACTTGAACCTGGGAGGAGGAGGTTGCAGTGAGCCAAGATCGCGCCACTGTACCCAGACTGGGAGATAGAGCAAGTCTCAAAAAAAAAAAAAAAAAGAAAGAACTCTAGGGCTAAGTTAAGTAGTATCTGTGATTTCAGGCATCCTTGAGTTGTTTCTGATCTTGGAGGTACTTACAGCTTGTCCTATAAGATTATATTTGGGAGGCTGAGGCCGGCGGATCACCTGATGTCAGGAGTTCGAGACCAGCCTGACCAATATGGTGAAATCCCATCTCTACTAAAAAAAATACAAAAATTAGCTGAGCGTGGCGGTGGGTGCCTGTAGTCCCAGCTACTTGGGAGGCTGAGACAGGAGAATTTGCTTGAACCTGGGAGGCAGGAGGCGCAGGTTGCAGTGAGCTGAGATCACATCACTGCACTCTAGCCTGAGCAACAGAGTGAGACTTCATCTCAAAAAAAAATATATATATATATATATATTTCGGCTGGGTGTGGTGGCTCATGCCTATAATCCCAATACTTTGGGAGGCCAAGTGGGGAGGATTGCTTGAGGCCAGGAGTTTGAGACCAGCCTGGGCAACATAGTGAGACCCCGTTTCTACATAAAGTAAATTTTAAAAATAGCTGGGTGTGGTGGTGCACACCTGTAGTCCCAGCTACTTAGGAGGCTGAGGTGAGAAGATAGCTTGAGCCCCGGAGTTGGAGGCTGCAGTGAGCTGTGTTCATGCCACTGCGCTCCAACCTGGGTGACAGAGTAAGATCCTGTTTAAAAAAAAAAAGATATATTTGCTAAATTTTGGCATGTAACTTTTTTAAATTTTATTTTTTTTTTTTTGAGACAGAGTCTCGCTCTGTCAGCCAGGCTGGAGTGCAGTGGTGCTATCTGGGCTCACTGCAAGCTCCGCCTCCCAGGTTCACGCCATTCTCCTGCCTCGGCCTCCCGAGTAGCTGGGACTACAGGCACCTGCCACCACGCCTGGCTAATTTTTTGTATTTTTAGTAGAGATGGGGTTTCACCATGTTAGCCAAGATGGTCTCTATCCCCTGACCTCGTGATCTGCCCGCCTTGGCCTTCCAAAGTGCTGGGATTACAGGCGTGAGCCACCGCGCCTGGCCTGGCATGTAATTTTTATACACTTTTATAAGTTATTTTCTATTCCTTGTTTGCTAATAATTTTTTTTGGGGGGGCAGGTTTGCATCAAATATATATATATATATATTTTTTTATTATTATACTTTAGGTTTTAGGGTACATGTGCACAATGTGCAGGTTTGTTACATACGTATCCATGTGCCATGTTGGTTTGCTGCACCCATTAACTCGTCATTTAGCATTAGGTATATCTCCTCATGCTGTCCCTCCCCCCTCCCCCAATAATTTTTAAAAATCAAAATTATTGCTGAATTTATCAAGAGTCTTTTATGTACATGTGTCCCTCCAATGAAATAATCACATGGTTTTTCTTCTCTAGTCTATTAATTAACATGGAAAATTTAATGTATACATTTTCTGATGGTTAATTCTCCTTTCTTATGTGGAATAAACCCTATTTTGGTTGTGATTCCAAAAAAATAAACATAAGACTGGGCACGGTAGCTCACACCACCCAGCACTTTCAGGGCCTAAGTGGGGGGCGGATTGCTTGGGCCCAGGAGTTTGAGAACAGCCTGGGGAACATAGCAAAGCCCCAGCTCTACAAAAAATACAAAAATTAACTGAGTGTGATGGCGCACCCCTGTAGTCCCAGCTGCTTGGGAGGCTGAGGTGGGAGGATCACCTCAGCCCAGGGAGGTCAAAGCTGCAGTGCGTTGTGATCATACCACTGCACTTCAGCCTGGGTGACAGAGTGAGACCCTGTCTCAAAAAATAAAATAAAAAATAAATACATAAAGAAATAAACACAGAATTCAGTTAGCCAATATTTTTAAGATTTTCATCTTGTGTTTATAGGTGAAAATAACCTGTAATTTTCTTTTGCTTTGCTTTTCAATTGAGACAGGGTCTCACTCTGTCACCCAAGCTGGAGTACAGGGGCACAATCACGGCTCACTGCAGCCTTGACCTCCCGGGCTCAGGTGATTCTCCCACCTCAGCATCCTGAGTAGCTAGGACTACAGGCACCCGCCACCATGCCCGGCTAATTTTTGTATTTTTTGTAGAGAAGGGGTTTCTTCAAGTTGTTCAGGCTGGTCTCGAACTCCTGGGCTCCAGCAATCCACCCACCTAGGCCTCCCAAAGTCCTAGGATTACAGGCACGGGCCACCTTGCCCCAGCCTAATTCTCTTTTCGTGTTTTGTTTTTCCAGTTTTGAAAGTAAGATGATACTGCCTCATAAAATGAGTTAAACGATTCCCCATTTTTTTCTGATCCCCTTGTCTTAGAGTTTAAATACATTTATACCCAGAGAGAGGGATGGGCTTGACAAAGATCACAGAGTCAGTGACATTTTAGACCCCTCTTGGGGACGTCACTCCCCTGGGCCTTTGTCAGGCAGGATTGGCGCAGCCACTGCATGGTTATCTGCTTCACGCTGCAGATCAGAAGGAAGAACCCTGGATCGGGAGCTCCAGTCCTGTTTTTCCATACAACTCGGCCTCCATGGCCTTGTGTGTTGATTTCCTCCTCCATAAAATGGGAGCATGGGCTCAGGCAACCCTGAGCTAGAACCCTGTTCTAGCCCTGACAGTGGAGGCCTTTGTGATTCCCAGACACCCTCCAGGGGGTTCAGGGCACCCTTCAGAGACACAGACAGACGCTGGATCAGCCTGGGTGACATGGGGAGACCCCATCTCTACAAAAAATTGAAAAATTAGACGGGCATGGCGGTGTGTGTCTGTGGTCCCAGCTACTGGAAAGGCTGAGGCAGGAGGATTGCTCAAGCCTGGGAGGTCGAGGCTGTAGTGAGCCGTGATCACACCACTGCACTCCAGCTTGAGCGACAGAATGAGACCCTGCCTCAAAAAACAAAACAAAAAAAAAGGCTGGTGAAGAAGGGAAACACCACTTGGTGTGAGCACCATCTACTCAGACAGCCAGGGCCGTGAGTCTGCAGCTCCAGACCCGGCTGTGCCTGTAACCTTGTGTGGATCTCCATGTCTAAGAATGGGCTCTGGGTTTTGATCTCTCTGAGCCCGTTTCGAGCTCCAGGCAGGGGCCTGGGAGAAGGAAGAAGAAGAAGAGGCTTCCTTACTCCCCACTGGCAGGGGAGTCAAGCCTGGTGTGTCACGGGCTCACCCCACATCCTCCCTGGCCCTTCAGAGGCCTGGTACTGGGCACTGGAAGGTCGAGGCCTGGTGAGGCCCGGCGAGGCTAAGCCTGGCTCTGGGATTGTTTCTGGGGAGCTGCCTCTCCTGGAGGCCTGATTGGTCCTCCCCTCCCCTCCTCCCCCAGGCCCCCAGCCTGGTTCTCTGCCCCAGCTCCCTGCTGCCAACCCTGCTTTCCAAATCCTAGCCCACAAAGCGCTGCCCAACTCTTTCACTCCCCCACTCCCAATCCCAAATCCCAGCCTGGACTCTGCCCTTTCCATCCCAGCACAAAGTCCCTCTCCTCCCCAGATCCCCTTACCCAAGCAAGGCTCATTCTTACATTGGACTTCTTTTTTTTTTTTTTTTTTTTAATACTTTAAGTTCTAGGGTACATGTGCACAACGTGCAGGTTTGTTACATATGTATACATGCGCCATGTTGGTGTGCTGCACCCATTAACTCATCATTTATATTAGGTATATCTCCTAGTGCTATTCCTCCCCGTTGCCCCAACCCCTTCTTCTTCTTTTTTTTTTTTTAGAGACAGGGTCTCACTCTGTCACTCAGGCTGGAATGCAGTGGTACGATCACAGTTTACTATAGCCTAGACCTCCTGGGCTCTAGCGATCCTCCTGCCCCCAACCCCCAAGGTGCTGGGATTACAGGTGTGAGCCATCGCACTTGTCCTGGACATGGTCCCTCATCCTCTTCTACCCAGAACATCCCTGCTCACCCCACGTGGGTCTGCTCTGAGCCTGGGGAAATAGCCAGCATCCTTCTGTCTGTTCGTTTCCTTCTTGGTTCATCTGAGGCTGCTGCTACTCTCTGCCCCTAAAGCTGTTCCCACCTATTCCCAGAGGCCCCCTGAGCTTGACCTGGTTGCTCCTCACCCACCTGAGCTTGGGGCACTCCGTCCCACTCCTAGCCCCATTCCCCACCCCACAGGGCTTCCATGGTGCTCTGGGCTCCCCTCCAGCCCCCATTATTTCTCTTTGGGTATCACAGCCTGAAGGCTTGCATCGAGTCCTTCCCTGGATGGGCACCTGCTGTCCTCTGCTGGTCAGTTTCTTAGAAGACTTCGACAGTTGTCCAGGCACAGGGATGGAGCCTGAGCTACCCTTTTTACCACAAGCTGTCACTGTTGTCACCCAAGCTACAGTGCAGTGGCAATCTCGGCTGGCTGCAACCTCGGCTTCCCGGGTTCAAGCGATTCTCCTGCCTCAGCCTCCCAAGTAGCTGGGACTACAGGCACCCACTACCGTGACCAGCTAATTTTTGTATTTTTGGTAGAGACAGAGGTTTCACCATGTTGGCCAGGCTGGTCTCAAACTCCTGACCTCAAGTGATCTGCCCGCCTCTGACTCCCAAAATGCTGGGATTACAGGTGTGAGCCACCGTGCCCGGCCATAACAGCACCGGCCATAACATGCTTTTTCTAAGGGAATCTTCACAGCAACCTTCTGAGGTAGGTTCTGTTATTGTCTCTGTTTTACAGATTGGAAACTAAAACACTGAGATAAGTCACTTAACTAAAGGATAGAGCTGGGTTTGAACCCAATACTTTCCCCCTCCCCCTTAAGGACAGGGTCTTGCTCTCTTGCCCAGGCTGGAGTACAGTGGTGCAATCATAGCTCACTGCGGCCTTGACCTCCTGGGCTCAAGTGACCGTCCCGCCTCAGCATCAGGCATACACTACCATGCCTGGCTAATTGTTTTATTTTTTGTAGAGATGGGGTCTCACTATGTTGCCCAGGCTGGTCTTGAACTCCTGGGTTCAAGCGATCCTCCCGCCTTGGCCTCCAAAAGTGCCCCAATATAATTGATAATGAGAATGAGAACAGCCAACATTAGCCCAGCTCTCCCTCAGGAGTCAGAGCTGCACCGGGCTCTTTAAATGCATCACCTCCTTAAACCTTCTCTCCCACTTTCCACAACCTGGGATGAAACCTTTGCCATTCACTCCACACCCTCAACGCTCCCCCCACAAATACAGCCTGTATGGCCTCTTCCACTCTCAGAGGAGACCTCACAGTGCCAACAAAGTATGCAAAACTCTTATTATGCATATTTCTTTTTTATTTTGTATTTTTTTGGAGATGGAGTCTTGCTCTGTCTCCCAGGCTAGAGTGTAATGGCGTGATCTCTGCTCACTGCAACCTCTGCCTCACGGGTTCAAGTGATTCTCCTGCCTCAGGTTCCCGAGTAGCTGGGACTACAGGCGCATGCCACCACACTCAGCTAATTTTTGTATTTTTAGTAGAGACAGAGTTTCACTATGTTGGCCAGGCTGGACTCGAACTCCTGACCTCAGGTGATCTGCCTGCCTCGGCCTCCCAAAGTGCTGGGATTACAGGCATGAGCCACCATGCCTGGCCTTATTCTCCTTATTTTAAAAGGGAGATAACAGAGTCCTAAAATGTAAAAGGACTTGGCTGACATGCCCCAGCAAGTCAGTGAAGCTGCTGGGTCCCCTCTATGGGCCTGCAGACCCAGGTGTAGGATGTGGTGCCTCTTCACCATTCCTGGCTGCCAGGACCTCCTAGGATGAGCCTGAAGCTATATGCAAATGTGATTATTTAAATGCACCACGACTCTGAGAGGGAAGGGATATTCTCCCCAGAACACAGGTAAGTGAGCCAATTCAGGCTCACTGTGGTCACAGGACTTATCCAAGTCACTGGATTGACAGGACGAACACTGGCTTCAAGCCCAGTCTTCTCTCTCTGTTCTTCCTACTATACCCAATTGCAGTCCACACATTTTTAGTGAGCACCTACTAAGTGCCAAGCACTGTGCTGGGTGCTGGGGAGGCAGCGTGCATCAGCAGACACACCCCTTCCCTCCTGGTGCCCACATCACTGCCGGAGGAGACAGGAAACAGACGCGGAGACCGGCACAGTAATAATCGGAATCCCAGTATCAACCTCAGAAGCTTAGCAAAATGTCGCAGGGCTCCATCCCTGGCGTTCCCCTGTCTCCAGGCTTCTGGAAGTTTCTTCTGCTCCTTCACCCTTCATTCACCAGGGTTTCCCTAGCTCTCTAATAATCCCCATTCTCAGACCTCCCACCTTGACCACGTTCCCAAGTCTTCACTTTAGATCGCCACCAGGGGACAGCCGTGCACCGTGGCAGGTGGCTCCTACTGCCAGCCCAGCTTGGGCCAGAGTTTCCACCAGAATCACAGACCCTGGGAGAGGAGAGGGGAGGAGAAAGGAAGAAAGGAAGGAAGGGAGGGGACTAAAGGGCGACCCAGGCTCCCCAGCGGGGGTGTCTTAGGGAATCAGCTCTGTCCAGACCTAGGGCAGTTTCTCAACTGTTTTCCCTCCTTATCTTCCTTCCACTTTATCTTCTCCTCCTTCATTCAATAAACTTCTTTTTTTTTTTTTTTTGAGACGGAGTCTTGCTCTGTTGCCCAGGCTGGAGTGCAGTGGCGCGACCTCAGCTCACTGCCACCTCCGTCTCCAGGGGTCACGCAATTCCCCTGCTTCAGACTCCCAAGTAGCTAGGATTACAGGCGTGCACCACCACACCCAGCTAAGTTTTGTAGAGCTGGGGTTTCACCATATTGGCCAGGCTGGTCTCCAATTCCCGACCTCAGGTGATCCGCCCAGCTCTCAGCTTCCCAAAGTGCTAGGATTACAGGTGTGAGCCACTGCGCCCGGCCCATTCAATAAACTCTTTAAAAGGCTTTCTTGAGATATAATCCATATGTCATAAAAGTTCACTCATTTAGAATGTACAATACAATGATTTCTAGTATATAGAGAGATTTATACAACCATTACTGTAACCCAATTTCAGGACATTTTTACCCCCAAAAGAAACCTTGTACCCATTGGCAGTCACTCCTCTCTCTATCTCTATAGATTTGCCTATTCTGGACATTTTGTATAAATAGGATAATGCAAAATGTAAACTTTTGTGACTGGTTTCTTTCACTTAGTATGTTTTCCAGGTTCATCCATGTTGTAGCACGTATACATATTTCACTCCTTTTTATTGTTGAATAATATTCTAATGTGTGGATAGACCACATCTTGTTTCTCCATTAATCAGTGGATGGACATTTGGGTTGTTTACATGTTAGGCTATTATGAACAATGCTGCTGTAAACATTTGTGTACAAAATGTTTTGTTTTGGGTTTTTTGTTTGTTTGCTTTTGTTTTTGAGATGGAGTCTCACTCTGTCTCCCAGGCTGGAGTGCTGTGGCGCAATCTCGGCTCACTGCAAGCTCCGCTTCCCAGGTTCATGCCATTCTCCTGCCTCAGCCTCCCGAGTAGCTGGGAATACAGGTGCCCGCCACCAAGCCTGGCTGATTTTTTGTATTTTTTGTAGAGATGGGGTTTCACCGTGTTAGCCAGGATGGTCTTGATCTCCTGACCTTGTGATCCGCCCGTCTTGGCCTCCCAAAGTGCTAGGATTACAGGAGTGAGCCACCGCGCCCGGCCTTTTTTTTTTTTTTTTGAAACAGGGTCTCAGTCTGTCACCCAGGCTAGATTGCAGTGACACAATCATAGCTCACTGCAGCCTCGACCTCCTGGGTTCAAGCTATGCTCCCCCCTCAGCCTCCCATGTAGCTAGGATGACAGGCATTCACCATCACACACAGCTAACTTTATTTTGGTAGAGACGGGGTCTTGCTATGTTGCCCAGGCTGGTCTCAAACTCCTAGGATCAAGTGATCCTACCACGTCAGCCCCCTAAAGTGCTGAGATTAGAGGTGTAACAATGTTTTTTAAAAATACAGATATAGGCCAGGCATGGTGGCTCACACCCGTCATCCCAGCACTTTGGGAGGCTGAGGCAGGTGGATCACCTGAGGCCAGGAGTTCGAGACCAGCCTGGCCAACATGTGGAAACCCCATCTCTACTAAAAATACAAAAATTAGCTGGGCGTGGTGGTGGGCGCCTGTAATCCCAGCTACTTGGGAGGCTGAGGAAGGAGAATTGCTTGAACCTGGGAGGCAGAGGTTGCAGTGAGCTGAGACTGTGCCACCGCACTCCAGCCTGGGTGACAAGGGCAAAACTCCATCTCAAAAAAAAAAAAAAAAAAAACAGATATAATTCACATACAATAAAACTTAGTGAACCGAGTCAGTGGTTCTTAGTGTATTCACAAAGTTCTGCAGCCATCACTATTATCTAATTCCAGAACATTCCATCATCTCCCTGAAACTTATGCTCATTAGCAGTCCTTCCCCGTCTGCCCTCCCTCCTGCACCTGGCAACCACGAATGTACTTTCTGTCTCTATGTATTTGCCTATTGTGACATTTCACACACATGAAATCATACAATATGCGACCTTTGTGTCTGGCTTCTTTTATCTGGTATAATGATTTTTAAGCGTATACATATCATAGCATGTCAGTGCCTCATCCCTTTTTGTTGCTGAACAATATTGCATTATAATGATGTACGACTTTCTTATTTTTTATAATTTGAGACAGTCTCGCTTTATTAATCAGGCTGGCATGCAATGGAATCATCACGGCTCACTGCAGCCTCTAACTCCTGGGCTCAAGCAGTCCTCCCATCTCAGCTTCCCAAGTAGCTGGGACCACAGGTATCCACCATCATACCCAGCTAATTCTTTGAAAGTAGAGATGGGGGCCGGGCGCGGTGGCTCATGCCTGTAATCCCAGCACTTTGGGAAGCTGAGGCGGGCGGATCACGAGGTCAGGAGATCGAGACCATCCTGGCTAACACAGTGAAACCCCGTCTCTACTAAAAATACAAAAAATTAGCTGGGCGTTATGGCAGGCGCCTGTAGTCCCAGCTACTCAGGAAACTGAGGCAGGAGAATGGCATGAACCCGGGAGGCAGAGCTTGCAGTGAACCGAGATCGTGGCACTGCACTCCAGCCTGGGCGACAGAGTGAGACTCCATCTCAAAAAAAAAAAAAAAAGTAGAGAAGGGGTCTCTGTTTGTTGCCCAGGCTGGTCTCAAACTCCTGAATTCAAGTGGTCCTCCCACCTCAGGCCTCCCAAAGTGCTGGGATTACAGCCATGAACCACCATCCCCAGCCAATATTTATTGATTTATTTAGAGACAGGGTCTTGCTCTATTGCCCAGGCTAGAGTGCAACGGCACAAACAAAGTTTATTGCAACCTCCAACTCCCAGGTTCAAGCAATTCTCGTGCCTCGGCCTCCCGAGTAGTTGGGACTACAGGCATGCACCACCATGCCCAGCTAATTTTTGTATATATTGTAGAGACAGGATTTGGTTGTGTTGCCCAGGTTGGTCTTGAAATCCTGAGCTCAAGCAATCCTCATGCTTCTGCCTCGCAAAGTGGCTGGGATTACAGGCATGAGCCACTGTGCGTGGCCATACACAACATTTCATGTACATATTTGTCAGCTGATATTTGGGTTATTTCTACTTTTTGGCTATTATAAATAGTGCTTCTTGATCATACATGAACATGCTTTGTGTGGACATAGTTTCATTTCTCTTGGGTATATACCTAGGAGTGGAACTGCTAGGTCACATGGTAACTCTGTTTAACTTTTTGAGAAACTGACAAACTCAAAAGTGTCTGCCTCATTTTCCATTACCACCAGCAATATATAAACATTTTAATTGCTCCATCTCCTTACCTTTTGGATTATAGCCATTCTAGTGGGTGTGAAGTGGTATCCCATTGTTGACTCAGCAAGCTTTTACTGAGCACCTACTATGTGCCAGGCTCCATTCTAGTGCTGGAGATTTAGCTGTGACCAGGACAGAGATGATCTATGCCTTCACTGGGACTCAAGATCTACTATAGATTAAAACATTAAAGGAGTAACAAATACAATGACAAGTTCAAGAAGTGGTAAGAGCTAGGAAGACTTGAAGCAGTGTAATGCATTGGGGGTGGGGGTGACTGTATCATGCAGGGGGTCAGGGGAAAGGGTCCCTCTGGGGAGGTGACATCATGATGAAACTTCACAGGTCAGGAAGAGCCACCTGCTGAGCCATGGAGGAAGAACATCCCAGGTACAAGGAGCAGCAAGGGCAAAGGCCCTGAAACCCGATGACTCGTGTGTTCCAGGAACATCCAGGCAGCTGGAGCTTAGTGAACACAGAGCAGAGTGGGGGACAGGAGGTGGCAGAGGTGGGTGGAGGTAGATCTCATGGGCCTTTGAAAGCTACCATAGATAATTTGAATTTAGGCCAGGCATGGTGGCTCATGCCTGTAATCCCAGCACTTTGGGAGGCTGAGGAGGGTGGATCACTTGAGGTCAGGAGTTCGAGACCAGGCTGGCCAACATGGCGAAACCCCATCTCTCCTAAAAATACAAAAATTAGCCAGGCGTGGTGGCAGGTGTCTGTAATCCCAGCTACTCAAGCGGCTGAGGCAAGAGAATCACTTGAACGTGGGAGGCGGAGGTTGCAGTGAGCCACAATGGCACCACTGCACTCCAGCCTGGGCAACAGAGTGAGGCTCTGCCTCAAAAAAAAAAAAAAAAAAAAAAAAAATATATATATATATATATATATATATAATTTGAATTTAATTTTAAGTTTGGCAGGAAGCCACTAAAATTTTGAGGGCAGAATATTCACACTTTAAAAATCTCCTTCCTGATATACCTATTAGAATGGCCAAAATCAAGAATACTGATAGCACCAAACGCTGGGGAGGATGTAAAACAATGGGAATGCTCATTCATTGCTGATGGGAATGCAAAACGGTGCAGCCCCTTTGGAATACAGTATGATAGTTTCTTACAAAATAAACACACTCTTAACATATGATCCAACAATCGCAGTCCCTGGTATTTACCTAAAAGAACTGAAAACTTATGTCCACACAAAAGCCTGCACACAGGTGTTTCTAGCAGCTTTGTTCACAATTGCCAAAACTTGGAAGCAACCAAGATGTCCTTCAGCAGAAAAATGGGTAAAGAAACTGTGGTACATCCAGCCAATGACAAGGGAATGTTTTCCAGTGCTAAAAAAAAGAAACAAAAAATGAGCTATCAAACTATGAAAAGACATGGAGGCCAGGCGCGGTGGCTCACACCTTTAATCCCAGCACTTTGGGAGGTCAAGGTGGGAGGTCCGCTTCATCCCAGGAGTTCAAGACCAGCCTAGGCAACATAGTGAGATCCCATCTCTATTTAACAAAAAAAAAAAAGACATGGAGGAAATTTAACTATATATTACTAAATATAAGAAGGAGAAAGAAAGAATCTGAAAAAGCTCTATGATTCTGACTATATGACATTCTGGAAAAGGCAAAACTATGGAGATAATAAAGATACCAGTGGTTTCTAGGGGTGTGGGAAGAGGGAGGGATGAATAGGCAGAGCACAGCAGATGTGAGGGGCAGTGAAAATACTCTATGTGATGTTTCAATGATGGATACTGGCATTAGACATTTGTCCAACCCCATAGAATGCAGAATGTACAATACCGAGAGTGAACCCTAAGGTAAACAATGGGCTCTAGATGACAATGATGTGTCAAGTTCATCAATTCTAACAAATGCACCACTTTGTTGGGGGATATTGATAGTGAGCGAGGCTGTACATGTGTGGAAACTGGAGGTATAGGGGAAATCTCTGCATCTTCCTCTGTTTTTCTGTGAACCTAAAACTGCTCTAAAAAAATTATGCCTTAAAAGAAAACATCTCCAGCCGGGTGCGGTGGCTCACGTCTGTAATCCCAGCACTTTGGGAGGCCGAGGCGGGTGGATCACAAGGTCAGGAGATCAAGGCCATCCTGGCTAACATGGTGAAACCCCACCTCTACTGAAAAAAAAAATACAAAAATTAGCCGGGCATGGTAGCAGGCACCCGTAGTCCCAGCTACTCGGGAGGCTGAAGCAGGAGAATGGTGTGAACCTGGGAGGCAGAGCTTGCAGTGAGCCAAGATTGCGCCACTGCACTCCAGCCTGGGTGACAGAATGAGACTCCATCTAAAAAAAAAAAAAAAAAAAAAAGAAAGAAAACATCTCCTTCTTGCTGCGTGTGGAGGAGGCAGAGACTGGTAAGGCCATCCACATGGTGCAGGTGAGAATGCTGGGGGCCGTGGCGGAGGGGCTGGGGCTGGGTGCACTCTGGAGATCGAGCAAAACGACGTGCTGGTGGATTGGATGAGAGAAATGAAGGAAAGAGAGGCATCTTCTTCCTTCTGGCCTCTCTTATTTGCAAATATGCATTGAAGGGCTGGGTGCAGTGGCTCACGCCTGTAATCCCAGCATTTTGGGAGGCTGAGGTGGGTGGACTGCCTGAGCTCTGCAGTTGGAGACCAACCTGGACAACATGGTGAAACCCCATCTCTACTAAAATACAAAAAAAAAAACCCAAAAAATTAACCAGGTGTGGTTGTGCACACTTGCAGTCCCAGCTACTCGGGAGGCTGAGGCACAAGAATCACTTGAGCCCAGGAGGTGGAGGTTGCAGTGAGCCAAGATCACACCACTGCACTCCAGCCTGGGTGACAGAGTGAGACTCCATCTCCAAAAAAAAAAAAAAAAAAAATGCATCGAGGCCTCCATGTGCCAAGTCGACCCACTGGATTCACCAGGACAAGGACCAGATACATCTCTGCCTGCAGCCTGGAGAAGCAGGACGCTCTGATGGGAAATTCCACGGTGGTGGCCAGTCTTTGTTAAGTTCTTATGGCATCTGAGGTCTTACCCTTGGCACTATCCCAAATAAGATGCCCATCCCTGTCCTCAGGAGTTCAAGCCTCACACCAGCCTCACTCTGGCTGCTGATCATCCAGAACATGCAATCAAGTTCATGTCCCACCCCCGCAACCCCACCCACAGCCCCTCAGCAGTCCCCCAGTCCCTAGCAGTGTTTTCCAAATGAATGATTTACAAACATGCTCTCCAAAAGGAAGAAAGTTCTTCTGGCCAGAGAGTGCTGATTCTAATTATTTTGATTATACTCTTCCTTAAAACATAAAACTAGGCACAAACTCTTCAGGACCCTACACTGCCATAAAACCAGATTAAATACAAATATGACCACAAATTTAGATACACAACATCCATTGAATGTGCTGGATGACATCACTTTGCGGAATCAAAATCACACCCTTTGAATGATGAGTGTTTTGCAGGCTGTGCCAGCGTGCTGTTTGCTGCCTGGCCTTTGTTTTTCCCTTGGCACTCCTGCACAGCTGTGTATGCTCATTCAGTTTGCCCAGTTCTTTCCCAGTTCGGGTGAAGGGGAACCACTAAGCGGGTGAGCACAGCAGTTCGCCATTTGGCCTTCTTTGCTGGGATTCTATCCATCCGTCTATACTTTAAGGAACTTCATAGTCCTCCAGCATCCCTACCTTTGGAGACTCCACTTCTCCCCTTACCAAACATATTAAAACACACCCACATTCCACATCAAATATTTTTTTGCCATGAAAATATTCATTTGTATACTTTCGCAATTGAAATGATTTCTATTCAATTTTATACTTTCACAATTGAAATGATTTCACATGCAGGGTGTGCATGTGTGTGTGTGTGTGTGTGTGTGTGCATGCGTGTGTTATTTTGGTGGTTGCTTTTGTTACTTTAGAATCATTACGATTCTTTTTTCAAGATTGGAACATCTTTCAGGCCCTTGGAATTCTCCCAGGCCCAAGTGCTGAGCTCATGGGGCTGGAGAATAAACCGGCCAAGCTGAGACCTGCTCCTTTCTTTCCTCATCTGCCCAAGACAATCAAAGTGGGGCAGCTGGCATCAACCTGACCCCAGGCACAAACCAATCTGGGCCCTGAATACGGTGGCTCTGGATTATGGCTGAGTCATTCAGAGAAGTCAGGATATGCTTGTACTCACTGTTTAGGGATGATCACTAAAATGAAGGCCCCAAATGATGAAAATCTTGGTGGAGCCAGATTCCCAGGAGTATGCTTGAGACTCCCCAGTGGCCATGGACCCCAGTTTGAGGCCCCATGGCCTTCAAGGTCAAGTTGCAGCTCCTTGGCCTGGCACTCAAGGCCTGCCATTTTGCCGCCAGCTCCCCTTTCCAGCAGTTTTTCTTCCCATCCTTCTCCTGTCTGGTATCCCATGTTCTGGCAGCTTCTCCACAGCCAGGCCTTGGCCTCTGTGGTCGTCTTGGTCTGGAATGCCCCCTCTACAGCTTTTCTATATGCTTTTTTTGTTTTAGGCTTTAAAACACTAAACAGGTAAGACATGTTCACCATAGGAAAATCAGAAAATATAGATATGCAAAAGTAAATAGGAAAACAAACATAATCAGTCATCTCATCACATGGAAATCATCATGATTATTTGCTACATATTCTTTGTTTTTATTTACTTTTTGAGACGGAATTTTGCTCTTGTCACTGAGGCTGGAGTGCAGTGGCACAATCTCAGCTCACTGCAACCTCTGCCTCCTGGGTTCAATCAATTCTCCTGTCTCAGCCTCTCGAGTACCTGGGATTACAGGTGCATGCCACCATGCCCGGCTACTTTTTGTATTTTTACCAGAGATGGGGTTTCACCATGTCAACCAGGCTGGTCTCAAACTCCTGACCTCAGGTGATCCGCTCGCCTCACCCTCCCAAAGTGCTAGGATTACAGGTGTGAGCCACTGCACCTGGCCTTGCTATACACTCTAAATTACAGTTTTTCCATTCATTCGTTTATATTAACAAGATACAATGAAAGCTGTTTTTCAGATGAAGTAAGCAAACAAAAATCCAGAGACTACTAAATACACTCATACTCATAACCAAGTTTTGACGAATCCTAACATTTTTAGCATATTTGCTTTGGCTGTTTTTTTTTTGTTTGTTTGTTTTTTGAGATGGAGTCTCACTCTGTCGCCCAGGCTGGAGTGCAGTGGAACAATCTCGGCCCACTGCAAGGTCCACCTCCCGGGTTAATGCCATTCTGCTGCCTCAGCCTCCCGAGTACCTGGGACTCGGCATCTGCCACCACGCCCGGCTAATTTTTTGTATTTTTAGTAGAGACGGGTTTTCACCTTGTTAGCCAGGATGGTCTCGATATCCTGACCTTGTGATCTGCCCACCTCGGCCTCCCAGAGTGCTGGGATTACAGGCATGAGCCACCATGCCCAGCTTTTTTTGTTTTTTTAAATAAAAACTATCAGATATGGTTGAAGCCCCCTGAGTGCCCCTTTGCAATCCTTCTGCTGTATTCCTCCCCAGAGTAAATCTCTCACAAATTTGGGGTTTATCATTCTTATTCATGCACTTGATATGGTCATGCTTCAAATAAATAGCATGGTTCCACACATATCCTTTCGCTAGTTGGTGTTTGGGTTTGACATTATGTTGTAGAGGTGTGTTCACATTCATCTGTGTTCATTCATCCTAGTTCATTCCTTTTGCTTTTGCAAACTGTGCTACACAACATTCTGGTACAAGTCTTTGTTTGTGTGTGTGAGACAGGGTCTTGCTCTGTCACCCAGGCTGGAGTGCAGTGGTGCGAATATGGCTCACTGCAGCTTCAACCTCTGGTCCTCCTATCTCAGACTCCTGAGTAGCTGGGACTACAAGTGCACACCATCACATCTGCCTAATTTACTTTTGGTAGAGACGGGGTCTCACTATGTTGCCCAGGCTGGTCTCAAACTCAACCACTGCACCTGATTACAAATTTTCATATGTATTAAACACAAGAACACAAATTTTTCTGAGATAAAGACCTGAGATAGAATTGCTAAGTTGTATGGCACATGCAATATAAAAGTTATCCTTTTGCTTAATTCAACCACAAATCACGAACTTTCCATTTCTTTTCTTTTTTCTTTTTTTCTTTTTTTTTTTTTTGAGACTGAGTCCCACTCTGTTGCTGGGCTGGAGTGCAGTGGTGCCATCTCGGCTCACTGCAACCTCCGCATCTCGGGCTCAAGCAGTTCTCCTGCCTCGGCCTCCCAAGTAGCTGGGATTATAGTTGCCCACTGCAATGCCCGGCTATTTTTTTTTTTTTTTCTATTTTTAGTAGAGCCAGGGTTTCCCCATGTTGGCCAGGCTGGTCTTGAACTCCTGACCTCCAGTGATCTGCCCACCTTGGCCTCCCAGAGTGCTAGGATTACAGGCGTGTGCCACCTAGCCCAGCACATTTTTCTATTTCAATAAATATACGACGTCAATATATTTTAATGGCTTGTAGAGATTCTGCCAAAAATTCCTCAACATTATTATGATAGACATAATGAGTTTCTATTTTTTTCTATCATAATCTAGTCTGTGAGAGAAAATTTTTGTAGTTGTACTTTTATGCATACTTTTAATTATTTCCATAATTAAAGGAATTCCTAAGTAGAACTTCCAGGTGAAAAGTGATATGTTTTTAAGACCAACTGTCCTGAGAATTCTTGAACCAACTCTTCCTTCCACCTGTAGGGTAGGAGGGCCTGTTTCCCTCAAATCTGGCCCACTTACCTCCTGACAAGCCTGTGCCTCCGGAAATCTTGCCTGTCCTTACACTCTTACCTCTACTGTCCCTTCTCCTGTTCTCAGCAGATTCTGAGCTGTGGACTCCTGCAGGCCTTACTATTTTATTTTATTTTATTTTATTTTATTTTATTTATTTTATTTTATTTTTTGAGACAGAGTCTCGCTCTGTTGCCAGTGCAGTGGTACAAACATGGCTCACTGCAGCCTCGGCCTCCTGGGCTCAAGCAATCCTCTCACCTCAGTCTCCTAAGTAGCTGGAACTGCAGGCATGCACCACTGCCCCAGCTAATTTTTTTTTTTTTGAGACGGAGTCTCACTCTGTCGCCCAGGCTGGAGTGCAATGGCACGATCTCGGCTCACTGCAAGCTCCGCCTCCTGGGTTAATACCATTCTCCTGCCTCAGCCTCCCGAGTAGCTGGGACTACAGGCGTCCGCCACCACGCCCGGCTAATTTTTTGTATTTTTAGTAGAGATGGGGTTTCACCGTGTTAGCCAGGATGGTCTCGACCTCCTGACCTTGTGATCCGCCCGCCTCGGCTTCCCAAAGTGCTGGGATTACAGGCGTGAGCCACCGCACCCAGCCTGGCTAATTTTTTATAGAGACAGGGTCCTACTGTGTTGCCAGGCTGGTCTCAAACTCCTAACTTTGGGTGATCCGTCTGCCTTGGCCTCCCAAAGTGCTGGGATTACAGGCATGAGCCACCGCACCTGGCTCCATTTATGTGAAATTTCTAGAAAAGGAAAAACTAGAGAGACAGCAGATCAGCGTTTGCCTGGGGATGAAGACAAAAGCAGGGATTACCTGCAAGTAACTAGGAGGGATCTTTAGGGGGCGATGCGAGTGTTCTTTTTTTTTTTTTTTTGAGATGGAGTCTCACTCTGTCACCCAGGCTGGAGTGCAGTGGCGCGATCTCGGCTCACTGCAACCTCCGCCTCCTGGGTTCATCCCATTCTCCTGCCTCAGCCTCCCGAGTAGCTAGGACTACAGGTGCCTGCCACCACGCCCGGCTAATTTTTTTGTATTTTTTTTTTTTTTTTTAGTACAGACGGGGTTTCACCGTGTTGGCCAGGATGGTCTTGATCTTCTGACCTCGTGATCCACCCGCCTCAGCCTCCCAAAGTGCTGGGATTATAGGCGTGAGCCACCCGGCAATACAAGTGTTCTAAAACTGGCTTGTAGTGATGATGGCACAACTCTGTGAATTTACTAAAAATCATTGAACTATACACTTAACATGGATGAATGGTATGGTGTGTAGGTTACACCTCAATAAAGAGACATGATGAGTCAGATGCAGTGGCTCATGCCTATAATCCCAGCACTTTGGGAGGCCAAGGAGGGAGGATCACTTGAGGCCAGGAGACAGAGACAAGCCTGAGGAGCACACTGAGTCCTCGCCTCTACTAAAAATTAAAAAATTAGCCAGGTCTGGGTGTGGTGGCTCACGCCTGTAATCCCAGCACTTTTGGAGGCCAAGGCAGGTGGATCACTTGAGCCTAGGAGTTCGTGACCAGATTAAGCAATATAATGAGACTCCATTTCTACAAAAAATAGAAAAAAAAATTAGCTGGGCATGGTGTCATGCACCTAGTAGTCCCAGCTGTGTGAAAGGCTGAGGTGGGAGGATCACTTGAGCCTGGGAGGTTGAGGTTGCAGTGAGGTCGACCTGGGAGCTCAAGGCTGAGTTATAATTATGTCACTGCATTCCAGCCTAGATGACAGAGCGAGACCTTGTCTAAAAAAAAAAAAAGAAAAAAGAAGAAAAAGAAATAGCCAGGCGTGATGGTGCCAGTTACTCAGGAGGCTGAGGTAGGAGGATCGCTTGAGCCCAGAAGTTTGAGGCTGCAGTGAGCTGTGATTGCATCACTGCACTCTAGCCTGGGTGACAGAGCGAGACCTTGTCTCTCAAGGAGACAGAGAGAGACATGACAACATAACAAAAGGACAGTCCCTACATTTGCTTTGTAATCTGACTGGAGAGCTAGACAATAGATAAGTAACCAAGAAACTAAGTATTGAATTAGGAATTCTGATAAGTGGCCGGGTGTAGTGGCTCACACCTGTAATCCCAGCACTTTGGGAGGCTGAGGTGGGTGAGTCACCTGAGGTCAGGTGTTCAAGACCAGCCTGGCCAACATGGTGAAACCCAGTCTCTACTAAAAATAAAAATTAGCCAGGCATGGTGGCATGTGCCTGTAATCCCAGCTACTCAGGAGGCTGAGGCAGGAGAATCACTTGAACCCAGGAGGTGGAGGTTGCAGTGAGCCAAGATCGTACCATTGCACTCCAGCCTGGGCAACAAGAGCAAGACTCCGTCTCAAAAAAAAAAAAAAAGAAAAGAAAAAGAAAGAAAAAAGAAATTCTGATAAGTACAATGAAGGAAATGAGGTGGGTGCAGTGAGGGAGAAGAAAAGGAGAGTCCCCTTAGAGAGGGTTGACAAGAAAGGCCTTTCTGGAGAGTGACATTTGGACTGAGACCTAAAAGGAAAAGTGATGGGGGAGTCAGTCCAGGTGAGGGGCAGCCTGGTCTGACTCTGGAGGGGGAAAGAGCTCGGTGTTCTGGAGCTCATGGGAACTCCATGAGCCATGCTTTTACACACACGTTGTAGACTGTCAAAGCAGTGCAGGGACTTGCCCAAGACCACAGGGCACAGGAGCGATGGGGTGGGTGTTTGGAAAAAGGTCTGCTTGTGCCTTGAGTTGGCATCAGCCTTCCTGTCAGTGTGTTCTTGCAGCCAATGCCAACACCCCAATCACACACAGGCTGGCTGGCTTGTCCACACTGGCCTGTCACTGCCCAGGGCTTGGGGCACCATAAGTGGTGGAGGTGTCTGGGCACGTGCTAGGCTAGGAGGCAGCAGAGGTGTGAGACGCATGGGAGGTGTGGATGACTTCATGCTGTCCCAACACCTGCTGTGAAAACAGTGTGAGTCACAGGCAGGGATGGCTTTGGGATCCCCAAGACGGGCCCCACCCAGGCCTCAGGTCTGCCAGTACAGACACAGTCTCCAAGCCGACCTACCCACCCACACCTCCTCTCCTTGTCTAAGACCCTCCCCAATATCCTGCAGTTCCGGAGCGCAGACCGGGATTGAAACCTCCACAATGTCACTTCTTCGCTGCAAGACCTCAGACTTCACCAGCCTTGCTCTCCTCTGCTCAACGAGGATATTGATGTATACGAAAGAACAGACCTGGGATCAGAACCCATGCCCACTTGGCTCCACAGCCCTGGTCTTTCCATCATGCCAGGTCGAGGGGCTTCCTTCAATGGGCCTCACTGAGGGGCGAGTTTAGTGTTCTCAGCCCTCTCCAGCATCCAAATCACCTGGGGGGACCTGCCTTCAGTTATTTTGGTTTAATTGACCTGAGGTAGGATCCAGGCATGGTACCTTTTAAGAGCTCCCCAGGTGATGCAAATGGACCCCTAGGGCTGACAATTGCTGATCCAACCCCTTCATTTTACAAAGGAGGAGACTGGTGAGGTGTGGTGGCTCACACCTATAACCCCAGCATTTTGGGAGGCCAAGGTGGCTGGATAGCTTGAGCCTAGGAGTTGGATACCAGCCTGGGCAACGTAGCAAAAACCCGTCTCAACAAAAAAAATACAAAAAATTACCCCGGTGTGGTGGTGTGCGCCTGTAGTCCTAGCTACTTGGGAGGCTGAGGTGGGAGGATCACTTGAGCTCAAGAGGTTGAGGCTGCAGTGGGCCGTGATCTCGCACTGTAGCCTGGGTGACAGAGCAAGACTGTCTCAAAACAAAACAAAACAAAACAAAAAAAAACAACAAACAAACAAAAAAAGGAGAAGTCTGAGGCCCAGGGACCCTGAGTGACTTTTCCCATGCCCCAGGCCCCCTGCTCCCCTGCTCATAGGCAGCTGCAGCGGGAGTCCTCAAGTTCTTCCCTCCACATGAAAGAACTACAGTGATGACGTACAAAGCCATGGTGGAGAGCAGGAACTTTAAAATCAGACAGAGTTGGGTTCACATCTTTCATTGCCACTTACAGGCTGTGTGACCAGGAGCAAATCAATTCACCCCTCTGACCCTCAGGATCTTCATCTGTTAAAATAGTGGCCACGTGAGTGCCACATGAGCTAGTGTATGCAGAGAAGAGGTGCTTATTAAACAGGCCTCATTTCCAACAAGAGCCTTTCTGTAGAGTTTGATAATTTATGGAGCATCGACTATGTGCTGGTCCCTGTTTCTATAGCTGGAGTTGTAGAATTTGGCCTAGGTAGGGGAGACAAAGAGAGTAAACAAACTGAAGAAGACAGAGGGAGGTGCTACGTTAGCAGTAATGCAGGGGGCTGTGGGGGCACAGACGGGGAAGGCTTCTTAGAGGAGGTGATGGTCTTACATTCAGATGGCTGTTTAGTGTTAAAGCAAACATTATAAAATATTAATCTAAAAACACAGATTGAGGCCGAGGGTGGTGGCTCACACCTATAATTCTAGCACTTAGGGAGCTGAGGTGGGCGGATAAGTTGAGGTCAGGAGTTCAAGACCAGCCTGGCCAACATGGCAAAACCCCATCTCTACTAAAAATACAAAAATTAGCTTAGCATGGTGGCACTTAGCTGATTACGACTGTAATCCCAGCTACAGAGGAGGCTGAGGCAGGAGAATCGCTTGAACCTGGGAGGCAGAGATTACAGTGGGCCGAGATCACACCACTGCACTCCATCCTGAGCCACAGACTGCGACTCCATCTCAAATACATAAATAAATAGAGAAATGGAAAGCCATTAGAAAAAGATAGAGATAAATCTATCAGGTGCCTGGACTGAGTTTGTTACTGAGGTTGAATATATAACCTACCTGAGGGCTTCCTAGCAGCAAAGGCAAAACAGGAAATATACTTTGTTATAGTAGTTTGGCTCTGGGGGAACTTGTTTCTTTGAAATAACGTATTTTTACTCCCTCAACTTGGAAGGGCTATACATGAAAGAGCTGATATTGTAGTGAAGGCATTTGAGGAAATGGTTTTCCACTCTGCCTGCATTCCTGTCCCCTCTGGCAGTCCCCCGTGCTCATCCCAGCTGAGTCTCAGGAATTCCTTCCCCTTCACTGCTCCCCCTGGCCTACTTTCTCAGCTACGTTCCCCTGCCTCTGTGCTCTCTGCAAAACCAAGTCTCCCATCAGCAGAGGTGTTCACACTTGGGCTGGGTGACACCTGTGGAGGAAACTGCAGTGGAGCTTCATAAACTAAAACAGGGACTGGAATGGATAACTTTGGACATCTCGTCCAGGTCCAGCCTTCAGGGTCTGTGAATCTGTACCAGGGTAACTGAAATGCAACCCTGCTCCTCACTGTAGTAATTCCAACTTCTGTATGATGCTTCAGAAAAACAAACAAACAAACAAAAAAAAACAGCTGAGTTCAAATCCTACAACTTAAAAGCTGCTTTCTCTAGATTAGTGCCCACGTCCCACTTGGCTTCAGCTTCTTAACACAGATAACGGCAAGGAGTTGTGGGGTGGCTTAATGATGGTGCATGCCTATTATTTATGTAGATCCTTATTCTATCACGAACAGAAAGGCATTTGCAGCAACTCACAAAAAACAAATAAAACAGAGCCGGGCGCAGTGGTGGTGCATGCCTGGAGCCCCAGCTACCCAGGAGGCTGAGGCAGGAGGATCCCTTCAGCCCCAGAGTTTAAGATCAGCCTGGGGAACATAGTGAGACCCCCCATCACTAAAAAATTTTAATTTAATTTAAAAATGAGAATCTTCTGGCTGCGTGCGGTGGCTCACAACTGTAATCCCAGCACTTCGGGAGGCTGAGGCGGGCAGATCACTTGAGGTCAGGAGTTCGAGACCAGCCTGGCCAACATGGTGAAACCCTGTCTCTACTAAAAATACAAAAAAATTAGCTGGGCGTGGTGGCACACACCTGTAATCTCACCTACTTGGGAGGCTGAGGCAGGAGAATCGCTTGAACCTGGGAGGTGGAGGTTGCACTGAGCCAAGATCACATCACTGCACTCCAGCCTGGGTAATGGAGCGAGACTCTGTCTCAATCATTAAGAATCTTCCTTAAGGTTCTTACAGCAAAATTAATGAGTTAATTAATTTAAACAAAACAACTGCATTTACCAGAAAGTTAAGACAATAGACAAATTGCTTCATCCCAGCTCTCCCACTTAGAGGCTGTGTGATCTTGGGCAAGCTGCTTCATCTCTCTAAGCCTCAGTTCCTTGTCTGTAAAATGGGATAATAGTAGTACCCACCCCCATTGGGCTATTGTAGAATTAAATAAATGAATATAGAGGAGTACTTAGCACAGTGCCTGGCATATATTACCTATACAAGATATTTTAGCAGTTTTTATTTTTATTTTTATTTATTTATGTATGTATTTATTTATTTATTTATTTTGAGACGGAGTCTCGCTCTGTTGCCCAGGCTGGAGTGCAGTAGCACGATCTCAGCTCATTGCAAGCTCCGCCTCCCGGGTTCACACCATTCTCCTGCCTCGGCCTACTGAGTAGCTGGGATTACAGGCTCCCGCCACCACACCCGGCTAATTTTTTGTATTTTTAGTAGAGACGGGGTTTCACCGTGTTAGCCAGGATGGTCTCGATCTCTTGACCTCGTGATCCGCCCACCTCGGCCTCCCAAAGTGCTGGGATTACAGGCATGAGCCATTGTGCCTGGCCTTTATTTTGATTTTTATGATGATGATGTAGTCTAGCTTTCTGTGTATAAAAAAGTAATCTGGGTAAAGCTGAGCCACCCAAAGCCAGTGTCAGCCCCCTGTTGAATTAGAAACATTATTTCCTCCTCTGAAAAAAGAAAAAAAAAACTGCAAAGCAATTTAAATATCTATCCAATTCTTTTGAGAATATTAAAGTGGATATCATCCATAATCTCAGTAAAACTTCCTCCAATTTCCTCCCTG
Organism: Symphalangus syndactylus; assembly: GCF_028878055.3. Lineage (NCBI taxonomy): Eukaryota > Metazoa > Chordata > Mammalia > Primates > Hylobatidae > Symphalangus > Symphalangus syndactylus. The sequence goes on from NC_072444.2 coordinate 16,092,972, forward strand.
CTACTTTGTCTCTCCCCCTGCCTGACTCCTCACTCTTTTTCAATATCTCACAGCACAGCAGCCCCCAAATCTGCGTCTAGATCCCCGAAACACTCCCTCAAAGCTCAGCCTGCACTGGCTTTGACCTGCTTCACCCCCTGCTCCAGCCTCTCCCCATTTTTCCCACCCCACAACCTCTGCCCTTTCTCTTGTAGCTTGTTTCTTTCTCCCCCACCTCCACCCATTACCCAGATCCACAGGATAAAGCCCAGGCTGCACCTGCCTGACACACCAAGTTTCCTTCCTCAGAGAGGACAGGGAGGAAGGAGGCTCTGAAAACGTTAATAACGTTTTCCCTCTTCCCAAAACTGACATACATCTGTCAATTCAGCTAAATGCAGAATCACATCAAGGAGTTTCCAATCATTAATATCTGAGGAGCAAGATTATAGGGACTGTTTCTTCCCATTGTATTCATTTCTGCATTATCTATTTTACTTTTTTCTCTGTTTTTTTTTCTTTTTGAGACAGGGTGTCGTGCAGCAGTCTTGAACTCCTGGGCTCAAGTGATCCTCCCATCTCAGCCTCCCCAGTAGCTGGGTTACAGGCTTGTGCCACCATGCCTAATTTTTTTTTTTTTTTTTTTTTTTTTGAGACAGAGTCTTGCTCTGTCGCCAGGCTGGAGTGCAGTGGTACGATCTCAGCTCACTGCAACCTCCGCTTACTGGGTTCAAGTGATTCCCCTGCCTCAGCCTCCGGAGTAGCTGGGACTACAGGCGCATGCCACCACGCCCAGCTAATTTTTTGTATTTTGGTAGAGATGGGGTTTCACCATGTTGGCCAGGATAGTCTTGATCTCCTGATCTCATGATCCGCCCACCTCGGCCTTCCAAAGTGCTGGGATTACAAGTGTGAGCCACCGCACCCGGCCCCGACTAATTTTTTAAAAATATATTTAGTAGAGGCCAGGTGTGGTGGCTTATGCCTGTAATCCCAGCACTTTGGGAGGCTGAGGCGGGTGGATCACTTGAGGTCAAGAGTTCAAGACCACCCTGACCAACATGGTGAAACCCTGTCTCTACTAAAACTACAAAAATTAGCTGGGCATGGTGGCGGGCACCTGTAATCCCAGCTACTCTGGAGGCTGAGGCATGAGAATCACTTGAATCTAGGAGGTGGAGGTTGCAGTGAGCCGAGATCGCACCATTGCACTCCAGCCTGGGCAACAAGAGCAAAACTCCATCTCAAAAAAACAAAAACAAACAAAAAAATATATATGTATGTATATATATATATTTATATTTAGTAGAGACAAGGTCTTACTATGTTGCCCAGCCTGGTGGATGCCTGGCCTCAATTAATTCTCCTGCTTCAGCCTCCCAAAGTGTTGGGATTACAGGCCTGAGCCATCGTGCCTCGACCCTATTGTCTGTTTTACAGTGACCATGTATTACATTTGAAATTTGAAAAAATAGAGGTTTTTTTTTTTTTTTTTTTCAAAATTAAGTAAGGAAATCAGGGCAGAGGGAAGAAAAAGTAAGGTAAAAGCAGCGATAAAGTAAGTATCCTAAGTATATTCCACTGCTCTTGTATTTAAATCAAGTGAAGTTCGCAGTATGGCGCCCGGAACAGACTCGATAAATAGCAGTGAGTGCTGGACTTCATGGGTCTCTGTCCTTCACAGAAACTCAACTGCCCAGTTGAATCAGAGTAATTGGTGGCCCAAGGAGACGCGAGAGGGGGGTCAGGGGGGATAGCCTGATCTCCATTCTTTCACCAGGAGCCCAGGGCAGGGGGAGGGGTCCTGGCTACCTCACTGCAGGGTTGGATGAGTCAGGAAGAGCCTCATTGGGCCTGACAAGCTCTGCCTGCCTGCACCCTGCCTCTGAGCACGGAGTCCCCTCCCCTGCCAGCCTCTTCAGAGCGTCTTCTGCCATTTTCGTGACTGTATCTTCTTAGACAGGCTGTTTACTGTTCCTTGGAGAGTGTGGTAATTTCCCCGGGTGCCCTAGACAGTATTTCAGCTCAGTTATAGAAGACAAAACAACATTAAAAATTAAAAAGCTCTTACAGCGAGTCTCATTCTGTCTGCGTGCCTGTGGGTCGCTCAGCGTGTCCAACCTCTATCTGACTTGGCACATGGCATTACTCTCAAAGCAAAAAATCAGCCAAACAAAAGGGATTCTCTGGGCACCTACTGTGTACTAGTCATTACCAAACACCTATTCTGTACAAGATGATGGCAGAGGCAAAGCGGAGGAAGAATAATGCCAGTGATAGCCATGGCCATATATACTGAACATCTGTGACTCATGACTCTCCACACATTCTGGGAGATTCCTTTTGGATCCTGGTGAGTCCTGAGGCTGCATGGCTGGAAACCCACACCTAAACTACAATGCCAAGTATCTCCAGGGTCTCACTTCCTGGCTAATCAGAACCCTTGGCCCCAGTGATTGGCAGAGGAATTGACACATGTCTCAGTGACAGTCGACAAGACTCAGTTTTGGGAATGTTATTAGAACTGTAGGAAAAAGTGAGTCCCTGTTTCTGTTGGGAGTTGATAAGAGAGTAGGATGTGAGCCACTGCTGCGGGCAGCCATTTTGGCATCATGAGGCCAAGAGATGAGGCCAGCAGGGAGGGAAGCAGTCTTCAGAGATGAAGTAAATGAGACTGAATCCTAATGTTATCATCTGAGCTCCTCTTGGAGCCATCCCTAAAGCTAGCTCTGCCCCTGTACTTTGTAGTTACACAGGCAAGGAAGCTCTTTTTTGGCTCTGGCCAATTCAGGTTGGTTTTCTGCATTTGAGCCCTGATGCTCCGATGGGGCAGACCCTGTGCCCAGAGGCTTGAGTATTTCGAAGGGGCAACTCCCCACATCTCATCCAGTCTCCAGCAGTCTAACAGGGGACACCTTCTCCTGTCATAAAACCACTTGTGTCTGTCAGAGGGCATGTCAAGCCCATGAATGCCAACAGAAGCAGCTGCATGCCAGCAAAGGAGCAAAGCCCCTCAAACTAGCTGTGTCTTCTCGGGCAAATCACTTTCCCTCTCTGAACATTGATTTTTCTCACCTGCAATATGGAGGTGATGTGGGAATCATAGCACCTACCATATAGAATTGTCAGAATCACTCAGATAATGCTGCAAAGCACCTGCCACAGTGTCTGGCACATAATAAATGCTTAGCATTTGTTATGGCTGGCCATTCCCAGAAAGCTGTTTGGATGAGGTGATCTCTGAGGATCCTGGAGGAGTTGGAGGTAAGGGTCAGAGTTGGCAGCAAACCTCACTTGCTTCCCTTCGGGCAGCATAAGACCAGGGGCTGCGTTTTCTGGAGCAGCCTGGTAGAATGGAAAAGACTCAGCCATCACCTTGGGAGGCCTTGGTTCTAGTCCTGATTCTGCTGTCAAGCCGGGTGAGTGGCTTTGCAGTAGTTTTGGGCATGCTGCCCCTCACTCCCTGCCCGCCCCACCCCATCCCTTAATGTGCCCCTTTCAGAAGCAAGAAAGACACAGCGTTTCTCCTCTGCTTTCTTCATAGAGCCAAGAGGACTACACCTTACTCAATGTAGTGTCCCCAGTACCCTGCCCTGAGCTGACACAGCATTCCAGAATGTGCATTTTATGAGTGATTAAAATGTGGTCATAATACCTATAGCTGACCTTCTGATTTTTTTTTTTTGCCAGAGTCTCACTCTGTCGCCCAGGCTGGAGTGCAACGGCTCGATCTCAGCTCACTGCAACCTCCACCTCCTGGGTTCAAGTGATTCTCCTGCCTCAGCCTCCAGAGTAGCTGGGATTATAGGCACCCACAACCCTGCTCAGCTAATTTTTGTATTTTTAGTACAGATGGAGTTTTGCCATGTTGGCCAGGCTGGTCTTGAACTCCTGATGTCAAGCGATCCACCACTGAGCCCTGCTTTTTTTTTTTTTTTGAAATGGAGTCTCTCTGTCGCCCAGGCTGGAGGGCAGCGGCGTGAATTCAGCTCACTGCAACCTGCACCTCCTCGGTCCAGGCTATTCTCCTGTCTCAGCCTTCTGAGTAGCTGGGATTACAGGCACCTGCCACCATGCCCAGCTAATTTATTTGTATTTTTAGTAGAGACGAGTTTTGCCATGTTGGCCACACTGGTCTTGAACTCCTGACCTCAGGTGATCCGCCTGCCTCGGCCTCTCAAAGTGCTGGGATTACAGGTATGAGCCACTGCACCTGGCCCTTTTTTCTTTTGGAAACTTCTTGTTGGAGAGTAACCGAGACAGAAAAGCACGTAGATCCTAAGGGGACTGCTCAATTTTTCACAACTGAACTACCCCCTCCTCCATACCTAACCCTTACTAGCACCCAGAAGCTTCCCTGTGCCCTTTTCCAGTCATTCTCTCCCCAAAGATAACACAAGCCTAACTTCTGACAGCACAGGTTTAATTTTGCTTATTTTTTGAACTTTATGTAAATGGAGCAATGCTTAAAGGCTCTCTAGCGGTTTGTTAAGTTACAAAAGGCCCACGAGGTATATTAACTCCTTAAATCTTTACAACAGTACAGTGAGGTGGGCAAAAATTATGAACCCCATTTTACAGAGGCAAAAACGGAGCTCAGAGAGAAGAGCATCCCCCATAATCACATTGCTGGCAAGTGGAGGGCCAGGATAACTGAGTTTCATTTTTGTGTGTCCCTGGATCTCCAATGTCTCTGCAGGCATCAGGCTGTGATTCTCAGGAAGACACTTGAGGAATGGTCAGGAATCAGACACCAGGCCAGGGCAGCTGATAGTTTAAATTCCCCACGATGGAGGGAGGCTCGGGACCTTCAGGTCTGGTCACCTTTCGGACATGGCCAGACCCTCCCCCCTTCACCATTCTCCCAACTGCTGCACTCAAGGAGCTTTTCCACCTCCCTGAGTCATCCACACTGAAGAATTCGGAATGCTGCTGAAGGCGGGAGCAACATAGAGTTATTTCCACAGAGCCCCTCCTTGCCCTCCAGGTTCCCAAACAAACTGCGCAGGAGCAGATGGTCCGCTTTAGAATGACTCTGTGTGCCTAGACATAGCCAGGGCCATCTGGGTCAGCACCTGGGCAGGGGTTGCAGTCAGTTGCTCCTCCTCTTCCTTGCTGGCAATAGGTTCTGTTTCCAAATTCACCCTGGTCACCCACCACGACAGCATCCTCACCCCCGCTGGCTGATAGGCAGGATTCCCCAGGTCTTTCCCTCTGGCCTCATGAACATTCTGTCTGGCCTAACAAACTCTTAGACATCCTTCAAAGCCCAAATCCCAGTGCCACCAGGATGTCTTTGTCCTGAACAGACACTCATTATGCCCCCTACACAGTAGTTTCTCTTTCTCAGCCCAACCCAAATATAGATGATCACAAAAGTGACACAACAGTCACACACAAAGACCACAGTGTCACCACACACGCAATGTTTTTATCTCGATGTCTCTTGCAAACTGGGTTACACACAAAGTTGTACCAAATCACAGCCATGTCCCTCTTTTGTGTGGGCACATACAACACACACAAACTACACCACAAAAACCCAGGATTTTTTCTTAACTTGTTTACAACAGGGACACCACGTTTCTTTCTACCACATTAACATGGACCCAAACGTGGAGATCAGACATCACACACACACACACACAGGCAGGCTGTCTTCTGTTCCTTCCTCCTTTCCTTGCCCTGACAAAACCTACACGTGGAGATAGTGTCTCTCCTGGACCTGCAAATTCACACGCCTAGAGAGCCACGGCTCCTCTCTGCTTTCCTACCATTCCCTCCCTCACCCCTCTATCACGGGGACACACACACACACATACACACACACACACAGCAACAAACCCCAAATACAGCGGACACACACACAGCAACGAACCCCAAATATAGCAGACACACAAACACACAGCAATGAACCCCAAATATAGCAGAGACACACACAGGAACACACCTCAAATATAGCAGACACACACACAGCAATGAACCCCAAATATAGTGGACACACACAGAACAACAAACCCCAAATATAGTAGACACTCAAAGCAACAAACCCCAAATACAGCGACACACAGACACACAGCGACAAACCTCAAATATAGCGGACACACACACACGGCAACAAACCCCAGATAAACCAGAAACACACACACACAGCAACAAATCCCAAATATAGTCAGGGCTTTCCTTCACATATAAACACACGGGCACGCGGAATCCACCCCTCCCCCACTTTCTGTCTCCTCCTCCCTCTTCCTCTCTTACACACACACACACACACACACACACACACGGCAACAAACCCCAAATATACCGGACACACACACACACAGCAACAAACCTCAAATATAGCGGACACACACACAGCAACGAACCCCAAATATAGCAAACACACACACACACACACACACACAGCAACAAATCCCAAATATAGTCAGGGCTTTCCTTCATACATAAACACACGGGCACGCGGAATCCACCCCTCCCCCCGTTTCTGTCTCCTCTTCTCCCTCTTACACACACGCGCCCGCCCGCGCGCGCGCGCACACACACACACACACACACACACACACGCAGCTGCAGCGCCCCGGGTCACACTCCAGTGCAGGAGCCAGGCAGGAGACAAAGGTCGCCGAGGCTCCCGGCGCCCCGCACCGGACACAATTAAGCCTCTTCCCGGTTCTGCTAGCTCCCAACGCCGGTCTCGGCAAGGTCCGGACCCTGCGCCCCGAAGCAACAACTCCCGCCTGCGCCTGCCCGCCAGGGTCCCCGAGCAGCCCGGACAACCGGCTCCCAGCGCGCCAAGGGTTAAGGGCCCGCGCGGGCGCGGGGAGTGCGGCCTCCGGCCGCGATTGGCTGCACCACCCAGGCCCCGGCCCCCGCGCCCTGCCATTGGCCCCGTGGCGGCCCCGCCCCTCCGGCACTCGGCGCCGAAGCCGCGAGCTCGCCCGCTGGAGCCGAGCGCGCCGCCGGGGCCAGGCAGCAGAGCCGTCCGAGCAGCTGGGCTGGGAGCCGGGAGCCCGGAGCTGGGAATCGGGAGCTGGGCGCGGGGAGCTGCGCGGAGCCGGGGCGGAGCACGCGAGCTATGGTGAGTGACGCGCCCGGAGGTCCCGTCCGGTCCGGTACAGCCCAGCCTCGACGGTCCCGGGCAGCGGCGCCGCGGGTGGCACCCGGGGCCGCCCTGGCTCGCGGGGGGCTGGGCGCCGGCTGCAGCAGCAGCCCCCGCCCGGCCTTCGGAAGGCGTGGAGTCGGGGAGCGCCTGGGCAGAGCGCGGCTCTCAGGGAGGCTCTGCGCTTGGTCTCGTCGGGGGCGGCCGCGCTGAGCTTGGTTCTGGTTCCGGCCGGATGTGGGGGGCTCGGGGCCCCCGGTTCGCTTTGGGGACGGTCGCTGCGGTCTGTTTTGGGTTGTCCTGAAGTCCCTGGACTCGGCTTGGCTTGGAGACCCAGGGCAGCCGGGCTGGGTCGGGTTCGCGGGTGGCGGCGATTCCGAGGTGCCTGGATGCAGCTGGACCTGAGCGTCCCGGGACACTGAGGTCGGTCTGGAGCTCGCCTTGGGGCACCGTGGGTGGCCACGGCCGGCGCATTCGGAGGGCCAGGTTGCGGCCCTTTGGGACTGCTGATCCAGCTGTGGCCTAAGGGGTGTAGGTGGTGGCAGGGCAGCTAGGTAGGTGCTGTCAGAGACCAGGGAACACTCAGGGGCCCTGCTCCCAGCGATCCGGTCTCCCCAGCATCTCCCGGTGATGGGTCCTTAGAGGAGGGGCTTGCTGAGGCCGAGTGCTGACTGCGATAGGCAGGAGTACCAGGGAGAAGGGGAACTGGGGAGGGGCGTTTCATGGGGCTCTCTGAAGCCCCAGAAGAGAAATCCATTTGATCCATGCTGGGCTTCCTGGTGGAGGGGGGAAGGGGGGCTGTTGGGAGGGGCATTGTCCCTGGACCCCAAGAGTAAAGGCCCTTTGTCCACTTGTCCAGGGCCGGGTACTGGCCTCTCCATCACGGGGAGGGAGCCATCTACTTCTCTTTGGCTTCTTTCCCTATAGACAAGCCACTCTGATTCCCTCTCCTAGTTCTGTTCTGTGCCCTGTGAAGTGGGTCCAAGTCACCATGCAGGGCTGAGGAGGGCATGTGCCTGGGGTGGTGGCTGCCAGTACCTGTGATCCAGTCACCTCCACTTCTCTATGATGATGCTGCCAAGCCCGAGGGTGTCTGGATGGGAGCAGGACGGGACCCTCTGTAAAGCTGAAGAGTCCCACAGTGGTTCCCAACCCCTGCTGTGCCCAGAGCTGGAGTCCCCTTACAACCCCCCCATTTCTTCCTTCCAAGGCCTCTTCTCACCCAGCTAGGGTCTTCCTCGCTTAGGCACCACCAGTTGCCTCACTAGAGTCAGAAGTGGTGGAATTATGGCTTAGTTCTATACCTGAAGGTGCTTAGAGACCACTTGGGACTCAACCTACCTCCTCCATTAGGAATCTCCCCTGTAATGCCCCGCCCAGACGGTTTCTGAGACAAGGAGTGCACTATCTGTGGACCAGCACTGGATTTAAAGTCTCAGTGTATGGGCACCAAAAGGCCGTGAGACTTTGAGGCTGTATGATCCCCTCTGCCTCTAAGCCCACCCTGAGTTACTCATAAAGAAAATTTTTTCTTCCCTAAAAACCACCAAAAAAAGAAAGAGGTCCCCTCAGTCTGCATTGGTGACACTTTATAGATCCTTACAACCGAAGAAGCCCCCCAGCCCATTGTGAAGAGCCCAGGCTTTGGCATCACACCAATTTGTGTTTGAACCCCATCCCCTCCACTTCCCCACAGGGACTTTGGTCTAGTTGAAGCATCACTCTTGAGTTTCAGTTTCCTCATCTGCAAGATGAGATGATAATCTCCAAAGGGTGAGATAACCCAAGTGAGAGTGCTTTGCTTCAGTACTGCTGAGTTTTCTTTTCCAAGCTTGAGCCCGCGCTGGGAAGTTCTACCTAACATCTAACCTATTTGCCCCAGGGGTTGTCTCTGGAATCCAAGAACAAAGGTCTGTCATCCATCTGTCCAGGGCTATGGGCTGGCTTTTCGAGCACAGGGACAGAGGCCACCTATTTGCTGGTCTGGAAGACTGATGAAAGTTTATCATGTTGTAGGGAGGAGACTGTGATACTTTCGTCTGTCATTCAGCCAGGATGCGTTGAACACTTACTCTAAGCCAAACCCCGTGTGAGGGAGGAAAGAATTGACTGAATAAACGGTGTTAAGAGAGCTTCCACCAGGCCACAAATGTCTGCACTGGTCCTCAGACTCTTTGGCATGCCCTTGGAGAGGTAGAAATATGCCAGGCAGAGGCTCTCTCCAAGCTGGAAAGACGAGAGAAAGCTTCATGTAGCAGGTGACATCTGAACTGGAAGGGATGTCCCGGGAGGGGGACCTGTGTGACAGAGGAGCAGAGGTGTGAGTGCACAGGACAGGCTCCTGGAAAGGCCAGAATGGGGCTGGTCTGGCACCTGGGTATGAAAGGGCCAGGAAAGAAAAGAGAAAGAGGGCAAAAAGGTTGCTGGGGCCAGAGAGTACTAGGCTGAGGAAGTCCACATTGGATTGTTGACCAGCTGTGCGTGCATGGGGTGGAGGCTGATGTCAGGCCTCCCTGGCTCCTGTCATTTTAATTTCCTCTAAACATTGGTTCCTGTGCCGTCATTCCTGAGGCGGGGGTGATTCGGGACTGATCAAGTGTTTATTCCCTGGATCTCCTGCTCCGTGGCTTTTAAACAAATCCAGCACTCCCTTCTTTGCAGTGTGGCCAAGTTGTCCCTGGCCCCTGGGTTCCTAATGGGGCACGTTTGCAGGGCGTGTGTGTGTGTGTGTGTGTGTGTGTGTGGTGTGTATGTGTATGTGTGTGTCTGTGTATCTGTGTGTGTCTGTGTGATGTGTTTCCTGTTGTCCTCACTGAATCTCCCTGATGGTCCCCAGCTCCCCACCCACGTCTCTAACCCCTTGGCAGGGAGTCAGTGCTGTTCTTAAAGTCCTCGGATGGACCCTCTCTCCCCGCTTTCTCCCAGTGCAAGCCATGGGCCGAGGGTTCTGAGGAGGCTTTTTATATCTCCTGCCTCCAGTTGTACTCAAACCACCCTGCAGCAGGCACAGAGAGGTGAAGGAGGTTGCCCAGGGTCACAGAGCAAGATAGTACCAGAGCGGGCACAAACCTCCTGGACTTTTGGAGGGTTAACCTGGTAGACAGTTTGGGGAAGGAGGCCCAACCCATCATCCCCCATCTGCAGCTGTGGCACCTTGAGAACGTTCCTTCACATTCAAAGCTGGGGCTGAGTTGAGGCTACCGCTGAGGGTTGGGAATGCCTTTTACTACACAGCAGTTGAGTTGAGAACAGGGCCCAGGGTTTTGGTTTGAATCCTGATGTACTACCAGCTTGCTGTATGACCTTGGGTCAGCCATTCCCCGGCTCTGTGCCTCCTTTCTACAAAGTGGGGCAGATTTGCTCCACTTCTCGAGATATCGTGAGGATACAATGAATGTAGAAACACCGTGGGAACTATTAGGAATGTGAGGGAGTCCCGGGGCAGTGGCTCACGCATGTAATCCCAGCATTTTGTGGGGGCGAGGCGAGAGGATCACTTGAGGCCGGGAGTTCAAGATCAGCCAGGGCAACATAGTGAGACCCTATCTTTAAAAAAAAAAAAAAGTAGGGAGAAGCGTTACTGTTTGAAGATAGGAGACTAACCACGTGCCCCCACGTCACTCTGGTGCCTCTCAGCCACTCCAGATGGGGCTCCCAGAGCACAGGGCATACTTTACCATGGGCAGCCTGTGCCCCTGCTGGTAACTGGGCTACTGAGGCCTCCTTGCATTGCTACACTCTTTTGGTAAACAAGGATGTTGTTACCTTTTGTTAAAGAATAAATACATTGTTTTCCCTGCAGAGTTGGGGAGGCCAGGGGAAGAACAGGATTTGAGACATGAGAGGGCTACAAGGTGGGCTTGGCAGAATGTTCTGGGCGTTAGCCCAGAAAACCAGCTTGGCCAAGTCCACACTTTGATGTCTATGGTGAGAGAGGAACCATGAGCAAATGTATACAAGTTTTTGTGCTTCTGCTCAATTTTTTTCTCTTCAACTGACTGGGTAAGCCCCCTGCCATAGTCAAAGGGCTTCATTCATGCGTTCATTCATTCACTCACCAAACAAGTCTGCCTGGCACAACCCGAGGCATGGGGGCTGTGGTCAGTGTGAGTGAGACTGATAGGTCTCTCTCTCCCACAGTCTGATGGACAGGCAGGCAGACAGATACAGAGCAGGAAATTACAAGTGCAATTACTGTTGCCAAGGAGACATGCAGGGGGCTGTGGGAGTGGACCGGGAACCTGACCTGAGGATCAGAAAAGGCTCCCTGAGCACATGGCATTAAAATCATAACCTAAAGAGTGAGTGGGACTGGGAAGAGTGTTGGGGGGCGGGGGGTGGAGGGAGCAGAATGTGCAAGAGTGCAGACCGCTGTGCCTTCAGGGATGGTTCATCTGGAGGCGTGGAGGACTGTACTTAGGAGGTGGCCCCGGAGGGTGCACTCAGGGATGGTCATATGAAGGACCTGGGGCTCAATCCTCAGGGCAGTAGGGAGCCACTCAGGAGTTTATTTTTTTAATTTAATTAATTAATTTATTTATTGAGACGCAGTCTCGTTCTCTCACCCAGGCTGAGTGCAGTGGCGCAATCTCAGCTCACTGCAACCTCTGCCTCCCTGGTTCAAGTGATTCTCCTCAGTCTCCCGAGTAGCTGGGATTACAGGCATGCCACCATGCCCGACTAACTTTTGTATTTTTTTAGTAGATGCCGGGTTTCGCCATGTTGCCCAGGCTGGTCTTGAACTCCTGACCTCAAGTGATCCACCCGCCTCAGTCTCCCACAGTGCCGGGATTACAGGTGTGAGCCACCACACCCGGCCTACTGAGGAGTTTAGAGTCAGGGGAGTGACACGGTCGCATTTGCATTCTGAGATGGTCACAGGCTGCTTTGTGGTGAGTGAGTAGAAGGAGTGAGGCCGAAGGCTGGGAAACCAGTGAGGAGGCACCTGAAGTGGCCCTGGGAGAAAGGTGGTGCTGCAGGCACCATCCAGTCCTCCTCTAGCCCAAACCACACCCCTGGCATGCTGCCCAGAGCAGGCAGTGAAGACAGAAGGAGGCTGTGGCCCCAGACAGAGGCCCCACACAGCGCCTTCTCCTGAATGCATTGACCCTTCCCCTCATCCTTTCAGGCAGATAACCAGCCAAGGGCCCTGGTCTCCAGAGCCTTTAATAGAGGAGAAAGAACAAGTTCCCAGATCGCTCTGAAATAAGGTAGAAAATGCTATGTGCCAACCTGGGGATGCAGCTCCAGAGTCATCCTGGCCATTGGTGTGTATCAGGGAAGGCTTCTCAGAAGAGATGTTAACACTTGGTGGAATGCTTCCTAGACGCGAAGTTTTGGACGCATAAAAATAAGGAGGGGGGTTCACTTGTCCTTGAAGAGTTAATAGTCTGAGGGGCACAGTTTAATGAACAACCAGTGCTGGTGGAACCCCACTTTCAGCGTGGTACTGGAGTCCAGGACTGGGGGCCTGCCCTTTCCTTGGGCCCCTGAGGGCAGGGTGGCTGGGATGCCCCAGGCCTGTCTTGGTGGGCTGACAAGCCTAGGAATGGCTTCCTCCTCCCAACAGGGCCCCTTCTGACTTCCTGGGGGAGGTGTAAACAGGGGAGCAAGTTTCTGGAGAACATTCAGGAAATCGGCTTGGTGGGGATCTAACATCAGGGAGGTGGGCCTGGCTTCTGGGCCTTCTAAAGACCGTAGAGCGCTTGTATGAAAAGGGGATTAGGAACCACCTACTTCAGGGCCCGTTTAACAAGTGGGAAGACTGAGAGACAAAATGAGCATCTACTATGTGCCTGGCACTTAAATGTAATCTCTGCTCTTCACACCAACCCCAGGGAGGAGGGTGAGCCTTATTTCAGAGTTGTAAAAGCTGAGGCTCAAAGGTCACTTAGGGAATTAGGGATGGATGGGAGCTAGACAGTGGCTCCCCGATTCCTCTAGATTATTATGGCTTCAGTCCCAAGCTCCCACTCAGTTTGGCAGAAACTTGGCCTTCCTGGGAAAGCCCGCTGGGACAGGGATAGGACTGTTGAGCCAGTAGCCAGAGGCGTTGAGAGCTAACTGGGGCTGGACACTGGCCAGGCTAAAATGCTGGTTATTTATTGTTCACCTTTGCACGACACTTGACAGTTAGACCTTTTTTTCCCCATTCACCGACTGTTCTTGGATTCCCACTGCCAATTAGTAGCAGAACTAGAACTTGAACTCAGGCCTTCTGACTCCCAGCCCAGTGCCCCCGCCCTGAGATCCCCAGCTCCCCAGCTCAGATAACAGCCCCTCCCTGTCTGGCACCACCTGGTCTCCTGGCCTGGGTCTCCAGTACCCCCCACCCCTAACACCTGATGTCCCAGCCTTTCTGACCACATAGCCCTCTAAGCAGGAGGAGCAGCCCCTGGCCCAGAAGCCTCCTCTCCCTATTCTCCTCCCGCAAGCTCCCTTCCCTCCTTGGCTGGGAAGGCAGGAGGGTGGGCCTGGGGCAGCGGCCAGGCGGAGTTAGGTTACAGTGTAAACACAGTCATGTCAATATTTACCTCTGCCTGGAACCAGGGCCTCCCACCTCCCTGCCTGACTCCCTCCAGCTGCCCATCCAGCTGCACGCGGCCTGCTCCCAGGCTCTGATCTGGTCATTGAAAGCAAGGCCAGGGTGGCTTCCAGCCCAGGCTCTGCCACTAATCCTTCTTGTGCTCCTGAACCACGGTCTCCCTTCCTGGGCCTCAGTCTTCCCATCTGTGAGATGACATGGCTGGAGCAGACCGACTCCAGGGCCATCTTCAGTAATGACACGCAGTGTGACAAGTATAATACTCTTGTTCAGAGGATAGACTCGAAGTTGTGCAAATCTGGGTTTGAATCCCAGCCCCACCACTTCCTCACTGTGAGACTTGGGGCAAGGCACCTAACCCCTTTGAGCTCCACTTTCTTCCTCTGTAAAATGAGAGCCTAGTGGTACCCATTTTGTTTTTTGGTGAGGATTCATGAGCTATGTTTGCAGCACTTGGCACAGGATAAGGTTTGATTAAATGGTCATGGTGGTGGTTGTGATTCCAGATAAATATTTTATGATTCTCTGAATCCAGACACTGGGTTGCGTCACTTGGAAACTGGAGCCAAGGGTGGGGACTCTAACCTCATGTCCTCCTGGTCCTCTGAGAGGCCGCAGGCTGGGCTGGGGTGTCCAGGGGTTGAGAAAGCTCCTTGGTCAATACCACACACACCCCCAGCTGCCTGGCCATTGGAGTCCCTTCTTATTGGGCAGAGGTCCAGGGCTGAAATGTCCTCAGAGATATGTGGCCATGAGAGGGATGAGGGAGGGCAGAGGGGGCAGAAGGGGAAGGAAGGACTCATTTCCTCAGCAGCTCTTTCACAGAAGCTTCGAGTCCATTACACACATGAGCTGTTCCTTCCAGCACTGGAGAAGAGGGGGCGAGGGGCGAGGACTGGTCGCCTCCAGGTGCCACATCTGAGCAGGCAGTGTGGGGAGGAGAGGGCAGGGAGGCGGGGTCTGCCCATGCAGCAGGAGTGGGCCTTGGAGACTGATGGGCCCAGGTTCAAACCTGGCATCCTCACTTTTTGCATTGTCACCTTGGACGGTGTGTCACCTCTCCAAGCTTTATTCTCCTGTCTCTAATATGGAGCTCCTGGGGCAGTATTTTGCCCAGTAGTTAGAAACGCTCAATCAGATCCTGTTTCAGAGTAGCCCAGCTGAGGGCTGGCACATACAGAGGACTCAGTCGGTGTCACCTGCTGTTATTGTCATGACTGTTATGATGATGACACGGGATGCCAGACTGGACCTCATGAGGGCAGAGATTGTACGTTTCTAAAAATTGTGGTATAGTATAATTTACTTAAGTAATGTATGCACATCTTGTACAGCTCACGTTTTACAAATGCACACACCTGCGTACTACCTGGACCAAAGTGTGAACCATTCCCACAGTTCCCGTGTGCCTCCTCCATCAGCCCCCCGCAGCAGGTGGCCACTGGCCCTCTAGTTTGGCCTGGTTTTGAGCTTTCTCTGCGTGGATTCATTCATGTGTGCTCTTCTGTGCCTGGTTTTCTTCAGCTTTGGACAGCATGGAATGTTTGAGGTTTGTCTGTGTCGCCTGTACCAGCATCTGCTCCTTTTTAGGCTGAGTCGTGCTGCATTGGGTGGATGTACGTGTAAATGTCCGTGGCTGACATTTGGGTTGATTCCATCTTGAGGCTGCTGTGACATCCTCGTATGTATCTCTTTTGCAGACCTCAGCACTCATTTCTTTGGGGCACATACTTAGGAGTGCAACTCCTGGGTCAGAGGGGCAATGCGTGTTTAACTTTCTTTTTTTGTTGTTGCTTTTTTGAGATGAAGTTTCACTCTTGTTGCCCAGGCTGGAGTGCAATGGCGTAATCTTGGCTCATTGCAAGCTCTGCCTCCCGGGTTCAAGCGATTCTCCTGCCCCTGTCTCAGCCTCCCAAGTAGCTGGGATTACAGGCGTTTGCCACAACACCAGGCAAATTTTTTCGTTTTTTTAGATGGAGTCTCACTTTGTCACCCAGGCTGGAGTCTCGCTCTGTCGCCCAGGCTGGAGTGCAGTGGTGCAATCTCGGCTCACTGCAAGCTCTGCCTCCCAGGTTCATGCCATTCTCCTGCCTCAGCCTCCTGAGTAGCTGGGACTACAGGTGCCCGCCACCACGCCTGGCTAATTTTTTGTATTTTTAGTTGAGACAGGATTTCACTGTGTTAGCCAGGATGGTCTCAATCTCCTGACCTCGTGATCCGCCCACCTCGGCCTCCGAAAGTGCTGGGATTACTACAGGCGTGAGCCACCGTGCCCGGCCACAGCCAGCTAATTTTTCGTATTTTTAGTAGAGACGGGGTTTCACCATGTTGGCCAGGCTGGTCTCGAACTCCTGACCTCAGGTGATCTGCTCACCTCATCCTCCCAAAGTGCTGGGATTACAGGTGTGAGCCACCACGCCCGGCCTCAGTGAATGTTTTTTGTTGTTTTGTTTTTGAGACAGGATCTCTCACTCTGTCACCCAGGCTGAAGTACAGTGGCATGAACACAGCTCATTGCAGCCTTGAACTTATGGGCTCAAGCGATCTTCTCACCCCAGCCTCCTGAGTAGCTGGTACCACAGGTGCACCACCACACCCAGCTAATTTTTTGATATTTTTTTGTAGAGACAAGGTCTCACTATGTTGCCAAGGCTGGTATTGAACTCCTGGGCTCAAGTGATTCATACACCTTAGCCTTCCGTGGTGCTGGGATTACAGGTATGAGACACTGCCTGTTTCAATAAGTGTTTTTTGAAAGAAGGAAGAAATTTGAGTCCTTTCTTTGTCTTAATGCCCCAGATTCACTCTGTGGCCCTGCCCCTGCCCCCAGGGCCTGGCAGCTCTGGGCTGGCACTCTGCCCAGACCCTGGGCTTTGGGCTTCACTTGCTGTTCTGCAGGGTAGGGAAGGGCCCCCCTCCCTGGAGACCCGCTGATTGGCTGTGCGACCTCAGGCAAGTCCCTTCCTCTCCATAGTCCTCACTTTTCCCTTCCGTCAAGCACTGGGTGGGTCGAAGCTTCCCAGCTCCCCACGTGTGTGGTCTCCCTCATTTGGGAGCCTTTGCTCCGGTGTTTGGTGCCTCTTCACCTCCAGGGTCTCACCCACCCCAGGCAGGAGCTCAGCTGGCCTGTAGCTTGCAGAAGGACCATTTGGGAAAGCTGGTGGGCCCTTCATTCTTGGTATCCGCCCTAAGAGCCTCACTGCGACTCTGTTCCTCCCTGGGTGAGAGCCCTCCAGAGTAGGCCCCCAGCCGTGAGAGCCCCACCCACTGAGGCTTGGCATCAGGTCGCCCTGGGTCTGAACCCTGCTATTCCCTGGCTGTGGGACTTTGGGCGGCTCACTTCACCTCTCAGAGCTGCAGCGTCCTCATCTTCAGGGTTGTGAGCACCAAAGGAGGCCCTGCCTCGTTGTGGGGACAGAAGAGAATGGAGCAGTCACATGCCTGCCCCTAAGGAGCTGCGCTCTAGGGGAGGAAGCTGGAGACCAAACAGGCAAAGCCACTCACGAGAAGGATCACTCTGAGAGAAGAAAGGAGAGAAAACAGGGCGATGTGGTGGAGAGCGGCTGCGAGGGGAGGGGGCCGCTCTAGAGGAGCGGCCAGGAAAGGAGGTGACATCTGAGCTGGGACCTGAAGGTTGAGGAGGGGGCAGCTGGGCAAAGACGGGGGGGAGATGAGAGCTCCCGGCAGCCGGAACAGCAAGTTTGGCACATGTAGCGGGTGAAGGCTAGGGAGAGGTGGGTCTGGAGGGGCAAGCCATGGACAGCCTTGTCTGTGGGGCAGGGGTCAGCATTTCGTTCTAAGAGTGGTGGGAAGCCACTGGAGGACCCCACGTTGAGGGGCGACTGGGCTTGGTTTCTGTTTGGAAAGACCTTGGCTGCCGTGTAGAGCATGGACTGTAGGGGGCAGGAGGGAGGCAGGAGCGCAGGCCTCAGGATATTCGTCTCTCCTGAGGGTGAGGAGGCGTCGGTTTCTGTGGGATCTGGGATTTTGGCTGCTACTTCAGGGATGGGAGAGAGGTAGCCAGGCATCCCAGATGCTTCGAGACCTCGCTGGCAGCAGAGCACAGTGGGCAAAAGTTACCCGTGGAGCCAGACAGACCTGTCTGAACCTCCACTTGAACTCAGCCTTCCGGGGTGGGCTTGGGATTCTCCCAGAGTGACCAGTTCCCACCATCCCAGCCCCTGGGGACCCAGAGAAGCAGAGCCAGAGGGCATTGAGCTGGAGCCTGCCTCCCTCGCTTCCGCACACCCTGCCGAGAAGTGAGGGCATAGGAAGTGATGGCCGCAAGGGGATGCCCAGCCCCTCTGCCCCAGGGCTGCTGTTCACATGGCCACGCTGGAGGGAATCCTGTGGCTTTGTGGTTCCTTGTTTCCTGGGCTGGTCTGGGGTGGAAGATGGCCATGAGAAAGCGCCACTTCATCTTCCTTCACCCCTGAGTGTTCAGTGGGTGGTTACTTGGCATCCTGTTGGGCTTCCGGTGTGGTGGGTGGGAGCCAGAGAGAGGAGGGCATGAGAGTTCACAGAGTCACAGGAGGTGGGACTTGGAGGTCATCTAGGCCAACTTCCTCACAGGGCAGACCAAGGCTCAGAAAGGGAAAGAGACTTCTTACCTGAGGCCATACAGCAGGTTAGAGGCAGGACTTAGACCCCGATTCCAGACTCCTCATCCAGCACTCTTTCTAGGTAAGATGGAGGTATGGAGGTTTTGGAGCCAGACAGACGTGGGTTGTAGTCCCAGCTCTGTCACTTAGTCCCAGCTGGGTGACCTTTGGTGAGTGACCATCTCTGAGCCTCGGTTTTCTCCTCTATGAAATGGGATGATGGTAGCACCTTTCTCATAGTGGTGTTGTGAAAAGTGGTTGATAATTTATGACAGGTTTTAAAGCTCATAGGACGGTGCACAGAGTTGGCCCTTGGGAGGGGAGCCGTTATTACCTTTGTGGCTCTGTCATTTTTTTTTTTTTTTTGAAACAGAGTCTCGCTCTATTGCCCAGGCTGGAGTGCAGTGGCACCATCTCGGCTTACTACAACCTCCACCTCCTGGGTTCAAGCAATTCTCCTGCCTCAGCCTCCCAAGTAGTTGGGATTATAGGCAGGTGCTACCATGCCTGGCTAATTTTTGTGTTTTTTAGTAGAGAGGGGGTTTCACTGTGTTGGCCAGGCTGGTCTCGAACTCCTGACCTCAAGTAATTTGCCTGCCTCGGCCTCCCAAAGAAATTGGGATTACGGGCGTGAGCCAACATGCCCGGCCTGTGGCTCTGTCATCCTAACCTCCTGAAGCACCAGAAAGAATGGCTGCGTGCTGGCCCTCACATATGCTGTTTTCTGATGAACGCAGTTAGGGAGGGAAGATGAGAATGGGCCATGGTTGGCCCATCTCTCTGCTACTTATTTTATTTCCCCACTATATTTGAGAGACCCCTTAGCCAGGCCACACTATTACCACACACACACACACACACACACACACACACACACACGGCTCTGGTGGGCTGGAGCTGTGCTGTCTGCCTTTAGCCCAAATAGGGGTGGGGGAGGTGGAGGCACTAAGTGCAGGTCCCGGGAGAAAAACTGGGCAGCTCCCCTCACCTTCTGCATCAGATCCCTACCACGCACCACCAATACCTGTTTGTTCAGTGTGACCTAGTGGTTATGGTTAAGACCAAGGGCCATGGGATCAACTTGAGCTTGAACCCTGGATCTGCCATTGAATTGTCACAAAGGACTTTTAGCAGGCTTGTCTTCCTCTCTGGGCCTTGTATTTCCGACTGTGAAGTGAGGATAACAGTCCCTCCCAGGATGATTGCAAATATTCAATGAGAGGAGCAGCACTCAGAGCATGCATGGTGCATATCTGGTGCTAGACTCCAAGAATTGGATGGCAACATGTGTAACAGTGTTGACACATGTCCCGATTCTGTTTCTCTTTCCATAGCTGTTCTTAGAAACTTACTTCACCATCCGCCCAACCCACCCCCATCCTGTGTTCCTGCAGCCCCTGTCCCTCTAACTCCTCGCCTGACTGACTTCTCTTAGGGTCACCTTGGACTGAAATCTTTCTCCCCCTCCACTCCCCTTCCCTCCCCTCCCCTCCCCCCCTCCTGTCCCCTCCCCTCCCCTCTCCTCCCCTCCCCTCCCCTCTCTCTCCTATCTCTCTTCCCCCCTCCTCCCCCCTCCCCCTGGACTAACACAGATCAAGAGTTCAAGCTCTGGCCCAGCCTGCCTGGGTTTGAATCCCAGCTCTGCCATTTACTACTGTAGCAGCCTCAGGCAAAGTACTTAATTCTTAGCCTCTATTTCTGCATAAGTAAAATGGGAATAAGGATAGTGCCAAGCTTAGAGAGTTGTTTAAATAAGCGACGAAATTCTTGTAAAGTGCCAGGATCAGTGCCTGCAATACACTAAGTGCCTAATAAATGTCACCTGATTTATTACTAAACAGCGTTCTGATGGAGCAGAGCCCCTGCCTTTTCACCTCTGCGTTCCCAGTGTCTGGCAGGGATGGGATTGGAAGGGATGCGGGCTCTGTAGGGGTTTGTATTATGGCATTGGAGAGTTGCCTTCCCAGTGAAGCTGGCCTCTCCAGAAAGTGGAGGGGACTTGGGCCACATCTTAAGCTTGTCTGTCTGGCAGATATTTCCCACAACCCTGCTGCACACCACTGGGTGCTGAGGATGGGGTGGGGGAGGGTGCAGTAAGGCTGCCCTTAGTGAGCTCGAGTCCACGGAGGAAAATGGGACAAAATGGCCCTGATACTGTCAGAGAATGACCAGCCCAGGGCTGGCAGGTTGCTTCTGAGGAGGCTCCTGGGACTGGTGATGTTTGAAGTTTCCTTGTGGGAGTGACATAATAGTAACTTCTGGCTGCATTAGGGCTTTATTCAGTAATCCTCCATTCTCTCCTACCCGTGGTGTTTACTAGTCTTAGCAGTAATAATAATAGCGCTTCTTGACTGTTTGCTGTGTGCCAGGTATAGCGCTAAATATTTTATGTTATAAATTTACTTAATCTTCATATCAACCCTGTGAGGTACTTATTATCATTATTCCTGATTTGTAGGTGGGAAAACTGAGGCACAGAGAGGTAATGTATCTCTCCTCTCAGTCAGTAATTGGCAGAGCTAGAGTGGAACCTGGGCAGTTTTGGCTACAGAGTCTACGCTTTTTTTTTTTTTTTTTTTAGCGAAGTCTCACTCTGCCTGTCACCCTGGCTGGAATGCAGTGGCGCCATCATGCATCATGGTCCACTGCAACCTCAACCTCCCAGACTCAAGCGATCCTCCTACCTCAGCCTCTCGAGTAACTGAGACTACAAGCATGCACCACCATACCCGGCTACGTTTTTAATTTTTATTTTATTTATTTATTTTTTTGAGACAGAGTCTCATTGTGTCACCAGGCTGGAGTGCAGTGGCGCGATCTTGGCTCATTGCAATCTTCACCTCCCGGGTTCAAGCGATTCTCCTGCCTCAGCCTCCTGAGTAGCTGGGACTACAGGCGCTGCACCACCATGCCCGGCTAGTTTTTGGATTTTTAGTAGAGATGGGGTTTCACCATGTTGGCCAGGATTGTCTTGATCTCCTGACCTCAAGTGATCCACCCGCCTCAGCCTCCCAAAGTGCTGGGATTACAGGTGTGAGCCACCGTGCCTGGCCTAATTTTTTTGTAGAGACAGGGTCTCGCTATATTGCCTAGGCTGGTCTCAAACTTCGGGCTCAAGCGATTGTCCCGCCTCGTGAACCACCGTGCCTGGCTGAATCCAACTTGTGCTTCCTCCATAACTGACTTTTATCCAGCTGATTGTAGTCCTTGTGACCAGCCAGTCTCATGGACTCTGAGCGCCTCACCTTCCATGAAAGTCCTTTGCAGCCAGTAAAAGTGAAGAAATTAATCTTAGGTCTTCCTGTACAGCCTGCATTCAGCATCAGCTCAGGGGTGAGTGGATAGGGACCTTCAAGGAAGAGGGTGTGGAAGTTTA
The DNA here is from genome assembly GCF_028878055.3 of Symphalangus syndactylus. Taxonomy (NCBI): domain Eukaryota; kingdom Metazoa; phylum Chordata; class Mammalia; order Primates; family Hylobatidae; genus Symphalangus; species Symphalangus syndactylus. The sequence continues at coordinate 16,114,577 of NC_072444.2, forward strand.
AGGCCCAGAAAAGAAAGGACCTGAGTCAGGGGGAGGAAGAAGGATTAGCATAGGAAGCATTTAATGGGGAGAGAAAGGAACTCAGAAAGCTGAAAAAGTTGGAATTCAAACTGAAGCAACATTTGCTGAGTACATTTCCTGTGCCAGGCATGGCAGTGTCTGTGCCTTCCAGGAGCTCCCAGGCCTGTGGGAGCGATAGACAAATTAGCAGGTAAATTGCTGAATAGTATTGGGTGAGGTCAGCCAGGGGCGGTAGCTCACACCTGTAATCCCAGAACTTTGGGAGGCTGCAATGGGTGGATCACTTGAGGCCAGGAGTTCGAGACCAGTCTGGCCAACATGCCAAAACCTCATCTCTACTAAAAATACGAAACAATTAGCTGGGCACCGTGGCACGCTCCTGTGGTCCCAGCTACTCAGGAGGCTGAGAATCACTTGAACCCGGGAGGCAGAGGTTGCAGTGAGTAGAGATCACGCCACTGCACTCCAGCCTGGGTGGCAGAGGGAGACTCTGTCTCAAAAAAAAAAAAAAAAAGTATTTGGTGAGTATGTGGACAGGAGCCTTTAAAGGCCCAGAGGAATAGATCACTAACTTGGTCCAGGGAGGTGATGTTTGAGTTGGATCTTGAAGGATGAGTAGGCGTTTGCCAGCCAGGCAAAGCTAATAGTAGCAGAGCCAAAATTTAGACCTGAACAGTCTGGCTCCAGAGTCTGTGTTCTTTCCTGCAGCATGCTTGGCCCTGCTGCCCTACAAGGCCTAGCCTTGGGAGGTGAGACTCTCTGGGTCCTGGGTCACTCCACGTGAGCCCTAGACCATTTTCCCATCCAATTCCTGCTTTTGCTCTTCACAAACTCCCACTCTCTGCCCCTTCTGCAAGGGTGGTTGGGAGTTGACTAGCCTTGTAGGCAGTCTGTTTTCCTAAGTGACTAGGATTTGTGGTGTGCTGAGAAGGGTACACAGATTCTACCCCCAGTTCTCCTGTGGCAGGTAGGAAGCACAGAGTGACAGAGAAGCATTTCCTGTTTTATTTTTCCACTGTTTGCCCTGAGCACATGAACTATGCTTTGCATAAGGCACCTCCTCAGATCATTGCAACAACCCTGGCAGGTAGAGGTAATTTACTGCCATTTTAAGCAGGAGAAAGGTGACTCACAGAGGTTGAACCATGTGTCCAAGGTCACACAGCTAAGCCAGTAAGTAGAGGGACTGGAATTTGCACGTCAATCTAACTGCAAGGCCTGTACTCGTGTTTTTAAGCCATCAGGAAGAATACCAGGTTATGAAGGACACGCCCCTTTCTGGTGAGTCTCACCTCTGTGCTGGTAATCAGGACACCCAGGAATTGCAAGTTAGCGGTAGCAAGCATAAGGTTGCATTGATTTCAGTGCTTCTCAATGGGCATGTGCATGAGAATCAGTCAGGAATGCTGGTTACAAATCCAAGTTTCATTGCCCTCATCCTAGAGGTTCTAACTCAGTAAGTGTGGGGGGGAGGGTCCAGGAACCTACATTTCCAGCAGAATGCCTGATTCTGATGCTGGTGGACCATTGAATATGCTAGAAATCCTAATTTATTACATGTCTTCTCTGGGTCCAACACTATCCTGGGCATTGTATTTGGTCACTTCAGCCATCAGAACATCGCCTGGTAGGAGGAATGGATGCAAAGGGAGGTGGGAGTCTAGAGAGAGATTCCCAGCAGTCATGATGAACAGCCAGCACATTCATTCCACCTTTAGATCAATTGGATAAGGAAAGTGAGGCTCAGAGAGGCGGTACCTTGCCCAAAGCTTGTGGTGGCAGAGCTGGGATTAGAAAGCAGACCCCTCAGCTGCCGAGGCCTGTGTTCCTCCTAACACCCCCCGTGGTTGCTTTTGCAGACTTCCACACAGAGATTCTTTTTTTTTTTTTTTTTGAGATGGGGTTTCACTCTTGTTGCTCAGGCTAGAGTACAGTGGAGTGACCTCAGTTCACTGCAACCTCCACCTCCCAGGTTCAAGCGATTCTCCTGCCTCAGCCTCCCAAGTAGCTGGGATCACAGGTGCCCGCCACCATGCCCGGCTAATTTTTTGTATTCTTAGTAGAGACAGCGTTTCACCACGTTGGCCAGACTGGTCTCGAACTCCTGACCTCAGGTGATCTACCCACCTCAGCCTTCCAAAGTGCTGGGATTACAGGTGTGAGCCACTGCACCTGGCCTACACACAGATTCTTGGGGACATCTGTCAAATACCAGCATAGGTAAATGTGGGATGATCAGTGGTGGCAATATCTACCATTTACTGAGCACCCACTATGTGCTGGGCACAAGGTCTAGAATGGTCAGCAAGCAGGCGTGGTCTTGGACAATTGCACAGATCTCTAATTATAAGCAGGTTGCTATGGGAGTTTATGTCAGAGGAGCCATCCCCGGCAGAGAGCAGGAGCCGGGAAGACGTCCCTGAGGAAGAAGGATTTGAGAAGAGATCTGAAAGATGTGTTAAGTGTTAACCAGGCAAAGAAATGGAGAGAAAAAGATTCTAGGCTGTGAGAACAGCATGTGCAAAGGCCCTGGGGTGAGTGACCTATAGCAGCAATCTCCAACCTTTTTGGCACCAGACTTCATGGAAGACAATATTTCCATGGACAGGGTGTGAGGAATGGTTTCCCTTATGAGAATCTAACTAAGCCCAATGATCTGAGGTACATGAAACTGTTCCATCAGTTCATGTTAGTTAGATTCATCACCTTAGTTAGATTCTCGTAGATTCTCATAGGAATGCACAGCCTAGATCCCTCGCATGTGCAGTTCACAATAGGGTTCGCGCTTCTATGAGAATCTAATGCTGCCACTGATCTGACCGAAGGCAGAGCTCGGGCGGTAATGTTCACCCACAGCTCACCTCCTGCTGTGTGGCCCGTTTCCTAACAGGCCATGGACTGGTACTGGTCTGAGGCCTGGAGGGTTGGGGACCCCAGCTGTGTAGCTGGAGTAGAGAGGAAGGGTGAAGCTGAAGGGTGGTCAGGGCTGGGTCCCGCAGGGCCATGCAGACCAGGTAAGGCTTCATTTTCCTCTATACCAAAAGACTCCATTTGTGCCCTCAAAGTAAGAAAAGGCAAAAATGTATAACGAGCAGGGTGGGGGTCTCCCGGCTCTCGAAGGGGTGTCAGCGGGGAGCTAAGATGATCCAACTTGACTTGAGTGGGGAGGGCAAGAGTGGCATCAGAAGATGGTGGTGGCTTTGCCCAGGCCAGTGGTAGTGGTGAGGGAGAGGCAGACAGAGAAACTGAGTAGAGTGGGCAGGGCCTGATGATTGATTGGAGTGGGGCAGGGGATCAGCCCATCGCTTTGACAAATAAGAACATAGAACCCAGAAAGGTTGCACGAGCCACTGGAGTCACACAGTCCAAGCATTAGAGCCAGATGCTAAGCTGGAGCCTCCCATCCCAGGGCCTTCCAGCCAGACTTGGACTCCAGGCCCCAGATTCCTGGCAGCTGCTCTGGCAGAGTCCCTCTTCCCAGTCTCCTGGTGGCTGCATCCCTCCCCATGCCCCCGCTCCCTGCAGAGTCTGGCAGCTTCAAGGGAGTGGGGTGCTCTGAAGTGTCTACAGGGAGGGCAGTGCTGTGACCTCCAAATTCTTACCGTGTGACCTATGCGACCCCAGCGAGACCAGGGTCCTCAGGACCCTGCCCTCCCCAGGCTTTGACGGAGTCCACAGAGTTGGGGTTTAGGGCCAGAGCCACTGCGCAAACACAGCCCCTTGCTGGGGAGTGGGGGTGTTTCCAGGGACCCGAGCTGATGCCCCTGCCATGAAGAGAAAGGAGACGCAGGGGCCAAAGCCTGGGGAGACCCTCTCTGTGCTCAGTGGGGTCTCCCCAGCAGTGGGGAGCTGCTTCCCCATCCAGGCTCCGTAACTGCAGGCTGCTGGCTGCTGTCTTAGGATTTCTGTTTTCTTCTCCGATGTCACCCCAGTTGGCACCTAAGACCTCTGAGATGCTGCTCAGTTAAATGGATTCTTAGCTCTTCAGGCCTCGCCCCACCTTCCTACCCTGCTCCAAACCATCCCCCTCCTGAAACCCGAAATAGTCATAACCCCCTATTATGAACCTCATCTCCCCACACCTGAGCCCCTATTTTCCTTAAGATTTGGATCTCTCTTTGGGGTTCAGGCCCCCCTTTTTTCTCACTAGGTTCTAGGACCTGCTCCCTGCTTAGGCACCTTCTTCTCCCTGGACCCCTTCTTCACCCCTAGACCCTGGACCTGGGTCTGATCCCTCTCTGGGGACTGGAGGCTCTGCTGTCTTAGAGACCAGCACCCCCGACACACACACCCCATGGTCTCCCAGGTTTCTCTAACCCCCAGGGGCTTCACCCTTCTCAGCTTGACACACAGTAGGTGCTCAAGAGACAAGCTTGATCCTGCCACCCCTTCTCCCAGCCCTCCCCCTTTGTGGCCCCTCCTGTACCTCCCCACCCTCCCCCGCGTGGGTATTTTTGCTCAGGGAGCTCGTGCTATGTGGCAGCTGAGTCTGGGAAGCAGCTATTGTTGGCTGAGAACGTGGGGCGGCAGAAGGATGGGGGCTGAGAGGAGGCAGGAAACATGCTCATAGGTCCAGGCCCAGCCCCCTGGTCCCCACACCCCACTGGGTGCAGGTGAGGCCATTTTAGGACAAGCCAAAGAAAGCTCCCTTCCCACAGCCGGGAGCTCCATTGTGGAAATCACTGCACTAGGGGAAGCTGGCAGCAAGATTGGAAACGAGGTGGCTGGCGAAAGTGCCACTGGCAGCTTCAGAGAGCAGCTGGGGCACCCCTTGAGCTTCTGGGTGGCGTCGGGACAGTAGGCAGGACCCCTTGTGTGTTGATGCTCTGCTGCCACCCCTTCTCGTTGCTTCTCGTACCTGTTTCATGTCTGCTCCGTGGAGCAGGAGGTGGGAACCACAATTTATTGAGCATTAACTTTGAGCTAAGCCGTGTGCTGAGCAATGAATGCATTGACTCAATTCATACCTCAGTCAGCTCCAAGGAAGTGGGTCCTATTGTGTCCACATTTAACAGATGAGGAGGCTGAGGCTTGGTGAGGTGAGGTGACTCGGCCAAGGCCACACAACTCCTGAGTCTGTTTTTGCAGGCTTATGTAGAGCATCTGACTTCAAGGCTGAGTGTGTTTTGCTTGTGGCTGAAAAAGACCAGGCACAGTGAGGAGGGAGGAGGCCAGCAAAAGAGGATGAGAAGCCTGCAGGGGAGCAGGGAGTGCCCTTTCTGGTGTGGGGACAGGCAGCTGGAAGCAAATTTCAATCTGGATGAGGAACTGGCACTGTTCTGTCCTCTGGCCCCTCTTGCCCTTTAATTGTGACGTTACTTCTCACCACTGAAGGGGAACCCCTCGAGGGCAGAGACCCTGGCTTGTCCTGGCACCTGCCTTGAGCAGAAGCTCAGAGAAAGATGCATGGAGGGAAAGAGTGGGGAGTAGAAACAAGCCATCAGGTGCCAGGTTGGTGGTCCTGGAGCCAGTTTAGGGTTCATCTGGTCACGAGGGCCACATCTCTCTGTGTTTAGTGTCAGCTAATGAAGAAATTGAATCCAGTACACAAAATTGGATTTTGCAGTTTTGCAACCAGTTTCAACCCCCCTCTGTTGTGTAACGTGTTTCTTTAGAGAAGGAAACCCACAACAAAACCTGTGCTTTTCTCCTGGCGACCTCTGATACCTCCACTGAAGACATAGCTTAACGAGAACTATTTTTCTCCTTCTTTTGTGATTTGTGACTTTTCTTGCAGGCTCCAGGTGGCAGTGAGTCAGCCATAAAGCTCATTCAGGAAAGTCCAGAGGAATTTTTCTTCTACATCAGGTTCAACTTGAGCAGTGCTGGGTGACACCCAGTGACACACTCGTTGGGGAAGGAGAGGCTGGCACACTCCACTAGCTGCTTATCTCTGCCACCTCCGCCTCCATTTGTCCCTGGCTTCCTGGGGCCCAGAGCCATCTCCGCCAGAGCAGGGAGGCCGATTAAGTGACCCGCGGGCTCCTTCTGCCTGACTCAGCTCAGCTCCAGCCCTCTCTGGGGAGAATGAGTCATTTTTTCAACCCTGAAATATTTCTCTTCATGTGGGAAAGAGGCGGGGGTGGGGAGAGCCCCTCCTGGTCCTCTCCAAACTTGTTCCTCAGCTCTGAGGGGCACTTCAGCCACAGACAAAGGGATTCTAGGGCAGCTCTGGAGAGGGCAGTCAGACCTGAAGTCAGTAAACCACAGCTGTGGCAGCCATTGGAGTCACCCTGGACAGAAGCACACTGGGCTGAGTGCGTGGAGCGTCCCTGTCAGTCCCCCACTGATGGATGGTTTCTCCCTTGGGGATGGGCCTCTGCCCCCTGCTTCCTCTGCCCACCCAGTTAAGAAGCTATATGAGCCCGGGTGTGGTAGTGCACATCTGTAGTCCCAGCTACTTGGGAGGCTGAGGCAAGAGGATCGCTTGAGCCCAGGAGGTCAAGGCTGCATGAGCTATGGTCGAGGCTGCATGGGCTATGGTCAAGGCTGCGCTCCAGCTTGGGCAACAGAGTGAGACCTTGTCTCTTTAAAAACAAAACAGGCCGGGTAAAGTGGCTCATGCCTGTAATCCCAGCACTTTGGGAGGCCGAGGCAGGTGGATCACTTGAAGTCAGGAGTTTGAGATCAGCCAGACCAACATGGCAAAAACCCATCTCTACTAAAAATACAAAAAAATTAGCCAGGCATGGTGGTGCATACCTGTAATCCCAGCTACTCAAGGAGGCTGAGGCGGAAAAATAGCTTGAAACCCGGGTGGTGGAGGTTGCAGTGAGGCAAGATTGCACCATTGCACTCCAGCCTGGGCAATAGAGTGAGACTATGTCTCAAAAAAAAAAAAAAGAAAAAGAAAGAAAGAAAATTGCCCCCATCTCCCATTTTCTGTCTCCCTTCACTACCTCATTGCTCCCCTTAGCCCCTCCCACAGTCTAACATGCTGCATATTTGATTTGTCTTATTTATTCTGTCTCCTACTAGCATATAAGTTTCACGAAGGCAAGGTTTATTTTAGTTTAGTTTAGTTTAGTTTAGTTTAAGTTTTTTGGGACGGGGTGTCACTCTGTCACCCAAGCTGGAGTGCGGTGGCGTGATCACAGCTCTTTGCAGTCTCGAACTCCCAGGCTCAGGTGATCCACCCATCTCAGCCTTCCAAAGTGCTGGGGTTACAGGCATGAACCACTGCACTTGGCCCAAAGGCAAGGATTTTGTCTGTTTTGTTTCCTGCTATATCCGTCGAGAACGGTGCTAACACGTAGTAGGCACACGATTTTAAAGAGGATAAGAGGAAAATGAATGAGTGAATGGATGTGAGCCCTTGGCAGAGTGTCCGGCCTGCAGTCGGGGCTATGTGTATTTTGATCCATAACCCTCCCCACCCCCCAACTCCCGCTCCAGCTGTGTTGTTTTGGGAGGCTAGGGCCTTTCTCCACCCACGCCCTCAAGGTCAGCTTATCCACTATTGAGGTTTCATGCTTAATTTTTATATCTGAGCTTCTCATACCAGTGTGTGAAATTGCCCTGGGGATCAGAGTAGGGTACTTGTGTCATAAAATAAAAAGGTACTATTTTGGAGCAGAATGCAGAATTGGCATGAAGTTTTGAGATTCAAAAGGAAATGAGACTTCAGCTTTTTTCCCAGCTTTTAGCTGTGTCCTCAGTCCTGCCAGGGCATGGGTTGACTCTTCTCTGCCATGCGGGTGCTTTGGGAAAGTGTAAGCAGCCTTGTTTTTGGAAATGACCCCAACCCCTGAGCCCCGGGACCTGCCCTCCCTCCAAAGCCCCAGTGAGGGATTTTCACCAAACATGCACAAATTCCAGCAGAGGGCGGATCCATGTGCATCCTCATCCAGGGGCCATGCCCACTTCCCTTCCCGGCCTCCCCGTTTCTTTCTGTCAGCAGAGTGCTAGATCAGAACCTCTTGTCCTTCCTGACAAGAGGCCCTTCTCTGTCTGCGCCCTTTCCTGTGCCTCTCCTCTCCATCGCTGGGTTTTCTTGTCCTTTTCCCCAGCTAGGTGGTTAGATCAACTTCCAACCCCTCAGGGCCAAACAGTGCCACCACACTGGTGTCCCCGTCCCCTATGCCAGCAGTGGCACTGCCATTTTGGTCACAGGCCTGGGGCCCTGGAGTGTGACATATGTGGGGGGCCTGGCACAGCCCCAACCTGTGCCTCAGCCTGCGCCTTGCACTGGCCAGGTGAGAAGGGCTGGTTGCTCTCCTGCCCTCAAAGAACCCACTGGTGTTTCCATGGCAACCGTGCAGCCAGGCTGCCTGGGCGTCTGCTGGGCTAAGGGCTCCAAAGTCCTCCACAACGTGCCCACAGTTGTGCGAATGGAAGCATTTGCTAGAGGTGGGTGGCACCGACCTGTCCCCAGCCGTTAGGGAGGGAGCTGCCCTCCGGGCTCAGGTGGGGTGTGGGGTCTCCTGGTTTTATCCACACCCCCATCCCCAGTCCATCTCACTGGGAAGCTGCCTTGCCACTTCTTTCTGAGCCCCTGTTTCTTCGTCTGTAAAAGGGGCATATAATGTTGACTTGAGAATTTGTCCCAGCTCCCGATGTGGGCCAGGTAGGGCAGCAGTGAGGGAGCCTCAGGCAGAGGAGGAGGGAGGCAAGACCAGACCAAAGCGTGGCCGGGGATGCAGCTCTGTTTCATTCGGACCTGGGAATCAGACCAACCCGCCCTTTCCAAGCGGTCTTAGATCCTGAGGAAGCACTCTTCCCTCTCTCAGCCTCAGTTTCTCCTTGTCTAAAATGAAAATAGGCTGGGCATGGTGGCTCATGCCTGTAATCCCAGCACTTTGGGCAACCAAGGTGGGTGGATCACTTGAGGTCAGGAGGTCGAGATCAGCCTGGCCAACATGGTAAAACCCTGTCTCTACTAAAAATACAAAAATTAGCCGGGTGTGGTGGCACGTGCCTGTAATTCCAGCTACTTAGAAGGCTGAGGCAGGAGAATCGCTTGAACCCGGGAGGCAGAGGTTACAGTGAGCCGAGATTGCGCCATTACACTCCAGCCTGGGCGACAGAGCAAGACTCCATCTCAGTCAATCAATCAATAAATCAATCAATCCTGTGTGACAGGACTGCAGAAAAGAATGGAGTGAGATAATAAGTGTATGACAAGCCTGGTGCCTGGCCCAACACACCGTAGGTGCTCATTCCGCGTTGATTACTTGTGAAGGCACCCATGGGCCACTGCACTGGAAACTGTCTTTCCTGTGGTCAGGCCTAGGTCCCCAGCAGACCCTCTTCCAGGACATGGCTGCTGGGGGCCCCAGGGCTGCTCCTCCAGTGGAGAATTCCCCTTATGATATTCACACAGAGATTTCCCCAGGAAGTCTGAACCCCTCTTTGTGTACCTTCCCAGCTGTTATCTGGGCCTCCTGAAGGCCTGCCTGGCTTTCTGGTTTATGTTAGGGTTGTTTATATGGGGTCTTATCTTTCCCAGGAGCAGGGGCCAGCCTGGGGAGCAGCAAGATTGTGGGCTTTGAGTCAGAGCAACCTGGATTTGAGTCCCCAGCTCCACCACGCACAAGCTCTGGGCCCCTCGGCAAGTGACACCACCTCTTGGAAACTCGGCTTGCTCCTCTGTAAAGTGGGGGTGGTAGTACCTCCAGCACAGGGTGATCATGAAGATTATGTGGCAAAATATCTGCGTGGTGCCTGGCATGGGTTAGATGATGAGTTACAGACAGCTCCTTTCCCCTTTTCCAAACCAGGAGGTTCCACAGCAGCAGGGTCCTAGAGGCTCAGACCCAGGGCAAGGGAAGAGCATCACAGGTCCTCAAGGCACCACCTCGGCAGTAGGCAGGGGAGGCTGCACAGCCGAGTTCCACGCTGCTGGCAGCTCCCAGGACTCCATGGCCTAGAGGAGGCTGGGGACCTCAGGAACCCTCCCCAGAATGAAGGAAGGGTGGGGAGGAAAGACACAGAGATGAGGCTGCGGCCCCTATAGGAGCGTGGGTGAGTGTGGAAGATAAGAGCACAGGCTCTGGAACAGACACATGCGTCCCTCAGGTAGCTGTGTGACCCCCTGTGAGTGACTCAACCTCTCTGAGCCTCAGTTCCCTGTCTATGCAAATGAAGGATGATGGCACACCATATCTCCTGGGGTTGCTGCGAGGCATTGATAATACATGGAAAGTGCTTAGCACAGTCTGGCCAAGAATTTTCTGTTTATTTTTAGGTTGTATTCTCAGGACCCACTGACTTCTGGCCAAACTCTTCAATTACTCATAAAACAGTAATAAATTTTTTTTAAAAAGCTTATTTCTTCAGCACCTTCCGTGAGCCCTGCAGGCAATATGCTTAGCGCCTACCTCTCATTATCCCATTTGATCGTAGCAGTCCTCTGTGGGGCTGGCCCTGTCACCATCCCCATTTGATAAATGAGAAGTCCAGTGACCTGTCTGAGCCCACACAGCTATTGATGGCTGGAGCCTGGAGATAGTCGTGGGTGGGGTTAGTGTCTCACCAGGTATCCGCTGGATGCAGCAAACCTCAAACAGAATTCGTGGGGAGAATCTGTGAATGAGCTCGTCCAACCTGCAGCCCGTGGGCGGCATGTGGCCTGGGATGGCTTTGAATGCGGCTCACCACAGATTCGTAAACTTTCTTAAAACATTCTGAGATTTACGCATGAACCTTTGTTTTTTAGCTGATCAGCTATCGTTGGTGTATTTTATGTGTGACCCAAGACAATATTTCTTCCATCGTGGCCCAGGGAAGCCAAAAGATGGGACACTCCTGCCGAGTGTAAACGGAAGATCTGGAGTGGGGCGGGGACACCTGTGGACTCAAGACAGCCTGGGTGGCGAGTGGTGTGTGGGGGCTGGCGCCAGAAGCCATGGGACCACGTGTGTTTGTTCAGCCTGTCTTGGCAGGCAGGGGGCCCTGACCCACTAATGTAAACACCCAGACTGCTTGTTGGCCCATTGGGGGACCAAGACAAACTAGGGAACAGTAAGCAGTGCCTCCTGGTGCCTGGTAGGGAGTGGCGAGAATGAGGAGCCAGGTCTCAGGAGAGGCCGAGGAGAGTTGGACAGGGATGGAGCCTGGCTTTCCTGCCCAGTTCACAGAGGGGAGGGCACAGCTGCTGGCTTGGAGGGCTCCCAAGAAGGCCGGGAGCAGAAAGTCTAAGAAGCAGATTGGGGGCAGCAGAGGGAGTCTGACCCTTGGTGCTGGGGGTGCCCTGGTGGACAGAGGTGGGGGCAGCATGGAGCCAGCATTTATGGAGCCCCTAGTATGTACCAGGCCATTTAGACACGAGGTCTTATCATGTCTCTAGAAAAGCCCTGCGCAGTCCACTTTTTTATTATTATTATTATAATTATAATTATTATTATTATTTTGAGATGGAGTCTTGCTCAGTCTCCCAGGCTGGAGTGCAGTGGTGCGATCTCGGCTCACTGCAACCTCCACCTCCCGGGTTCAAGTGATTGTCCCACCTCAGCCTCCCAAGTAGCTGGGATTATAGACGCACACCACCGCACCCAGCTACTTTTTTGTATTTTAGTGGAGACAGGGTTTCACCATGTTGCCCAGGCTGGTCTCGAACTCCTAAGCTCAGGCAATCCACCCACCTCGGCTTCCCAAAGTGCTTGGATTACGAGCGTGAGCCGCTGTGCCTGGCCTCACTTTATTATTTTGACTTAGCTGATGAGGAAATGGAGCCCGGGAGATTGTACAGACCCAGCTCCACTGAAAACCCACAGAATTTGGCTTCCTGGGAGGGTGAGTTTACGGAAGCATTTTTGGATAGTATTCCTTCGCATCTGCCTCTGCTGACGTCACATTTCCCCATGCTGACTTTCTTCTGACCCTCGCTCAGCGTCTCCCCTGACAGAAGTGCAGCCTCTGGGGAGCCCATAGTTCCTGCTGCAAATCCCCTCCCCGGTCCGCTTTTTGGTACATCACTGCGTGGGGCCCTGGTCAGGCTGAAGTGACTGTCAGGTCGGGTTAGCTCCTTGGAGGGCTGGTGTGACTAACTCCGGGGTGTCGCCTGCCTCTCACCCAGGGAGGAGGATTTTGCTAGCTCTCCTTGGATAGGCTTGTGAAGTGGGCCTCAGGCAGGCTTGCTGGTTCCAAGTCTTCAAAAAATGGGATTTTAGAAGTTGCTAAGACCTGAAATATCACCCCACCCATTTTACAGATGTAGAAACTGAAGCCCAGAGTGGGGAAATGTCTGCTCCAAAGACAGTGAGAGGCCGAGGCACAAGCGAGGCGAGGTCTCCAGGGAGGACACCCCTAGGCCAGGCTGACCTTTGTTAAGGGGGTGGGACAGGGTCAGGAAAGGGCAGGGATGAAGAAAATAAGTTCCCCAACTGCGTCATGACCTGAAACCCAATTTCACAGCTGCTCCCACTCTGCTGCCCTCCCCGAGCTGTGCCCTGGAAATGCCCTTGGGCCCTCAGGAATGCTGATAAGTTCCTGCACATGCACCAGCAGGGTACTTGTTTCACTGGGTTTGGGTCTCTGCGAGTCCACACGAGGGCCTCCTGCTCCCCACTTGCCACGCCAGGTCTTGCCCACTGCTCTGCCCCACCGTTTCCCTCACTCATGTTCATCTCCGAGTCCAACAGCTATCACTTGAGTTGTGCAGAGCTGGGAAGAATCTTTTAACCGTAACAGCAGCCAGTGAGGGGACCTCGTCCGTGCCATCTGATACCTTCAAGGTGCACCTTTGACAGGGCAGACCCTGCTTTGCGTGTGTTTTGTCCCCACTTTGAGAAAGAGATCACGGTGGCTCTGGTTTAAGTTCAAGAACACTGGGGTCACACCCTGAGCCTGGATTTGAACCAGGAGACAGACACCGGCACCCCACACCCTCGGCCACACTTGCTAAAGCCAGGGACCTGCAGAAGTCACGTGACCTGTCTGAGCCCGCACAGCTCTTCACTGCCCTGACCCACTAGTGCGTCTCCAGAGGATCTGTTTGGATGCAAGGCGGTTAGGAACCCACCTTCAGTTGGGGAGCAGGGGCTCAGGAGGGGCCGAAGAGAACTGGGCAGGAATGGAACCAGGCTTTCCTGCCTAGCTCACAGAGGGGAGGGCGTGGCTGCCAGCCTGGAGGGGTCCCAAAAAGGCCAGGAACACAAAGTCTGAGAAGCGGGTTGGGAGCAGTAGAGGGACTCCAGCCAGCCTAGGCCCATGACTCCATCCCGGTCAAGGGGCCAAGATTGCTCAATCCCCAGAGCTGCAGATGCATCACCAGCTCAGCGTCACCGCGGGCTGGCCTGGCCTTGTGACAAGCAAACCCTTTTCCCCATCCGAGGCCTGCAAGCTGGCCTTCCCCTCTGTCTGTTCATTTTGGGAGACCCTCCCAACAGCAGCAGGAACAATGGCAGCCACCGGATGCCAGGCCCTTTGCAGACACCACCTTGTTTAATTCTCAGAAGAGTCCTGGGAGCTAACAGTGGGCGAGAGGATCCCCACTTCACAGAGAAGACTGGGATCACATGGCAGCAAAGCACAGGGCTGGCTCGAAGCCCAAGTCTGTCTGACCTATTCTGGTGGGTAGCAAAATATCTCAGACATATTGAAAGCATCAGGCTCAGTAAAACCAAACACTGGTATATAAGCGTTCAGCTTAAAGAATAAAACATCCCAAATGCAGTTGGAATCCCCCCATACCCCCACACCCCCAGTCCATTTCTTACCACTCTCTCTCCCAGGGAAAGAGACTGGGAGAGACTCTTCAGTGACTGTCTTGATACTATTACTCCTGACCTCAGGTGATCTGCCCACCTCGGCCTCCCAAAGTGCTGGGATTACAGGTGTGAGCCACCAAGCCCAGCCTGATTCTGCCTCCCTAAATGATACATAGGTATGATGTTGCTCACTGTTTTTGAACTTTCAGTAATTGGTGGGAGGCTCCATATTGACTTCTGTAGCTTTTCTCTCTTCCTGTTGTATTTGAGTTGCAGCCACTTTGTTTTCATTACTGTGTAGTATTCCATCCCATGATGTGGCTCTCCTACGGTTTATCCAGGCTCCTATAGATGGGCATTTAGGTTGTTTCTCGTTCACAACCACAGCACATGCTGTGTGCTTATTCATGTCTCTTGGTGACCACAGGAGAGTTTCTAAGAAGTATATGTGTTATGTATGTTAAGAACTGGAATCAGGCTGGGCATGGTGGCTCACACCTGCAATCCCAGCACTTTGGGAGGCCGAGACGGGCGGATCACCTGAGGTCAGGAGTTCAAGATCAGCCTGGCAAACATGGTGAAACCCCATCTCTACTAAAAAAAAATACAAAAATTAGCTGAGTGTGGTGGCGCACGCCTGTAACCCCGGCTACTCAGTAGTCTGAGGCAGGAGCATTGCTTGAACCCAGGAGGCAGAGGTTGTAGTGAACCAAGGTCGTGCCACTGCACTCCAGCCTGGGCAACAGAGCAAGACTCCTTCTCAAAAAACAAACAAATAAACAAAAAACTAGAATCAGGTAAGCCCATGGCATCATGGAATTCCTCACTGAGAGAACAGGCCAACAATATTGGGGTTGCTTTTCTGAGGGCGAAAAGCCCCTTAAGGACAATAATGTTCTTCTGATTTGCTGCTGTAAACA